>NC_042618.1:411988811-412709644 GCF_901001135.1 Rhinatrema bivittatum | reverse complement strand
ACACTTTACAGTGCCCCTCTGAAATCACGCTGGATGGAATATGGACTGTTCTAAAGTCTTTAGAGTCTCCAGTAACTTTGGACCCTATGCATCAGGTAATGGCTAATGCTAACTTGATTTCCTCTTTCAGCCCTAAATTGGAAGGTATTGAGACACAGCTTTCAATTGTTGAGAAAACACAACAAATCCTCGTTCAATCTGATTTGATAAATAACAAAAAAACTGGAAAACACAGAAAATTCATTGAGATCCCATAACTTAAGAATACTGAATTTTTCTGTGATAAATCTGATTTCTCCTTTGGATCTCTTTAAAACATATGCTTCCCAGGTGTTAAAGATGCCAGATTCTGCAATGCCTATGATAACGAAGGTATACTATTTACCCCAAGCCTCTGAGCGTGGAGCTGATGTGCCTATACAATCATCCTTGCTAGATCTCGCAGGGATACTTGAAATGTCGCAAAAGACTGAGATAGAAGAAGAGCACTTTTGGTTTCCTTCGCCTTTCTCTTGGACAGGAACAATATCTTCAGATTCTTTTTTCGTAATAGATTGTCTCTATTCTATGGACTAAAGGTCTGGATTTACCCAGACCTTACTAAAAGCACCCAAACTTGCAGAAAAAAATTTCTATCTATGCGTGCAGGTATGCTTCAAAGAGGGGCACAGTTTACTCTTCGATATCCATGCAAATGTTATGTTGTTAGACATTAAAATGTAAATTATATCTTTTTTGAGCCTTTACAACTCCGAACATTTTTAGATATGCACACCTAGTGTTATGAATCCTGCCTGCGGTTTCCCGTGAGCAGGCTCCTTACCATGCTGCCGACTTGCTGCGTTTCCCATCGCAGCACAGTGCCGCCGAAGTTGGCCTTCACTGTGGCCGGAGCCGCGGACTTTCCCATGCTGCTCGCTGCTCCTCTTCGCGGCTGGAGCCGCCGCCGCTGTCCTTGCCATCTTCGTGGCTGGAGGCCGCAAGCCCCGGCTGGAGCCGCCCTCGGGGCCTCCTGCAGTGGCAGGAACCGCTGCCGTCATTGGGGCCTGCTTCTGGGCCCAGCTCTGCTTCTCTGCGACGTCGACATCGGTGCAGGACCGCTGTCCACAGTCCTGCACAGCTTCCTGCTTGCTCCTAGGCATGCGGCTGCGCCTCTCTTCAAGATTTACAGGGCCCACGGCCGGATATGCCCTGGGCCCCACCTTGAGACTGTTTCCTGTGTCAGCCCTATAAAAGGGCTGTTCCTGCATTTCCTCTTCGCCTTGCATTGGAGTTAATTTGCTCCTGGAGGATTCTGCCTTCCAGCGCTCCGACAGGTCCTTGGTGTTCTTCGTGGAGCTCCTCGTCTCGTCTCGTCTGCTTCTTGCCATGTCTTCGTTGCCTGAGGTCCTCGTCCAGGTCTCCTGATGTCTCGCTTCCTGGTGTTCCAGCCCTCCTTGGCGTTTTGCTTCTGTGCTCTTGAGCCTTCCGTTCTGCCGGCTGTGGATCTCCGGGTGACACATCTCTGTCTGTGGAGATGCCGGCAGTGGACTTCTGTCCTGTGCTCCTGAGCCGTCCTGTCCTGCCAGCCTTTGTGGTGCTCCGGATGACACTGGCTCTGTCGTCAAAGTTCCGCCTTGGCTGGGTTCCTTTCTGCGCTTTTCCCGCTCTCCTCGTGGTCCGTGTCCAGCCTCCTAGGGCTATGTAGGGCACGCAGTGGGACAGGGTGGTCTGCGACCAGCCCATTGGGTCCGCCCGTGAAGGTGGGCTGAGAAGGGCGCCCTGAGAGACAGCGCCAATGTTCAACCTTCCCAGCTTCTCGTCTTGTCTGGACTTGGTCAAGTTCCTCGTCTCGTCTGTGATGCCGTCGCATCAGCCTTGGTGTCATGTCTTTGCTTCAGCCTTGGTTTCATGTCTTTGCATCAGCCCTCATCTGTGATGCCGTCACATCAGCCTTGGTGTCATATCTTCGCATCAGCCTTCATCTATGATGTCTTCGCCTCAGTTCTAGTCTCATGTCTTTGTGTCAAGGCCTCCATCTGCCCTCATCCTCAGGCCGGCCTGCTGCTCCATGCTGATCCTAAGCGGCAGGTCCGAAAAGGCTTGGAACGGTCGGAGGACTGTTCACTTTCCAACATCATCTTGTTGGCCTTGGGAGCTTGCAGGCCTGGCAGAGGGTAAGACTGTGTTTCTGCCATGCTGGGACATGTTGCCCACCCTCGGTTCGGTCCTAGATCCATCTGGGGTCGGGCCGAGGCCCAAGGGCACATGAAAAACCCGTTTCACGTAACACCTAGAGGCACCCTTAGCTGGTTCAGTATAAGAGAATAACTGTTGTGACCCTCACTCTGCCTTTTCTTTTTGTAATGCTTTCTCGATTGATAATTCGCTCATATTTCTGAGTCCTCCCACTTTTCTTTTATTTTAGTGCATGTTTATTTGGAAGCTGAAATATTGTATTACCTGTATTAGGAATACCTGTTTTGCACTATTATTTCTGTACAAGATTTTTTCTTGTGTTTATTTGGAACATTTTTGAAAATTAAAAATTAAAATAAATAAAATAAATAAAAACCACTGGCATCCCATCTTTTGTTCATATCCTCATTTTATGACATAATTTACTATGGATGGAGGACTAGGATTTGATGCTGTATTTTTCAATAATTATTGCTAAAGAGTGGGTTCTCTCAGAAATCCAGAGAATTCTGGGGTCACATCCAGCATCTGAGGTCAGAATCATAATAAAAATAAAAAATAACACATGAAGGTTTCAGAAAAAGCTTCTGAGGACCCCTTTGAGCTTGATGTCCAGGCCAAATGGCCCTTCTGCCACCCCCCCTCTCGATTGGCCCTAAGGGGTAGAATAGGGCACAAGAGAAGGACAAGCTATAGAAACACTGGACAGCCCCATTTTCTCATGTGAGGCCTCCATACATGGGAAAACTGTACATACAACAGACTGTATGTTGAAATAATCACATAAATTGTTAATTAATTTTTAAGTATTCAGATCAGTGAGTTTGGGATCACAATATAAATCTGAAGGGAACTGGTTCTGGATACCCTTCATGGGATGCACCTTAGGCAAGAGGGAACATGGTACTCACAGGGGGCGAAAATGTTGCTCACCTGGAATCAAGGGATCACCAATGTGTTTCAATATTAAGAACACTGGCAGGGGCAGTAGGTGAAAAGTTCTAGATTTTCGGAGTGCCAACTTTATAAAAATGGGAGGGGGTGGGTAGGTAGGAGGAGATCACAAGAGAAAAAGTAGTGGAGAATTTCCTAAGTGAAGTGGAGAAACAGAGTGTGAAACCAAAAGAAACCACTATCTGGCCAAAAACCTTGTATGTCTGAAACAATATATATCAACACCATCCTCACTTTTAGAGCGCTTGGATTTTAGCAAGTTCTATGTTTGTGATTGCTGACCTTTTAAACTGGGCTAGTATTTTTCAGTAACATGGTCCCCCCGGGCACAAGACACTGCGAGTTTTACTCTCCTGAAGGCAGGGGAAGGTCAACAGCTGCCAAGTTGGAAGTTGTGCTGGTTGGGAATGTCCAACAAGTCGCTGAAACAGAAGTCAGCCACTAGATTCTTCTCAGGTGAACTTCCACAGAGATTCATCTTTCTTTTCCTTCTTCCACAGGGTCTTCTTTCATTTTTTACATTTCTTTTTGATTGGCTTCACTGTTCACAGTGACACCACCTAGTATGAGCATGCAGCGGTGTCTCAGTTCAATGCCACCTTTACTCTGTAAGGGGAACTGGACCTATGGCATGTTCTGAGGCTTTTCGGAGGGACAGTAGCGTTTATTAAGATTTCAAGGAATGACTTTGCTTTGTACCAATGAATTGAATACAAATCTATGGGAATTGTAGGGCTTCTAACTGGTTCAATTTTTTTCTGGACAGACTATTCTGCTTCCTAAGAAAAGCCAGACATCATCTCTCTGCATGCAATTGGAGAAAACCAGGAGCAGATCAGTCTGTCTGAAAAACAAAGGAGCCAGCTGGCAGCCTTAGTGAGGAAAGCAGAGACTCCAGAGACACCCACCAGTGCCACAGAGCTGTTCTTTCGTTCACAGGTATAAGCAGTGAGGATGCAAAGGAAAAACATACACGAAAACAAGCATTGCTTCAAGTGCCTTTTTTTATTGATATTCTGAAACAGGTGGTTCTTTTTCTGACGAGACACAACAGAGAAGACAGATGGATGAGACATTGTGATTGAAAATATTTACAATATTAATTTGTCAGCACAGTTAAAAACTCCTCCTACAGTACACGTGTACAAAATGAACCTGACAAACACAGAGATGGGACACTCACAATACGGCATGTGTCTAGGACCTACTCTTGTTCTCCCTAGCTTTGGGTAGATGGAGCTCAGCCCAGAGAGCCCTGGTATTGAAGCAGTGACTGAGCACAGACAGCAGACTGCTGAGTGGAGAAACTACTAACCTGTCCAGTGGAAAGAACTCCGTTCTGTGCTGTCTGTCCCCTCCTCAACACCGGGTTCATGCCATTGAGTTGCAGGGGCTCAGCATGGGAGCATCACGGGGTACAGGACACAAGTGGTTGTGTGATGCCAGTAAGACCCTTTGACATAACTTGACCTTAGGCAGGGATTGTTTGTTTTCTTAAAATTATGCTTGCATACCACAATGTCAAGCAAGTGATTGATGGATAGACCTCCTTGTGCACGCTGTGTGCACCTTGGTCTACGGAAGATCTTTAGCCAATGCAGCTTTTTAAAATTAAGGGGGCGGGGGAAGGAAAAACCATATGGATATTCAGCAGTTTTACTGTAATTACAGACTGTTCTCATAAATGACTGGATTTAGAATTGTTACTTGTCTGAGAGAAATACGCTGTATTCTGTTTCTAGGATCCTTCTCCTTACATTGTTCATACTGTTGCTAAACTGAACTGGACATAATTCAGCTGTTGGAAGAATGAAAGGACTCTGTCTCTGTCTTTTTATCTAGCAGCTGCCTTCCTCCATGATTTCACCAAGTGTTAATTGACAATCAAAGATTATGTCATAGAAGGAGAGAACCCAAATGATTGCAGTGCTTGGGGCATCAAACTCTATGATGCCACTCAGGCTCAGGTTTTAAATCCTTACCCTCCTTTCCTGGCTTGTATTGGGAATAAGCCATTAAATAATAAACTAAGACAATTCTGTATCTAATCAACAATTTTTTACCTTGTGCATTCCATGAGAGTAATTAATCACATCAGAGTTGTTGGGATTGTAAGGTGTGTCTGGTTAATTACAGAACACCTTCCTCAATCCCAACTGATGGCTTTCACAATAAAGCAGTTGAAAAGAGGGCATTGCATATTCCTTACAAAACCATTACAGATGTTAGGAGATGTAGTGCATCAAAGCAACAGAATCCACTCTTCTGGGAAACTCATTTACACTTACCACACGTGAGTCTACAGACTAGACACCACATCTAGAAGGACCATGCGTACTGGTCTCTTCATTGCTGGGTTCCGCACACAGCAGTCAATATGCCGTGTGAAGGCTGGCCTGGAACCACCTTCTCCCAGGTTCCTCTCGAGTACAGTTATTTCAGTTAAGGTAAGACATGGAATAAGGAGCTTGACTAGAGCTGAAGAGGGTACAGATTGACCATCCTGCCCAAGGTAGGCTCTCTTCCCTGTATGACAGATCTGGATTTCAAAACTTCCATACAATATTCTTTCCTCTTACTGGCTTACCAAGTAGACCCAATACAAAAATATATAAAATGTTTACAAATAGTATTTGAGTTCAAGCATCAAATAACTAAATAATTTCTTTGTTACTTTTTGTATTAGACATTTTAATAATTTATTACAGATACCTGGACTTCTGAGTTTGCTAACAGGAATATATGATGGCTATAAAAAGAGACAAGAATTTACAGATTATGGTTGTACTAAACCCCTAGCAGGGGCCCTTTGCTTCGAGTTAGCCTGCTTGTAGCCACTGCACCTATTCTCCTCCATCAACTAGTCTAGTTCACCTTGGATTGTCGTCAGCGACACGTGGTCCACATGATTTTGGTAAACTACTTTTGAACTTGACCACCTTTTGAGTGAAAACAGTGTTTGTTCATCTCCATTTAGAACATACGTCAGTTAAAGTGGCCCCATTTCTAACTGGCTTTCTCTCCTTCAATACCTGTGACTAAGAGTTTTGTGAAAATAGGACCAATTTGTCTTCTATAATTCAACTGACTCCTGGTCTGCTGTTGGTAACAATGTAATGTCCTTCTGCTGTAAAGAATTCCACAATAACACTGCTTTATATTTGTTATATACATTTACTCTTTTAATGGAATAATAATTATTTCCTTGAGTTGTCTGTGTAAAAATATCAATACAAATATTGTTACCTTTTATTATTTGTAATGTTTTATCTGTTTTGTAATGTATAAGATATATGTATGCCAAATATTCTTTAAGGTATTTTGTAAGGTGTCATATATTCACAAAACCTTGTAGCCGTGTAATTATTATAGGATGGCTGAAGGTATGGTAATACAGTGGGGAGGGTCAAACTGTGAGGAAAACAGGGATAAAAGCCTAAAATCAACCAAGCAATAACATCTGAGGGACTGTAATCAGATATAGATGAGGAATAGTTAATACAATGATTACTGGAAAAAATGTAAAGAGAACAAAGGAAATATAGAGAGATGGTGGCAGGACCTGATCTTGGAGAATCGTGTGTGTGAAATGCTCAAAGTCTTGTTAATGAAAATCAAAGGGGGGAATAGTTGAGATTGGAGAATGTGGGGTTAGTGAGCAGGTGGGGTGTCAGCAGAAGATATAAATCCAAAATAAAGTATTTTGCAGAAGAAGGGGAAGAAAACATACTTAAGGCACAGCATGGGGGCGTAAATGATTGTGAAACTAATGACCCATCAGTCAAAGTTCGGTATTCAAAGCTATGAAAGCACTAGTAAAGAAGAAGATAGTGCAGCACCTTGAAACAAGAAGACCACAGGACCACATAAAACATAGTTGCACAAAAGAAAGATCCTGTCAAACAAACTCGATTGAGTTCTTTAATAAGGTGATAAAAGCAGAGGATCGGAAAGGTGCAGTAGATGCTGCCTATCTGGACTTCAGTGACACTTTTGACACTGTTCCACACAGAAGACTGATAAACAAGTTAGACAGTAAGAGGTAAAATTTAAAAGGGCGTCCATGCGCTTGCGGTTCCCAACGCGATCGGCACCATCCCCAGTTCCCTAACCCCCTTCCTCCTTTTTCCCCTCTCTTCTCCTCTCCTCTCCTCCCCAACCCCTAAACCCAACCTACCTACCCTATTTTTTTGTTTTTTGAACTTACCTGCTCTCCTGAGCAGAAGCAGGTTCCACGAACTGGCTGGCTGCCGGCACGCGCTGTCCCAGCTGGTCCCCGCCCAGACCCCGCCCCTTTAAAAAAACCCGGCACTTCCGCACATACCGGGAGATACGCACCTGGCCGGGCCACTCTGAAAATGTGCTTGGTGTGGGCTCGGCCCGGCCACGCACATATCTCCCGGGATTTGCATGCGCTGGCATTTTAAAAATTCCCCCCTAAGAGAGCAGGAAAGACTTGGTTAAGACCTTGTTAAGCAGCAGAATTTGGGAAATATTAATAGAGTCCATTCTTCTGAAGATAAAGCGACCAGTGAGTACCTTTGCACTCCTGCTAGGGGCAGTTCTTTTTGACATCTTACTGGGTGGCATTGCAGAGGACCTTGAGAGACAGATATACTTGTTAGACATACAAGGAGGGATGGGAACATGTAAGGGAAGAATGGTCAAAGGTTTTAAAACTATACTTCAGTGCAAACAAATACTCAGTACTGACTGGGTCAATATCTCATCAAGACATGTTAGAGAGGTTAAGTTTCTAGATGTCATAAATGGCTGCTTCATGGAGCAGCTGATCCTTAAACCAAAAAAAAAATGGGCAGCTACTTTAGATCTGGTCCTCAGTGGAGTACACGACCCGGTGCAGGAGATTACTGTGATAGGGCCACTTAGCAATAGTGATTACAATGCAATCAAATTTGACATAATCACTGAAGGGAATACATTAAGTAAGACTACTGCAGTAGCATATAACTTTGAAAAGGGAGACTATGATAGAATGAGGAAATTAGTTATTATAAAAAAACAATAAAAGGAAAAAACCATTCCAAAGATTAAAAGTTTGACAAAAGATGTGGATGTTGTTTAAAAATATCTTGGAAGCTCAGATAAAATGTTTTCATGTATTAAAAAAGATTGAAGGAAGACCAAATGACTGCTGGAATGGTTTAAGGGTGAAGTAAGTGATTTAAAGCCAAAAGGGCAACTTCCTAAAAATGGAAAGCAGACCCAAATGTCGAAAACAGGCAAGAGCATAAGTACTGGCAAGTTAGATGTAAAACATCAGTAAGACAGGCCAAGAGAGACTTTGTGAAGAAGCTTGTCAGTGAGGTATAAACTAATAATAAAACCTTTTTCAAGTACATTTGAAGAAAAAAGTCTGTGATAGAGTCATTTAGACTGCTAGATGTCAAAGGGATAAAAGGGGTGCTCAGGAAGGACAAAGAAATAGCAGAAAAACTGAATGAATTCTTTGTCATGGTCTTTCCTGAGGAGGATGTTGGGAACATACCTACATCTGAAACATTCTTTGATGGTAATGATTTTGCGCAATTAAAGCAAGTCTCTGTGATAATGGAGGATGTAATAAATCAATTTGACAAACTAGAGTGACAAATCACCAGGCATGGATGGTATCCACCCCAGAATCCTGAAAGAACTCAAAATTAAATTGCAAAGCTGTTCCTAGTAATCTGTAATCTATCATTTAAAACCACCACAATACCTAAAGATTGGAGGGTGGCCAAAGTAACGCTGATTATTAAAAAGGGCTCCAGGGGTGATCTGGAAAACTACAGGCCAGGAAGCTTCACATCTGTGCTGGGCAAAATGATTGAAGCTATTCTTAAAAACAAAATCAATGGCCTCTTAAATAAACATGGCTGAATGGGAGAGAGTTGACATAGTTTTAGTAAAGGGAAGTCTTGCCTTACAAAAATACTAGATTTTTTGGAAGGTATAAATAAACAGGTAGATAAAGGTGAGCCAGGTGATATAGCGTATTTGGATATTCAGAAGACATTTGACAGAGTCTCCCATGAGAGATTCTGTAGGAAATTAAAAAGTCATGGTGATAGGAGGCAGTATTTTATTGTGGTTAAAAGACAGGAAACAGAGGTAGAACTAAATGCTCATTTTTCCAAATGGAGAATTTATTTTATGTTTTTATTTCTATTTCACTTTTCAGACACATCAAAGTGGATTGTATTCAGGTATTGTAGGTATTTCCCTCTCCCCAGAGGGCTTACAGTCTAACGGGGGGATTTATCATTCCGCAATCAGTACAGCGGAATGATGGTTGTCGAAAAAAAAGGGGTGGGGGAGCGATAGTGGGCAGCCGGCCGCATTGCGGCAGTGTGGTTTTGCTCACTGCAGTGAGGCTGCGCCGAACACTATCACCCCCATAGCGCCACAGGAAAAGGTGGTGTTATTTCCTGCAGCACTGTCGGGCCATAACCCTGCCCACACTCCTCCCTGATTTAAATACTACCCCCGTGATGCAGCCAGTATCGTGTGCGATAAGGCCCTAACGCATGCGATAACGGCACATTGCAATTTGACAAATGACCCTGTAAGTTTGTACTGAGGCTATGGAAGGTGAAGTGACTTGCCCAAGGTCACAAGGAGTGACAGGGGGATTTGAACCCTGCCTTCCAGCCCACTGCTCTAACCACTAGGCTAGATCTCCATTAGTGGTGCACTTTAGGGATCTGTACCGGGTCCTATGCTATTTACCATATTCATAAATGATCTGAAAAAGGGAACGACAAGTGATGTGATCAAATTTGCAGATGTTAAAACATCAGAGGATTGTGAGGAACTGCAGAAAGACCTTGCAAGACTAGGAAACTCGGGCTATGAATGACAGATGAAGTTTAATGTGGAAAAGTGCAAAATGATGCACATAGGGAGTCACCACCTAAGAAAATAAACTTGTCGACTTTGTGGACAAAAAGCAAATAGAATGTTAGGAATGAACAAACAAGGAAGGGAGAATAAAATGGAAAATATATTGCCTCTGTATTGATCCATGGTGTGTCTGCACCTTGAATATTGTGTGCAGTTCTGGTTGTCCCAATTCAGAAAAGACATAGTGAACTAGAAAAGGTGCAGAGGAGGGCAACAAAAGTGATAGGAATGGAACTGCTACTCTATCATGAGGAGTTAGGGTTCTTCAGCTTGGAAAAGTGGAATGGGTAAATAAAAAATACTGAAATGAGGGGACACTCCATGAAACTAACAACCAGCAGATTTAAAATAAATCACAGGAAGTACTTTTTCGCCAACGCACAACCAGACTGTGGAATTGGTTGCCAAAAGACGTGATCAAGGCAACTTACATAGCAGGGTTTAAAAGAAGTATAGACGAGTTCCTGGAGGAAACGCCCCCTAAAACATCATTAGCCAGCTAGACTAGAGAAAGCCATTGCCATCCATGGGAGTAAATATCAAGAAATAGATCTACTACTTTCTGGGATCTGCTGGGTACTTGTGACCTGGACTGATCGTTGTTGGAGGCCAGACGTTGAGCTTGATGGGCCTTGGTCTGACCTAGCATAGCATGTTTTATGTTCTTAATACAGGAAGGTGAAATTTTCCAAAGGAAAGAAATTAAAGGATACGGGATCATTGTATGCAGCTGGAGGAAAGGAGGCTCAGATGATGGTGGATACCTGGAATAACTTATCAGTAGAGGTAAACCCAGTACTGTGACTACATTTTCAACATATTTGGGAGAGACAGAGAGGGCAGAGACAAGAAAAGGATTCAGAGATGGATGAAAGACATTCAGCAGTGGTGGGGGGCTTAGGAGTATTGGCTAAAGTTTGAGAACTTCTATACGTGTCTACCCAGATTGGTAGAGACCAAAGAGGAAAGACAACACAACTGACTTACTTGAATAAGAAGTGATAGCTTGCAGGTGATCAAGGTGGAAGATATCCTGAGCTAGAGCAGAGTAGACAGGAATAGTGTAGAGCAGTGTAGCAAGGCAGACTGGGTAGGCCGGTAAATCCTTAGCCACTATCATGTGATTCGATTTCTATCCTTTCTCTCTGAAAGCACCTGGAGATGGGCCGCCAAAGAAGAGCTCCAGTGTTTTTAAGCATTTTAGTGGTTACTGGAGAAGCAGCAACAGGACGAATGCCGCTTTCCTGAGTGCAGGGATACTTCAGAACACTGGAGCTCCCGGTACCAGCACATCACATGGAGTACCCACCAAGAATGTATAAATGTTTGCCCATTAATCATTTATTTAAATATGGTGAACAGGACAATCTGTTCAAGACAAAAGCCTTGTCAGGGTACATGGAATATATAGGGAGGATAATTTTATAACAGCCCACATAAGGCTGAAGGCCACATGTAGAAAGTACATGCAGATTTCAGTCTGAATTTTTAAAGTGGACTTATAAGTGTGTGCAGAACCATGCAGGGCATGCATGTGCACACATTCGTGCCTGTAAATGCGCACACCTATATGTATGTGCATATTTTCAGGAATTGAAAGCATGTGCGTAAATGTTTTGCCCATTCCAGCTCCGCCCCTCAGAAGAGCTGGAATGGATAAACTTTCAAACGTGCATAAAAGTAGGCGCAAAATCACTTCCATGTGTATTCTTCTATGCACAATCCTTGGAGCAATTTTCCAAAATCCCTTTTATGCACATAAATGCTTTTGAAAATCTGGCCCAAGACCTAGGGCACATTTTTAAAGGGCTTTTGCCCATTTTGGGCTCTATTTTCAAAGGAGCTTGGTTGTATGGAGGTCCATATTGAAAAGCATTTAGCCAGCTAACTCAAAAGCTAGCCAGCTAAATTAATATTTGGGCATTTATCTGGCTAAATTCTAGCCAGTTAATAAGATAGTCGGCTAGAATTTAGCCAGCTAAGTTAGGGGCATTTTGGGGGTGTTACTAGGAGTAGTTGAATAAGCCGGTTACATTATAGAGCTAATTCCGATATTCTGAGTTAGCTACATAACTTAGCCAGCTAAGTCTGATTGGGTCAAAGACCAGTCCTAAAGTTAGCCAGCTAACTTTAAGATAGCCGGCTATATTAAATAGTGCAGCTGTACCATTGAATATACCTCCAAAGTTAGCTAGATACGTTTATCCAGCTAACTTTGCTATTCAGACTATATCTGAATATGGACTTCATTGATGCAGGACAGGAGAAACATTTTTGAAAATACAGTCTAATGTTTCCAGTGGGCTGATGTGCCATGTTGACAAGAAATGATAAAAAGCTGCTCAAGACATAAGGCTTGCACCAAAAATAGATGGATGCAAGCATAGGACATGTGACCGGTTAAACAACTGCCAGGAGAATAATTATACAAAATGATTTTAATTGTGTATTTCCTTGTGGATGTACTGGTGCTAACAGTGTGGGGGGACTGTTTAACTAGAAACAGCAGCTCCGCACACCTGTGTTTGTTGTTTTCGCAGGAGTGTGACCGCTGTTTTCACCGGACATGCTTTTGTAAGGTAAAGAAAGGCATTTTTGTCTGCATTTGCTTGGAAGACATACATAAACCAGCAAGGAATAAGCAGAAAAGTGTGGAATTAAGAATAAAACTAATCTTTGATGTTTTCTGACTGCATTCATAAGCCAAGGCTTGTTTCATTTTATATAGTCAGTGAAGTACATGACAGTCTCGGGGGATCCTTATCAGTGGCGAAGGTGAGGGAAAACAGGAAGACTAAAGGGGACTGGAAGGCTTTATCTTTGTTTTATTTGATCTATTTATAGGAAACACATGTAATGTTTATTATTTAGTCACAAGGGAGCCTGGTCATATCATAATAAATAGATCAACTGTGTGCAAGCTAGGCTTCTTAGTGATATCTGCTGAAAGTGGATAACTCAACCTGATTGGTTAATTTAGTAAATATAGCTCAAGAATAGCGGCGGGATCATCCCCCACTCGTCCAGCTCAACTTGTTTTACCGTACACGGAACAACAAGCTCAGTTCTCAGCCTCTCAAAGAATAATGCTATGGCTGAGAGAAAAGGCTGCTACAATTGCTTCGCGATAGGCAGATTAGGAGTTTTATTAAATAAATAAATAATACTTAAAAAAATTGAATGAAGGAAGCAATCCCAAGAAAAATAGTTCCAAAGGCTCTCTATCCTCCTGTGGTGACCATTTAAAGCTTTCCTGTAGCGATGGGCTATTCTTGCATTCCCCATAGTTCTAGGATACACTGTGACTGGTAGAAAACAAGGATGAAACCTTATTAGGTGCTTCCCATCCTAGAAACCCACTGAGTGTAGGTAACCCTGAGGTGCAATACCATCAAGTGCAGGGAAACCAAGGCTGGTGTGTCCCAATAGGCAAACCAGGCAGTCACCTAGGGTGTCAGCCATTAGTGGGCGGCAAAGAGCATCTATATGGGGCCTTGAGCGGAGCCCATACCACTCATGGCCAAGAGGAGCAGAGACTCAGCAGGCCAAGAGCAGCACTTTTGTTTGTGTGTGTGTGTGTGTGTGTGAGTGAGAGGGATTGTGGGGCGGATTTTCAGAGCCCTGCTCGCCTAAATCCGCCCAAAACCGGGCGGATTTAGGCGAGCAGGGCCCTGCGCGCCGGGAAGCCTATTTTACATAGGCCTACCGGCACGCGCAGAGCCCCGGGACTCGCGTAAGTCCCGGGGTTCTCCGAGGGGGGCGTGTCGGGGGCGTGTCGGGGGGGCGGGCCCGGTCGTCGCGGCGTTTCGGGGGCGTGTCGGCAGCGTTTTGGGGGTGGGTATGGGGCGTGGCTTCGGCCCGGGGCGGTCCGGGGGCGTGGCCGCGCCCTCCGTACCCGCCCCCAGGTCGCGGCCCGGCGTGCAGGAGGCCCGCTCGCGCGCGGGGATTTACTCCTCCCTCCGGGAGGCGTAAATCCCCGGAGAAAGGTAAGGGGGAGGTGTAGACAGGGCCGGGCGGGTGGGTTAGGTAGAGGAAGGGAGGGGAAGGTGAGGGGAGGGCGTTAGAGGATTCCCTCCAAGGCCGCTCCGATTTCGGAGCGGCCTTGGAGGGAACGGGGGTAGGCTGCGCGGCTCGGTACGCGCCGGCTATACAAAATCCATAGCCTTGCGCGCGCCGATCCAGGTTTTTAGCAGATACGCGCAGCTCCGCGCGTATCTACTAAAATCCAGCGTACTTTTGTTTGCGCCTGGAGCGCAAAGAAAAGTAGGCTATTCGCGCTCCTTTTAAAATCCGCCCCTGTATGTGTATGAGAGAGTAATGGTGTTAGAGAGGGAGGGAGCCTGTGTAAGAGTTTATGTGTGAATGAGACAAGGAACCTAAGTGTGTATAAGAGAGGGAGCCTATCTGAGTGGATGAGGTCGGGGCTGGAGCCAGGGCCTGGACTGGAGTGGGGAGGGTGCAAGGCAGAAGGTTCACCTAGGGTGCCTAATACCCTTGCACTGGCCCTGAGGGAAATGGGAAGAAAATATCTGAGAAGGCAGCAGGTGGGTGAAGGCAAAAGCTACAAGCAAGTGTGGTGTGAGTTTGTTAGCTTGTTCTATAACTCAGATTTAAAAAAATTAAGAATCTACAGGTTTCAGCCAATCATAACTTTCCCCTCAAGCTGTCATGCAGCTGACAGGAGTGTGAACTCCGAGCTGTTCCATGGCCTCACACTCCTGTCACCCAGGCTAGTGTTGTTTAGTCATCATTTTAGGTTTCGCCTCTCCATCATCCATCCTGTGCTCCCCCATTTCGGAATCACTGATCTACACCTTCAGCTTGGCGAATGACTGTTTCCTCCTTATGTGGAGCTGCTGGCTTCTCAAAATGCCCTGGGTCTCCGTTGGACCTGGAGTGAAGTCTGACCAGTAAGTCTGCTGAATGACGGAAAAATTATTTAACGGAGCAAAAGCATGTCAGCCTGAACATGTATGAGGCGCATGTCCACCTCTGTACATTTTCATCCAGAGGCACAGAAAAAAGGAGTCTTTTGGTAAACAAAGTGTACCCTCTAACCAAGAGCTACAATAATCTGCTTATCATAATAGCTGTGTGCTAAAGTCTTCCAAATATTAGGCAAGAAGGAGGGGGACTATACTGTAAGGAATCTATTTGCCAAGTCTTGAGCACAGACTTGGAGAAAACCTTTTGAAAACAGCCAGCAGCAGTGTAACGTGTTTGTCTCTTGTAGAAACCAAATTATCTAGAAAAAGGAGCGCCACTTGTAATCGTTTTCTCACGTAACATTAATACACAGGCGCACAATAAAGCTACCTGCCACCGGGTCCAATTACTGCATCTTACCTATGGAGGCTTTCATGTGCAATCTAAAGCCAATACTGCAATTAAAATTACAAAGACCAGCTAATTCCACAAATGGCCAATCATCTGCCAAAATATCCTGCAAGCCCCTAGCTTACAGAGACCCCTGCCTTAGAAATGCTAAGGAAACGGAAATAAATCCAAGTGGGGGATGAAGAAAAATCTCTAGAATAGGTTTACAATTCCCCAGGGCCTAATTATTTCTGTGGGAAGCCAGCAGTTTGCACCTTTCCCCAGAGATGCTGCATCATTGCCAGCTCAAGGTGAGGCGTTACTATTTGTGCTGAAGAGAAAGCGTGGGCCCATGGCTTGACCTGGGCGGGGGCAGTGGCTCACAGCTGCTGCTCTCACTTGGGACTGACATGATAATCACTGCTCTCAGTCTGTCCCATCCGATAGAGGCTGAGCAGCCTAACTTTACGGGCAGGGCCGGTGCTTTCATTAGGAAAACTAGCCAGTTGCCTAGAGAGCCAAAACCTTGGAGGCAGCAAAATCCCACCAGCGCAGGAGCCCAGAGGGAAAGAGGCAATTATGCTACAGAAAGGAGAACTGTGTTGGAGTTGCCGTCAATAGCTAAGCTGAGGGGGGGGGGGGGGGGGGTGCATGACCGAAGGTTCGTCTAGGGTGTCACATTCTCTTGGACCGGCCTTGTTTGCAGATTCCTGTGCTTCCATCTAGACTAGGAGTGGCCATCTCCGGTCCTCAAGAGCCACAAACAGGACTGGTTTTTAGGATATCTACAATGAATACTGTAACCAGACCTGTTTGTGGCTCTTGAGGACTAGAGTTGGCCATCCCTGATCTAGACTAAGTCTCAGAAAACTCGTATGTCCTAGGAATGTGCTAGGCTCCTACCATGTGGTCAGTAATGCCAGACCTGACCAAACTGGCATTAAACCTGTTGTTTTAAGTATAGGGATGTACATTTATAACTCAGGTATGTGCAGAGATTTGCTTGCATGAAGTTACCTCTCCTCTTCAGAGAGTGTAACTTGCGTGGGCACACTTACTTTTTAAAATCAAAAGGTTTGCGCATAAGTGCCAAATCCACTCCCAACTTCATCCCATGCAATGCCTCTGCTCAGGTCGCGTAAAAATGTATGCGAAACAGGGTTCCACATGTACCCTTATGCAAACTGAGCCCCGGGTTATTTTAGTACAGCCATTTATGTGTATAAAATCAAGTCCTAAAGGAGGATGGGAAGAAAGGTCTTAACAACAGGTTTGTAAAGCAAAAGCCATGCTTAACTCTCTTTGGGGCCGATGCAAAAAAATATGCAGAAAGCGGGCGCTGAAAAGTCAGCGCCCGCTTTCTTAATGCCCGCATGGTGTCCTCAAGGGGGGCGCCGTGCTATATGGAAATTAGGGGGTTGCACTAGCAAGGAGGCACTTGGCTTGCCGATCGGCGTCCTTTTTCATTACTGGCAGATGGCCGGTTATGAAAACCGATGCCGAATTTACCGGTGTCGGTCTTCCTAACTTAGTGGTCTGCTGAGGTATTATTTTTTCTTTTTTTTTTTTTCTCAAGAAGTACAGAAAAGCAGTTTTTTCTGCTTTTCTGTACTTCTTTTACATGCGCTCAGCTATTATCGCCTGAATGCGGAGTGAATGAGTAATAGCCTCATTCATGTGCATTTGCATGTGATGAGCGCTATCACATTCACTCTGTGTCGGACGCAGGTTAAATAGGCGCTACTCCTCTATTGCATTATGGGATGGATTAGCGTCTATTTAACCTGCGTCTGACTGTGGGTTATACAGTGCGCTCGGCTGAGCGCACTGTATTGCATCAGCCCCTTTGGTTGGTACCATGTTAGTGCAAGAAACTCTTGCTGCCTAGTTAAATTGCGTGCATTCGGACTGCACTTCCAGATGCCTCCCACTTGCAACTGTTATCTTCCAGCATTGTAGCCCCAAGGTTGCCCTTTGCCCTCTGGGGTAAAATTCAGATATTTAAATGCTGCAAAAAACTATTGCGACTGGACAGTTAGGGAGAAAAAAATAACACAAATCGATTCTGAATTCCCTCGCTAGCTTGCTGTGTTTTCAGAAATAGAAGAAATTCTGCGATGTGTTGACAAGACAGGTTAAAGGTCATTGTATGAATGAGTCAGTTAAAGCTCAAACATTACTAAAAAGGGAACTATATAAAGCATGAACGTTTAGTCTTTCATTTTAAGAGTTTGGTGCTTGACTTGGGAAGAGTTTTATTGCAAGGATGACTCTGCTCACACAGAGAGACCCAGGGTCCTTGCTCAAAGGATTCCTTCCCATTCTATGCCCACAGAGAAAAAAAAATCTTTATTAAGAAAGGCTCAGAGAGATTTGAAGTGACCAATGATTACCCAGTGCTAAAGAGCCAAAAAAAAAGCAATGCCTACCACACTCCCACTTATGATAATTAAAAAGAAAAGCATTTCTAGAGGCTTAAAAGTAAATGCAGTAGGAGCCCCCAACTCCACATCAACGTATTCCAAAAATCTCCAAAATAGGTCAGGCATGGCCTCATACATTTATCTTTCCTGAAAGTTATGTCACAATTTAGAACAAATAAATCTTTGTCGGCATGCCTGACTTAGTCTGCGTTTTCTTTTTGGAAAATCCAAAGTTGTGCCTACTTTGCACTAGACAAAGCCATATGAAAACCATTGACATATAGGGGAGGTTTCATCAGCTCGTGGCATTTACTTTCTTTTATTCTTAACAGACTCTGAGATTTTAAGAATGGCTATTTAGTCTCTGTCAGCTTATCAGCATCTAAGTGTGGGCCACTCATCCTCAAAAAATAAAGAAGGGACACAAATCCCAAGAGGTAAGGCACACTAAAGTAGCATTGTTTTAAGTGATGTACTATTAACTTTAAATAACGAAGCTACCTCCATTCTTTCCATTATGATCTGACATTATCGGACAGCAGCAGGTCTGAATGAGAAGGAAGCGTTTTGGACCGTGAAAGCAGTTCAGATGAATGTATGACTCCAGATTCCCAAACTCGGTCCCTCTACCTGGTCTGGTTTCCAATATAGCCAAAAATATCTCAATGAACCCAATTCTTAGACCAACTTTAAAACACATGAATTGTCATTGCATACATCATAAAAGACAGATGTGGTTGAGGGACTGAGTTAAGAATCACTGCTCCAAGGGGAACTGCGCAATATAATGTGTATGTGCTTGCTTCCAGCCTAGATGTTTGGAGGACATGGTTTTGGCATTCTTGGCATGAAGGGAAAATGAGTTAAGGAAACCAGTGTGCTAAATATACATTAGGGCTGGTTTAAACCCCCAATAATTTCATTGGTAAGTAGCTATATAGCCCAAACTAGACTAATTGATGCATGTAACTTGAACAAACAATCATCTGAGCTACTAGGGTTTGTTGCAGTGTCTGCATCATGATGTGAGACTAAACATTAAAAATAAGTCAGTGATCACCTGAACCTTTTGTCCAAGTAGATTTCCTGGGTCTCAAACTTCTGGGTGTTTAAGTGAAATCACATGCAATCCTTAGCTGTGTGCTGTGTCCCAGGAATGGGCTGGTGGATGTGTGTTGACATCTGTAACTTGGATACATCTTGATTCAGTTAAAGAGCTCTTGTGCTACTACCCCCTGCGTCTCAAATATAGTTGGCCTAGAGACCAGGCTGGTGGCTCAGCAGCACTGCCATGAAAAAGACTCAGGCTCAGTTCTTGGGCCTGGCTTTTGCTGCTCTGGTCAGCCAGGATTGGGCATATAGCAGAGACAGCATTCGTATACTAGGGTCGAGTTATGGCAGTAGCAGTCTTTTCCTCTATCTTTGATGGGCAGAGTGAATCTGTTCAAGAGGATTATTTTTACTAAAATAGCTGTATGTGATACGGACCTTGCATTATATATTTGCATCAGCATCTTGTTAGAAGTATGCTATCTAAATTTTTATGGGGAAGGGTTAGGGCTCAGATTCCTTTACAATCTATGTTTGGAGACTGGGAATCTGGGAGAAGAGGGCTTAGAATTGGGCCCTGTACAATTAGACATTTGAAGAACTGGGTATATGGTAAGGTCACTTAATGCCAATTGAGATGGTAGGAATTTTGAAGTATTCCATTCATGAGAGATATGTGTTACATGCTGAAACAGAGTTGTTGCACCTGTACTTGAAGATGAATGTATTGATAGCATTCTTGAGAGCAGCAAGGAAATGTCTTTGTTCAAAACTGCACACTAGCCACCATCTTTTTCTCTGTTCGAGATAATGTAGACTTTATTCCAGGAGATCATTCAAAATTTTTCAGGAAAGGGTTACAAGGAATCTCGCAGCTAGTGAATGAAGAAAGAGTGATGCTCTTATCTGAAGAACTCTGACAGATGTTTGGGCTTGAATATTGGGAATTTTATGCATTTTAGCAGCTGAGACATTATGTTAATATCTTGAATAGAATGAACATTGTAGGGAGTCTAGATTAGAAAATGGAGGAATTCTTCAAGACTCAAGAATTAGGAAAAAAAATTTCAGTTTCAGTAATATCAGTCTTTGTGGACATTAGAGTCTAACCATAATTGTGAAGCAGTTAAGCAATAGAGGAAGGATCTTAATTTAAATTTTATCACAGGACCTCTATTCATCAAATGCTTTGCACATATCTCTAAGCTGGTTGACAATATGCTACTATGTGAAATACACCTAATGTCTTTGAAATTAGTGGAAAACATCTACTTAATTAATTTTATTAATAAATTAAATGAGCAAATGGTTGTAGCTTCATATATTGTACTGATTATACGGTACCATCCCGGTTACCCCAGTATCATCAACTCACCACCAACCACCCAGTGAATTTATGTGAAGAGTGGCACCAAAAATTATTTTTTTTGTTCTTCCTTGATATTTATAACACTCTGCCGATCTTTCAATAGCCAATGCGTCCTAGGTTCGCTTCAACACCTTACATATTAAAAACTTGTAATCGAAGAAAGAGTACTTAGCCGCTTGCTCTGAAATTGCTTGATATTATAAATAACAAGGAAGAACAAAAAAAAAATGAATAAAATAAAAATGTTTTTGGTGGCACTCTTCACATAAATTCACTGGATGGTTGGTGGTGAGTTGATGATTATAATAAATGATATTGGGGTAACCGGGATGGTACCTTATAATCAGTACAATATATGAAACTACCACCATTTACTCATTTAATTTATTAATAAAATAAATTAAGTAGATGTTTTCTGCCAATTTCAAAGACATTAGGTAGGTTTTGTTATTGGTGATCTGAGTGGACATTTGGTATAAATTGATCTATGTGAAATACAGCATAAAATATTCAGGTGAGCATACATTTCCCAGTACCAAGCCTCTAAAGAAAAAGATAGCTTTGACAGATCTATGTTCTAGATGTAATATAGAAACAGGCAATTTAGTACTATGTTTTAGTCATGTGTCCAAGTCCAGAGGTATTGGGATAGAATTAAGAGATATTTAGGAGCTCGGCCATGTGATTAAACTCACAGTGGAAAGTGAGAACTATGATGCACAATCTCAGTTTGGAATCAGAGAAAAGGCTCCGCAAGTTTTGGTTCAGAAGGCCTGTTTAGTGGGGATAAAAAGTGATATTGCTGGCTTGGAGAAGAGTAGATCTACCTTCCTTTTGGCCATGGAGGAATTCCTTACATGTTTTAATGAGGAAGCTCAGGAGTTTCCTATAAAGAGAAAGTCCTTTTGCTGATTTGGGATGATTATATTCAATCATTATCCCTTAGAGCATGAAGCGAAGTGCTTAGTTATCGTTGAAGGAAAACTCACCTGTGTAAATATTAAGAAAGCGATTTTGATATTTGAGGATGATTCTGCCACATATAATGATCAAGCTGGGGAAGATCTTTTGGGGTAAGTTTGGGTGGGGGTGACAGGGACGGGTCAAGGGAGAGAAGTGGGATTGATTTCCTGCTATACAACATCAAATTAAAGGAAATAGGACATGTATTGTAATTTTGACATTAAAATTCAGTAGGAAGTGCATAGCTGTTGAGAGATTAAGATTTGTATAATGACAGACATTGCTGGTAAGATACCTGAGTTCTGTAAGAAAGAAGAAATGAAGTTTGGTTAGGAAAGAGGAGGGAGAAAGCTTTTGTTGCTAATGTACAATGAATTTTGGTTATTTAGACTCTGTTATTATGGAGAAAACTGAAAATATGTAAACTGTTTGCTGTATTTGTTGCCTGGTACACTCAAGAAACAAATGTATACTGTGTATTTGTTATAAATTATGCATTTTAATAAAAAGTTTAAATATAAAAGCCAGCCACTATGAGATCCATATTCAGAAGCATTTAGATGGATAATTCAGAAGTTATCCAGCTAAATGAATATTTGGGTCTGGAATGCCCTGGAATGCCCATTAGCTGGATAACTTATGGGCATTCCAGGGCATTTTGGGGAGGAGTTATGTTGGCTGGATAATTTATCCAGCTAACTCCAATATTCAGCTGCACTATTGAATAATACCTCCAAAGTTAGCCGGATAAGTTTATCTGGCTAAGAGCCTCATTTTCCATCCGGATCGCATGCGAAAAGTCCCTTATCGCATGCGATACTAAAATGGGGGCGGAGTCGTCCCCGGAAGAGGAGGAGTCGGGGCGTCACCGGGGCCGACTCCACGAAAACACCACGGACGACGAAAAGGTAAGGCCCTTTTCGCGTCCGAGTTCGCTCCCAATAGCTACACCTCCTATGGTGGCGCTATTGGGTGCGAAACCGGCAGCGATCGCACTGCGATGGTGCGATCGCTGCCGGCTAGCGCAGGCCCGTCCCCCATTTCGGCCCCCCGCCCCTCATTCCCTAAAGTATCGCAGGCCTGCGATACTTTAGAAAATGAGGCCCTAACTTTGCTATCTGGTCAGTAACTGAATATGGACTTCACTGTGTATACTACTCAGTATATTAAAAGTACAAACAACAACATTTGCCGTTGTCATTGTTTTTCAAGTTGTTCTAGTTTTCCCTTTATGATTCCTTGGAGTTTTTGAAGATCACCATGTTAGCAAGAGACTACAAATTGACCTCCACCAGAAAGAATTGGTGCATACTGGGTATCATGTTAATGATGTGTCACATTTCATGAACCAATTAGATCCTATTCTATGGGTCTATTTATTAAGAAAAGTATTTTTTCCATTCTGTGCCTATGAAAATATTTTTAAATTAATGAGAACTGGTTCAAAACAGGGAAGCTCCTGGGAGCTCAGAGGATTTGCAGAAGAAGGTTGCCAAAATAATTGTAAATCAAATGAACTAGGAATAAAGTTTTTACCTGATAAAGGGTAGATGTTACTCCTTCTTGTAGGAACGTTTTGAATGCTACCCAGAGGCATGCTTTTCTTTTAAGTCAGAAATGGTCTGCTAAAAGGCTTGGACTTCATCTTATATTTGGATATCACAATTATTGCTTTCTAATACAATCTCACAAAAAATACCTTTTATGATCTAATTAGCAGCCTGCAAGTATAGATATGTGAGAGAAATGCCTGAATTTTTGGTATTTTGGTTTTTGAAGTGTACTACACTCATTACTTAAGGTGGCAAGTTCATGAACCTCTCCTGTCTCTCCACTCCCACCTTAAAGACCTCTCATACTGGTAAAGAAGGGAGAGAATGAATGGAGAGCAGCTTAGATTGCGCCCAATGACTTGTGCCAACTAGCAGCTGTGGCTACATGAGCTGCCTCACAGGATCTTCTGTCCATTGCGCCTTGAAATTTACTTTGCATTCAAACTAATCCTGTCAAAACGAAGCTCAGGTCAACTTTGCTTTTGAGCCCACTTTCTTTTGTCACTTTGTATTAGTTTTAACTAATGAATGCTTAGGACCGTATTTAGAAATATGGATTATACTTCCATAGCTCAAACATCTCCAACAGATTTTGCTAACCTTCATGGTTGCATACTCAAATGCCACGTCTTATCAGATTTCACCATTCCCTAATAAGGTCCTCCACTGACTTTCTTAGTATTCTGAAGAAAAAAATTAAGGGAAGGGAAAAGAAATACTTACTATCTTGGCCATATCCTCAGTATGTGATATCTCCTGGAGTGACAGAAAAAGGCTTTAATAAAAGGGACAAAAACTGGGCTCAGTCACTTTGAAAATGCCTACATTACCCGTGGATTGGGTCACTGAAATTTTCCACAGCACACACTTCCTCGGATACAATCTTAACCAGACTGTTCTCCCCAACAAGCCCCACTTCCACATAATTCCAGAAATATTCCTTCCTGATACCATCCCCAGTCACTGGAACACGGTTGTCTTATTCGATTCATTTTAGTGTCATCAGAAGCAGCTGCTATGGAATATACCATACTGGGTCCTCCACTGAGTGGATTTGCAGATGGCTCATGGTGGCAGAAGAGAACGTTCAGTCCTTGGTATTAAACATGAGGGGCTTTCATAGCCTTCGTTGATAAATTGTAATGAAGGGGTAAGGGAAAGGGTAGTTCCAGCATAAGTTTTCTTTCAACTTTATTAGGTAAAATGGAAGTACAGATTGTGTGAAGTTAAAAAGTGATGTGGAAGAATACATTTATAAATAGCAAAAAAAAAAATTCTCTGTATGCAAAACCACTGCACTGTTGCCTGGCAGACAGGCAGGGAGATTTTCTAGCGAGCTCTTGAGAATAAAACTCAGTTGAACTCGAGTTTAGGTTTTAACAACTGAAAAACAACCATTTTTCATCAGAAACTCAGATATTTTCTACCAATCAAATTTAACCTCTACAGTTCTATTTGATCCTCTTGACTGTGTACCATACCATGGGGTGAAGGAATTCTGCTGGATAACAATGAAGTCGCAAAGAGAAGGGCCAACTTTTATAGGTTAGCGCCTTCGTTTTTCATAAGACTGATGATGGTAATTCCAGTCTAGACAGAAGAAGTCTATTGATCTGCTAATAGAAGGAAGCACATGCGCAGGCATACACCCATAACCACACCCACACCCAAAACCTCTATCGGCAAAATCTTTTTTTGCTTTGAATTCCACCATGATGTCCACTAGCATCCTAAGATTAGACACTACTACAGCAAAAGGTTTAGGGGTGATAACCAGTCAGGTCAGGAAGGAATGCCTGTTGTTCTGAATTGCATGTGACTCAATCATTTCATTTGGTGCAATTTAGTCATCCTGCACTGGGTGAGTTGGATGGGTTGATTCAGAAGCAGGCCACACAGGTAAGATGGCAGTGCATTAAGGAATATATATTGACACAACCTGTACCACGTGGTTTCCGATCTCTGCATCTGTTTTATATATAAAGGTTTAAAACTGAAAAATAAGCAATTTATACTGTGAATCAGTATTGCACCTCGGATGTCTGGACTATCTTAATTATCTACCACTGGAAAAGACCAGTCACTCTTTCACTGCTTCTGTGAGGCAGCGATCTGCTCCATCACTGCATTCCAACTTTGATTTTCGCCCTTTCTTGGGCTCGACCCAGGAGTTGTGTATGACTGTCCCACCAGGAGCAGGGTCTACCTGCAGCACGGAGACAACCCTCTTTTTCATTTTGCTTTTCAGCACATTACGGAATTTCTGTCGTGTGAAGGCATAGAGTAGCGGATGGAAGGTGGTGGTACCGTAAGCCATGGTGATAAAGCAGATACGTAGCTTGACCAGCAGATCACTGGGCCCCACACAAAGAATGAGAAGGTTGACAACTGAAATTGGAGCCCAACACAACAGGAAAGTGGTGATGATAATGAGGGATATTCTGAAAACTCGCTTTTGGCGTTCTCTCCTATCTCGGTGACGCTTCACAGCACGCCTTAGTGCAATAATCACAGAGACAGAGGCCTGCACTCTCATGGGTGGATTCTGGACCACCGGAGTTTGAGTCAGTCTCTTAGTTTCTCCCATGCTGCTTTGGTCTGAAGGTTTTCTCTTCTTTCTTTTCTTGGTTTTACGACGTTGACTTCTCTTGAAGTGGTTTCCAATTTTGATGTTGAGGGCCGAAAGAATTTTGGAATAAGTGACCAGCATGACTGTAACAGCAATAAAAAAAATGGGAATCTGGATGAAAAGATGGTAGTACATCCCCAGTTCTGTATGATATTCATTGACACTTACACAGAGCAGAGTCCTGTTCTGCCAAGTTGCCATGTGGTCTGGATCCCCAAAGAACTCCACCTCAAAGAAAGGAATGAAGAAGACCATGAGGGAGACCAGCCAGACACAGGACAAAAGCATCACCATTCTGCTGGGTGTTAGGACCCGATTGGCTGGCCTTATTGAGATATCATACCTGTCCACACTGATCACCAGGACATTGATGGCTGTAGCAATGCTACTGAAGGTCACACAAGCCTCATGGAAGCAGCACACCAAGGCAATGTTGTGCTCAAGTGGGATCAATATGATAACAATGGTTAATGGAACACAGACTATACAGATGATGATGTCCAGGACGTGAAGGTTCATGGTTACCATGTTACTGACTGAATCAACCAGATTGGACTGCATACAGTAGAGAACAAGGACTGTAAGATTGCTGCTGAAACCAAGAACGATCTCCAACATGAGAACACTGGTAAGAGAAACCTGGAAGCCCAAAGGGTATGGAATATACCAGCCAGCATCAGCAGTGGCTCCATCAGTGGTTTCCAAAATGGTGTCATAGATATCTGTTTCCATAGCTGATACCATCCTGGGGTTATCTGCATAGTCTTTTAAATGGTGATGTTCTTCAGCATGCTTACCTAGAAAATACAAGAGAAAGAAAAGAGATGCAAGTTCATCATGTGTCTTAAACGTAGAAGAATCTTTTTTTTTTTTGACAATTATATTATACCCATACTAGTACATTCATCTCACCACAAAGATCTGGCAAGTATTCTCTTTCTTTCCTTTTGTCTTATTGCTCAAAAATAGTTACTGCAAGTGACATACATATTGGAAGTACATCCTGAAAAGAGACTGCTTTTGGAGAGGTGAAGCTTACGGAAATGAGGCTCCCATCTCTAAGTGAGTGTTCAGAGTGTTAATAAGAGCTGACTGATAGCTAGCTGGGCTCCACAGTGAATAGAATCAGGCAGCTTGGAGTTTACAAATGCTTTAATGAATCTTCTCTCCCAGAATTTGAATGACTGGTAGTATAAAAGCCAGTGAGAAGGAAAAAGCTGTACACACACACACACACACACATTAGTTGCAAATTCATCTGAGGAAAAGCATCACAAAGAACGGCGCCTTCATCTTGCCACACTTGATTTGCAGCTGCTTTCCTGCAGACATATATACAGGTACTGCTGCATCCCTTCGGCAGCCCACAGCAACTTGTAACAATGGCAGCCAACTGCATCCTTGCAGGCTGCCATGTGTAGAAACCTGTCTGGCTGTCCAGCATTCAAAAAAGAAGTGAAATCAAGGTTAACAACTTGCAGTCAGCTTTCTTGTTTTACTCGAGTAGTCGCATGCACTGGGCAGGGAAATGTCTTACCACCTGAGAAATTCCTGCTGCCTTGTAAACATGTATGGGATTGATGACTATTCCAGATCTGAATATATTTAGCATTTCTTTACTCATTCCTGTAATTAGTCTTTGCCATTTTAGTTCGATATACACAGTGTATTAATAATATTGTAATACGGCTAAATGACTAACCAATTCATTAACAGGAAAGGCCCTTGCAGTCTTTATTAATGAAGGAATGGGATGGAGCTACATGACGAATGGGGGCTCTAGAGGGACTGGCGTCTTGGCTAGTGCTGTTCAACATGTTTATTAACTATTTTGAGCTCTGCATAAAATAAAATTAAACAGCAGTCTGCTGGTAGAAGTCAGTACATTTAAATTGCAACAGACACTGGAAAACAGGCAAACTGACTGCAAATGAGGTCCCATGTGGATAACTGGAAGGAACGGAGTTGGTGCATATGGGAAAGTATTCAGGACCATGGTAGTCTAACAAGCTGAATAATACTAGGATGTGGCAAACCATGCTGACCCTGTGCTGGATTGCTTTGTAAGAAAGTGCACAGAGTGGTCAGTATGATTGCTAACTAGTTCTTAGTTTGTTTTTTTTTTTCAAACACAGGTTGCATGCATGGACATGCAGTCCTGACTCTCTTTGGGAAATCAGAACTGCAAGGCCCTATTTGCAATAGGGGTGAAACCAGGATTGAATTAACCTGTCCTAGAAAAACAGAATCAGCTGGCAACTCTAATGGAAAGAGGAATGAGTTTTTGATCCCATAAAATACTTATTATAAGCACATCATGAGCCCTAGAGTACATAATTGGTTTCCACAATTCAAGACTGACAAACAAACATTTCATTTTTATATGGCTGTAATGTTGGGCCAGCTGCGGCAGCCACGCAGCAGCCAGCCAGCCTCATTCACCTTTCCAACGCTGATGCAGTTTGGTCCCTTAGGTGAGTGCAGAGTATCCTCTTCTAGACTCATGATGGGAAACCTCACCATGGTACCATCTAATGTTGTCACTGTAGGGAGAGATTTAAACAACAGCCGTGCCTCTCGCTGACGCCTTCATAACAGGTTTCCTGCTTTCTGCAGTGCTGGTTGCTTCAGCGTTCTTGCTCCCAGTTCCTGCGTATTCCGTTTCCAGTTCCTGTGTGTTCCTGTCTGGTCCCAGTCTGTCTTGGTGTTCTCTCACTCCTGGTCCATCTCCAGTTGCTTCTCGTTCCAGTTTCCCTCCTTTTCTCTGTTTCAGTGTCCTCCCTCTGGCTAGCCTTTCTCAACTTGACTTCTGATTGGACTTGAATTGCCTTCCACCTGCCTTGGCCCTGGATTGGATTTGGACTTTGTTTTGCTTTCCACCTGCTTTGACCTCAGACTGGATCTTGACCACGCTCAGCTCTCAATCTGCCTTGCCCTCGGACCTGACTTTGACCTCGCTCAGGTTCCAGCCTGCTATGACCTCGGACAGAACCCTGACTTTGCTCTTTTCGCTGCCTGCCTCAACCTCTGCCCAACCACCGATCAACTCGTTTGTCACCACTCGTATCAAGCCAAGAAAACTCCTGCTGGGCGCCTGAACCTGTGGCTCAACCCAAGGGGTAGGTGGTTGGCTAGGCAGAAGACATCATCCCGTGACGCATCAGATGCCGCCTGTTTACACTGCCTGCACATAATAGGCAGTGTAAATTTAACACTAGCACAAGGGCTCACTTTTTCACGTTGTGACAATGGCACCCTACTCAGGTGCTTTACAAGTGCATAGTGGGCTACAGCCGAGTGAAGTTTTCAGGACCAATGATTCTCAACACAGTCCTCAAGACTCACCTAGCCAGTCTAATTTTCAGGAAATCCAGAATGAATATGCATGACATAGATTTGCATGCACTGCCTCCGCTGTATGAAAATGTATCTCATGCAAATTCACCGTGGATATCCTGAAAAGCTGAGTGGCTGGACGTATCCCAAGGACTGGGTTAAGGACCAGTGGTCTGAATAATCTAAAGTTCAGGTAGTATGGCTAAGTACGATTAATTATAGACTGGAGTGTGTATGTCAGATGAATGCTGAATTGGAGCTTTTAGCTTGCTCCAGAAAATGAGGAGAAAGAAGCACTTTGGGTGCCTAGAAGCAGTTAGTTCTTGAAGGGAGAGAGGAAAGAAAAAGTGTGAAAGCAAGAAGGGGCCTGATGAAAGTACAGAGTGATAAGAAGAGCTGATTTGTTGGAGAGCAGTGGGTGAAGTGGGATAAAGTGAGAGATAAGAGAAGAGAGGTATGAGAGGGCAAGCCTAGAACTGACAATAGAATTTAACAAGCAAACAATGAAGGCATGAAAGTCAAGGGGTAAGAGCGACTGTTCAAGCAGAAACAGAGTAGTAAAGCAAGCTCACTGTGCCTTGGTGACTAAGTATGGTGCCAGGATGGGTGGGATGGTGATTTTTTTTTTTTTTTTTTAATAAAAAAACTCAGCTGGGATTATTGAACAATAGGAAACAAAGAGGTAGGTCTGATTTTACAATATGATCAAATACATAGTGCGGACTTATCAGAAGATTTCTTTTCAAGAATCTCTTTTATAGCTTCAGGGCGAAGATGCTATCAGTTTGTGAGTCTGGAGAGAGAGAGAGAGAGAGAAAGAGAGTTAAGTTCTATTAGTATGAAGCAGATCTACTTCATGGGATCTGCCAGGTACTTGCAATTAGGACTGGCCATTCTCAGAGACAGGATGCTGGGCTTAATGGACCCTGACCTGACCCAGCATGGCATTTCTTATATTCTTAAGCAGAATTCTGGATGGTGAGTCAACATGTGCATGAGTTTTAGGAAGGATAAGAAGATTTAAGCCATCAGAGTTCTGTAGGAGATATCAGATGTTTTTACCATTGTATGCAAAAAACATGAATTCTGATCACAATATGGACACAGACCTGTATTCCAGCTAAGGATACAGAGGCTATGAACTTTGACCCAGAGAAGCAATTCATGGCTGAGCTATTTGTTCTGCCAGCAAGCTGTGTACCGACTACCGAGGCTCCCATCCAACTTTTTCCATAAACAAGATGCGGAACTTTTGACCAAAAACAACTTAATCTACCCAAGCACAGGTCCTAAATTCTGTCTGGAAACAAAAAATAACCAATAAAAGAAGAAGGGTTTATCAGACACGGGGGCTCACGGATGAACTCCGCAACAGCCCAAATCTACTTGGAGATGAAAACAGCCTATCCAAAAGGTGAGCTCGTCATACAGGTCAACTTACAGAAAAACGGTGATACAGCAAGACAGCTCGCTGGTCAAGAGATTACCAGACTGGACAAGACCCTGCTTCAGAGTCACCAAGTAGCAGGAGCATTGCCCCCCCCATGGGACAGCACTCTGAAATGAAGAAATGACTCCTTTTCGTGCTCTGATTGACTATGCATGAACTGTTGCGTATTCATGTCCTGACTGTTAAAAGCAAAGAAAGACTCAAGGTGGTGGCCAGAGAGAGAGGGGGGGGGGGGGGGGGCAGGCTGGAGTACCAAGAAGAGGTAACTAGGAGCTGGGTTTGGAACCCACCACTTAGATTGCCATCCTACCAGTCACCACTAGTGGGTGCTGTGGCGTACACAAATTTAGTTTAGCAAATTCAGATCTTCATAGCGCTGATCACCCCATTTGAACAGGATTTGGGGTCTTACAATAGCACAGCATCTAGCCAAGCTTCAGTAATTCACAGAAAGGCAGAGTCCCTCTTCTTCCTTGGAGTTTTAGCAAGGAAGCTCAGAGGGATATTTCTAACATCCAGAAGAAAATTGAAGGCAATTTCATAGCCTTTGAAGCTGGGCTCAAAAGGCATTTCAATGCATATGAAAATGCTCTCTGCACCAGGGAAGCAGTCCACGGCATGACCTGTAGTGAAAAAGATAGCCCGGGGATTCTTAGTCACAAGCTAAAGCAGGCTTTCATCTTTGATGCCACTGGTACAAATGAAACTAGCCTGCAAGAGCTTAGAGACCTTTTCTCTTTCTATACAGTATAGAGCTCTCATAGCTTCCTACAAGGAGGCAAGCTTAGTGCCCCTCATAGAGGAAGCAGAGAGGCTCTATGAAACTTACAACAATGGCAAACCAACCACTAGGAGTCAGTATATCGAAATGGAGGACAGGAACCAGGTATTCATTATGATTCAGAATCCAGATATATGCCTTAAGGTTAATGCCGTCTCTTCTTATCCCACATCTGACAGGCCTAGTATACCTTCCAAGAAGGAATCCACTGAGTCAGTGGAAAACCAAAACACCAGCTCAGATGATCCGAAGGATCCCAGGAATCTCAGCAACCAGTGGGAGAAGACACTGATGACACCTTAGAGAGGGCCCCAGGAAAATGAGAAAAAGTCTGGGGATCCTACGAATGGTACAGGGGCGGGTCCCCCAAAGCAGACACCAGTTCCTCTGAGCCCTCTACTAGTGCACAATGACTAAATAATTCTGTTTTTACTTCCCAGGTAGCAATCGCTAGCTCAAAAGAATCTCCCTTAACTGAATCTGTTGATGCTGCCTCCTCTACAACACTAGAGGACCCCCTGTAACACAAGAACGTGGCCTCCATTTTGCATGTAGACCCCATCAGGAAGCATAAGTTTGCCTTAGGGAAAAGGGAACCTCCGGGACTCCAGTGTACCATCTCTGTCAGAGTACAAGATGTATTCAGTTGCGAGGGTTTCCTGGATATGGGTTACAAGGTCACTCAGAGCTTTCTTAACAAGTTATCTGCTTCCTTAAAAAGTAGGTCTGCTCTGAGGATAGTCTTGTGCAATTTGGCCCTAGGGGCCTATGTAGGAATACCTGTGGAGATAAGAGGTAAGGTCTGGTTCACCATTCAGTTAGAGAAGGGGAAAGCAAAGCACCCACTTCCAGTCACAAAGAGCCCTGCAGAGGAATTTACAATTAGGCTGTTCCTGTCCTTACCTACATAAATGAAGTCATAGAGACTCAGTTCAGATGCCATTTCCCATGGAGAAGGGTGGCCCAAAAGGGGAAATTGGTTCGTGGCTCCTGCTTCATAGAGCAGAGAAATACTACCATAAGGATCAATTTCCTGAGGTCAACAGACTTCATGCTGCTAGTGAACCAAATTGAGAGCCAGGAAAGAGGGAAATAATGATGACCGTGCTATCCTCTTGAGAAGGGAGGCCATACACAATGTTGTCTTAGATACTGATCAACTGGAGATCTGCTACAGCCAACTCTCACCTCTGTCTGACTGGAGCAGAACAGACCCAGGAGCACAGGAGTTAAGTCCATTTGTTAACCCAGGTATATACCTGTCATACCCAGAGCTGACCAGCATACACAGGAATGGAGACACAATTTCAAAATATGCCTAGCTAACAGACACACAGAACATTCAGGTGCCCTGATGCTCAATAGTAAAAATCTCCCTTATTAGCAATCCTTCTTTCGCACAATAAAAGTAAAAAGGAACTGGGTGCAGTGAAACACAGTAAAACACCAGTAGAGATACCGGAACCAGAAAGCAAACTATTAGTGGGAGCTTGCAATCTTGTATTTAATTTAGGTAGGAAATCTTCAAAATGAATTCTCCATCATCAAGGGTCTAGATTTACCACTGCATTAAGTACAGACAGTACCATAAGGTAGAGAGCCTATGTGGACCTTGTGAATGATGTCCTCTGGAGTCGACTAGAGAGCAATTCTGTAAGTATCCTTGATGTTTACAGATCCCTCAAGGCCAGCCAGGTGACCCCACAAGTATGAGGTGATGTGCACTGAAGAAGAGACTATGCCTGGTAGAGTGCAGAATTATCTCCTCAAGGCTAGGATAGCCAAGGGTCAACCAATGTTAGACAAATTGGCTTTCCTCATCCTAACCAGATTTCGTAAGTCTGGTGTTAGTGTTTGTGGTAGTTGTGGGTGGATCCTTGGGCCGGTGGCAGATGACCACGCCCCTGGGGGAAGATCCCGAGAGGGTATGGAGACAGACACACACTAGTTCTTTTATTAGACAGTATATGGAACCACCAGAGGTAGCAGTAGTGAGCTAGAAGCGCCCGGCTGGGCTGTAGTCCCTCAGATACTGGAACAGCGATCCTGGATAAATGAGCTGTAGAGAAACTGAATATAGTGAGTAGGCAGGGTATGCAAAGTTCAGGAACAGAACCTTGATGGTAACACTCACACAATAGTCTCTTAGAAGCAGCCCAGGAGCTGGAATGAAGTAGGCCCTCGAGGAGCGAGTACCTGGTTCCAGGGAACGCTCTGAGAGAGAGATGGTAACTCACTGGTGTTGTAGGCAGTGATGACTTCCTGGCAGAAGTGGTATTCAGTAGCAAGTCCGGGAACGTGGGCCCTCGAGGAGCGAGTACCGGTTCCAGACTGCGATCTGAAAAGCAAAAGAGAAGTGAGGCCCCCGAGGAGCGGGTACCCCTGGTAAAGTCTGAAGAGGCAGAGTAGCAAGGTATGCGGAGAGCGAATCCCATCCGCAGCGATACCTGGAGGAAGCTAGGTAAACCTTTGCTAACTCGATTAGTTAGCGAATTCAGAGACCTTAAATATCCGGTGAAGATGACGTCACCTCAGGGGGACGCCTCTGAGGTTCGCGCCAATGCTGGTACTTGAGTCGGGGCCGCGCCGTGCGTGCACCCTTAGACTGCTGGGAAACATGGCGGAGTGCAGCGTCTAGCCGGTCTGGGGACGCCGAAGGGGAACGGCAAGATGATGCCGCGGCAGCCAAACTTCCAACAGGCAAAGAGGGAGTCGCCAAAGAGGTAAGGTGGGCATAGTGGAGACATCGGGCAGCGACGGTCACAACATCTGGGTTGTCAATGGGTGCCACACCTAGTGGGGAGATGTCTAACATAGAACTGACCCTTTGAATGGCTAATACTGGTCCAGAGAGAATTTACTAAGGGGGGAAAGTATCCTTAGGTCCCCTTGTTGGTGAATCATTCCCTAATTTGGAGATAAATTCCCCCAATTACAGGTAACTTATCTATGATCACAGAGGTATATTCCAGGAAAGACCCACCTAAATATTGCAAATCCCTGCCCAAAGGCCTGATTACTTTACAATTTGTTGGCTTTATGATGATCAGGCTTCTCCAGTGTAACTGGAAAACTATTGTCTCCTGTCATCAAGGAAGATTGTGAGATGTACAAAATCTAGGCCAACAATGTCAGAACTGTTTAGGCAGTTCCAGCTTGCTCCATCTCAGAAGAGATAGAAGAGCGAATGAAGCTAACTCCAAACGAACCCATCCTGGGTTCAGGGAGATGGAATAACAGGTATAGGAGTGGATGCTCAAGATACCTTGGGGTACCTGGAGGATATCCTAATTAAAAGTATCACTTTCCAGAAACACTTAAGAGAAACTGAACCTGTTTGGCCCAGCTTGCCTCAGCTGAGGGGACTCCGTCTCCAAAGGAAGAGAATAGAAAACTTATGGAAAACAATAACCCACTACTTTGAAAGAGCTACTGTTGTATTTGGCGGTTCACGGGTTGCTCCCGCATACCACTGCACTCACCTCCCTGGACAGTATGGTTGCACTGCCTTCCACTATGGTAAAATGCTGCCAGCTCTTCTTGTGGCAGGATGCCACTCTCCATTGCGGAGAGGCACTATCAGCTTACCACGCGTTAGAATGTTGTGAGCCCAGCCAGCCGTGCTCCTCCTAAGGTATGCGTGTGTCCAACACAATTCTATTTAAAGTGGCAGGAAAAGCCCCATGGTGCCTCCTGATGACCTCATACACTTAGTCCTGTAAAGGACCCTCACTGTCCTTCCCTCACTGCCTCAGCAACAGGTCCAGCTACCCAGCTTAGTGCATGTTGCTTCCCAGCAGTTCCAATCTTCATTCCTGCTTGTTTCAGTCTTCATTCTTGCTCGTTCCAGTCTTCATCCCAGCTTGGCTTGGCCTTCGTCCCTATCTGTCCCAGTCTTCGTTTGCCCAGCTTGTTCCAACTTCCTTGCCTGCCTGCCTGTTCCAGCCCTATCCATTCCTCCTCCTCTTCCTCGGATGGATACCTGGTTTGACTTCTGCCTGAATTCTGGATACACTTGACCACTGCCCGCCTTCAACCACTGCCTGGATCCTCGACACTTCTGCCTACAACCCTAGCCTGGTATTGGATCATTTCATCTGTTATCAGCAGAGACTGCACCTAAATCCTGCCGGCCCTGGCATCCAAAAGCTCAACCCGAGAGGAACATGGGCTGGTATAGGTGAAGGTCCTGACTGGTCTTTGCTTCGCCTGGGATGGCCTGCTGATGGCAAGAACCTGCAGGACTCCTCCCTGCAGGTAGAGCCAATCTTGCCTCAGCCCAAGGGTCCATAGACACAACAACTATTTTCTTTCCTGGGAATATGCAATTACTCCCCTCAGATCATAGATCAGTAGACAGAGATCACGCAGCCTCTGGTAAAACTCCTGTAGAAGGATGAACCCTGACAGTAGAGATCTGAGCAGCAAGCAGCGATGGTTGAGTGAAGAGAATTTTAAGTGGAGTTCTTGTCTTGCTTTTCTGGATAGCAGCAAAGAAATCACCTAGGAATTAGCCTTTACTCCCGAATGCATGGGCGCCTTCTTGTACCAGAAACCTGATACTGACCAGAGAGTCGAGGCATATACCAGCACGCTCTAATAGATATGGAAAAGAAATATTATGTGTGTGAGAAATCCCTGCTAACTACAGTATGGGCTTTTCAACCCTTCAGGAGTTATATTCAAAGAGACAACTAATTGTGAAGGTGTGTCTCCAGTTTCCTAACCTTTAGGTAGGGACCAAATCAAAGCCGGTCACGTCTTCAGCAGAAAAATTGCCTTCTGGATATTCGCTCCTCAACGCTGGCCACTTGAGGTACGATATCTCAAGGACTAAAAGTGTTGAAGGCTCTAGATTTAGCTGATTTACATGATTGTGTTGCTGGGAGAAAACTGGATGTGACCTTGGAACCTGAAACAAACCATGAATTAGTCTAAGGAGGGGAAATAGTCTAGGAAGAGAGTCACCCCTGTGATCCTCTCAGTTATGCCCTAGCATCTAGAATTCAATCAGTATGCAGAGCTTGCTGCTGCACTGATAACCATACAAATTCCTGTACGGCATAGTTGGCAGTCCATCATAAGACTCTGACTATGTCAGAGACAATTTCACGACCCACAAGTTTGTGAAGAATTCCATATCCTTGTTCAGCCACTGGGGGCTGTCCATGAAGGTAGAGTCTGACTTGGGCCCCACTATGCTGGACAAATGATTAAAATTATTTGGAAATGGCTGGGTGAGAAAATAAGTTCCACATATCACCCACAATCTTCCGGACAGATGGGAGAGCACAGTAACCATAATCAGCATTCTGAAGAAATATGTGTCCACACAGGGCCAGCACGTCCCAATAGGTGAACTATGCAGTCACCTAGGATGCCAGCCATTAGGGGGTGGCAAAGAGCAGCCATGTGGGGCCATGAGCGGAGCCCATCCCACTCATGGCCAAGAGAAGAAGAGTCTCGGCAGGCCATGAGCGGTGCCTCTGTTTGTGTGTGTGAGAGAGAGGGATTGTGTGTGTTCGAGAGAGCAATGGTGTTAATGAGAGAGATGGAGGGAGTCTGTGTAAGGGAATGAGATAAGGAACCTAAGTGTGTGTAAGAGAGGGGGCTTGTCTGAGTGAATGAGGTCAGAGCCAGAGCCAGGGCTTGGATCAGGGGCAGGGGGGAGGGGGCAGGTGCAATGTAGAAGGTTTGCCTAGGGTGTCTAATACCCTTGCACCAGCCCTGTGTCCACATCAAGTAAGGACTGGGATGTAAATTGCCCTGAGTATTGATGGCAGGCAAATCCATGGCACACCGTACCACAGGGTTCTCACCATTTGAAATGTGACAGGGAGAGAAATGATCTTACCAATGCCTTTGCTTTCCAGGACGCAGGATGCTAATTTGGCTAGTGCTACCACTGCCTGAAAGTATATTACTCATCTACAGGAACATTCGCAAAGCACTCTTGCCTTTGCCCAGAGTAATTTGAAGGCCAATGTCAGAGGTAGAAAGGCCTAATATGATTTAAAAGCTACCTCTAAAGAGTATGAAATTAGAGACAAGGTCTTTTTCTATAATTATAACAGAAACAAAACGAAAGAAAATAAAATTTGGCCTAGCTGGAAATAAATTGTGAATAAAGCTTCACCTGTCCCCTATCTTATCTGAATTAAGATAAATCCTGGCAACGAAGATGTCCTTAAATGAGTCCATATTAATCAGCTCAGACCTTGTTACCTTCATAAAGTTTTGGCTCCAAAATGCTGTGCCCAGTGACACTGACACTAACAATGAAACAGTGGAGTAGTTCTCTGCTGTTTTTCAGATGGAGAGTCGATCCTTCAAGGTGATTTTCCTAGTACTGCTGCTGACAGGAGCAGAAGCTGCCAAGTTGGATGAGCCTGGTCCCTCCTCCGCCACTGTGATGCAGGATATACCCGGCTTTTTAATGACGCAGTCCCAGATTGTCACCCAGAAAGTCTTTGTGTTACTGGACCAACAACGTGTGAACCAGAAATATTTTAACCTCATGAACATGCATTTGCCTGCAACTAGAACTTAGTTCAAAGATTACAAGAGGTATGCTACCCAGAAAGTTCAGAACATCCTGAGCCAATCTGACAAAATTATGATCCAGCCCATTAAAAAAGGATTTAGACTGACTCAAGAAGTTTATTGGACTAATTGCTGGATCCTTTATCTTTTCTGCCCTGGTACATCCATTGTCCATTGTGAATGCAGTTTCTGTAAAAAAACATTTGTGGAAAAAGTCGCAGGACGATATGAAAAGTATCTAAAAAATGATGCAACATCAACAAGAACAGTTAACTGCTAAGGATAAAACTCGAAGTAAAACTGTCACCTTGGTTAACTTACATCCTCAAGCAATCAAGCGTAACCGAGAGATCACCACCATCAAAACAGTGCTGAGTGAGGATCGTCACTTTATCCAGACCATTCAAGCGGTCACCAATGACTTGTTTAGAGAACTGGATAACAGCATTAGTAACTTAATAAAAGAACAGATTCTAACCTATTTGGTCTCCCCAGATGTCATTTCAGATGCTTTTGCTAAAATTACCCGAAGTTACATTGAGTCTATTCAGATCCAGATTGCTTATCATATGGGTGATGCTATACCTCTGTATGTGGATGTTGAGAACATGGAGGTTGCTTATGTTTTAAATTTGCCTTTCATTTTACCTGAAAATGTTTACCAATTGAAACAAGTAATTAATGTAGGTACTTGAACAAACAATTTATACCTGCATGTAGATACACCTACCCTTCTGGCGTATCAAAATGATAACCCACATCAATATTTGGTTCCCAATTTAGGCCTATGCCAACAAACAAAGGACGTACATTGTTTGTGTCCTGCTAAGCCTTTCCTAAAGGATACTACAGAAGCTCTATGTGGTTTGTCCACTGAAAATGTCTGAGAGAAATGTAAGATACCAAAACAAAGTATGATGAATTCTCTGAAACTAAGGATGGCAACATGATGTTACCAGTAAGGTTCCCTTACCCAGTAATGTTTCTTTAGTCACAGTACCTAAAAACTCTATTATTACTGTAGGGGGAGTTTCCTTATATGACCTGGAACCACATCCTGTTCCCACAGAGGTAGAGATCTTGAAGATGTTTCACGGCCATGAAATCAACTTTGATGAAAACCTGGTACATCTTTTAGACTATAAAGACTCTCAAACTGTTGAACTGTCTATGGACCAGGGATGCTACTGATGCATTAATAGCAGTGGCTATTCCCTAAGTAAATTTGATTAATAGCCTTTAATGGACTTCTCCTCCAAGAACCTATCCAAACCTTTTTTGAACCCAGCTACACTAATTGCACTAACCACATCCTCTGGCAACAAATTCCAGAGCTTTATTATGCGTTGAGCGAAAAATAATTTTCTCTGATTAGTCTTAAATATGCCACTTGCTAACTTCATGGAATGCCCCTAGTCCTTCTATTATTCGAAAGTGTAAATAACTGATCCACATCTACTCGTTCAAGACCTCTCATGATCTTAAAGACCTCTATCATATCCTCCCTCAGCCATCTCTTCTCCAAGCTGAACAGCCCTAACCTCTTCAGCCTTTCCTCATAGGGGAGCTGTTCCATCCCCTTTATCATTTTGGTTGCCCTTCTTTGTACCTTCTCCATCGCAACTATATCTTTTTTGAGATGCGGCGACCAGAATTGTACACAGTATTCCAGGTGCGGTCTCACCATGGAGCGATATAGAGGCATTATAACATTTTCCGTTTTATTAACCATTCCCTTCCTAATAATTCCTAACATTCTGTTTGCTTTTTTGAATGCTGCAGCACATTGAGCTGACGATTTTAAAGTATTATCCACTATGATGCTTAGATCTTTTTCCTGGGTGGTAGCTCCTAATATGGAACCTAACATCGTGTAACTACAGCAAGGGTTATTTTTCCCTATATGCAACATCTTGTACTTGTCCACATTAAATTTCATCTGCCATTTGGATGCCCAATCTTTCAGTCTTGCAAGGTCTTCCTGTACTGTATCACAATCCGCTTGTGATTTAACTACTCTGAATAATTTTGTATCATGCGCAAATTTTATAACCTTACTCATCGTATTCCTTTCCAGATCATTTATATATATATTGAAAAGCACCGGTCCAAGTACAGATCCCTGAGGCACTCCACTGTTTACCCTTTTCCACTGAGAAAATTGACCATTTAATCCTACTCTCTGTTTCCTGTCTTTTAACCAGTTTGTAAGCCACGAAAGGACATCACCTCCTATTCCATGACTTTTTAGTTTTCTTAGAAGCCTCTCATGAGGGACTTTGTCAAACGCCTTCTGAAAATCCAAATACACTATATCTACAGGTTCACCTTTATCCACATGTTTATTAACCCCTTCAAAAAAATGAAGCAGATTTGTTAGGCAAGACTACCCTTGGGTACATCCATGTTGACTGTGTTCCATTAAACCATGTCTTTCTATATGCTCTACGATTTTGATCTTCAGAATAGTTTCCACTATTTTTCCTGGCACTGAAGTCAGGCTCACTGGTCTATAGTTACCCAGATCGCCCCTGGAGCCTTTTTAAAATATTGGGGTTACATTGGCCACCCTCCAGTCTTCAGGTACAATAGATGATTTTAATGATAGGTTACAAATTTTAACTAATAGATCAGAAATTTCATTTTTGAGTTCCTTCAGTACCCTAGGATGCATACCATCTGGTCTAGGTGATTTGCTACTCTTTAGTTTGTCGATCTGGCCTACTACATCTTCCAGGTTCACAGTGATTTTGTTCAGTTCGTCTGACTCATCACCCCTGAAAACCATCTCCGGAACTGGTATCTCCCCAACATCCTCATTAGTAAACACTGAAGCAAAGCATTTAGTCTTTCTGCAATGGCCTTATCTTCCCTAAGAGCCCCTTTAACCCCTCGGTCATCTAATGGTCCAACCGACTCCCTCACAGGTTTCTTGCTTTGGATATATTTTAAAAAGTTTTTATTATGAGTTTTTGCCTCTATGGCCAACTTCAATTCAAATTCTCTCTTCGCCTGTCTTATCAATATTTTACACTTAACTTGACAATGCTTATGTTTTATCCTATTTTCTTCAGATGAATCCTTCTTCCAACTTTTGAAGGATTTGTTTTGGCTAAAATAGCCTCTTTCACTTCACCTTTTAACCATGATGGTAATCGTTTTGCCTTCTTTCCACCTTTCTTAATGTGTGGAATACATATGGACTGTGCCTCTAAGATTGTATTCTTAAACAATGTCCATGCCTGTTGAACACTTTTAACCTTTGCAGCTGCACCTTTCAGTTTTTTTCTAACTATTTTCATTTTATCAAAGTTCCCTTTTGAAAGTTTAGTGTTAGAGCTGCAGATTTACTTATTGTCCCCCTTCCTGTTATTAGTTTAAACTTGATCATGTTATGATTACTGTTGCCAAGTGGCCCCACCACCGTTACCTCTCTCACCAAATCCTGTGTTCCACTAAGAATTAAATCTAAAATAGCTCCCTCTCTTGTTGGTTCCTGAACCAATTGCTCCATGAAGCAGTCATTTATTACATCCAGGAACTTTATGTCTCTAGCAAGTCCTGATGTTACATTTACCCAGTCAATATTCGGGTAATTGAAATCTCCCATTATTATTGCACTGCCAAATTGGTTAGCTTCCTTGATTTCTCTAAGCATTTCATCATCTGTCTGACCATTTTTTCCAGGTGGACGGTAGTATACACCTATCATTATACTCTTACCCAACACACATTGGATTTCTACCCATATAGATTCTACTGAGCATTTAGTCTCTTGTATGATCTTTATCCTGTTGGACTCTATACCCTCCCGGACATAAAGTGCCACACCCCCACCAAGTTGATCCTCCCTATCATTGCGATATAATTTGTACCCTGATATAGCACTGTCCCATTGGTTATCCTCCTTCCACCAAGTCTCCGTGATGCCGATTATGTCAATCTCATCATTTGCTGCTATCACTCCAACTCTCCCATCTTATTTCTTAGACTTCTGGCATTGGCATACAGACATTTCAAAGTGTGTTTTTTGTTTGTATTAACAACCTGCTTTTCAGTTGTTAGGGATAATTCGGAAATCATTAGCTGACTACAATTATGATTCCAGAGATGAATATATTTTGCAAACTATGTTCTGATTTATGCCTTACCTGCCCTAAACAGAATATCAGTTGTCCACCTGATATTTTCTATCTTCCCTTTTAGAAGAATAATGGTCCTAGAATGATACACATTGGGAAACTTTCACCGCAAGGCTATGTGCCTGCGTGATCTTCCACCGCCCAAGTCTCTGGAACTATAGATTGGCTTAGCATACTTACATGTTACTATGATAGTAATTAATTAGGAGCATGAGTTACAGAACTCTTAGTGATTATACTTCATCACATTTAGATTAGAAGTAATTAGATTTGCATACACATATTCTACCTCAAGTCTAAGACTGACATCACTACCTCATATCCCTACAGTTTGCACACCATGTGAGAATCACAGTATTTCTTTATTATCTTATGCTTTTATATTTTATATTACTGTTATTATGCCATTATTACTTTCCATTATTTTAATGATTATTATATTCACTATTATTCCATTTTATTATTACTATTATGATTCCTTATCAGTATTATTACTCTATTATTGTTGCATTATTATTGCCTCATAATGATGATGTCATACATGTCAGTCAGCTGAGATTTGCATAGCAGTCTGGTAATTAGGCTTAAGTAGTGATAAATTATCTTGTTAGCTATTCCCAACTTAAGAAGCGGGGAAAATGTAAGAGATATCAGAAGTTTTTATCAGTGTATGCAACAAAATATTAATTCTGATCACAACATGGGCATAGACCTATGTTCCAGCTAAGGGATATAGAAGCAATGAACTTTGACCTGGAGAAGCAATTCAGGGCTCAGCTATTTGTTCTACTGGCAAACTGTATATTGAGGAATTCCTCCAAAGTCTGACTGACTTTTTCCATAAACAAGATGAGGAAGTTTTGAACAAAAACAACTTAATCTACCTAAGGACAGGTCCCAAAATCTGCCTGGAAACAAGAAATAACCAATCCAAGAAGAAGGGTGAACTCCGCAACAGCCCAAATCTGCTTGGAGATGAAAACAGCTTATCCAAAGGATGAGCTCATCATACAGGTCGATTCACAGAAAAACGGTGACACAGCAAGACAGCTCGCTGGTCAAGAGATTACCAGACTGCTCAGATCCTGCTCTGGAGTCACCACATAGCAGAAGCAGTGACCCCCCCCCCCCCCCCCGATGGGAGAGGGGCAGCACTCTGAAATGATTAAATGACCCCTTTTTGTGCTCTGATTGACTATGCATCAACTGTTGCATATTCATGTCCTGACTGATAAAAGCTGCAGCAGAAAGAGATTCATGGTGGCAGCCAGAGAGAGAGACTCATTAACACCTGAAGATGACACCTGGGCCATGGCTGTCTGCCCCTCCCTATGGCAATCAGACCCAATTCAGCTTGCCCAAGGTCTCCCCACATAAAGAGAAGGTTCTGCCTGCTGCATCATGGCCAGGACAAGAGACTTCAATGTGTGCTACTCCCAGGGTCATCCCCATAAGCCACAGTACCTCCCACAGATCTGCAGATCTGGACCTCTATAAGGGTTGGAACTGATGGTAAACTTCTATAGTCATGGGGGCTAGTTAATTATGTTTATTAATTAACATACTTGAAGCAAGTTGAAGTCTCTGATATGTTTATGTTCATTAATGTTCCAGAGCTTTACTCAGTATAAGCCTATGCTTTGTTAAGGGCTGTAGAGGCTACTGTTGTCTACCTTATTCTAAGTAGTAAAGCTGAAATGTCTGAAAATAAAGCAGTCTGATTCTGAGACAAACAGGCGTCCTTTTCTGGGCTTTTCAAGTTACATATAAGGTAATAAGTGGTAAGTTTCTGTAGCATGGCCAGTACTCCCCCAGAAAGGGAAGGGGAAGAGGAGCAGGCAGCATCCCCCCCGGCTACATTGCCTACAGTTCCATTACCCAATGGAGTGGTCCTCTCTTGGTCACTTAGTGATTGGTGGTGGTAAGGGAGAAAGGCAGAGGCAGCTCAAGGCATTCTGCTGCCTGAGACAAGGAAAGAGATGGCACCCAACCAAGGTGCAGCTCAGGTCGAGTCAGTGAGAGGGCAAGGGTGAAGGGGGACCCCCTTGGAATCTGGCTCCTTTGGTGATTTGAAATGCTCAGGAAGGGGGAAGGTATGGGCTAGGGTTCCCAAAGGAGTAGCAGATAGATTGTCTGTGATAATATTTCTAGGAAGCTGGCAACCCTGCTACATTCCCAGCAGCCCTACCACCTGCCTCCCACTATTCTCCAGCATTTGCCCTTTTCGGAAGTGGGAGATGGGGGAGGGGGTTCTGTGTGTGATGCACTCTGTCTGACCAGTGCAAGGGTATTGGGTGCCCTAGGTGAATTTTACAACCTTGTACCCCCACCATCACCCTCCAGCCTTATTCAAATACACAAGTAAAAATTGTGCATTTATAGTAAAATATTTTGCATAAAAAGGGCATTGAAACTACAGTCTTCTGAGTAAAAAATATAGCAACATGTATATTATATTTACATGTACTACTGTGGGTCATCTGGAAAACTCTGCAAAAAATATAAAAAAAGTCACTTGGAATCCATATGGTACTGGGCCTACTGTAAGGCATGTTGGGTGTGGGCTTAGCCCTCAGAAAGCCATGAGTAAAGTGATTTATAATTATAATATAGTAAACTTCCCATAACAAAACAACTCTTAACTGCTATGACTTAAACAGTAGCAACCCTTCTTATGAAAAGTTATCACTGCAAATATTACACCAGGCTCTACAACACCAATACACCACCTATTAGAATACAGAACAAGTCAGGCTGCTATAGAACCCTACCCAGAAATTACATGTAGGCAGAATACCTCACCTTGATCACTAACAAAATGGAGCAGAGACACTTGTGTAAAGCTTACCAAGATTTTTTATTTTTTGCACATGCTTAGCAACCACTTTTATTTTTTTTCTTATATAATACAGTATAGCTGTAACATAACTAATGAGTGTATATAATAAGCGTCTATCAGCAAAGCAAAAATATTTACAAGTATGTTCAATAATACATCCCTGAACTTGGTCCTGAGCAAGTCAGCATTGTTAATGATGGGTCAGATTCTTATGGGAGGAACAGCGCCGGAGTACAGTGGTCAGAGAGCAGGAATCGTAGTCGGTGCTCTAGCAGTGCGAAATTGCCAGCTGCCCAAGTACCTATTTTATAGCATTCATACCACTGCCTGAAACTGGCAATAAGCCCAATTTCTGTCACAAAAATGACGACAATGTGCTCAGTTTCTGTTATACAAACTGCCACCTGCTTCCCTTCCAAGCTGTGGGTTTAGCACCACACTTAACGGAATCACAGAGCCTGCAACTGCATGCAGTACTTTGCCTCAGATAGTTCATAAACCCAGCTGACTCCTCCTGTGGTTTATTCTCTTATGTAGATGATTAAACTGACTCCTGCACCGTGCTTCCATCGAGATGTCTTCCACAAACCTGTCCTTATCATTATCCTCACTAATACAGTCACACATGTAAAACACAGACAGACCCTCACCAAATATCGCATAAAGATACTCTAAAGTATAAATAGAAACATGCAGACAAGAACTGAAATGGAGAGTGTAGCAAGCCAGACTCTGTATGCAGTGCAACAATGGACAAAACAGAAACATCAACATTCCTCATAAAACATCAAATATGACCAAGAAATATAAAGCAATCATAAGAGTAAAACCATACTAAGAATAAATATTTCAAAACAACTGACAAATAGAATGATATTCAATAATTAAAATCATAATTTTTTTTAAAGAGTTCTCAAAATTAAATAAAATATTTAAAAAGAGCAGACACATCAAATAACATCCAATAATTAAAACTAATATGGATTTTAAAAAAACTCCTGCTCTCCATACCTGGGAACTTTTGTTTTTCAGTCACCCTGAAATTGTCATGGATTAGTGGAGGGAGGGAGGCTACATATAAACTGTGTTCTCTCTCTCAAATATACACTCACTCTCTCTAACACATATACACATGCTCACACACACACACACACACACACACACTCTTCTCCCCCTCTAGGATGCACAAGCGGCAGCAGTTTCCACCTTCAGCCCATGCAGCCGATGGGATTCCTTCTTTTTCCTCTCAAGGCATGGGCTGACATTACTCCTGCTCCTTCCTTCTGGCCACATGGGCCAATGCTGCTGATGCTCCTGCTTCTTCTGGCAATTGCATCTTCTTCTTCTTACCTGCACAGGTCTACACAACACAACTTCCTCTCCTGGGTCTGTGCAGGCCGGAAGAACAAAGAAATGCAATTGTCATAGTTCTGTCACTTTTATGCCCCTCCATGCGGCTACCTAGTCTACCTAGTGCTTCTACTGTTCCTGTACTCTTTCCCATTCTCACCCCCAATATATTTTTGCTCCCTCTCTACTTACCTTTCTACTTCCCACTCTTTTTGCCTCTTTTCCTCACTCTCTCTTTCACCCTGTTTCCTCCTCCCTTACATCTCTCCTCTCACTCATTCCCCTCTATTCCCCTCACGCCCCTTCCCTTCCTTTCCCTCTCATTCACATCTCCCTTCCCTCTCACAACCCCTTTCCTTCTCTCTCAAACCTGTCTCTTCCCTCTCACTCACAATCCCCTCCCTTTTCTTCTCACTCACCCCTTCCCTTTCACTAACTCAGCTCCACTTTCTGCTTACTCCACTCTGCCCGGGTCTACCATGAACCTTTCCTTCCTGCCTGTCCATGGGTGGTGGGAACCTTGCTGGCATATTCTCTTCAGTAGTGTCATGCGGTTCCTTTCTGCCTACCTGCAGGGAGTGGAAACTCTGCAGGGGGTAGGAGCTCCATGGGCCATGTTATTAAAACCCTTGCTGCATCTCGAGTCTGCAGGCAGGATGAGGTGGCTGCTGTGGGAGTGTATTGGGGGGCATTTTTTGCCACCCTGCAATTTTGCCATTTGAGGTGGCTGCCTTACCCTGTCTGCTTATGGAACCGCCTCTGGAGATGGGATTGTGTAGAACAAGGGTGAAGCTGTTGAGATGCCTCATTCATGAGTTAATATTTATAATTGTGGGGAATTTTCATTTTCATATTAATGTTGTGCATCATTGTATTTTAAAAGTTAAATAATTAAGACATTTAAGGTGACATTGAGCACTACGAGAAACAGGGGTTGCCCTGAAGATTTTTCTGTGTTCAATGTAGTGGGCATCTCCTAGGTCATTAAAGTCTGCTGTTGTGGAAGCCTTGAGGTTTCTACTGTGGGATAAGGAGCTGAAATACCACAAGAGGCCTACCTACTTCAAGTCTTCATACTGTACATCATCAAATCCAACACAAATAGAGAAACAGTAAAACCTTCTACTCTCCCCTGTAATTAAGGAAGACGTTGCTGATTTTTCTGCTGCATCACCAGCTTTAACCGCACCTTTCCAAAGGAATGAGACAGCACTGTGCCTCCCTGCCTTTCCCTGGGTAATGTGCCGCTCCAACAATAGTGGAGCTCCTGTTACAGATCCCTATGAACCTCCATTGAATACTACAGACAAAAAGATGTCCTCTGAATCTGTCTCTCTATTTAAACAGGAGCGAGATTAATGATGGCATCTTTGAAAGGCATTATAATAAGATAAGTCAACTAAACTAAACTAAGGTTCAGTCTCTCAGTGCTTGTACAATGATGCAAATTGAAAACCCTTCATCTCTACTGGAAGCGTCATCATTGCTCAAAGCCTCAGTCTGCCATGGGTTCTGATGCACTAAAGACAAGCACTCTGTCCTTGAAGGCTGCGCTTGGCCTTGTTTTAGTTGCATCATGCCACCATCTCGATCCTTTTCTGCTCGTTATAAATCTTCTAATTCCTTCTTTTAGAAGAGCTCTGAAACAGGTTGCGTTTTTACGGAATGGATATCATGGCTTGCCAAAAATTATGTTTTATTTATTTAGCTTCTTTGAGAAGCTTTAATATACTTGTCTGACATCTGGCTGGCTCGTTGGCTGCCAATAATAAAAATGAGATGACAAGGAAGAGAAAGTAGATGGGCCAGAGGGCAAAAGGGAGAAAGTTGTAGTGAGACTTGAATCCATTTTACTGCCATCCAGACGTCTTTCACTTTCGCATTATAGATGGCTGTTTGATCCACAATTACCTCCCAAGTTGTCTAGTTCTATTAGGAGGGGTGATAAGTACAGGAGAAATTAATAGGCCTCATTTAACTTTAGTGGCCTAGTTTGAAGGAAACGAGAGGGCAGCAAGTTATGCAACTTTAGACTGTTCATTCCCCATTTCCCTTTGTCTCCCGTTCATAGCCAGTAGGATGAATGCAGTGCTCTGTGAAGGATAAAGGGCAGAGGCAAAGATAAGTTCTGTAGGAGAATTGGAAGAATGGGTTGAAGGCAATGAGTGTTGCCATCTTGATTGCAACACAGTACCTGTGATAACAGCAAGCTGTTGGTAATGCTAAAAATTCCCAGTCGGGGGCTGCTGACTGGCTCCTTTTTTTTTCAGACTAGGTAAAGGAGTGGCCTAGAAGTTAGGGCAATGGGCTGAGAGCCAGGGAAACCACTTCCTCACTGACACTCCTCATGACCTTGGGCAAGTCACTTTATCTTATGTTGCCTCAGGCAACCACTTAGATTGTAAGCTCTTTGGGCAGGGATTCATTGTACCTTAATTACTAATATTGCTGTCAGCTGCCTTGAGTAAGAACTGAAAAGGTGGGCAAAACATCAAATTATTTTATTATATATCTGGTTTTACCCCCAGTGCATGCTCCTTTCCCTAGCCATTTCCTTAAGAATATTAGGGGTACAATCAGGACTGGATCAGTCTGTTCTGAAAAAATGATGCCAGCTGGCAACCCTAATCATTTTTCATGTGTCAGAATTTACCCACAAATACAAGTTCCTCTTATGTGTCTTGTCTGTGAGTTTTAATTGGATTGTAAGCTCCATGGAGTAGGTAGTCTTTTATATGTCTGTACAGCACTGCACCCATCTTATAGCACTAGAGAATTGGCCAATAATAGTAATAGCACTATGCAATAAGCTAACAACGTTAAGTAGCTATTCAAAAGGGTAAAAGATGAGTGTCCTCTTTCTTTCTCATAGCAAAACAGGATTTAGTGAGGCTCTTTGATGTTATTTGTGCAAGCATACCTAGGGACTCTTTGTATATTAGAACTGAGCTCTGGGTGTCTGGGAGCGTTCCCAGCTCTCCAGGACCTGGGCACTTCCATAAACCAACCACGCCTCTCCCTTAAAAAAAAAAAAATTCCAATAAAAGCACAACAGTGCGAGCAGTAGTATTTCCAAAGTGGAGCAGAAGGGGAAACTGCCTCTCCAGCGCATGCCCCATGGCTCCTTCCCCAGCTTCAGAAGTACTAGAGCAAAGTGTAAAAGAAACAAAAGAAGAGAACAGTACAGGTGAGGGAGAAGTGACTGGGGAGTGCTCCAAGTGTCCCGTGAAGGACATCGACATAGTAAGAGGGTGGGAGGTTGATTTTGACACAGAGATGGCATTTTTTTGGTTTTGTTTCATTTTTAAAAATGCTGTTTTTTCCTTTTAATTAAATAAATGAAACAAAGCAAAAACAGAAAAGAAATGAAAAAATGTCTGTGCACATCCCTAACCCCGCCATTTGTCATCTCTTCTCCAAGGAATAAATCTGAATAAATATACAGTATACTGGAGGTGTCATACTCCAGTCCTCAAAGGTCACCAATGATCTGTTTTTCAGGATATACAGACCGACTGTTAATGAGATGTATTTGTACTGGAAGGGTTCTAGTTTATGGTTTATGCTGAAAATCAAGCCCTCGTGGACTGCAAGGAATGTAACATAACCCCTCTGACGCATGCCATTTGTGTACACACATGCACTTCATCTACAAGTCAAGTCAACTTTCTCTTTGTTAGTGTCGAATTTAGGATTTCAAGTATCACCTTGGCCAGACTTTACTGATGCATGTTTGTTGTCTTTGATTTTTTTTCCAACTCGGGCTAGCTCTTGAGAAGCTGAGGAGATGTATATTCACAAACAAGATTGATCAATCTTCTAAACCAGCGCTTCCCGAACATCTCCCCCTGAGGTCACCCTTCATATCATATTCACACTAACTCATGCACAAAAATAAATAAGCAGAGCAGCCTAAGGATGGTCTTAAGATGGTAAACAAGTTGAGTGACAGGCAAGAGAGGATAGCAGCAAACTGAGCTCATTCCAGTGGAAGTGGGGTTATCAGTGGAGTGCCTTAGCATTCAGTGCTGGGATTGCTTCTCTTCAATATTAGAGACGTGCACAGTAAGGAGCTTTGTTTCAGTTTGATTTTTTTTGTTTCCTTTCTGTTTGGTAATTCAGATTTTGGGGTTTTTATTTTAAATTTAAGAATACTTTATTGATACATATATGTAAGTACAAAAAGTCAGCAAACAGAAAACAGAAAAAACACAATAATTAGATTAGTAAAAGATGTGTGGAGCTGGTAAAACAGATCTATCATGGAGCTTAAGGAGTTGAAACCTGGACTGAATTACAAATAATACAGGTAAGTATTAATATATTTGAAGACCCAAACAGGCAATCACCCTTCTGTCTCCTCCTCCCACAAATGAGTTGGAGCCTCCCCTGCCCCAACTTATCCATTTCAAGGGGTCTTCAATGAAGAAAGGGGCAGGAGCGATCCCCACTCACTCCTGCCTGCTAGCTCCCTCTGCACATTGGTATCAGCTGGCACTAATGTTTTACTGCCATAAAACATATGTCCATAAAACAAAATGGTGCCAGTTTCAGGCCAAATGTTTGTACGGTTATTCAACAAAATGACGCTGGCATCAGGGTTGGCAGGTGCCACTGCTCAACCAGGTGGGGCAGGAGCGATTGGGGATCGCTCTTGCCCTTTTCTACTCTGAATACCCTCACAGAAGGGTAAAAGGAGGCTGGGGAGGCCCCATTTCAGCTCCCAGGCGGGGGCAGGGAGGTCAATGGAGGTCCCATTCTTTTTTAAGCAAACCAAAAATATCTGAACATTTACAGGTATTTTTTGGCTATGTCGATTTTCAATTTGTTCTGTTAGTAACGAACCAAAAATCAACTTTTTCATTACATGTGATATTCCCGAGGGATTGATAGGAAAGGCTTGTTTTTTATTAGATAATTCTAACAGGATGGACACCCCAGATGGAACAGACAAAATGAAGCTTGAAGAATGGTCAAGCATTTGATAACTATTACTTAGAGCAAAAAGGTATAGATTCGTGGTTTTGGGATTCAGAAACCTGAACATGCTGTGTGTGTATGTGTGTTTATGTGTGTGTGTGTGGGACAGAGAGCTGGGCAGTGAGTAGGGGGCAGAGGCAGCACATAATTAGATCTTGGGAGTGACACATTCAAATGTCTTATTAATCTGTCCAAAGATACTTTGGTGGATTTGTTAAGTTCTTACCAGCAGCTAAGGACATTAAAATTATCACAGCAAGCATTCTTAGAAGTGCCATCCCATCCGGTTGTGAAACTGATGGTGATAAATCACAGTGCATTCCAGTGTTGTGCACCAGTGCTATAGAATTTACTGCTGTTAGAAGTACGTTTGCGTTTGGAATTAAATTATCTAAAATTCTGAGAAAGTGCATAGGCCTGGCTTTGCAAATGCATCTTTGCCTGAATGCTTTTTTTTTCAGCTTTTATGATGTTTTAGACTGTCAATGATTAAATGTGTGAAAAAGGAACATTTAAATTATTGATTGTTGCTTTTTAACAACGTGGTCACTGTATTGGGCTCAGTTTGCGCTGTAATTCACCTTGGGGCTTGTATTAAAGGCAGAAAAATCTAAAGAAAATAAATATAACCTGATTTCAAGGTTGCAAAACAGTTGTAAAAGGCAGTGCTAAGAGTTGCAGGAACTCTAGGGCAGTGGTCCCCAACCCTGTCCTGGAGGCCAACCAGCCAGTCGGGTTTTCAAGATATCCACAATGAATATGCATGAGAGAAAATTTGCATGTTATGAAGGTAATGCCTGCAAATTTTCTCTCATGCATATTCATTGTGGATATCCTGAAAACCCGAATGGCTAGTGGGCCCCCAGGACAGGGTTGGGGACCACTGCTCTAGGATATCTAAGATACTAGCTGCTAGTCTCTCACACAGGCGTTTACTTCCGCTGTTGTAGTGACTACAGTGTCATGATGACCCAGGCAGATGCTCATCTTCCCCGCCCCTTCTGATGGCTCTGATCCTATGTACCTTAAAATGATGAATGACACCCCGCCTTCTTTTCTCCCTTTCCAGACCAGATGTTTCCTCCCCTTGCTAGAGTGGCGTTGGCACCATCTCAAGAGACGGATCCCCATATAACCCATGGGAGTATTCCTCAAGGGTCTGTTTTTATTCATTTCACCATGAGGTTGGCCTGGCACTGTCCACATTTATAACAGGAAAAGTCACTAGAAAAAAATATAGCCTAGAATACCGTAGTTTATAATGCTGCTTAACACATGCCTGAGATATAATTCTGCGAGTAAGTGGTAAGATCCAGTTTCTTTTCATGTGTAAAATTCACTCCCCCACCCCTTAACAAGGAGGGTCACACTTTCAAGCGCTGATGAGCACTGATACACTCATTGCAAGGTTGGGAGACATGGATTCTGTGATGGGGTCAGGATAAACCTGTAGGACCCTAAAGATGATCATTCTAAAAAATAAACAATCCACATGCCAAGTGTTGTGTTCCAAAAAAAAAAAAAAAGTAGGTTTTACTGAAGAGAATCAGTAAGTCAACATTAAAAAATGGAAACAGTCCAGAATACAAAATCAAAACTGCTTCTGGAATTCAAAAATCACAAAGAGCAACCACAGCTCCTTCTGCTTCTCAAGTCCCAGATCTCAGCCTGCTTGTCTGACACTGCTACCTGGATGTCTCACCGCTACCTTAAACTCAACATGGCCAAGACAGAGCTTCTTATCATTCCCTTTAAACCCACTTCCCCTCCTCCTCTTTTCTCTATTTCTGTGGATAACATGGTCGTCCTCCTAGTCCCCTCAGCCCATTACCTAGGAGTCATCTTTGACTCCTCTCCTCTACACATATCCAAATTGCTGTTAAAACATGCTGTTTCTTTGTCTATAATATTGCCAAGATCTGTCCCTTCCTTTCTAAATACACTCACTCTCTCGTTTCCTCCTGCTTAAACTATTGCAACCTGTTTCTTACAGGTCTCCTAGCGAGCCGTCTCTCTCCATATGAACATAAGATTTACCATATTGGGACAGTCCAAAGGTCCATCAAGCCCAGCATCCTGTTTCCAACAGTGGCTAATCCAGGTCACAAGTACCTGGCAGGATCCCAAAAGGTCAAGAGATTCCATGTTTCTTATCCCATGATAAGCAGTGGATTTCCCCAAGTCTTCCTTAATAATGGTTTATGGACTTTTCTTCCAGGAACTTGTCCAAACTGTTTTTAAACCCAGCTACACTACTAGCTTTCACCACATCTTCTGACAACGAATTTTAGCATTTAATTATGCTTTAATGGAGTGACCCCATTTTCCCCCTTCCTGCATGTGCAAAACCAGGCTAGATGCCTGGTCCATCTTAAATCCCACTGAGGGAGACAGTTCTGTGGGCGGGACCCTGTGAGGCAGGGGAGAGGCCTGAGGGTGGGACCAGCTGGGGAGCATAAGAGTTTAAGCCCAGTTGGGTTCAGGAAGTCCCTGTGACTCCAGGAGAGGTAGATCCTATAAAACTATCCTGACTAAACCAGAGGGAGTATATGTACACTGTCCAGAAGGAAGGCAGTCTACAAATCCTGTGTGCATAACTTGAATATTACTAAGGTAGGCAGTCCACTGTTAAAGTACTGTGTTTAATAAATAAAGTGAAAATTGCATTTGAAAAGGCTGGAGTCGGTGTGGCTTTGTGCCTCCAGCCTGGGAAACACTGGTTGGTTTCCCACATATGCGTTGAGTAAAAAAATATTTTCTTCTATTTGTCTTAAATGTATCACCTAGTAACTTAACTGAATATCGCCTGGTCTTTGTACTTTTTGAAAGCATAAACAACCGATTTGTGTTTATCCCTTCCACTCCACTCTACTTCACAATCTATCCTAAATTCAGCTGCATGACTTATTTTTTGCCAAAGTCACTAGACCCATATAACCCCTCTTCTGATGTCACTGCATTGGCTACCTATCCATTCTTGTAAACAGTTCAAGGTGCTCTTACTCACCTACAAGTGCCTTCACTCTGCAGCTCCTCACTACCTCTCCTCACTTATCTCTCTTTACACTCCTCTTTGTGCACTCTGCTTATCAGACAAGTCACTCCTATCTATATCCTTCTCTTACTATTGCCAATTCTTGACTCTGTGCTTTCCACCTGGCTGCACCTTGTGCTTGGAATAGACTTCCTGAGCCTGTGCATCATGCTCCTTATCTTATCTTGTTTAAATCCCATCTAAAAACCCACCTTTTTGAGGTTTCTATTAAATCTTTCTTTCTTTCTTTTTAAGTTTTTATATACCACACAATGGGGTAGGGTTTTTTATATACCGCACAATGGGGTAGGGGTTCTATCCATCTAGGCCTGATTGTTGACCTTCAGCCTCATTAACCATTGTCTGATTATATGAAACTCCCCAAGTCTCTTGGGCTGTATGTTTGTTTGTCTTGACTAGATTGTAAGCTCTATAGAGAAGGGACAGTCTCTTACATGTTGTTTGTACAGTGCTGCGTACTTTGAGTAGCGCTATAGAAATGTAAAGTAGTAGTAGGACACTAGGATCCCTGTGTCTTCCAAAAAAGGCCTTTATCTCTTCAGGCCCCAAAGGAAAATTAAAGAATCCACTTATTCTCTCCTGCAGTTGCTCACTAGTGCAGGCTTGTAAAAGGCAACCCTCTCCCCAGTTTCTGGATTAGAGTCCTCCTTCTTCCACCCTTTACTCATCCATACAGGGGAGACCGCAGGACAGAACCCAGCCCCTTGACTGATTTCCCTGGGTTGCTTCAAGACATCTCTTAACAGGGGCGGATTGAGGGAAAATAGTGGCCCGGGGGATTTTTCTCCATACTGGCCCATGGGGACCCAATTACATATACAATATAATTTAAATATATATATGTACACACCCCTATATTTCAGCATGGTCCTCCCGTATCAACACAGTACTATTTGTCAAAACTCAAAGAATAATAACCCCACCTATGAAAAAGAATACCACAAATATTACACCAGAATCTAAAATATCAATACACCTCCTATCAGGAAAACAGAACAGGCCAAGCTACTACAGATCCCTACAGAGAAACCACATGCTAAAAGAGTGCTTCATCTCAGTCTTTGCATGCAGAACACAAACCCTCACCAAATACAGAATAAAGCCACATAAAGTATAAATAGAAATGCGCAGACAAAAACTAAACTGTAAAATATATCACGCCAGACTCTATACAGTGCAACAATGGAAAAACAAAAATGTCACCATTCTTCATGAAACAATCAATAAAATCAAGATATATAAATCATGAATCATAATTATAAAATCATACTAATAAAATAATTTCAAAACAGCTGATGAATAGAATATCCAATAATTAAAGACTCAAGCAAATTTTGAAACCTTTACCAAACACAAATAAAATATTTCAAAGAGCAGACACATCACATACTACCCAATAATTAAAATGGTAATCAATCAAGAAAAATGAACTTAAAAAGCCACTTTTACTTACCCTCTCCAGCAGTTCTCCTACCTCTTTCCCTTGCAGGCCACACCAGAAGCAGCAGTAGCTGCTGAAGCTGTCCTCATGGTCCTCTTCCTTAGGGACCACAACCAGTCTCTTCTCTCTCTCTCTCTCACACACACACCAGTCACACCCTCAAGACCAGTTTCTGTCTCTCACACACCAATCATCTCCCCAACCAGTATCTCTCTCTCACATACACAAGCACACACATACCACCAGTCATCTCCCTGATCAGTCTCACACATACACACGTCGCCTCTCTGGCCAGTCTCTCTCAATCACACAATGCTCTCGCTCCCCTTACTTACACACAGGATTTCAATCACACACATGCTCTCTCTATTTCACTTACACACAAGCTCTCACACACCATGCTCTCTCTCTCACAGCCACAAGTCAGCCAAAAACATGCTCCATCTCTCTCTCACACACACGCATTGACTCACACAAGCACCCTCCCTTTCTCACACACACCACACACACAGAAGCACCCTCCCTTTCTCACACACACCCCACACACAAGCACCCTTCCTTTCTCACACACACACACAAACACATACACACACAAGCACCCTTCCTTTCTCACACAAACACACACACAAGCACCCTTTCTCACACACACACACACAAGCACCCTTCCTTTCTCACACACAAACACACACACAAGCACCCTTCCTTTCTCACACAAACACACACACACACACACACACACACAGAAGCACCATTCCTTTCTCACACAAACACACACAAAAGCACCATTCCTTTCTCACACATACACACACACACACATAAGCACTCTGCCGATCTAAGGCCCCCAGCTGAACAGTTGGTCTCCGGTGGCGGCTAGCAGCACCGGTGTTCACTTCTTTGGCCCCCGCTGGCGCCCATCTTCATTTTTTCGCCCCCACCGGCCACGATTTTTATTTCATCGGCCCCCACCGCTTGGTCTCCAGCGGGGGCTGCCTGGGTGGTGCCCATCTTCATTTTTTCGGCCCTCACGGGCTTGGTCTCCTGCAGGGGCTGTCTGGGAGGCGCCGGGCCGGCCCATCTTCTTTTCTTCAGCCTCCGCCAGCCACGATTTTTATTTCTTCAGCCCCCGCCGCTTGGTCTCTAGCGGGGGCTGGCTAGGCGGCGCCCATCTTCATTTTTTCGGCCCTCGCGGGCTGTCTGGGAGGCGCCGGCCCATCTTCTTTTCTTCGGCCTCGATTTTAATTTCTCCGGCGGGGGCTGGCTGGGTACATGAGATGATTAGCCACGTGGTCGAGACCACATGACCAGCTAGACCGGCCCACCGGCGGAAGCCCGATCCCCCGATAGGTCAATCCGCCCCTGTCTCTTAACAACTCAGACTCTGACTTGAGTATCGCAGTGACTCATGGAGTCATCCTCTATATGCCTTTAGGGGCTGGACCTCCTTTATCACTCCTGAGTGACCAAACCCTCTGAGAAGCTCTCATTATGGGAACATTCCCAATGATAAGGCAGAGTGAAGCCTAGCTGTCTTTATGCATGTTATCAGGAGACAGTTGAGCTTTTATTGCACATGGTTATGGAGTCTTCATCATTTCTAAAGAGCATGCTAAATGAGAGTAAGGCTTTAGATTCCAAGTGCAGGGGCTGCTGGTGCTATGGAAAAGACTCAGCTGTCTTGTGACCATAAAAGCCATTTTGTACTTTCCCTTAATGATGAGATATTCCCTCGGGCTTCCACTGCATTGATTTCTCACTACAATACTGCAGGTCGTGTCGGAAAAACCTGATAAAACTACTAATCTTAAGGTAATCTACCACTGCTTGCAGGAGCCATGCAGTTTTCCTGATTCTGTGTTATATTGAGGGAGTTTATCATGTGCTGTAACTCCACTGGAAGGCACACTGCAAGATCATTACAGCAGGTCTAGCTTTATAACCCAAACATCTGTGTAACGAGTGAGGCAGGGCAGTAAATTCAGGTTGCATACTGATTTCTTTGTAAAGATTGCTCTCTTTATAATCTCTCGTGTATCTGAGGCTTGGAATGTAAATGATCAGACTCTTCAGTACTCTTCCCTACCCATGTCATTTACAAAAAGAAACCAGCTGGCCAGGGAGACTGAATGCTCAGAAGTGTCTGCATCAGTCTTGGGATCCTACTGATACTCCAGCTGATACTGCTCGCCAGCTTCTAAATGCAGGGTAATACACATGTATTTCCCATCCTGCCATTACTGCGTTCAGAGCTGGCTTTAGGGTTGCACAATCTATTTATTTAAAATATTTATACTCCACTAGTTTGACAATGTCTTTCTGAGCAGATTACATACAAATATAATTCATTACAATATAACATATAAAATAAACCATACAGCTAAAACAATAAACACATTATCAAGTCAAAGCATCACAGAATTAAAAACTCTTTTATCTTCTTTCTCAACCTATGTGTTCACCAGGGCATTGTTACTTCAGGGGCATGGCCAGTGTCCGTTTTGAAGGGGGTGACACTTTCCGTAGCCCTGAGTGGGGGACCGCCAGCCATGGAGAGGCCTGTTTCTGGTGTGTACACAAAAAGCCACAGCCCTAAAGCTGGTGCTGGCTTCATTCGTCCTCTTTCTAACCCCCTTCTGTGCACTGATGTGCTTGAGCTGAGCTCTGCAGTAGACATGAGCAGTAGAACGCTCCCAATTAAAAAGCAGCACCAGTGCCCACTGTCATGTGGAAAGACCTGGCTTCGGATTACTGACTCAGGTCTTCTGCTTCCTGGATTGACCAGGACAGGAATGCTGCAGAGGTAGTGCTTTCTGCCCCAGGGCAAGGGATGTAGTCAGTCACTGCACAACAGTGACACCTAGTAAATCAAGCTTAAGGCCTATGATCAGGGATGGATTTGCCCTGCTGCTACCCCTAGGCACTGATTCAGTGCTGGTGCTGTGCTGCCCCACCCTCCACCCTTGGACAAACCTCTGAGAATTGTACATGGCACTAATCCCTGTCCCAGGTCTTCGGCTCTAGTGGCGATCTTCTAAGCATGGAGACTAAGCCTGCGCTCAGAAGCCTCAACCCCCGCACAGAAACCCAGAGGGGGGGGGGGGCAGGGTCTGTGAGTGCAGACTTAGTCCCTTGACCTTACTTCACTTTCATTGGGCGATCGGGGCTGGAGCTGGGAGCTGAGGTCTGGGGGGGAGGGTAGGGTCAGTGGGAGGGGTAGAATTGCAGGGCGGTAGGGGCAAAAATTTGCCTCCACACAAATTTTGCTGCCCTTAGCACAGGCCTAGTTGGGCCTATGTCTAAATCCAGGCCTGCCTATGATTACAAGGTCCCAGAAGGAGGCCTGTGGCATGGTCCCCAGCCAAGAACTGTCACTGCAATGATTGAACTAAAGAAAGTGGGCAGGGGAGATAAACAGGGAAAAAAAAATCCCTGGCTAGTTGTGAATGAAGGTTTATGGTGCCAGGTCCCAACCTTGGTTCTAACTGAGTTGAAAGTCCAAAAGGAGCAGGAGGAAACTGCCAGGTCAAAAAAAAGCAGCCATAAGCGAATTCAAGTGTGATGCTCCTCGGGAGTCCACTGCCCTGCTGGAAGACCCTTTGGCTTCATGGCGACTTTCTTAATTGGACAGCAAGAAACAAAATCCCCTCTTGCACGACTTAATTGTGAGAACGGTGAGGGGTTAAGTTGTGTTTGGAGACCAGGACCTTCACTTTTCTCAAAAGGGGAACAAAATAAATAAAAAGTCTGTCAGATGAAGTGATTTATCCAAAACCAGTTTAAGACACCACAACTGCTGTCATCAAGTTACTCAGCTTGATAATTTGGAAGTTTTTAGAGATGACACAATGTCCCCTTTGCCAGTGTCTGGCAACTCCATCATTGCTCTCTGCTTTTATGGCAAGAGGAAAAGGAGAATTAGATTCAGACAGCAACCAGCAAGGACATTGAATTTTACGGTCTGGGAAAAGAATAAGCATGGGGGTAACTTGGCTGCAGCTCCAACATTGCTCTCTGCTTCAATGGCAAGAGGGAATGGGGAACTGGACTCAGGCAGCAACCAACAAGGACCCTGACTTTGGCAGTTTGGGAAACTAAGTAAGGGGGTGACTTGTATGGCGCGGCGGATGCTACCATAAGCTTGCTGGGCAGACTGGATGGACAGTTTGATCCTCTTCTGCCGTCTTTTTGTATGTTTCTATGGTTTTGCCCCACTGTAAAATGCTGGGAGAGGTAGAACAGTGCTCCCAAACCTGTCCTGGGGGATCCTCAGCCAGTTAGGTTTTCAGATAGCCACAATACATGTAGAGTTACATGCAAATTTATCTTATGCATATTCATTGCAGATAGCCTGAAAACCAGACTGGCTGAGGGTCCCCCAGGATAGGTTTAGGAACCACTGCTCTAGAGGACAAGCAGCACTATATCTCCTGGCATGCAATGGGGGTAAAATCAGGACGGGCTCAGCCAGTAGGTCTCAGAAACAGGGGTGGGTCTATCATGAGGCAGGGTGAAGCGGCAAAAAGTGCCCTTCAAAACTGTCTGCAGCCACCTAACCCTGCCTTCAGGCTCATCAACAGTGCAGTGCTGCCGACAAGCCAGCGATGTCCCCACCTCCCTGCGGGCAGAATGAAATAAACCACTACAGCACAGGGACAGATTGGCCTATCGGGGAGTCGGGCATGCCACAGTAGGCCGATCAGGAGGATCACATGGTTTGTGCTGTGTTATGCGCCAACAGTTGGTCAACGGTCCCATGCCCATGGAGCCACTATGACCAACACCAGGTCTCGCAGTATCTTGTATTACAGAGTAGGAGCCTGCCCCAAGGCGTCCGTTCACTCTGCCTTCTCTCTTTTTTTTTTACCAGCAGTGGTGACTCCATGCGCTCTGTCACCGCTGCTCTGCTTAGGCACCTCTTTCCCACCATCGCCTCCTTCCTGGCTCCTCCACTCACGTGCGTCTGCTGGCGGGAGGCAGCTAGCAGGCCTCTCACCGCTGGCTCAACTTCAATCTTGTCTCAGCCACTGGGCTCAAGTTGGGATGCAGTAAAAAGCAATAATTGAAAAAAAAAACCCAACTCTAGCATCAGGGCCTTCCAACCCCCCTTTCCCACACCAAGGGGAAAACCAAGCAGCAACAAGAAGCCCTCTCAGAGTCCAAACCCTATTCTTGGGGCGCTGTCTGGATCCCTCTGACCTCCAATGTAAGTAAAATATAATTTTTTAAAATTTGTTCAGAGGGGAGTAGAATGAGAGAGAGAGAGCACACAAGTCAATGAATATGTTTGAGTTTTTAAGAGAGTGAGTGCATGTGAGAGTGCATGATACTGTGACCGTGCATGTAAGGTGACAGAGTGTGTGAGTGCCAGTAAACATGTGAAAGTCTGAGTGTGTGAGGGTGAGAGACAGCATGAGTCAGTATGAGAGAGAAAGTGAGTCAGCAGGTGTGAGTATCAGGCAGCGTATGTGTGTGATCATATGAGAGAGTATGTGTAAGAATGAACATGTGTGTTAGAGTGTATATGAGAGCAACGAGAAAGTTTGTGCATATCACCACCTCTCACTAATCTACAACAATCTCAGGGTGACTAGAATCAAAAGTTCCTAGGTATGGAGAGCAGGAGAATTTTTAAAATCCTTTATTTTTAATTACTGGGTGGTATTTCATGTGTCTGCTGTTTTTAAAATATTATATAGATATTTGGGAAATGTATTAAATTATTGGATGCTCTATTCAGCTTTTTGAAATATTCTTTTTATTATGGTTTTAGCATTATAATTTATATTTTGTGTTTTTATTGTTTTAATGTTTTATAAGGAAGGTGATGTTTGTTTTTTTTCCATTGTTGTATGCTTGTCTGGCTTATTTTGGTTTCTATTTATACTTTATGATCTGTCTATTCTGTATTAGGTGAGAGTCTGTCAGTGTGCATATGTGACTAAGGTGAAGTATTCTGCTAGCGTGAAGGAATCCAAGCAGCCTAGTTTGTTCTGTTTTCCTAACAAGTGGTGTATTGGGCTTTAAGAACCTGGTGAAATATTTGCAGTGTTGCTTTTCATGGACAGGTTTGACACTGAGTGCTGGCAGTTAGTGCTCTTTTAATATTGAAGTTTGTTGTATTATAATTTGTAATTCAGTTTACTCATGGCTTTCTGATGGCCAAGCTCACACCCAATGCACTTTACAACAGGTCTAATACTGTATGGGTTCCAAGTGACTTGCTTTTTTTGCAGGATTTTCTGGCTGACACCACAATAGTGAGTGTAAATACAATATGCCTGTTGCAAGTGACATTTTTACCTAAGACTGTGTGGAGGGCAGGTGGGTGCAAAGCTGTAAAACTCACCTAATACCCTTGCACTGGCATGGAGAAAGTGACAGACACATACACACAAAATCAATCCTCTCCCACTTCCCCAGGGGTCAAATGATGGGGAACGATGGGAGGCAAGTGGTAGAGTTCCGAAGAGCGTGACAAGGTTATCAACTTCCTGGAAATACCACTAGTACTTTATCTGCCACTATTCTGGGCTCCCTGACCCCCTCCCCTCCTCCTTTCCAAGCATTTCAGATGACCATAAGGGCTAGACTCCAAGGGGGATCCCCACCTGTCTCGGTGATTTGACCTGTGCCGCGTCTTGCGGGGGAGGGGGGGGAGCGACGTCTTCTTTTTATTCACCTCAGGCATCAGATTGCCTCGAGACACCCCTGCTCAGAAGCATTCATATGCATTTGAACATTGCCATCTTGAAACCTCAGCCTTAACTGCTATCCTCGTAGCTTTCTGCAAAATTTGTAAACGTTCTCTGCTGCAAATGAGCCCTGCCCAGGGCCACAAACTCATACCACAGCTTGAGTAACTCCAGCTCAGGAGATAATACATATCTCTCCTACACAGCTCGCATCTTCAGGGTAAATATTCAAAAGGATTTGTCCAGCTAATGGGGTCATTTATCAAAGGCTTATCGCATGCGATACGGCTATATCGCGTGCGATAAGCCTCTTTCTCATGCGAAAAGACCCTTTTCGCGTGCGATAGCATGCAAATTAGGGGGAGGAGACGGAGTCGGTGGTATCTTCGCTGCCGGCAATAACGTTACCAACATTATCGTCGGCAGTAGCGTGTCGAATAGCACCATCTTTCACGGTGGCGCTCTTTGGTGTGAAAGCCGGCAGCTGGCACACCGTGGTGGTGCGAAGGCTGTGGGCTTTCCCAGGCCCACCCCCATTTTCGCTGGATTCATCATTCTGTGATGAATGATGAATCCAGGCCTAAGTCTGGAACTTGGACACCTCTGGGGGTTAAATACCAGTGGAGGAGTAGCCTAGTGATTAGAGCTAGAGGCTATGAACAAGGAAAACCAGGCTTCAAATCCTGCTAACTCCTTGGGCAAGTCACCTTACCCTCCATTACCTCAGGTAAAATTTAGTTTTTAAGCCCTCTGGGGACAGAGAAATATTTATAGCAGGGGCACTGCTAGGCACTTCTAAAACCCAGAGCAAGGGCCCACAGGTCCTTTCTTCCCTCCCCGCCACCCACCAGATTGGGACCAGCACTTTAGACCTGGGGAGGAGAAAGACACCAGACCTTCTCCTCATTTACATAGATGTGCTACCACTGCCCCAAACCTGCATATTCTCTCTCCAGTTCCTCTGTTCTTTCTGTTCTAGCATCCCCAGGACAGAAGCAATGGATAATCTACAATTGGATCAACAGAGCTATCAACGGTGAGTGATTCACTTATGAATCTATTTGAAAAACCATAAGAATGATGGAGCATAATCTGCATAGATGCATGCATTCCATTAATTGTGTATGCACATGTGTATTAGGGATGCATTGATCATTTTCCCCAATGTTACGGAAATATTATGAGTGGATCAATCATCTACACCTTTCACTGATCTCTTTTCAAGGTCCACCCCCAGCTGGTTGAGGGCCCCAGATACGGCACATCACACGGCCATTTACATTCAGTGCTGTAGAGATTTAAAAATTGTGCTGTCTTTAATTCAGTGAGGACAACAAATTGGCAATGAATCCTCTGAATACAGTGAATTACTATTACAATAAATGAAATCTTCCATACCTATAGCAAATAGTGAAAAGGCAACACAGCAAATATTACACTAGACTCTACAACACCAGTATACCTCATATCAGGAAAACAGAACAAGCCAAGCTGCTACAGATATCTACATAGAAACTACATGCTAGCAAAATGCCTTGTCTTGGTCACACATGCAGAACACAAACTCTCACCAAACAGACTAAAGAGACCATAAAACATAAAGAGAAACATGCAGACAAATTCAACTTGAACCCACAACAAGCCAAACCTTGTATGCAGTGCAACAATGGAATAATACAAACATCATCATTCCACATAAAACATAAAACAAAAAATCTTTTGAATCTCGGATGTCGGTGGTAGAAAAAGTTCAAAATACTCTCCTTCAATCAGAACAAGTTCATGAAAAAAAGTTGGAGAACTTGGAAAATCTGTCTAGAAGCCTGAACTTAAGAGTTCTAAACTTTCCAATTATACGGATGATTTCACCTATTGAGCTCTTTAAAAATTACATTATTCAAATAGGGGCGGATTTTCAGAGCCCTGCTCGCGTAAATCTGCCCAAAACCGGGCGGATTTACGCGAGCAGGGCCCTGCGCGCCGGTAAGCCTATTTTACATAGGCCTACCGGCGCGCGCAGAGCCCCGGGACTCGCGTAAGTCCCGGGGTTTTCGGAGCGGGAGTGTCGGGGGGGGCGTGTCGGGGGCGGGCCCGAACTGCGCGGCGTTTTCGGAGCGTGTCGGGAGCGTTCCGGGGGCGGGCCGGGGGGCGTGGCCGCGCCCTCCGGACCCGCCCCCAGGTCGCATCCCGGCGCGCAGGAGGCCCGCTGACGCGTGGGGATTTACGCCTCCCTCTGGGAGGCGTAAATCCCCCGACAAAGGTAAGGGGGGGGTTTAGACAGGGCCGGGCGGGTGGGTTAGGTAGGGGAAGGGAGGGGAAGGTGAGGGGAGGGCAAAGGAAAGTTCCCTCCGAGGCCGCTCCGATTTCGGAGCGGCCTTGGAGGGAACGGGGGTAGGCTGCGCGGCTCGGCGCGCGCCGGCTATACGAAATCGATAGCCTTGCGCGCGCCGATCCAGGATTTTAGCGGATACGCGCGGCTCCGCGCGTATCTACTAAAATCCAGCGTACTTTTGTTTGCGCCTGGAGCGCAAACAAAAGTAGGCTATTCGCGGTCGTTTTAAAATCCGCCCCTTACTGAAGATTCCTAAAGAGGCTTTAACAATAATAGTAAAGGCTTATCATTTTCCATCTGCTGTTGAAGATAGAGAAGATGATGATCAAGATCAATCATTGAGATAATTCCAAAATAGTTGAAATATCCAATCTTTTGAAGAAAAAAAAAAGGGGTTCCCTTCTAGTGAATTTTGCTTTTCAAACTGATAAAAATAATGTATTGAAGTGTTATTTCCTTAACTGTTTATCTTTGTTTTATGGTCGAAAGATATGGATATATATCCAGATCTCACTAGAAATACTCAATTACGCCGTAAGAAATTTTTGGCTATGCATAATGAGGTGGTTACTAAAGGGGGGCATTTCTTGTTATGTTTTCTTTATAAAGGTTTCTTGAAATTTCAAAATGCTAGTTACATATTTTTCGAACCATCTCAGCTTCGTACCTTTCTAGATTCTCATACTTAATCAGAGTTAAGGTATTCAGTGCAACTGAGAATTTGGCTATATCTCTCAGCTGTTCCTTTTTATAATTTGCCTAGGTATTTTTGCTTTATTTTCTCTTGTTCCTTCCCCTTTTTTCTTAAGACTAAGAGGTATACTATATAATAAGAATGTCAAAGAAATGGTTGCTTAAATTTTGGTTGCTTTGTATTACCTCTTTTACTGTACAAGATTATTCTTGAATGTATGTAAAATGCTTGAAAAAAAGAAAAAAATATATATAAAACATCATCATAATAAAAAAACTAAACTCAGAAGGAATAAACATTCCAAAACAGCTGGCAAAAAGAAAAGCCAATTAAAAACTCATACTTTTTTTTTTTTTTAAATCCCAAGCACCAATAAAATATTTCAAATCAGCAGACACAACAAATAACACCCAATAATGAAAACAAATAAGGATAAAAAAATCTTGCTCTCCATATCTGGGAAATTGATTTCTAGTCACCCTGAGATTGTCATGGATTAGTGGGGAAAGGGGGGGTGCACACAAACTTCTTCTCTCTCTCTCACATATACATACTCTCGCTTGCTCACACACACACACACACACACACACACACACACACACATATGCTCTCTCTACCACATGCTCTCTCAAATACATACATACATACATACATACACACACACATATATGCTCCTTCACATGCTTACTCACATATACATGCTCCCTCTCCCCCCGGAACATACAGGGAACAGCAGCCTCCTCCTTGGACTCACGTAGTATCTATCTCACAGACACATACACTCATGCTCTCTCTCTCTCACACACTCACGCTCTGTCTCTCTCACACACATACTTATGCTTTCTATCTCACATGCACACGTGAACCCTCATGCTCAATCACACACTGTCTCTCATATACACTCACATTTGCACCTTTATGCTGTCTCACATACACACATATACTCTGTCTTACATGTACACATGCTCTGCCTCATGCACACTAATGCTCTTTGTCTCTCTTTCTCCAGAGTGTGCAGGGTGCAAGCAGGAGCAGTCTTCTTTCTTCAACCCTGGGACCGGCTGACACAGGAGTCTCCCCCTTGGGCTGCGTGAGCCCCGCTGATGCAGCAGTCAACGTCTCCTCCTCTTCATGCTGCACAGGCCCAGGTGATGCAGAATTCACTTTGTCCTCCTCGGGCTGCAATGGGCCCAGATGATGCAGCAGGCACAGCAGTGCTGCAGCCTCCTCCTTAGGGAGCTAGGGCTGAGACTTGGCGCACTGAGGTTGGAACTCAGGGCACGGGCCCCGTGTGCCTGCTGCTAACGAAGCCCCTGAATGTAATCTGCTTTCAAGTGGCAAAAAACCGAATATAAATAAATAATAACCAGATACGTTTCAGAAGAGCAAGACATTACACAGCTAAGACTTAGCTGGAGAAAAAAATATTTGGCGTGGGGGCGTTTCAGGGATGGGGCTTCAACTTAGCCAGGTATTGCTGAATATCAGCCCTATCCAGCTAAGTCTGGTTATGCGCAAGCAGACCTAAAGTTATCTGGGTACATGCACTGGATACATTTATCCTTAATTGGCTATACTGAAGAAAAAGATACCCTTCTGGGCCGGCAGGCTTGATTCATCTCCCACCTTAAAATAATTAACAATAAGGTCACGCCACAGTGCCTGATTCCCCCAAAAGAATGTGAATAAGTTGTGGCCCAAGGCTCCCCTGATTTTAAAAAATTGGCTCTAGGACCCCTCCTGCCCCACTCGCAACCCCCTGAATCTTCAAAGACTGCTGGGAGCGTGGTACAATTGTACTGCTTCCAACAGCATCCAGGATGGTTCTGATAGCAATCTTGATAGCAAAAGCCCTACCTTATTGTTACTTATTAGGGGTCACAATATGAAACTCCAGGGGGGGGGGTGTTTAAATTCAGGAACAATGTCAGGAGGTATTTCTTCACAGAGAGGGTGGTGGATACCTGGAATGCCTTCCCAGAGGAGGCGGTGATAAGGACAGTGGCAGACTTCAAGAAAGCATGGGATGAGCACCGGAGATCCCTGGTGACAAGAGAATGGTAATGAGAGAATATTGCGTCTGTCGGTGCTAGACGGCTTCGCCCCGTTTGCCTCACCTTATTCACGGCTCCTCCCGCTTACCTAGGAAAGATGGCTACCGCCGCGTCTACAAGCCGACCTCTCCGGCGTCCCCAGAACGGCTATGGTGCAGCCTCCCGTCATGCTCCTCCCAGGTACCTACTAGGGTGCGCGCGCGCACCACCTACCTCTTTATTCCAACCTTGGCGCGAACCTCGGGGGCGTTCCCCTTTGCCGACATCATGCCATCCTGGTATATAACCTATTCTAATTTGCTAGCTCGTTGAGTTGGCAAGGACTCGAATCTGTTCCTGTCTACGCTACTCTTCCGCTTCCGTGCTGCCGCTGGAAGCTCTCTCTCTGCCCTTCGGGGTAATTGCTAACCTGGGTACCCGCTCCTCGGGGGCCCTCTGCTTTATTTCAGGTGCCTTACAGGGAACAGGTACTCGCTCCTCGAGGGCCTGTTCTCCTTGCCTCGGTGCCTGCACTTCCTTCTATAACCTGGTGGAATCGCATATCTATAGCAAACACCTAGTAAGTACTCTAACTCTCAGTCTATCTCATCCACAGTACTTCCTTGCTGGGAAACCTGCTTCGGAACCTCCCAAGACCAAAGGGGTGAGAAGGGCTCCCTCTGTTGAGGTCCCTGAGACTGCAACTACCAGACTGCCTCACTACTGCCACCTCTGGTGGTACTCTTCAAGCTGTACAATAAAGAACTAACTGGGTTTGTGCGTTCTGAGTCTAGCCTAGTACTGTGGCTCCTCACGGGGCTCCTCCCTGTGGGCGTGGTCATCTGCCACAGTACCCAAGGATCCACCCAAACACCGATCAACCATAACAGAGAACTGCGCAGCCTTCACCAAGCGATGCTGCAGCCCGAGGCAGCAGTGATAGGGCTGCGTTGTGCATCCTGGAAGGCATGGGGAAACCTGCTCGGGGCGGCAGTTGCAACTCTACAGGGGGCAGACTGGGATTGGGGGTTGGGTTCGAAGCGGAATTTGATCTACTTTGGGTAAACATGCATAAAATCGCTGCTGGGCAGTCTGGATGGGTCTTTTGGTCTTTATCTGCCATTATTTACTACGTTATGTTATTTTTTTGGGGAGGGAGGGGAGGAATTGGGCCAGAAGAGTTTTTTGTCAGTTAACCAACTACACTTCATGTTGAATATAGTCAGTTAAAGACAAAGTTATCCGGGTCAATTGACCCAGATACATTTAAACCTTACTAGCTCTATTCAGAATATACCTGGGTAGGTAACTTTATCTGAATATATTCAGCAGAATACACATCAGTTTTCAGTGGCTTGCTGAATATAGACCTCTCTATCTTTTTTGGCTTTATCTCATCTCATGCCTGTATGCATTTGTACAAACGTAAAACTCCCTTTTGACACCCGTGATCGTGGAAGGCCCCTATAAGTTAGCATTGTGCAGTGTCCCATGGGTGGAGGACACGAGGTTATGGGTGCCCATATAGAACATTTTACCGGATGGCTGTTACTGCAAAGTCAGCTTTACTTTCCTTTTTTTTTTTCCCAACGAATCTGGAGCTTGAGAAAGCTGCTAGATTGACAATGTTGGGACATGACCCCGTGTGCAGGTACAGCAGCACGGGCGGCAGCAGTTCAAGCTTCCCCACAGACCTCCGTCACCTCCTGAAAGATAAATATTTTCAGTTTTATCCAGGGTGAATATTAATGCTGAACTCCTGAAATTTCAGGACAACTGAAGTCCACCATTAAATGTTGCCCTGAGCCTTCTCCAATGCTGGGAGCGTGCCACATAATCGCTCCTCTCCGAGGCTTGGAGGGGCTTTGCCTAATGTGCTAATTTTACAGTGTTATAAATATAGAACCTAAATACAGCGCTAATAACAGTGGACTGACTTGCAGCATGTGCCTGACTTGCTTTGTAACCCAAACCATCCCAGCAGATCTGACCTTTTCCTGTAAGTATGATTAGGAGTCATTATCCTCAGACCGAACTGCTGTGACGTGCTCCTGAGATTGCTCACGCGCAGCTCTGTTCAGTACTGCCGTTCTCCTGCTGTATTCCCTGATATGAAGCGTCTCTCATAATCTGCCAGGACGATCTATTGAAAGAGGTGCCATTATCTGATACGCTGCGCCCCAGCTCCATATCATGCCTCCTTGTATAAGGGTTCGTTAGCCCCTGTGCAAAATCGATTCCTCCCCTCCACCCCCCCCCCCCGGGCCTCTCTCTGGCCACAGTGGGGTGGGCAATGTTGGCGGTGTCCAGGGTGCCTCCCAGCTCATGGTGCCCCGGGTGGCTGCCCAGCTCGCCCTACCCAAACGCCAGCTCTGGTTAGCCCCAAGGTCTCCTGTGAGAAACTTCATGTTTTTTTGCATTTTCCGTCTAAGGCGGTCGTTTACTAAGCGCTTTTCCCATAGATAGAGAATGGAAGAAAACATTTACGGGCCGATACAGTAAAGTCCGCGGGAGAGCGGACGAACGCCCGCTCTCCCGGCGCGCGCACCGGCCCTTCGCTGGTGCGCGCGATTCTGTATTTAAATTAGGTGACGCGGTAAAAACGGGGAAAAGGAGGCGCTAGGGACTCTAGCGCGTCCCTAGCGCCTCCTTTTTGACAGGAGCGGTGGCTGTCAGCGGGTTTGACAGCCGACGCTCAATTTTGCCGGTGTCGGTTCTCGAGCCTGCTGACAGCCACGGGCTCGGAAACCTGATGCCGGCAAAATTGAGCGTCCGGTTTTCAGCCCGACAGCCGCGGGCCGAATTCAAATTTTTTTTTTTTTTTTTTTTTTACTTTTTGGGACCTCCGACTTAATATCGCTATGATATTAAGTCAGAGGGTGCACAGAAAAGCAGTTTTTACTGCTTTTCTGTGCACTTTCCCGGCGCCGGAAGAAATTAGCGCCGACCTTTGGGTCGGCGCTAATTTCTGAAAGTAAAATGTGCGGCTTGGCTGCACATTTTACTTTCTGTATCCCATGCGCATACCTAATAGGGCCATCAATATGCATTTGCATGGTGAGGGCGCTATTAGGTTCGGCGGGTTGGACGCGCATTTTCCTCCCCTTACTGATAAGGGGTAAGGGAAAATGTGCGTCCAAGAGCAGGCTAACAGTGCGCTCCAACGGCAAAGGTAAGGTATCGGCCTGTAAGTAAATAAGTCCTTAAGTCAGCAAAACAAGAAAAGTCAAAGGGAAAACAGCTGCAGGATCTAAGCCAGGGCGTCCCAAACTTTGGGTCAGGACCCCAAATGGGGCTAGAGTACCTTCAGCTGGGGTCACAAGTGCAGACCTCTTCAGGCACCAGCAGAAGCAGCATTAGTAGTGCAAGCCAGCGTGGGGTCCTGTGAGCCAGGACATGCTCATAGGCCCTGTGCCGACTTTCATTCCTAATGCTGCTGCTTGCAGATCACAGTTAGGCTTAGGAGCAGCCACGAGGAGAGGAAAGGGCTGGATGTAGATGGGCTGCTGGAGATTGCCACTCTTCGTATACACCTCTGAACCCATCCAAGAGAAGAAGTTTGCCCCTGTCATCAGTTGTCATCCACCTACGGCCCTGGGCCCAAAGGAAAATGTTGCCCCTGACCCCGGCCCTGGAGCATGTTTAGAGAAGAGGCTGTTTGAAGAGAGGGGTTTGAGGGCTGGATCAGCTGGAGAAGGATTGGCTATGGAAAGTGAGAGAGGGGAAATGAAAGAAGATTGACTGAGAGATGTAGGAGAGGAGCTGGGAGGATGAGAGGGGATGAATTGGGGGATGTGAAAGTAGGGTTAAAGAGAAGGCTGGGGGTTAAGAGAAGGAACAGGTATGGGGAGAGGATGACAGAGGATAAAGTTGGGGGTTATAAGAAGGGCTTGGGAGTGAAAGATAATTAGCTGGGGAATACAAAAATGGCTGAAAGAAAGGGCGTGGGCAGGAGAGGTGAGAGGAGCTGGGGGATGTATCAGCTGGAGGCACGGAGGCTGAGAGCTGGAGGGGAGAGGTGGCTATTGAAAGAGGGGAGGATTGACTAGAGAGAGTGGAGGTTGAGAAGAGAGAATCAGGATTGTGGTAAGGGAGAGCGTGGACTGATTGTTAGAGAGGGACTGCACCCCTGCAAATTTGTTTTGGTTGTCCTCTGCAGTCATGTGGATTTTCAAGAGCTAAAATGGGGTCACAATGGAAAAAGGTTTGGGATGCCCTGATCTAAGAATTGAATAGATACAGAAGAGAGATTTAGCCCAGGGGCACATTCTCTGGGGGTTCTTTCACCTTTTGAGCCTGATCCATCAAGAACTTTTCCTGAATACACAGAATGGGAGGCAACCCCTTTGAGATCCATATTCACTAGGCCAGTGAGCAGCAAGTGATCCGGTTAAAGTTAATTGCAGAAAATGAGCTGGTCTATTCAGCGGACTGATCTCCCATTCAAAATACAGGGTGACCTGTACTTGGCTAGAGTTACCCAAAAAAAGGTTATCTGGGTCATTTTGCTGCTCACGGGCCTACTAAATATAAAACAAAAAATGTACTGTCCCCCACCTCAACCTCTTGAAAGAATTAGCGGCTTAAGGGGAGGAGTTGAGCCCATCTCCCTCTCCTAACTTCGACATATTTGTGAAAACCCAGAGCTCTACTACAAAACCCCCAAAAGATTTTGTTTAAAAATACCATCCTGGAAGCCCAGACCAGATGTATTCCATGCAGTAAAAAAACATGGAATGAAGGGTTAAAAGGTGAGGGGAAAGAGGCTATTTTAGCCAAAAGAACTTTTTTCAAAAATTGGAAAAATGAACCATCTGATGAAAATTGGAAAAAGCATAAGCATTGGCAAGTTAGATGTAAAACTTTGAGAAGACAGAGAAAAAGAATTGAAAAGCTGTCCTTGGAGGCAAAAACTCATAATAAACATTTTTAAACACATATCCAAAGCAGGAAGCCTGACAGTGAATTGGTTGGACTATTATTTATTTTATTTTATTTATTTATTTATTTATTATTTTTATATACTGACATTCGATCTCAATTGAGATATCACACCGGTTTACATTCAGGTACTGTAGGTATTTCCCTATCCACAGAGGGCTTACAATCTAAGTTTTTTGTACCTGAGGCAATGGATGATTATTAGATGATAGAGGCATTAAAGGGGTACTTAGGGAAGACAAGCTCATAGCGAAAAGACTAAATTCATTCTTTGCTTCTATGTTTACTGAAGAGGATGTTGGGCAGAAACCCATGCTGGAAACAGTATTTAATAATGATGATTTAGAAAAACTGAAATAAATCACAATAAATCAGGAAGATTGACAAACTAAAGAGGAGCAAATTGCCTGGATCAGATAGTTTACGCCCCAGAGTTCTGAAAGAAAACAAAAATAAAATTGCAAATCTATTACCATTTTGATTAGTGGCAGCCGACGGCCTGGGATCAGGAGATCGCTCCAGGGACCCCCACTGGACCACCAGGTACCTGTAAAATGTTTTTGTGGGGGTCGGGAGGGTGGGGGAAGCTAAGGTATTAGTTTTAAAGGGTCGGGGTGGGTTTTTTGTTTATCGGCTCGGGCGCAGCCGATAAACAAAACCGCGATTGGGCCCGATGAAAAAAAACCCACATGTGAATCGGAACCGGAATCGGAACCGATTCCGGTTCCGATTCACATCTCTAGAAAGCAGTAAGGTTTCTACAGATCTTCCTATCTTGAATTGTCTGCTGTGGCTATGAAAGAGAGAGAGAGAGAGTGATGAAAAGTAAAAGAGGAATGGATTTGTACAATGTACTCTCTACCTAGCTTGATGCACTCTCTACCTGGCTCCAATCTCTCTCTCTCTCCTGCCCAAACTGCCATTTGTGATAAAAACCGTTTTGGTCGGTAACGTGCCTACGGTGGATTAATCAGCATGAGGAGCAAAAAAAGCGCGGCTACGATAAATGTATCGTGCATTGCAGAAATTATCTATGCGTTGCGGGAGCAGGGAAAGTAGCCGAACCATGCCCCCTTTTTTTTATCGTGGGTGCTATTTCCGCTATATTTATAGCATTTTGATGAATCCACGGGTTAGTTTGCAAAATCTGGTTACTCTGAAAACCAGACCTGTTTGAGTTCTGGAATTTGCCATCTTAGTCCTGCGACAATCCGCTGAACAAGTGAGAGAACATGTCTATTGTATAATCCAAGGATAAAAAATAACAAACACATTTAAATCACATCAAGAATTACTAGGTTATTTATTTTCTAGTAGCTTTCTTGTTAAATCTTAATTTTTTAATCTCTCTCTTTTCTTGGGGAGGGCTGTCCACCCTATTTTTATCCTGTTCCCTTTCTTTCAAAGTCTGTTAAGAAAGTGAAAATCTCAGCCTAGCTCCTGTCAAAGCAATTACTGTTGGCAGAGAGCTGATGTTATCAGACAGTTGAGGACACAGATAAATTACAGTATCTCCCTCAAAGTTCTTTCTTTGCCATTGACACAAGCCTTGGTCTGCATGTAGAAATGCTAACGGCCAGTCCAGTAATGTCTGTCTCTGGGCTTTTTCCCTGTCAGTCACAGGAAAGGAACATTTCAGGGGGTTCTTGAGGGCACTGTCCAAGTCCATGAAACTGGAATGGCTGACATCTGCCTACAATAAGGTTATTATATAGCTCTGTATATTCAGGACAGGTTGATCCATTCCTAGTTTTATCCCATTGTACTACAGAAATACAGTATTCGCATTCATTAATTTTAAGACCAGCATCAAATGAGAAAAATACTCAGGGGCGGATTTTAAATGCCCTCCGCACGCCGGCACACTTATTTTGCATAGGCCGCCGGCGCGCACAGAGCCCCAGGACGCGCGTAAGTCCCGGGGCTTCGTAAAAGGGGCGTGTTGGGGGCGTGTCGGGGGCATTGCGGAATGACGTGGCGTTTCGGGGGCATGACGCGGCGTTTCGGGGGCGGGCCCGGGGGCGTGGTCGAGGCCTCTGGATCAGCCCCTGGGTTGGGTGATGGCGCGCCAGCAGTCCGCTGGCGTGCACAGATTTACGTCTGCTTTCAGCAGGCGTAAATCTGCCAACAAAGGTAAGAGGGGGGTTTAGATAGGGCCGGGGGGGTGGGTTAGGTAGGGGAAGGGAGGGAAAGGTGGGGGGAGGGCGAAGGAAAGTTCCCTCCGAGGCTGCTCCGAAATTGGAGCGGCCTCGGAGGGAACAGGCAGCGCGCGCTGGGCTCGGCACGCGCAGTTTGCACAAATGTGCACCCCCTTGCACGTGCCGACCCCGGATTTTATAAGATACACGCGGCTACGCTCGTATCTTATAAAATCCAGCGTACTTTTGTTCGTATGTTTTTAAGATCTACCCCTCAGTGTATAAATATATATGTAGGACCACTATGTAAAACAGCCTCAATATGTCTTGTTGAAGGCTGAAACAGCCTATAAGGGTCCATATTAATATTTTAAATCACTAGTATTATTTTTGGTTTTTCATTTTCCAATATTTTTTTTTTAAATGTTTCACTTTCCAATTAAAATCCAATGACCAGAGATTCTCAAAACTGAGGAATACTCCAAACTCGAGCCAAGATGAGGATCACCAAAAAAAGCTGAATATCACAAAAAAAAAAAAAATCAACTTAAATGTACATACATCATGTAAATTTAAGATAAGAAAATGAAAAACCCAAAATAATGATAGTGATTTAAAATATTAATATGGACCCTTAAGGTTGTTTCAGCCTTCAACATGACATATTGAGGCTGGTTTATATAGTGGTCCTACATATATATATATTTATACACTGAGGGGTAGATTTTATAAATCTACGCGCGCACGTACTTTTGTTCGCGCACCAGGCGCAAACAAAAGTACGCTGGATTTTATAAGATACACGCGTAGCTGCGCGTATCTTATAAAATCTGGGGTCGGCGCACGCAAAGGGGTGCACAATTGTGCACCTTGCGCATGCCGAGCCCTGCGCGCGCTGCCCGTTCCCTCCGAGGCCGCTCCGAAATCGGAGAGGCCTCCGATGCCAGACCGCCCACATGCCCCCGAACACGCCCCCGAGCCGACACCATGCCCCCTGGCCACGCACCGACCGCCCCCTTTTGCAAGCCCCGGGACTTACGCGCGTCCTGGGGTTTGTGCGCGCCGCCGAGCCTATGCAAAATAGGCTCGGCGCGCGCAGGGGCGTTTTAAAAGGGTTACGCACGTACCTTATGTGCGTAACCCTTTTGAAATCCGGCCCTGAGTATTTTCTCATTTGATACTGGTTTTAAAATTAATGACTGGGAATACTGTATTTCTTTGGTTAATTATAGTGTTGTCTGGGATTATACAGAATGTTTTTTCAGTACTTTATCCCATCATATACATGAACTTGTACAGTTTCTTTTCTTAGGACAATCAGAATGTCAGTGTTGTGCATGCATGCATGGTAAATAAAAATAGGAAGAAAGGAAGCCGGTTCGTAAACCTAGTAACACAGTAACACAGTAATCACAGCAGATAAAGACCAAATGGTCCATCCAGTCTGCCCAGCAAGCTTCCCTAAGTAGTAACTACCACTCTGTGCAGGCTACCCCTATGTTTCTCTTAAGGGTAGTAACTACCACGCCATGCAGTTATCCCAAGTTTTCTGATGACCCATAAACATTTCAGCTAACAACATTTTTTTTATTGGGCAATGAGCTTTCGTGCAAATTCAGACACAAGAACATAAGATATGCCATAGTAGTGTATAAACATGGAGCAGCAATTGCAAGATACAGAATTGCCAATTGAAGGAGGCAGACTAGGCCAGACCTGCTGTTTGAAATCGCATCCCAAGCTTTGTGGTATTTATAGTCTCTCCTTCTACCATTTGAAATTAAGACTACAAACACAACTAGAATGCATCAGATTGGGGTTGTCAGAAATCCAGGCCTGCCCTAACATCTCTTTCCATCCACTGGGCCATTTTGTCATCTCAAGAACTGAAGCAACAAAGAGAAGTTTTATCTTAGGATGGCTCTATTTTGTTCTGTCAGCCAGCATAACTTTGCAGGATTTTGAAGCAGAGGCAAAAATATTCATTTTAGTTTTTCTCAGAACCTGCACAACAATTTAAATTGAACCGAAACTTTAGTGAAGCTGAATTTGAAATGCAAAGCTTTCGCAATGGATGGATCAGTTTTGAAAGTTTCTTTGACTTTCCTATTCCTCTCAAATACAGCTGCAAAGCTATGCAAATCGAAACAATGGGATTGGCTACTCCTACTGAGCCCCACTCACACTAAAGCTGACCTCAAATATCAGTCGTCACAGTATGGCTCATCAAGGTTCAAATTTATATCAAACAAATGGCAAAAAGCTAAAAAAAATAAATAAAAGCACCCAGCATCACTGATGCAATTAAAAAACTAACACAAGGATACTATGAACCTTCTTCATAAGTTTCTTTCTCCCATTACGCTGTAAAATGAGCCCTGCCTGTGTCCCTTTGATTTATGAATATGAGGCTCTCATGCCCATCAACTAGAGCCAGAGAGGTTTAAAAGGTAGCACTGAAGGAGCTGGTGGCTTCCGGAATGAAAGGATTTCAATGAGCCCTTGGCCACTGAGCCAGATCCCATGCATGAAAGCTTTGGGGGAAGAGGGCAGCAAGGGTGGCACGATGCAGTAGTGAACGAGGGGAACAGGAGTCAGGACATCCACTCTTTGTTTCGTTCATTTAGTGGCTTCCATATGGCCTTTCACTAATTGGACTGTGTTAGGAAGCTTACGTAGTCCTGAGTTGTAGCTGTGCATTTTATAAGGCTAATTTTATTTATTGTCAGGCTGATGCAATACCGTGCGCTGGCTGCAGCACATGGCTCAACCCGCGACTAGTTGCACATAACCCCGATGTAAAATGGGGGTTAACGTGTCGAAAAGGCGATTCCAATCACATGCATAGGTAATAGCACTCATCACATGCAAATGCATCTATTCCCCCGATGAAAACAAATGTGTGCCCAAAAAGTCTACAGAGAAGCAGAAAATACTGCTTTTCTGTACTTCCTCCAACTTAATGCCTAAAAAATTAGAATGTCTCGAGGAAAAAAAAAAAAGGGTGCTGGCGGTCAGATTAGGAGAAGGGACGCTCAATTAACGAGCATCCATTTTCCTAACCTGTGGCTGTGCACAGATTAGGAAAATGGACGCTCTAAAAACTGAGCGTCCGTTTTCCTAACCGGCTGACAGACACTTCTCCTGGGCGCCCGCTGCAGAGGAGGCCTTAGGAGTGCACAATTTCCCCTAGCGCCTCCTTTTTACCGCAGAAGCCCATTTGCATTGGGCGCCCCAGAGAGTGGATCGGTGCGCATTAAGGGAATGCGCGCTCAATCATGAGCTCCTGTTTAACGCACGTTGATATTGCATCAGCCTGTGTGTTAGCTCTTGGATTTTTGGACTGTGAACTGATTTTAGTTTTGTTCTTGCAGCTCATGACTTTGTGTATCTTTCTATTTTACATTGATGTGTTATTGTATGTTATATTGTTTCTGTATTATCATTGTTACATATGTTGTTCTCTCGCCTGGGGTGTTATGACAGGTGAGTTATCAATTAGACAAACAAAATAAATAACTCTGTAGGAGGTGCCAGAAAGATGGCCGAATGGCCACGGTAACAGACAAGCTGGGTTTGATTTCAGCCAGTATTAAAAAAAAAAAAAAAAGTAAAAGAGATAAAAAACCCCATGAAATCATCCCTAGAAAACAGAGCAAGAAATGTGTGGAAGTGCAGGCTCGAAAACCAAGAGAGTAAAGGAAGACTTTCTACAGCCCTGAGTACCCACCCTGTCAGCATAATAGAATAATAAAATGGATAAAAATATGGACCTGACAGAGGAAATTAATAGTGTTAAAAGGTATACCTATTTATTTTCTCCAAATGCCAGCTGCGTAAATGTGCAGAAAATGCCGCGCTTGCATAATTTTGCCGGTACAAGGTTACAGAGGACATGGGATTGTTACTATAAATAGCTAAGCAATTACTCAGGATGGAGAAGAATAGCTCATACCTCAGGGGGTGGGGAGAAGGTGATGGGGGAGGGGGGGGGGGGGAAGAGCATCGTGGCACAGACCTTGTGGCCTTGTCTGAACAAGAGGGTCTGGCTGGAGACAAGCCATAGGATGGCGCATGTGAAATCCACAGCTACCAGATGCATTTGGAAATGGTCACATTAATTAGCGTTCTCCCTTGCAAATGAGCCTCAGCTTTGCACCAGCCCATGCACATTCCCTTCTGAACTCTGCAGGGGCGGTGGGATAGGGAGGGCTGCTTCTAAATCAGGGATTCCCAAGCCCATCCTGGTGACCCCATAGCCAGTGATCCACAATGAATATGCATGAGATAAATTTCCAATATGCTGGAGACCCAGTATATGCAAATTCATTTAGGGGCGGATTTTTTGCATAGGCCCGGCGACGCGCGCAAGCCCCGGGATGCACGTATGTCCCGGGGCTTGGAAAAAGGGGCGGGGAGTGGGCGGGGCGGTCCGGGGCGGGACCGAGGCCTCCGGCACGGCGGCCGTGCCGGGGGATCGCGTGCCGGCACTCGGCCGGCGCGAGCAAACTACGCCTGACAGGAGGCAGGCGTAAATAAAAAAAGGTGGGGGGGATTTAGGTAGGGCTAGGGGGCAGGTTAGATAGGGGAAGGGAGGGGGCGGAAGGAAAGTTCCTCCGAGGCCGCTCCGATTTCAGAGCGGCCTCGGAGGGAACGGGGAAAGCCATCGGGGCTCCCCTAGGGCTCGGCGCGCAAGGTGCACAAGTGTGCACCCCCTTGCGCGCTCTGACCCTGGATTTTATAACATGCGCGCGGCTGTGCGCGCATGTTATAAAATCGGGCGTAGATATGAAAATCTGGCCCTTACCTTGGATAGCCTGATAACCTGACTGGCTGCGGGGTCACCAGGGCAGGCTTAGGAAGCTCTTTTCGAATCCTCTCCCCTTACCCTCTGGGTGCACATGCAGGCTTGTACACCACCCTGCAGCTGCTGCTGCTGCTGCTACAACAACCTGGAAGTGCTCCCTGAAGTCCTAGCGTAAGGGGAAAGGAAATACATGTGGTAAAAGGGAAACCTGACAGCACAAGACAGCTTTACTTATGAGCTTCATCACAGTGCTGTACCTCCATTGATGGAGAACACCGAGGGCACCGTGTGAGCCAGTGACATCTACAGAATACTGGAAGCTATACTTAAGAGGCATGACATGAATCAACAAACAGAGCAGCTAAGACGCTTCAGCCAATTAAATATCACATTCAGTGGTCTGGCTGCTGGGCTGGATTTACCTGTTCAAACAGCCCTAGCTGTAGGAGTGGAAGTTGGGAAGGGGGGAGGTGTTTTTCCCCCGTGCATGGATGCAGAACTGGTGACAGATGAGTGTGTGCAAGGCATGGGGCATTCCTCTGAACGGGTGCCAAGTTGTAAGCGATGCCTGCTATATCCCACAAGCACTGCTCAGCCGCAGTAGCAGTGCCCTATCAAACCTGCTCCCTCAAAATTGCAGAGGCAGGCTGACCGAATGCCTCTGGCCCATGAAACCCTGAATCTTTGAATCCAACCTGCGAGGAAAGGGCTCTTCCACGCAGGTTGAGTGATGCTCGGGAGAAGTACCAAAGCTTGCCATTCAGACGGATAACTTTTAAGTTATCCGTCTACATGACTTTGAATATCTAGCTCTCAATGTCGGCTGAATATCTAACGCTTAATGAATATCTAAATCTCAATGTCTTCAGTCAGGCAGATGTAGAAGAGTCTCCTTATTTCTCAGATGGGCTAAAATCAGAAACAATGAACTTGTGCTCACCGTGCTGGTCTCCTTGGAGGTGTTAAAGGTACTTTTTCTCTCTCTCTGCTACATTTCTGCCCAAAGTTTCCTCTCCTTCCTTGGCATCAGCCGCCCCATTTCCACCTCTCTGGGTTTGAATCCACCTACAAAAGAATAGAAGAAACATGTGAGCACATTGTTTTAATTCTACTGACAGCATGGACTGACCCATTTTATAATTCATGATGATTATTATTTAGATTTTTATATTCTGCCTTTCAGCACTTCACAGTGTACATTAAAACAGATTACAGTCAGGCACTATAGGTATTTCCCCTATCACCATAGGGCTTACAATCTAATTTTGTAAGAACATGCCATACTGGGTCAGACCAAGGGTCCATCAAGCCCGGCATTCTGTTTCCAACAGAGGCCAAACCAGGTCACAAGAACCTGGCAAGAACCCCAAAACTAAGTCTATTCCATGTTACCGTTGCTAATAATAGCAGTAGCTATTTTCTAAGTCAACTTAATTAATAGCAGGTCCAAGAACTTATCCAATCCCTTTTTAAACACAACTATACTAACTGCACTAACCACATCCTCTGGCAACAAATTCCAGAGTTTAATTGTGCGTTGAGTGAAAAAGAACTTTCTCCGATTAGTTTTAAATGTGCCACATGCTAACTTCATGGAGTGCCCCCTAGTCTTTCTATTATCTACCCGTTCTAGCCCTCTCATGATTTTAAACACCTCTATCATATCCCCCCTCAGCTGTCTCTTCTCCAAGCTAAAAAGTCCTAACCTCTTTAGTCTTTCCTCAAAGGGGAGCTATTCCATTCCCCTTATCATTTTAGTTCCCCTTCTCTGTACCTTCTCCATCGCAATTATATCTTTTTTGAAATGCGGTGACCAGAATTGTACACAGTATTCAAGGTGCGGTCTCACCATGGAGCGATACAGAGGCATTATGACATTTTCCGTTTTATTCACCATTCCCTTTCTAATAATTCCCAACATTCTGTTTGCTTTTTTGACTGCCGCAGCACACTGAACCGATTTCAATGTGTTATCCACTATGACGTCTAGATCTCTTTCTTGGGTGGTAGCACCTAATATGGAACAGAGGGTAAAGTGACTTGCACAATGTCACAAGGAGCGACTAGGCTACTAACCTAACCACTAGGCTACTCCTCCTCTATTTTTATTCCTGCCAATGCAAAGAAAATGTAGTCACAAATTACCTTGCTTAAAACTGCTAAGTTAACCAATATACTGTATGTATCTTAAGGAAGTGCATTTTACCTTGTCCTGAAAGTTGCACGTGATAATAAAACATTGCTAACTTATTTGCAAGAAAAGTAACATTATTATTAATTGGATTTCATGTTCTTGTTTTCATTCTACATTTATATATATTTGATTTATATTTCGCTTTTCAGGCACTTCAAAGCGGATTACATTCAGGTATTGTAGATATGAATTCTGCGTGGATAATGTAAACCACGGGCAGGCAGGGAACAGAGGGGGTTTGGGGCACTGGTAGGCGCAGGGCCGTGACCTCTGTATCCCATGGCAAATGCGAAAGCCTGTTTCCATACTTATCCTGAAGAAAGTCTGTGATGTTTTCCTGTTCCTCAGCTGCACCAGCGTAATGCATCTGCTCCTGTGAGCCTGGATTGCTTTTTCTTTTATAGTGCCGCGAGGGATCCTTTCCACTTTCATGTGAAGATAAAAGGAAATAATAGAAACTTCCTTACGGTATTATTAAGCAATAAATCCAGACATGGAAGACACTGCCTTCCTAGAGGGTCTGAGCACAGTGGGTTCAAGGATAAAGATGGAGTCCAAGGACAAAGTCAGTCTCAGACTCACACGTGAGATGTGAAGAAATTCCATGTCTTGCAGGGAACTTTCCTTATTTTGCTAAAGGTTGTGGGGGTTGCTGTGTTACCCCACTTGAAGTATGTTCCAATAAAGTTTAACAAGCAAACTGTCGGTGAGATCTTTTTTTTTTTTTTTTTAATAGGTTTTGGGAGCAATGCTCCCTGCCTCAGGTCCAGTGCAGCACAAACTCTTTAACTTACTTAGCTCATTCTGCAATGACCTGATGGAGAGCGGAGCTCTTGAAAGCCCTTCTTAAATGTACCGTTACTCCAATAAAAAAAAAGTCTCACCTATAGGTTGTCGACTTCTATTTATTTGGCTAAAAAATGCTGAACTCAGCGTTATAAGAAATGCACTTGGAGCACCTGGGTGCATCAGTGCGAGGAACCCAGGAGCACTTTCCTCTCTTCCGTGCACAGTTTGGGGAAGCAGGTGGGCTGCGGCATGTAGCACTGCATTCATTCATATATTTTTTTTTTGACTGTGTTCTGTCTGTTAGACGCAGGTAGTGTAAAGGTAAACCTTGAAATCTCATGGAGATAAGGTCCATAGCTGCAGCACGGGGGTAGCACATCTTTTTGTGAGTTTGGCATTAGTCAGAAGCCATTCCTGGTCTCTGGCTGCTGTGCAGTCCGGCTATTGGCCCTGCAGGCAGATCAGGGAATCTCACTCCTCTTGACAAGGAGATTGATATGTGAAGCTGCAAGAGTGAGCAAAGTCCCCAGTGCTTTCTGCTTTCCCCTGTCTCCAGAGCACACACGCTGTCATCGTGGGGTCATTTTGGGAACTCTTCTGCTTCAGTTTAATGAGGTGGACCATCATGAGGGATTGAAAGACAAAAATAATTCCAAAAAATGTGTGCATACTGAAAACCATTTCTGTAAAAAGAAATATCACATTTTTTTAAAAAAGTTAAAAGTTGAACCATTTTTAAAAAAATCTTTTCCTAGTTGTATTTTTCTCTTCCATCCTTAAATCAGCCATTTCTCAACCTTTGGTTCTCTCACAAATACCAGTTTACTCGGGAGAAAGGAAAAGGTGGCCTCGAAATTGTGCACCCTTAGTTTGACCAACAGTCTGCATGTTATATGTGTGCATTAATGTGTGCATTATTATTATTATCCATGACAAAGGGAATGGATTATGGTCAAGTTTCCTAATTTTCTGAGATTCCTTAGATGCGACAGAATTAACTTACAGTGGTAGAATCAGTTCTAGTCAGTAGAATCTTTCAACATTTTTTATATAAACAAAAAACATGAATTGAATAATCACTGAATTAAAAGAAAGACGAATGACTGAAAAGGGCTTATGATGAAGGGCATATAGCAATTAAGGATTCTTAGAAATTGCTTCTGCAGCAGTTTAGCATAGATGTTATAATAAAGTAAAAAAAAAAATATTGCCTGGGCCCCTAGTTCTGGGACAGAGAGAAGCAGAGCTGCATTAGCTCTAACAGACAGAGCCTATGGTTTTTCTGAATTAATTGCTTGCTGAATTGTAGAGCCTTCTACAGAAGGAAAGGAAAACAGAAAGAACACTCGGACAGGAAAGACAAGTAAACAAGCAGTTGAGCTGAGCAGTGTTTGTGTTTATTGCTTCTGCAGGTAGAAAAGGAATAATGTGGAGCTAGATTGCAGAGAGATTTGGAAAGGACCAGAAGTATTCCTGCATTCTGCAGCGCTTGAGAAAGAAAAATAGTTTCTTTGGTCAAAGAGCAAAAGAAATGTTTTGGCAAAGGAAAGTACTTAACCCTGGCAGATAGGGGTTGCATTTTAACCAGAGGCAGCTCTAGCAGAAAAAGAGAACCTTTGAAGAGAAGGTAAGCAAAAAGATAAATTTGTGTGAAAAGAAAGTTAGTTTAAGGTTTCCCAGCAGAGATGCATGGAAATGGTAACCTGCTGTAGTTAAACATTTGCTTGAAGAAAAGCTTGAATGGAATATGTTTAATTGTGAATTTACATTCTAAACCCATGGATTTGTTCAGACAGAGTCTGATGATAAAACCAGAAACTGTAACCAGGCCCAGTGCATCTGGGTGTGCAAACCATGCATTTGCACAGGGCGGCACATCCGGGAGGGTGGTGTAAGGAGCAGGAAGAGGCCCGTTCCACCACTGGTGGACCCAATACCACTGGCAGTGGAAGAAGCAAGAGGCCCATGCAGGCTCCAGCAGGCTCCATCTCACCTGTGGCGGAAGAAGCAGGAAGTGAGAGAACAAGATGAAGCCCATCCTGTAGCTCCTCATGTGCTAGCCCTGTGGAAATTCAACACTCGTGGTGCTAGCACTTCCTGTATTCTCATTTCACAATGTACGCGCACACACACACACACACACACACACACACATCCGGTGTGTATGTGTGCATGTTTGTGTGTGAATGAGAGCCTGGCTGTGATGGGTGTATGTGTGTGCATGCATGGGAGCCTTCCTGGGATGGCAGGGTGTATGTGTATGAGAATGGGGACCTGCCTGGGATTTGGGTGGATGTGAACGGGATCCTGCCTGGGGTTTGTGGGTGTGAATGGAAGCTTGTCTGGGTTATGTGTGAGTGAGAGAATGGGAGCCTGCCTGGGTTGTGTGTATGAGAGAAAGAGAGAGAGCGTGAGAGGGAATGGAAGCTGCCTGGGTTGTGTGTGCGTGTGTGTGAGAGAGAGATAATGGGGCTGCTGGCAGATTCCAACCAAAGAAAAGCTGAAGGCGCCTGGGTTTGCCTGAGAGGGAGCATATGTATGTATCAGATTGTGTGTGTGTGTGTGTGTGTGTGTGTGTATATATATATAAAAAGAGAGAAGAAAGTCTGTGCACTCCACTCCCACTCCTATTAATCCACGATAATCTCAGGGTGACTGGAAATCAAAAGTTCCCAGGTATGTGGAGATTGAATTTTTAAAATCCTTTTTAGTTATATTTTTAGGATGTTATTTAATATTTCTGCTGTTTTGAAATATTTTATGGGTATTTTGGGACATTTAAAAAAATTGTATGTGAGTTTTTAATTATTTGATCTTTTATTTGTCATCTGTTTTTGAAATATTATTATTAGTATGTTTTCATTATTATGATTATGTATTTCTTATATATCTTGATTTTATTGTTTGATGTTTGAGGAATGGTGATGGTTTTGTTTTTTATTGTTGCACTGCATAGAAAGTCTGGCTTCCTGTGGTATCCAGTTCAGGTTGCTCTATTCTGTTTTTGGTGAGGGTCTATTTATGTGTGACTGAGGTAAGATTTACTCCTAATAGGAAGAGTTTTAGGGCTTTTTGAGGGTCAAACCCACATACAACACACGTTACAATAGTCCTAATACCATATGGGTTCCAAGTGTGTTTTTGCAGGATTTCTGGTTGGCATCACAGCAGTGCATGTAAACATAATGTGATATTTTTACCTCAGAATACTGTACTTTGATATTTTTCATGTAAAATGTTATTATAAATGCACAACTCTTAACTGTATGTGTGGAGCAGGCTAGGAGGGGGAGGGGGGAGGGGGGAGGCATTATGCAAGGCTGTAAAGTTTGCACCAGCCATGGATTTGGAGGGGGGGAGGTGGTGTCAATTTTTAGTTTGTATCACTGGAGGGAGCTGGGCTTATTTTTTTTTGGTGAACCCGGGACAGATAATGAATGACCGGGGGGGGGGGGGGGGGGGGGCAGCACAGTAATTGTTCACACAGGGCAGCAAAAAAAGCTAGCACTGGCCCTGCAAGTACGCTGGCAGAGTGAACTGCTGTTTGTAAAAGGGCAGTTTTTCTTTGAAACCTGCACAGTGTTTGATTGGAACTAAATCTCCTAGTTAACAATTAGGGTGGCAAAATGTAAAGAAAAATTCTCTGCTAACTAAAATTCTTTTCTACTACAGTACTACAGCTGCATGCCAGTAAAACTGACAGACACATAATCGGAGAAAGAAAATACATTTGAGTAACTGGCAAAAATTAGATAAGGACACACACGTTATATATATATAGATTTTTAATTAGGTAATTCACAATCCAGTTCAGTGGTTCCAGTGAATGAGGAATATGCATACCTAGATTCTGCCAGAAGATAACTCAAATAAAGAGTAGATAGTTTCTCTTTTTGATTTGGTAAAGGTTAGGATAGTAGGTGGTTTTGGCCAGATGTGGACCAGAGGATGAGATGATCAAAGATTTCAAGAAGAAGAAAAACACACCAACACATGCCAGCAGCACCAGCAAGAAATGTAGAATTGTGAGCTATTTCTTGTACACCTGTTACAAACACAGTATATATTTGTTGCGTTTGGCTGGTTGTGGGTCCTTTCCGCGACCAGCTGCTTCTACCTCCAGTCTCAGGTCAGAGGGGGCCCACTGATGCCACGGCTGGCTACCCTTCAGGCCCAATGCACTAGGAACGACGCTCAGCTGAGTGGGGCATCCCTAAGCGTGTGCACAGCTCAGGAACATTTAAAGGATCCACGACGTGACATCCACCATGGTGCTCATGGATGACATCACAGGCCTTCCCCTATACAAGGCCTGCTCTGTCTTGCCTCAGACACCTCAGCAATAGGTTGAACTCCTCGGAGTAGCTGATTGCCTCTTCATTCCTGGTTCCAGTTCCTGTTCCAGTGCCTTGTCTTTGTGTTCCTGGTTCTTTCCTGTGTCTTTGGAGTTCCTGTCTTGTGGTTCCTCATCCATCTTCTGTGTTCTATCCTGCTGTCCTGCCTTGCCTTACCCCCTTGGATTGATTTCTCAGCTTGACTTCTGTTCAGATCCTTGGCTTTGTCTTCGTTTGGATTCCTGGCTTGACTTTGGACTGTTCCTCGACTACGTTTGATTTCCGCCTGCCTTGTGACAACTCTTTGTTGTTGCTGAATCCTTGTACCTGCAAGATAAAAGAAAAAAAGAAATGTTCCTCTATGGAGTTCTTTGAAAAACCTAAAAGGGGAATATAAAATAGTTAATAGTGAAAGAAAACCAGTTCAAGGAAATATACTTACCTGTTGAATATTTCACCTGAACTTGTTAAATATGTTCCTGGAAAGTTTGTAAAGAAATAAGTTTTCTTCAGTTCATGTTCTTTTACTATTGAATTTGAGAATTTGAGTCAAGATATTTATTGCTGTGCATGATCACATTTTATTTCAGGCTTTTATCGTTAATTATATTTTTCCACAACCAAATCTTATGGCACTTACTTCTCTCCCCTTCCTCTGGGGTAATCAATTGTATTGTTAATAATCATTATACAGAGAAGAGGTGTTCTTTTATGTGTGCAATTGGAGGATAGGTAAGAGAGAGGTTTTCCGCTTTAGCCCTGTGACAGTTTTAAAACTCTCTTTCCTGTTTCACTCTTGGGGGTTACAATATGAATCCACCAAACAAGCAAACTATGATCATCTTAATGAGGTGCAAAATTGCTTGTATCCCCTGTGAAAGAACTAGATTGAACAGATTAATACATTTTAAACTGAAAGGAAATGAAAGACAAAAATAGTTTTAAAAATATGTTTAATATGCATATTCAGTATGATTGCACAGTCAAATTTGCTTGTAAACAGTTATACTATGAAACGTTTTCCCAATAAATATGATATTTAATTAGATTACCTATGAATAAGTAAATTTCTGTAGTAACTTGATTTTCATTATCTAATTAGTAAAGAAAATATTTTCTTGTTATGAGAAACAAATTTTCATTAATTAAATGGCAATGCATGCACATATTTTGTATATGTTGCAAATCTGTTGTAGCATTCTGAATTTTGGTTGCAGAATTCTGTACACCCCTGGCTTCCACAGAAAACTAGGGGACTTGATAATAGTATCCAGTTGGCTACTAAGACTGACCCTTTATTACAAAAGGCACCTGTCTAGAAGGCTGGGAGAAAACGAGAGATGTAGAACAACAATGGGCCAAACTAAAAGGAGCAATTACCGAAACGACTAATATATATGCTAGAAAAGTAAAGAAAAGCAAGAAAAGAATGAAACCTATCTGGTTGCAAAGGAGGTGCTGATAAAATAAAAGATAAAAGAACAGCGTTTAAGAAATATAAAGGATCCCAAAGGGAGGATCACAAGGAAGAATATCTGGTGGAACTGAGGGAGATGAAGAAAGTAATCAATAAAGCGAAAAGTAAAGTGGAAGAAAGGATTGCCAAAGAGGTAAAGCGAGGTGTCAAAACATTTTTCAGATACATCAGTGAAAGGATAAAAATCCAAAGTGGTATACGGAAATTGAAAGGTAAAAAGGATCAACAGGTGGAGATAGATAAAGAAATGGCAGAAATATTAAACGAATACTTCAGTTCGGTGTTCACTAAAGAAGACCCCGGAGAAGGACCGTCGCTAGTTAACATGAAACTGGAGGGGAGTGGAATGGATGAAACTCCGTTTACGGAAGAGAATGTATGGGAAGAGCTAGAAAAACTGAAGGTGGACAAAGCCATGGGACCTGAGGTTCATCCCAGGATACTGAGGGAGCTCAGAGATGTGCTGGCAGCTCCGCTGTGTGACCTGTTCAATAGATCCATGGAAACGGGAGTGGTGCCGAGTGATTGGAGAAAAGCGACGGTGGTCCCGCTTCACAAGAGTGGGAGCAGAGAGGTGGCTGGAAAATACAGACCGGTTAGCCTCACCTCAGTGGTGGGAAAAATATTGGAGTTGCTGCTGAAGGAAAGAATAGTGAACTATCTACAAGCAGTAGAATTGATGGACCAGAGGCAGCATGGTTTCACCAAGGGAAGGTCCTGTCAGACAAATCTGATCGACTTTTTTGATTGGGTGACTAAGGAATTGGATCGAGGAAGAGCACGCGATGTCATCTACTTGGATTTTAGCAAAGCTTTTGATATGGTCCTGCACAGGAGGCTTGTGAATAAAACGAGAAGCTTGGGTGTGAGTGCCAAGGTGGTGGCCTAGATAGCAAACTAGTTGAAGGACAGAAGACAATGTGTGATGGTAAATGGAACTTACTCTAAAGAGAGAGCGTTGATGAACGGAGTGCCGCAAGAGTCGGTGTTGGGATCGGTCCTGTTCAATATCTTTGTGAGCGACATCGCGGAAGGGATAGAAGGTAAGGTTTGTCTTTTTGCGGATGATACTAAGATCTGCAACAGAGTGGACACGCCGGAAGGAATGGAGAGAATGAGACGGGATTTAAGAAAGCTGGAAGACTGGTCGAAGTTATGGCAGCTGAGATTCAATGCCAAGAAGGGCAGAGTCATGCATATAGGGTGTGGAAATTCAAAAGAAATGTATTCTGACACACAAAAAGAAAAGAGACCACATTACAGGAACACTTGCTGAACTACACTGGCTCCCAATCGAACAAAGAATACAATATAAGGCACTGTGTATAATTCATAAACTAATCCACGATGAAAAGGCCGACTGGCTCAACACAGCACTGCGCGTACATGTACCACACAGATACCTGAGATCTGCTAATAAGGCTTTATTAACTGTTCCTTCTGTTAAATCAGCACATCTCACTCAAGTAAAGGAGAGAGCACTGTCACGGGCTGGACCTGTGCTATGGAGCTCCATGCCACTCGAAATAAGGCTACAGAGAAATCTGAAACTATTTAAAACTAATCTGAAAACCTGGCTTTTTAAACAAGCCTTTTACAAAGACAAAGACAAAGAGAACGAGGAAAACAATCGATAGATAAGGACGCGCCAAACAAACAATTTTTTCATTTATATCTCCAAATGCATATTAAACGTAGACTTGAACCACTTAACAGTTTCCTAACCAACATATAAGCTCTAATCAACACATAGTTTCTCTTATTAAAATTTGTTACCGTTCTATGTTGGCACATGTTTAAATTGTAATCTATAACAATTGTATATATTTTTTTCTTATTGTGCCTTTATGCAAACTGTTGTGATGGTGAATTAACTTAACGACGGTATAGAAGAGTTTTTAAATAAATAAAATAAATAAATGTATTCAATGGGGGGTGAAGGGCTGATGTGCATGGAGCAGGAGAGAGACCTTGGGGTGATAGTGTCTAACGATCTGAAGTCGGCAAAACAGTGTGACAAGGCGATAGCTAAAGCCAGAAGAATGCTGGGCTGCATAGAGAGAGGAATATCGAGTAAGAAAAGGGAAGTAATTATCCCCTTGTACAGGTTCTTGGTGAGGCCTCACCTGGAATACTGTGCTCAGTTCTGGAGACCAGAACCTGTCCAGAGACCTGTCTCTATCCCTTCGGAGACTGCCTCCATCCTGTCTCCGAAGGGACAGAGACAGGATGGAGGCGGTCCAGAGAAGGGCAACCAAAAAGATGGATGATCTTCATCGAATGACTTATGAGGAGAGATTGAAGAATCTAAATATTTATACCCTGGAGGAAAGGAGGAGCAGGGGAGATATGATACAGACATTCAGATACTTGAAAGGTTTTAATGATCCAAAGTCAACAACAAACCTTTTCCGTTGGAAATAAATCAGCAGAACCAGGGGTCATGATTTAAAACTCCATGGAGGAAGACTCAGAACCAATGTCAGGAAGTATTTCTTCACGGAGAGAGTGGTGGATGCCTGGAACGCCCTTCCAAAGGAAGTAGTGAAGGCCGAAACTGTGAAGGATTTCAAAGGGGAGTGGGATAAACACTGTGGATCCATAAAGCCTGGAGGATGGGAATGAAGAGAAGAGTTATGGGGGTGGCTTGCGGGAATGATGGCAACTACCTGGTGATTAATACCCTTATTCAATAAACGTTCACATGGTTAATGCGACTCCAACATTGCTCTATGCTTCAATGGCAAGAGGAAATGTGGAAAAGAGGATTTGCATTCAGGCAACAACCAACAAGGTAGCACAGTCTAGGTAAACAAATAAGTGTGGGAGTAGCTTGCTTGTTGCAGCAGTTACTATCCCGAACCAATTAAGTCTGTTACTTCACTTGGAAAGCATATCCATTGCAGCTCACTGCTTCAACGGCAGGGAGAATGAAGAAAAGAGGATGTATATTCAGACAACAACCAACAAGGACTGAATTGCACAGTCTAGGTAAACAAATAAGTGTGGGAGTAGCTTGCTTATTGCAGTGGTTACTACCCCTAACAAACTAAGCCTGATACTGCACTTTGAATGCATATTCAGTGCAGTTCACTGCTTCAATGGCAGGGGGGAATGAAGAAATAGGATTTATATCCAGACAACATCTAACAAGGCATTGATCTGAGCAGTATGAGTATACAAACATCGGGGTAACTTCCTCGATACAACAGTTACTACCCTCAGTCATTAAGCCTTATACTTCACTTTGATGCAGCTCCAACACTGCTCTCTGCATCAATGGCAGGGGTGGAAGGAAATTAGAATCAAAAGGTTACCAATAAGGGCCCTGAACTCAGCGTTTGGAGTAACAGATAAGTATGAGAAAATAAGTGTGAAAACTTGCTGGGCAGACTGGATGGGCCTATTGGTCTTCTTCTGCCATCATTTCTATGTTTCTGTCTAATGCAACATTCTTTTCAATACTCCAATTTACATTTATACTGGTCTAGTATTATGGCTCAACCAATTGCCTGAGTTGGGCTGACCTATGGGGTCCCATTCAACACCTTGAGTTGCCTTTTCAATGTACCACTTCCTGTCCATCACCCAATAGAGACCATTTTCATCTTCCACAATCAATCTTAAAATAGACTTTAGCAAGTAGGAGAGCTAAATCTGCTGTCTAAGACACCTATGAGCTGCTTATAACTGCTACATAAAACTGTAGAAAGTAGGCAAATAAAAGAAGGCTCAGTTATAATTGGGTGACACCGATTGATCTCTGAAAGCATTTTCGACAAAGGAGTTATGTGATGGTCATAAAACTATTATATGATGTTTTATAACCTGCACGCCCAAGGTAATGTTTTATAGTTTGAATAAACTATGCAATACTTACATGTACAAAGATGAAGGAACAAGGATTTCCGTTTTGCAAGGTCAACAACTGTGGCAATGTGTACAGGGCATAAATCTGGCTCTTGGCTTCACATTCTTATAAAGAGAGGACTGACCTTCCTCATAACCTTCAAAGACTCTCTCTTTTTGCCAACATGTGAAACCAACCGCAGCATTCACCACAAAACCCCAATATATCATCAAATACTTCAAAAGTGTATGCGTGTGGAGGGGAAATGTTTATTGAAATGTTATTATTAAAAGAGCTGAGGGATACAACAAAACACGTAATACCTACAAAAATAACTCGTTCCTTGAAATGTCTTGCTGTGAACTGGGTAGACAGTAGTACATTGAATGCAGAGAAAGAGACATCAGGATAATTTAATTATAAACAAAACACAACAAAATTAGAGCTCATTAGAACACAGTTCCACTGAATTAATTTTTGTGGATCCCAGGAACTGCACTCAAAAGCTAATAAAGTAGGACTCCACTTCAGAGTTTAGTGAAACTTTAGGCTAACTTTGGGGTTCCATGGAGTGCCAATGAAGGTCAATGAACTGGTTGAAGGTCAGACCTTTTTACTGTACTGACTTCAAACATTTGTGATGAGCTTTCAAGAGCTCTCCTCCTGTCATCAGGGTGGAGCGAGTATAACTCTGGAAAGCTCCTTACAAATGTATGAAGTTAGTCCGGTGAAAAATCAGGTCTCATCTAAAGGTTATTTGTTGACCTTCATTTCTTCACATCTAAATGGACTAACAAAGATAACCACATGACTTGATTTAAAACGTGCCAAAGAGCTAGTACTGCTGCCTTTCCCAAACATTTAAATAAGAATCATCTTCCATCTCAGTAGGTGTGAGGAGAAATCATTTGGAGCATTTATTAAAACAGGCTTCCGATCTCTGTGTCAGAGCACCATAAACGTTTGGCCTTATACAAAATGGATTGCTCTCCGTTCTATGCCCATGGAAAATGTCTTGACTGAATAAGATCCATAATCTAATGAACACTGACTTAAAAGTGAGTGTAAAATTAAGGGAAACATGAAAACACAGAAACTGAAAGTGGGTACAAACTGCCAGGCACATCCAGTTTGACCGCTTCCCTTACTTGCTGCCACTCCGCACTAACATAACATGTGCTGTTGCCCGAAAGGCCTTTTCTGTTCGCCTCCTTGTGGTTGTTCTAGAACACAGATTCTTGTGGAGTCATGAGTCAAGAGGAGACAGATAGGGATAGAAGAAGGACACCATAGTCAACCAAGATCCTCCCTGAGACATCTCTTTGTGTCCTCTGAATGGTTAGTCCAATCTTGGCTCTTGGACCTTGAGCAGCAGGTTTTTCTTCCTTGGATACAAACACATACTAAAGATTGTTCATTGGGCGCACACCCAGTTTATCAGAGGCAGACATACAATTCTTGCAAGCTCCACATAAACTTACAGTTGTTTGTTTTTTTTTGCATTTACAATCTACCCTATAGAGGGGTCCTGAGGGGATTTCATTTTCATTTGCTATGTGCTTTTAATAATACATATTTAATTTCCCCGATGGCACTGTGTCATGTCAACATAAACCTCTATCATAATACAGTAGCAAGGATGGGGTCAAAGTGTAAAACTACTGCACCATTCCTGATTTTCAGCTGGGGAGCACATTGCGGAAAGAAACCTTCTCAGATAAGGCTCAGCACATTCTGAATGCACCACATTTAGGAGAACATTAGTAAAAATACATTATACACATTCTATTCAACTGCCATGTACTTTCTCTGGATTCTCTTTCATTTGATTAATATCAGTCTCTTTTGAGTCAGTTCTGTTACAATCCAATGACATCAAGAACATGCAATCAATTCTTCACTAAAGAATTGTGCTAAGGTCTGGATTGGGAAAATGTGAACTCAGTCAGGCAGAGGATGAGGGTTGCTCATAGAAAAGAGATCCGATGTTCTATGCGCTTAACTCCAAAAGTCAAGAATCATGAAAAAGGAAACACAGAAAAGTACAATGACAGATGGGTCTTGTTTTGATACAGCACATTAATTAAATTTTACTTTGAAGGCCTCCTCTAAGGGCATTGAAACACGGAGTTTGGAATCTTCTTACAAATTATCCACTCCTGTTTCTCTTATCAATTTTTTCTCAGCAAAATGGAAATTCCAGAACAAGAACTCAGGAAATAAAGCTGGCTGGAGGAAGGGAGATTCAGGAGTAATTTAAGAAAGAATTTACCTTAGAGAAAGGGTAAGAGACGCATAGACAAGTCTCCCCATCTAGATGGTTAAGGTGAAAATGGTATGAGATTCAAGAAAGCCTGAGACAAACACGGGCGGTACAGATGGAAGAAAGACAAGACCAAGCAGAGTTTGCAATAAGAGGGGGAAACAGGCAGACTACATGATCCTATAGATTTTACCTAATATAATGTTCTCTGCTTGTATATGATTTTTTTATATTTGGAAAAACAAAAACAAAACCAAGATTATTTCCGTGCTTGTCTCTTTGTCTCCTGTTTTGTACTGAAATGTCTCTGGATTCATGAGATGCAGAAATTGACATAGCTGATCAGAAAGAGTTGTCAGGCATTCAAGGCTTGATTTTCAAAGTGACTTACGTGCATAAAATCTAATTTTATGTGTGGAAGTGAAAATCAACCGGGGAACAGTGCATGTAAAAGTACATGTGAAACCTGGTTTCGCATACATTTTTATGTGCATTGGGTGCAGGCGTTCTGGAGGGTGGAGTTTGACTTACATGCATACTTTCATATTTTTGAAAGTATGTGGTAAGTTGCCATCCTGTGACGGAGACATCACACAGCAGACCCTAAGAGCGGCAGAGGAAACGTTAGAAGTATCTGACGAAGAAAGAAAACCCCCCAGAGCAAAGCAAAGAGTAACTCCTCCTTAATGTACAAGTCGAGTACGGAGAGGCACAAAAAGTTGTCTGTAAGTTCTTTGGGGCAGGGACCCTGGCTAGCTTTCACTTCTCTTCCCATCCCAAGGTGTAGGTCCTTTGAACTAGGAGTGGAAAGGAGTCCTCTCCAGTCTCAGCACGGGGTGATTAGTGAGCTGTGATGGAGCTCCCTCATTCTGCTGTGAGATGTGTTGGGTGCCAAACAAACCGCACTTGGACCATGTAGGCAGTGTCCAAAATAATGCTTTACTAATACAGTTTTGTTGAATGATACAATTAGATAAGGGCAAATCACACACCACAGTCTCTGCAGTTTCTCTCAGAATTACAGATCTTTCCTCCTCTATCTGTGCATTAGTCTTTATTAAGCCAAGAATCCATCCACACTTCTGGATTAGATTGTGCAGTGGTCCCTCTGGGCTAGGCCCCCTTGGATGGTCGGGAATGTTTAATGGTTAATGTCTCTGTCCCGCAAGGCTCTTTGTGGATGCCAGATGGGTGTCCTCCCTTGGATGTAGCTCTTTATTTATTTATTTATTTATTTTTAATTTTTATATACCGAAGTTCTTGTAGGGACTACAAATCACTCCGGTTTACATAAAACGAAGAACTGCTCAACAGAGAGCAGAGCTTTACATGGAACCGTAGAACATATGGAACAGTATAACTGGTTGACAATTTAACATAGTGCTAAATAAAGTGATAATAGTTTAACTGGTAATAAATAAAGAAATAAAATAATTTTATATAAGAAGTTTAACTATTTAACGTAGCAATAAATATAAATATAAGCAATGCCAAATATATATATGAAATAAAGTAAATTTTTGAGCTCAAAGATAATTGTCCAGTTGCAGATTCTTAAAAGTAGTACTTGATACAGTGTCCATAATTAGGGGATACTTAGTAATTGGGAAGTCTGTCCGTCCCAGTAAGATTAAGCGTCTGGGAAAGCTTGTTAGAAGAGAAATGTCTTCAGTCTTTTTTTGAATTCTTGATGACTGGGTTCTAGTCTAAGATCTGGGGGAAGCGTGTTCCACTGGTGTGGGCCTGCTGAAGATAGCGCTCGTTTGCTGAATGATGATTTTATTTGCGGAGCATGCAGTGTTCCTCTGTATGCGCTTCTTATTGGTCTGGAGGAAGTGTGTGGTTGTAGTTGAGAGCTTAATGTGATGGGAGCTAGTTTGTTTGTCGCTTTATGGATGATAGTGAGTACCTTATAGAGTATCCTTTGTTTAATGGGGAGCCAATGTAAGTTCCGAAGGATTGGGGTGATATGATCTTTTTTGTTAGTGCTAGTTAGAATTCTAGCCGCTGAATTCTGAACCATCTGTAATGGTTTGATAGTGTTGGCGGGTATACCTAGTAGCAGGGAGTTGCAATAGCTCTTTTACTCACAGTTAGTAGCTTAATCTTCAGATTGGATCCCTGGTGGTAGGAATCCTGGTGGACTGCATTTCTTGCCAGTCCCCTTGATGGGCAGGCAGAAAAAACACTTCCTCCCAGATGTTGGAAAATAAATCTTTTTCCCCAACTTAGATAACTGCAGGAATCCGCTGCAACGGGTCACCACCTTTGTTGGGCAGATCTTCCCTAAACACTGGGTGTCTTCAACCCAGGGTTCCCCATTCCCTGGGCTTCGGAAAGGCCCAGGCCTTCCGCAGGGCTAAAGGTTCAAAATCCCAAAAATCAGTCCCAGAGCAGCCACTCTGCATCCCCTTTGGCCTATCCTGGAGGGGTCTCGGAGGGTTTCTGAGGCTCCAGGTAGGCCCAAAATCCAATTTAGGAAAATACAACCTCTCTCTCTGACTTCCAAATAATACTGCCCCCAGAGCCTATTACAGAGCTCTGCCATAAAACCTCAGGACCAAGGGTATCCATTACAGCTCTGCCAGTGGGACAGCTGTCCATGAATGGATACTCCCCTAATTATTTCCCTAACTGCACTAGACTGTTGCATGACCTATTGGTAATCCAAAAAGTGGTCTGGGTTACAAACGTAAGAGTCAGGAGAACTGCAAAACCCAATGTGGACAGGGATTGGGTGTCGGGAGTTCTGGGGGTGGGGCCTTAGGGAGTTGGGCGGGACAAGGTCCCTCCCACCTTAGTGCAGGCAATGTAGATAAAGACAGGAAGAAAGTGTGGTTCTCCCCTTTAGGGAGTGATCACAAAGAAGCAGCAGGAGGAAGGAAGCTCAGAAGCAAGAGGAGCCAGAGCAACCAGCCTAGGCAGAGCTGCAAAGGAGACAGGACACACAACGCAGTGGCAGAAGGAATGCCAGAAACTAGTCAGCCAAAGTTATCAAGTGTCATTTCTCTTAACTGCAGTTTGGGGGAGGGACACTGCAGGGTTGTTAGGCCAAGAAACATAACTGCAACAGTTAAGCATCTTCGGTGTTTGTGACTGTGTAAAGCTGCCACATGGGAGGTTGGCAGGGTCAAAGCCTTGCAAAGAACTTGAACTTGTTTTCCTGCTGGGGTGGTCGCAGTGTGGACAAGCAAAGTATTAAGAGAGTTTTGAACATTGGATGTCAGGCCTAGGCCTTTCGTAGCAGCCAGGGGCGGCTGGCTTTCACACATACCTGGGCAGGGACTGGATTCTCAGAGCTAGATAAACTCAAGTCACGCTGACAGACTCATGGCTTAATCTAAGAGCGATTTGGAGGTTATCGCACATGACCTGTAATGGGTGTAAGGCAAGCATGAACAACCAGTGATGAGTTATCCCCCGCCCCTCAAGGAATTTTGGAGTGAGAAAATTGACAGGGAAAAGGAGAGAGAATTGTTGGACAGCGAGGGGTAGTGCTGTGGATGAGGATACTGGAACATCTCGAGTGAAGTATGCTAATTATTGAAGAGTTTCGCAGGACTGAGGAAGTAGGATCCTGCAGCGGGGAACTACCAGCCAAGTGCAAGCTGTGTTCTGAAGCACAAGAGGTCACACATGCATAGCTTGTGCCATGCTTGCAGCAGGTGTTACTCTGTACGTGGACAATTCCACACATACCTGGCCAATCAGAGAAGGATTTTCAAAACATGTTTATGCGCATAGGTTTGGTAAAGTCTTCGTTTTCATTACACACACAGACTTTACCACTATGTGGGGAATTATAAAATTACACACCCTAGAATCAAAATATTCAAACACTAAAGAGAGACAAATTTTGAAACAAAAAATATCGACAAAGGCAGAGAAGATTGCAGGACTCTAGTGAGCTTTCTGCAGCATGGGACAATGAACCTGCAGCATTTTATCTTACCTGCTCAGTTTCATGTTTCTCTGCCTAGCACCACAAATGATCAGGATAGCTAAAAAGAGAAAGTTAATCCCTGTACGGAGGATATGTGTTTAAACAGTCAGGGCTGGTAGAAGCATTAAGTGAACTAGAGTGCCACAGGTCTGGGGGCAGCTGGCCCTGCTCAGAATTGTGGAAGCAACACTCCGGACTCTGGTGGCAGCTGCAGGACTGTGGCTACTGGGTCACCTTGTTCCCACCTACGAGAGATGGAAGAGAAATAGTGTCATGAGCCTGTGTGGGCAGGAAGAAGGCAGGCCAATTGCTGCAGCTGGAAGCAGCAGTAGGTATGGGCCCCTTGGGGCCAGAAGAAAAATCTTGGAAGTCACTGCAGAGGAGCGTTGGCTGGGCCCACCTGGATCTTAGAAACAGGAGCAGAAGAGAGGAGCAGCAGCTGCCCAGTAAACAGGATAGAGAGGAGGCCTCCCGATGACACATGGGCCCAAAGAGGAAGCTGCTGCTGCCTGCATATTCCAGGAAGAGAAAGTAAGAGATAGATAGATAGAGAGAGAGAGAGAGAGAGAGAGAGAGAATGTGTCTGAAAGCTTGTGTATGTGTGAGCAAGTATGAAACTGCATATGTATGTGAATCAGCATGTTTGTGTGTGAGAGAGCATGTGTGAATGCATGCGTATGTGTGAAAGCAAGAGAGAGCGTGTGTGTGTGTGTGTGTGTGTGTGTGTGTGTGTGTGTGTGAAAGAGAGCATATGTGTGTGTGCGGGTGAGAGAAAGCATATTTATTTATTTATTTTAACATTTTTCTATACCGTCGTATGGTGGGGACCGTCACAACGGTTTACATTAAGGCACATAAAAATAATGCTAAAATATTTTAAGTTACATAGGTGCCGTTAAGGATCGGTAACATAGTTTGCAATAATATTAATAGGTAAGTGTAATAAATCAATGTCCAATTCACCTTGTATTGGTTTAGGCTACAATATTACCTTTATGTGTGTGAGCATTATTCTGCCTCTGTTACACGTTTACTATATGCAACTTGAATAGATAGCTTAACTCAGTCTTTACCCGCAGACAGAGGAGGCTGCTTCATTAACTCCAAACTTTATTAACAAGTAAAACAAATAAATAGTTTTACTCTGCACAAACTGAAGAAGACGCTGGCCAGCGTTGTATGGGCCATTGAAATAAAGACAGGTAAAATAAGGATTATTTTGCAATGATGGCTACATCAGCTGCTAATGCACACAAACTGACCAAAGCATTGAAAGAAGTACATAATCCTTGTTTGGCTCAGAGAAGCTCCTATACACAGCACTAAAATGGACTAAAATGACCACTAGAAACCTGAGTTAAACTTACTCCTGCCCTGACCCAGGTGTTACATTTCCCACATAAAAGAGCAGGCACTAAAATGTTTCCCTGCTAAGATGGCTCTCTGCATTGCCCTGTAACAGCTAATAGCTTTGTTTAAATGCAATTTGTATGCACCCATGCTTAGCACAGGGTTTTTTGGGAGCTGAAACTTATATTATACTAAATATAATGTAGTGACATATAAAGTAATTATTCAAAAATTCTTTATTTAGTACAAAACATTAATTTATAAAATTCCATTTTTTTTATCAGATACACAGAGAATCACATAGAATCAACCCAGGAACAATATATATATCCCACTTTCCACATAAAATAAACATTCAGACATCCATTCATACACATTTAAAAAAGGGGTACAACATTTCTTTTTCAAATGTGCTTTGCTTTGCTACAACACTCCCAACATGTTTTGCTATGAAGGCTTCTTCGGGGGAGCATACATCCAGTTAGCGTTCCCAAGTACTTTAATAAAGCGTTTCTGTTTTGTCTTCAAAGCCTGTAGTTCTTCTGATTATGGATCATAAATGTGTATCCTTCCTGAAAATCCCGAGCCTGAAATTTCAGATGCATCCACGGAGGCGATGCTGTCCTTACATTTTCACATATGTCAATTCACAGACGCCTAAGACGAACCCTCGTCTTTTCCACGTCTACTACGTCAAACCTTCATTTAGCATCCAACGCCTCCGTGGATATACCAATTTTGAGGGAATTACTCACCACATCTACCTCTTTTTGAGTTTCTACTATCAACGTCTAAGTGGTCTCTACTTTCAGGATCATGAGATCCATAAAGCATTTGTTTAGAATGGAATTTCATTTTGCAACAAAAGCAGTATCCTCTGCAAACAAATGCGGTTCCTTATATAACCGTAACCACTCCTCTGGATCCTTTTTGCCCTTAAAATATTCAACCAAAGTTGAAGAATGTAACTCAGATCGTATAGAACATTTATACAGACGTGCCAGATCAGACCATTGAGAATCCCCCACAAATTCTGTCCCTTTATCAAATAAAGGAACACCTTTTAACAAAGAATCTAACACAGTATCGGGATAGCTAAAGACAGAATCAATCGAAAAAGCCATATTACATCAGTCAAATAACTACAAAAAATGTGGCTATTTATACATATAATCACACCGTTAGGTTAGTGCCAAAAAACTTGCGCTAAAACTGGAGTAAAAACCCATAATAGGCTCAGTGCAGCTTATTACATCGGCCCCAATTTCAGATCTGCTTCTTTTCCACATCATCACAGTCTCTCATGAAGAAATCAGCAACAAGTCATCGCATTAAGTCCTGAAATGCATCTGGTTTTCATTCAGTTGAAAGCTGTTATAGAAATGTGGGAGCAGGCCTGTCCCATAATTAATCCCTAGCCTACTATCCTGGGGGAGGAAGGGGGGGATCTAGCTGGAAGAGTGAATCTCTGCTGCTATCACTTGGTACAAGCCTTCTGAACACTACAGTGAGGGGAAAGGGGAGAGCAGAGGAGGGGGAGGATTTAATATTGCAGAGATAAGTGGGAATAGTCTGCCATCAAAAATTCTTACAATAAGAACTGTCTGGGCACTTTTATTTCTTGCTCTTGTGCCTTCTTCATAAATTATTCTGGAAGCACCAGGCAGCTGTCCATAAATACCAGAGCCACCTGGTAATTCTTTTATAGGCTGTACATAATATTTTATAGAAGGGTAATGTTTGCAGACTCCTCCAAGTCCAGCGAGTAGAGGCTACTTACATTTGTTTTTTTTTATATGCCTGTTTCACAGTAACACAGAAATGACAGCAGAAAAGGACCAAATGGTTCATCCAGTCTGCCCAGCAAGCTTCTTATGGTAGTATCTGCCATGCAGATTACCCCCATGTTTCTTTTAAGGATAGCAACTGCCGTTCCATGCAGTTATCCCCAAGCCTTATGATAAAAGTTTCTGCTAGCAACATTTTTAACGGGTGATGAGCCTTCTTGAAAATTCAGTCAGCGCTGCTTGATGTGCTTTGCTTATGGACTTGCCCATAGAAGCAGTACTGTGCTTTTTCCCCCTTATGCCTGCATATCAGTACCCCAGATTGTAAAAGTCGGGGCCCATGCTGATTGTTGTCTGAATCCAATTCCCCCCCCCCCCCCCCCCCACTGTTGAAGCAAAGAGCAATGAGGCAGTTGCATCAAAAGCATCAAGGCTTATTGATTAAGGGTAGTAATCTCCATGTCTTCTGGTAAGAGAAGTAACTGCCACACCAGCAAGTTACTCCTGTGCATCCTTTTCTTCAATTCTGTCCTCTAACTTTTAGGGATTCACAGGTTTTATCCCATGCCCCTTTGAATTCTTTGACTGTTTTCATCTTTACCATCTCCTCCGGAAAGCCATTCCTGACATCCACCACTCTCTCCATGAAGAAATATTTTTTCAACTAATGTAAAAAAATATTTCTTCATGGAGAGAGTGTTCTGAGTCATCTCCCCTGGAGTTTCATTTCATGACCCATAGTTCTACTGATTTCTTTCCAATGGAAAAGGTTTGAAGTTCGTGCATCCTTAAAACCTTTCAGGTGTCTGAAGTTCTGCATCATATGATATCTCCCCTGTACCTCCTGTCTTCCAGGGTATACATATTCAGATCCATCAGCCTCTCCTCATAAGTCTTCCGATACTGGCCCCACAACATTTTGGTTGCCCTTCTGTGCACTGCCTACATCTTGTCTTTATCCGTTTTGAGATACAGTCTCCAGAACTGAACACAGTACTCATAAGAACATAAGAAGTTGCCATACTGGGTCAGACCGAGGGTCCATCAAGCCCAGCATCCTGTTTCCAACAGTGGCCAATTCAGGTTACAGGTACCTGACAAGTACCCAAACATGAAATAGATCCCATGCTACTAATGCCAGTATTAGCAGTGGCTATTCACTAAATCAACTTGATTATTAGCAGTTTATGGTTGCTTTTACTTTTGATATATCTAACTGTTTTACAAGGAACTGAATTATTAGTTGCTCAATATGAAGAGAAAATTATTGATATGGGAAACCAAATTACTTCTTGCCAAAATATTCAAGCAAATTTAATTCAATCTGAGTTGACTCATTCTAGAAGGTTAGAGAATATTGAGAATTCTCTCTGTTATCTTAATCTTAGAATTTTGAATTTTCCAATTTCTGACTTGATTTCTCCTTTGGATAACTTTAAGAAATATGCGTCGGAGGTTTTAGAGATTCCACATGATCACACGCCAACTATAGATAAGCTTTATTTCCTGAAGAATTCACAATTGGATAACAGAATTTCTATTAATCAGCCAAATTTGAATCTAACAGAATTTCTGGAGTCATCCATTAATCCAGTGATCACCAATTGGGGGACTTTGATTGTTTCATTTGTTTTTGCTAAAGAATGCGATTTTGTTCTCAAAATGATTTTTCGTCATAGAACATCTGTATTCTTTGGCCAGTCTGTACGGATCTATCTGGACATCACAAGGACTAGGCAGGAGAGAAGGAAAACACTTCTCGCGATGCGACAGGAGCAATTTCTCTTGGTGCAAAATTTCTCCTGCGCTATCCTTGCAAATGTATCTTCACACATTTGAATTCTAAATTTATTTTTTTTGACCCCACACAGTTGAGATCATATCTTGATGCTCACCCAGTTGACATTTGTTTGATTGGTTTTTGTATGTATTGAGCCAGTTAACTTCTGCATTTTTCCTGCTTGTTTAATTTTTTTTTTTTATTACCGCTCCGTTGATCTTGTCTCCCTTTCTTTTCCTTTTAATTTGAGGCTTATGGATTAATATTGTTAAGTATATTTATTTTCCTCTTTCTTTTTGTTTTGTGTAGTCTCAATTTTCTGTCACAAGTGTCCTCTTGTGTATTTTGTTTTGAAAAAGCATAAATAAATAAAAACATAAAAAGTTCATTAGCAACCAATCCCCTGCTCCTCATTGGCTCTGGTCCAGGATTACTCCCAAGTTTTGATTTCAAGAACTGTCACAGGTCCATTCAACTCAAACATTTCCTTCTGCAGAAATATCCATTTAATCTAGCAATTGTAGCCAGGTCCACTTGATGTTACTGCAGTTCAGGGGATAATACTATGGGCTTCCAGCTAAGGCAGCCCCTCCCCCCCCCCTTGTAGTGGAGCCAGAGGGTAATTTAACATTTGTATAGGTGAGAAGGACTTCTGTAGGCTTCAAAGGAAATAATTTGCATTGGCCCCTCTCTGTTTCGACCAACAAAGGTACTGCTAAGTAATTCACTTGTCACCATTTGCCTTTACAGTTCTCCCCTTTGCAATTTAATTCACCTTTGCTGGTCAGAGAAATAATATCTTAAGCTTTTGGCTTACCATTATGCATGAGGATTGGAGAAGACTGGGAGCTGCTGCGCCCCCCCCCCCCCTTAGCCTGGCGCCTGGGGGTATTGCCCCCCCCCCCTCAGTATACCACTGAGTGCAACTATATTCGTTTTGCCTCCTTAAGGATCTGTGCAATTGCATTATCACCTTCTTTTTCTTACTGGTTATTCCTCTTCTTCTAGCTTTAGCTTTCACCTTGTCACATTGCTTCACCATCTTCAGATCATCAGACACTATTACCCCGAGAGCTCTCTCTCTTAGTCTGTGCACATCAATCTTTCATCCCCACTTCATATATAGCTCTTTTGGATTACCACATCCCAGATGCATGACTCTGCACTTCTTATTTATTTTATTTATTTAAAAGAATTTCTAACCCACACATTACAGGAAGTTCATGACAGTTCACAAAGTATTATATTCATTAAAAATACAAATAAAAACAATACAAATAAGAGAAAGGATAAAAAACCCCCCAAAAAACCACAAAGCCAATCCACTTAACCATGTTGCTGGGATTCATAATCTGAAAGCAAGTGTAAAAAGATGAGTTTTGAGTGCTATTTTAAATGAGGTAATAGTTGGAACAACAAGAAGGGAATCTGCTAAACTATTCCATAAACGGGGCCCAGCAACAGAGAATGCCAGGTTTCTGGTTATGCCAAGTCTTGCGAGCTTGACAGTAGGAATGTCAAGGAGGTTCTTATTTGCCAATCTCAGTTGTCTAGAGGGCTTGTAGAATCAAAGGTTAGATCCAAACAACGCAGAAGGATGATAGTTAAATAAATTTAAAATTAAAGTTAAAATTTTACATTGTATCCTCCAGGTAATTGGCAGCCTATGTAAATAAGAAAGAATAGGAGCGATATGATCTCTGCACTATGCACCAGTAAGAATTCTCACAGATATGGTCATAGTGTAGATAATGGAATGCCCAAATAGAGTTAGTTTTAGAGAGTTCAAAATGAGATATTGTAAAACTGTACGGAAGTCATGATGATATAGTAGGGGTTTGAGGTTCTTTGGTAGATGTAATTTATAAAAAAAAAGATTTTACTGTTGACGAGATGTGTTGCTTCATAAAAATATTGTAGTCCAAAGTTATTCCCAGATTATGGGCAGCTTTCTGAATATTGAGTTGTTGGTCATCAATAGTAATAAAAGTGTTGTGTGTGGGTGTTTTAGTGTGCCTTTGGGCCTCAGCCCAACCCCAGATGGATCCAGGACCGAACTGAGGGTTGGCGACGTGTCCCAGGATGGCAGAGACACGGTCTTACCCTCTGCTGGGCCTGCAAGCTCCCAGCGCCAACAACGTGATGATGTTGGTAAGGGAACGGTCCTCTGACCGTTCCGAGCCCTTTCGGACCTGCCGCTTGAATCAGCATGGAGCAGCAGGCCGGCTTGAGGATGAGGGCAGACGGAGGCCTTGACACGAAGACATGACACCAAGGTTGTTGTGAAGACATGATGCCAAGGCTGTTGAAGACATGACACCAAGGCTGATGCAACGGCATCAGAGACGAGAAGAGGAACTTGGACAAGTCCAGACAAGATGAGAAGCTGGGAAGGAAGACATTGGCACTGTCTCTCAGGGCGCCCTACTCAGCCCACCTTCACAGGCGGACCCAATGGGCTGATCGTGGACCACCCTGTCCCACTGTGAGGGTGCTGGTCATGGACCACGAGGAGAGCAGGACGAGCGCAGGAGAGGATCCAGTCAAGGTGGGACTTCGACGACAAAGCCAATGTCATCCGAAGCACCACAAAGACTGGTAGCACAGGACGGCTCAGGAACACAGGACACCAGTCCACTGCCGGCATCTCCCAAGACGGAGAAGCGTCACCTGGAGATCCACAGCTGGCAGAATAGAAGGCTCCAAAGCACTGGAACAAGGACACCAAGGAACCAGGAACATCAGGAAGCGGGACGTCAGACGACGAGAAACCAGGACATCAGGACGGGGACCTCAGGCAATGAAGACATGACGAGATGAGACAGCGAGATGAGGAGCTCCACGAAGAAGACAAGGGACCTGTCGGAGCGCTGGCAGGCAGGAGCCTCCAGGGCTGAAGACACTCCGATGCAAGGCAATGCAGGAACGAGGAAATGCAGGAACAGCCCTTTTATAGGGCTCAAGCAGGAAACAGTCTCAAGGTGGGGCCCAGGGCATATCCGGCCGTGGGCCCTTTAAATGTAGCAGAGAGGCGCGGCCGCACGCCTAGAGGGAAGCAGGAAGCTGTGCAGGACCATGGACAGCGTTCCTGCACCGACGTTGACGTCAAAAGCAGCAGGGCTGGGCCTGGACGCAGGCCCCGACGATGGCAGCGGCTCCTGCCGCTGCCAGAGGCCCCGAGGGCAGCTCCAGCCACCAATCCAGCTCGGGACTGTGGCCTCCAGCTCCCCTAAAGGTGACCGGACGTTGGCTGGGGATCCCGCCGAGATGGCAGGCAGACGTCCGCAGCTCCGGCCGTGGTGAAGAGCAGGGCAGGATGGGCGTCCTCCGGGCCGCGAAGATAACTGAGTCCACGGCTCCAGCCACGCGGGAAGGCCCGACATCGGCGGCATCCATGCCGTGTCGGGCAGCAAACATGGAAAAAGAGGTGAGTTCCTGCTCGCGGAGGGAGCAGGCACTCACCTCAAAAAGAAGGTAGCTGTGTCGATGAAGTAACGATTGCAAATAAAAGAAGCATTTTGGTTTTTTTTACATTGAGCTGTAATTGGTGATGTGAAAGCCAGCATTTTATGGTATTGATACAAAGAATAATTAAATTGATGGTATGAGTCCATGACATTGAATCCCAGCTGCCAATTCTTTGACCACTCTTCAAGCTTTCTTAAATCACTTTTCATTCTCTCTACTCTTTCAGTTATGTCCACTCTGTTGCAGATCTTAGTATCAAACTTACTTTTTATCCCTTCTGCAATGTCGCTCTCAAAGGTATTGAACAGACCCGGTCCCAACACCGATCCCTGTGGCACTCCTCTTTAGAGTAGGTTCTATTTACCATTACATGCTGCATCCTATCGGTCAACCAGTTTGTAATCCATGCCACCACCTTGGCACTCACTCCCAAGCTTCTCATTTTATTCACAAGCCTCCTATGTGGGACCGTATCAAAAGCTTTAGAGAAATCCAAATAGATCACATTGAGTGCTCTTCCTCAATCCAATTCTCAAGTTACTCAATCAAAAAAATCTATTAGATTTGTCTGACAGGACTTTCTCTTGGTGAATTAATGCTGTCCTAGGTCCTGCAACCCTACTGACTGTAGATATTTCACTATCCTTTCTTTCAGCAGAGGTGAGGCTAACTGGCCTGTAGTTCCCAACCTCCTCTCTACTACCACTCTTGTGAAGCAGGACCACTACCGCTCTTCTCCAATCCCATGGCATCACACCTGTTTCCAGAGATCTATTGAACAGGTCATTCAGTGGACCCACTGGCCCATCTCTGAGCTCCCTCAGTATCCTGGGATCAACCTCATCTGGCACCATGGCCTTGTCCACTTTCAGTTTTCCTAGCTCTTCCCATACATTGTCTTCTGTAAACAGAATTTTGTCTACCCCATCCCCATCTATGGTCTTGTCAATTAGGAACAGACCTTCTCCAGGGTCTTCTTTAATGAACACTGAACTGAAGTATTTGTTTAAAATTTCTGCCATTTCTTAGTCTCTCTCCACATAGTGCTCCTCGTCACCTTCCAATTTTACTATACCACTTTGGGCCTTCCATCTTTCTCTGATATATCTGAAAAATGTTTTGTCACCTAGCTTTACCTCTTTGGCAATTCTTTCTTTCACTTGAACTTTTGCTTTCCTGATTTTTTTCTTCATCTCCCTCAGTTTTAAAAGATGTTAAGAACATAAGAACATGCCATACTTGGTCAGACCAAGGGTCCATCAAGCCCAGCATCCTGTTTCCAACAGTGGCCAATCCAGGCCATAAGAACCTGCAAGTACTCAAAAACTAAGTCTATTCCATGTTACTGTTGCTAGTAATAGCAGTGGCTATTTTCTAAGTCGGCTTAATTAATAGTAGGTAATGGCCAGGAAATTTGTCACAAAAAATTTAAACAAAACCTTAAAACCTGGCTATTTAAAAAAGCCTACTATTAATGATCTGAGTCCTATACCATTCTTCACCATTTCCACAGTCTCTTATATTTCGATTATATTCTTTTAATACAAAGTTATACATGGTTTTGTATTTGTTCAGTTTCTATGTTATATTGTAAAGCGCAATGCTGAATTATTGTTTTAATGTAAACCGAGGTGATGTTACTTACGTACCCCGGTATATAAAAATCTGCAAATAAATAAAATAAATAAATTTTGTTTCTATTTCCCTTCTACCCCCACCATTAATGTAGAGAGCAGTGTTGGAACTGCATGTAAGTGAAATATCTAGCTTAATTAGTTAAGGGTAGTAACCGCCGCAAAAGCAAGCTACACCCATGCTTATTTGTTTACCCAGACTATGTAATTCAGTCCTTGTTGGTTGTTGTCTGTATATAGATCCACTTTTCTTCATTCCCCCTGCCGTTGAAGCACAGAGCTATGCTGGATATGCGTGAAGTATCGGTCTTTCTCCCCTGCCGTTGAAGCAGAGAGCTATGCTGGATATGCGTGAAGTATCAGTCTTTCTTCTCTGCCGTTGAAGCAGAGAGCTATGCTGGATATGTGTGAAGTATCGGTCTTTCTCCCCTGCTGTTGAAGCAGAGAGCTATACTGGATATGCGTGAAGTATCAGTCTTTCTCTCCTGCCGTTGAAGCAGAAAGCTATGTTGGATATGCATTGAAAGTGAAGTATCAGGCTTATTTGGTTTGGGGTAGTAATCGCTGTAACAAGCAAGCTACTCCCCGCTTTTTTGTGAATGCAGATACTTTTTTCCACATTTCTTCTTGCCGTTGAAGCTTAGAGCAATGTTGGACTCTTAGAGTAATGTTGGAGTCGCATTAACCGTGTGTATGTTTATTGAATAAGGGTATTATCTCCAGGTAGTAGCCGTCATTCCCGCGAGCCACCCACTCTTCATTCACGTCCTCTATACTTTTTGGCTCCACAGTATTTATCCCACGCCCCTTTGAAGTCCTTCACAGTTCTGGTCTTCACCACTTCCTCCAGAAGGGCATTCCAGGCATCCACCACCCTCTCCGTGAAGAAATACTTCCTGACATTGGTTCTGAGTCTTCCTCCTTGGAGCTTCAAATCGTGACCTCTGGTTCTGTTGATTTTTTTTACGACGGAAAAGGTTTATCGTTGTCTTTGGATCATTAAAACCTTTCAAGTATCTGAAAGTCTGTATCATATCACCTCTGCTCCTCCTTTCCTCCAGGGTGTACATATTTAGATTCTTCAATCTCCCCTCATAAGTCATTTGATGAAGACCCTCCACCTTTTTGGTCGCACTTCGCTGGACTGCCTCCATCTTGTCTCTGTCTCTTTGGAGATACGGTCTCCAGAACTGAACACAGTACTCCAGGTGAGGCCTCACCAAGGACCTGTACAAGGGGATAATCACTTCCCTTTTCTTACTCAATATTCCTTTCTCTATGCAGCCCAGCATTCTTCTGGCTTTAGCTATCTCCTTGTCACATTGTTTCGCCGACTTCAGATCATTAGACACTATCACTCTCCTTCTCCTTGCACATCAGCCTTTCTCCCCCCTTTCTTCTGCCATTGCATTGACTTTCTGTTTGGCAGTTCTACTTGCTGAGGATCCTGGAAGGCATTTAACTGTTGTGTCCCCATCAAAAGGGTTTCCCAAAATTGGTTCCTCTGATGACAGAGTTTCCCAGGAGAAGGAGCTTCCTCTTATGACATTTAATAATGTTTAAGGGCTTCTTGGAGACTATATCCCTTTCAGACATTGCTTCATTTTCTATTGCTGTAGCTTCTTTGTTATCCAGTGCAGAAAAGCTATTATGAAAGGGAGAGTGAGTTTCTCTTCCTCACAGGCCTTATTCTGACAGAGCCCACAGTAATCCATTTATTTCTGGGTTTCTGAATCACTTCTCAGTGGGAGAGAGGGTCGGTATTCAAGCTGCTGCCCAATTGGGAAAATTGGGTATCATTTAGTCACAAGTTTTGTTCTACCAGAGCTCAATGTAAACCATTTATTCTTGGGATTCTGAATTCTCTGTGGAAGCTGTGAAAGATATTCTGGATGCATCAAGATAGGGGAGGTTTTTTGAAAGCTGAACAATTCCTCTTTCAAATGAATCACCTGTTTTTTTCACTGCAGACATCTGAAAACAAATTGGACAATCCTATGTCTCTAAATGGTAGGTCTTGGGACATAAGCACCACAAATGTTACATTGAATGAAAGCCATTCTGTTAATAGCGATTAATATATGTTAGATTGGTATTTAGGTCTTATTATTCACTGAACCAAAGTCCTTGGAAGATCTATTTAAGAAGAAAACACAATAGAGGTTGATGGGTCTGGGGCAGGGTGGGAAGGAACAAACAACTCCTACAGATACTAGCCCTTTGTTCTATAAATGAACAAATATAGGGGTAGATTTTTAAACATGCAAGATTTTATAAAATGCGCGCGCCAGCACACGCATGTTATAAAATCCGGGGCGGCGCGCACAAAGGGGGGTGGAATAATGCAATTTTTGCACGGCGATAAGGAGAGGACCGGGAGGGAACTTCCCTACCCCTATCTTAACCTCCCTTACCCTCTCCTCCCTGCCCCCTATCCCTATCCTAGCTACCCGTTTTTTTAAATGTTATCTTTTGCTCCTCAACAGGAGCAGTAGCAAGTTGCAGACGCCAGCAGAGTGCCAGCATGCGATTCCCCGGCACAGCAGCAAATGACCTCTGTACCAGCACCTCAAGCCCTGCCCCTTCCCCGCCCCCTTTCTTCGACCCGGCACCTCTGTGCATAACGGGAGTTACGCGCATGGCTGGGCTCCTTCTTAAATGCACGCAGGGCATGCAAGACCCAGCCACGCACGTAACCCCTGTATTTTATGCTTGCGGGCGATTTAAAATCTGCCCAATAGTTATTTAAATATACACTAGCAAGGATTCTAAAAATATTAGCTAGACTGCTAGATAAAATATATCGAGATTTCAAACCACGCAAAAACAGGAAATGCAGCAGAAAATAAAACAATGTCAGCAAGAAATCAGTCTATATTTTAGTTAAATTAAAATTCAATTTATCTGGTCATAAGCTCAGATATGTGTGTTTCTGGAGAGGCACCTGAACAATTTATTTTACTTCGGTATAGTAGTTCTTGAGAAACTGACTTCTGTTTGCTAACTTGAAACTTTTCGGCAATCTGAACACAGAAAAAAGCTTCCATTTCGTATCAATATCTTTCTCCCTGTGCGGTTAATCAAAGCAGTCAGGGGGTTCCCAGAGCTAGCGTTCGCCAGCCCTCAGCACTTTTAAAGTGGGCAGTAGAGCCATAATTACAGCTTCTAGTAGCTGTTAATACATGTTGGGGATTGATTGAGGTAGTGTAGCATAGCAATTGATTGAGCACATTTTAACAATTGCTTCCGCTTCACACAGCTGCTTTCTACTATACTTGCAGTGATCTACCACTTTCTTTTAACCAGACATATTGCGGATAACACAGTTAACATCCCAATACCAAATAGTTGATTATGTCTAAGATAGAAAATTTTCAAAGCCTTAGTTGGGGATCTAAGTAAGTAAAAGAGGAGTTAGACAGCTAGATTGGCTGAATCCACATATGTGATTTCCAACAGCCTAAAGTACATGTAGGGATATTCATTTTTTGTTTTTATTTTATTTTGCCGGTAATTTATCAGAAGTAGATATTCAAAAGCTAGCTGACTATAAACGTTAGCTGGATAAACTTATTAGTTAGCCAGATAAGTTTATCCAGCTAACTTTAGATCTGCTCAAAATTTGTATTTATTTATTTTAAAAACTTGTAGACCGTGCTATAGATTCTGCTAGGTGGTTAACAATTTACGTTCATAAAATAGGCAAACCATATAAAACAAACATTACAAATAATCATAACAAAAATAATTAAAAAAAAAGTATAATAACTAATGTTCACGTCACACCACTCTAGAGAAATTCAGTCAATATAATCATCATAGGCCCTAGTAAAAAGATACATTTTGAAGTTTCTGAAACCTTGTCAATGGCAATTAAATCCAAAGTTCAATATGAAGTGCATTCCACCATGTGGGACCCATTATGCAAAAAAGGCAATGCCTTGATTTCTCCAACCTAAAGTTTTTGAAATTAGGAATCTCTAATAGGTGTTGTGGTGCTGACCTAAATGTCTGACCTGGTTGATAATTTTTTTAACCTAAAGGTTGAGCATTTAAGCACCTTACCATGTAAAACTTTAAAAACCAACAATAATACTTTGAACCTCACCCTGCACCTAATTGGTAATCGGTGCAGTTCTCGCAAGCATTGGGTGTCATGTGTGCCCTTGAAGTAATACAAGTAACAACCCCATGCTGCAGAATTCTGCACCAGCTGTAAAGCATGAACAATACATTGTGGTAACCCCATGTATAAAAACATTACAATAGTTTACTGCTGTAACCACCAATACATGCATTATTGCACGCAAGTCTGTAGATGACAAGACAGGCTTCAATTGTCGTAAGTTTCAACATAAAATAAGACACCTTTACTACATTCCTGACCTGATGTAAAAAAAGACATTTAAGAATCTAACATTACTCGTGGACTGCGTGCCTGACTCACGATCCGTATGTGCTCCCCTGCAAACAGTAATGTATGTGGTACAGCAATGGAATTTATTCTTGACAAAGAATTTCTGATTTTCCTATATTTAATAATAGTTTATTTTCTGTTCACTACTCCTTAATTGATTCTAAGCAACAAGTCACTCTTTGTAGAGCATCCATAACTGAAGAAGTCACAGGTACCAAAATCGGGATGTGAACTGCATATGCCCGATATTCAACCTCCAACCTTGACAATAGTTTACATAAGGGCAACACAAATATATTAAACAAGGCGGCAGATAATGCAGATCTCTGCGGCACACCTGTTGTTATGGGATAAATGTTTGAATACTGAGAATGCTTTATTATTATTCTCTGGGATTGCGTAGATTAAAAAAGGCTCAAACTATTTCAATATAGTTGCTGACAAACCAAGGCGTTTCAAACGTATAATCAAAATGACATGATTGACTAGATCAAATGCTGAGGTCAGATCTACCATAACTAGAAATACCCCAGTCCCGACAACAAAACCCGCGCCGGCCGTCCAGTGCTCCTACCATGTGACAGGGGCCGGCCAATGGCATGGATACTCTGTCACATGGTAAGGGCAAAGGGCCATCGGCGCCATTTTGATTAGTGGCAGCCGATGGCCCGAGAGCGGGAGATTGCTCCCGGGATTCCCACTGGACCACCAGGTACTTGTAAAAAGTTTTGGGGGGGCTTGGGAGGGTGGGGGAAGCTAAGGGATCAGTTTTAAAGGGTTGGGGTGGGTTTAGGGATTGTTTTGGTGTGCCGTTTTTCCCACCCTCCCCCAAAATGATAAGAGAACCCCATGAACAATTTCGTGGGGTTTTCCTATCGGTTTCGGGGAGTCCCCGATTTCTGACGACTTTGAAAATATCGTATGATATTTTCAATCGTCAGAAGCACGATTCATATCCCTAGAGTGTACTGTTCTGTTCGTATGTTTCACTCTGCATGTAAAAGTGGCCCCTAACCCCTACACTACTATCTAAACCTCACCTTGAGTTACTAGGTGGGCCTCCTATAGTAGCATAAATAGCTGCTTTTATGACACCAGCGACCAGAGGCTGTCTCTCTCTCTCTCTCCCTCTCCTTTTTATATCACATGCAATATTTACTGCTTTTTGATAAATCTAGGCCTAAGTTTTTTAAATTGATAACTAGGTGACATAATTAGTGAATGACCAGCAACAACACTAAAATTAATCATTTACTAAAATCATGATTAATTATTATTCTAAATCATTAATTGACTCATTTTGAAGATTTTCCTCTGAGTGAGGGTTAAAAATGTCTCTCATTTTTTCAGGACAAATATAATTGTTGCTCTTATTGTAATAAATACTGATAAATTACCAAGTAAAATAAAACAAAAACTGAAAACAAATATCACTAAATATGTGTTTACTTGTAGTCCCATAAAATGGAAATAAAACTTAAAAATAAAAAAATATAAGGTGATTTTTTTTATTGAACTAACTGCATTTTTTAAGAGGTCCATATTCAGACACCATTTATACAGATAACATAACAGTTATCCATCTAAATGGCTTACCCAGCTATATGCAACCTGTAACTGGCTAAATTCTATTTGGGGGGTGTTCCAGGAGCAGATGGGAGGCATTTTGGGAGGAATGAAGCTAGTCGGATAACTTTACCAGCTAACGGCAATATTTGGAGTTAGCCGGTTAACTTATCCAGCTAAAACTGGTCGGGCAGCAGGACTGCCCTAAAGTTAGCTGGTTATATACACGTTAAGATAGCCGGGTATACACACAGTAGTGCAGCTGTGCCACTGAATATGCATCTCCGGTTAGCCGGGTCTGTATAACTGGCTAACTAGCACAGCGGCTGAATATGGACCTCTTCATGACTAGCTTTCTGGAGCCGCACGCCCTTCATCAGGTCTGAAAAACAGAATGAGCAACAGAAGACATTGCCAGAAAATGCAAATGGATGATATAATTCTTTTCCACTACTAAGAAGAAAGGGGAGGGGGTTCCTGCACATTCTTGTATTTTCTGGCAATGTTATCATCTGTGCAAAATTCCCCTTTGCAGACCAGATGAAGAGAATGTCAGCTGCTAAAAGCTAGTCAAGAAACATTAAGGTAGTCCAATAAAAAAGGTCTCGCCTTATATTACTTTTTGTTTCTTTGTTAAGCTTTGTTATTTATGTGCAGTCAACTGAACTAAAAGGGCAACCACACGACTTTAGTCACAATAAAAAGAGGCAATGGGAGGTAGGAGGAAAGAAGAGAGAGAGTTTCAGAGCTGTGGCTGAAAACTATACACAGACATTACATTTCCAAAAATGCGTGCGCATAGCTGTGTGTAATTCATACCTTCACTGGAATGACTTACAGTGCATGTGGAGTTTTTGTCCAGATAACACTTTGTGTTCCAATACCAGCTTAGTTTGTGCGCACTGGAAAGCACATGTGTACATTGTTAGCTAGGGTCCATATTAAAAATTGACCCTTTCCAATGTAAACTGAGTTTCTAAAAAATAGTATCTTTTTTTTTTTAAAAGATGGGGCTGGATTTCCCTGGCCTATGAAATCTGGAGTGCTCTTTCCTTCCTGGCACACATTTCACTGCTTTACAGTGAGAAAACCATTAGGTTCAAGCAGCTTGGCTGTACTGGGAGCAGACTCAGAAACGTGGTGGTGGAGGTGTGTGTGTGGGGGGTGGGCATCCTTATATTCATACAGAATCTAGGGTTTCAGGAACACTCCCATGCAACCTGCTGCTATCCCAAGGTCAATGAAGGTCAGTTCCATTAACTCCTAGCAATAGATGTGGAAAAAATATTTGAATCAGAAGCAAAATTTTAACTTTTTTTTCCCCGCTGAAGAAATAGTTGCAAAAGTGTCTACTTCCACAAACCTCTTGACATTAAATTTATTCAGAAAAATCTTGGATGAAACAGAACAATTATTTCCCTTTGAAGATTCGGGGCCAGCTGGTGCCTTGGGTACTTCATAGCCGCAGGCTTTGCCCTTGCTTTTTAGCAAAATTGATGACGAAAAGGACACGTGAAATCCCTGCGTGTTGCTTGCCTGCTCTGCCCTCCCCCAAACCCACCCCTGTCTGGTGCGGGTAAAAGGGCTGAATCAGGCAGCCTCTGATTTTACCTGAAAATTGTCCTTATAGTATGTAGTTTATCTGGCAGGCACATCTGCACAGGATGCTCATGGTACCTTTCCTCTGTATAGTATATCAGTTCTTTTTTGGGGAGTAGTTGGGAAGGTGGAATGGAAGGAAAGAAAGAAGGGAACATCCTGGGTTTTAACTCCAAAGTCTGATGTTTTTTTTGCTTTGTTCTTCCATGCTTAGCAATCATCGTGGGGATAAATGTCTAAGACAGAAGGAGAGTGATGTCCCCTCTCCTGTCAAAGGGCACAGTTTTATTTACATTCTAAAAGAAAGACACACCAGCACCTAAGCATTCCTTCTCCTGCTTCTGTTTCATTGCTTCACGTTCCTCTAATAATGCAGGTTTTGATGGAAAGCTGAAACCCCCCCCCCCCTGCACACTTCATTTTGCATGGGTGTATATAGATTTTCATCTTCTCACACCGTCGATGCCAGATAACGTATGTTTCTATGAATCCGTAAATGTGATGTAGGGATGGGCTCATGCTTCTCACTACCGAATGCATTCTAGCGATTGCTACTTGGTTTCCAGTGAGCCTCCGAGCCCCATTAGGGTGACAGATCAGGCATCCAGAGCAGCCTCCAGCACTGCGCTTCCCCGAATGTGCAGCAGGCAGGGCAGGCTCTGAATGAAGAAGGGGTTGAGTCAGCTTTCTGAAAGATTCCTGAAAAGGTGGCACATTCTAGGAGTTCCCTGTTCAGCTCTTTTCTGGGAGAATAATACCTGTTGGTGTTTGAGGTAGTTGTGGGTGGATCCTTGGGCCGGTGGCAGATGACCACGCCCCCGGGGGAAGATCCCGAGAGGGACCACCGGTCAGGCTCAGAGTAAGGAGACAGACACACACTAGTTCTTTTATTAGATAGTATACGGAACCACCAGAGGTGGCAGTAGTGAGCTGGAAGTGCCCGGCAAGGCTGTAGTCCCTCGGATACTGGAACAGCGATCCTGGGTAACTGAGCTGTAGAGAAACTGAATATAGTGAGTAGGCAGGGTATGCAGAGTTCAGGAACAGAACCTTTATGGTAACTCTCACAGGATAGTCTCTTAGAAGCAGCCCAGGAGCTGGAAAGAAGTAGGCCCTCAAGGAGCGAGTACCTGGTTCCTGGGAACACTCTGAGAGAGAGATGGTAACTCACTGGTGTTGTAGGCAGCGATGACTTCCTGGCAGAAGTGATATTCAGTAGCAAGTCCGGGTACGTGGGCCCTCGAGGAGTGAGTACCGGTTCCAGACTGCGACCTGAAAGGCAAAGAGAAACGAGGCTCCCGAGGAGCGGGTACCTCTGGTAAGTCCGAGGAGGCAGAGTAGCTAGGAGCGTAAGGAAACCTTTCCCTTGTAATCCAACTCCTTGCTAACTCGAATAGTTAGCGATTTCAGAGACCTTAAATATCCGATGGAGATGACGTCACCTCAGGGGGACGCCCCTGAGGTTCGCGCCACTGCTGGTACCTGAGTCGGGGCCGCGCGCGCCCTTAGGCTGCTGGGAAACATGGCGGAGTGCGGCATCTAGCCGGTCCGGGGACGCCAGAGGAGAACGGCATGATGACTCACGGTAGCCAAACTTCCAACAGGCAAGGAGGGAGTCGCCAAAGAGGTAAGGTGGGCGTAGTGGAGATGTCGGGCAGTGGCGGTCGCAACAATACCTACATGGTTTCTTGCTGAGAAAAGTGAAAAAAAAAAAGTAATATGAAGATGAATTAGGAAGAGCAAGTAAACTCTTCGCTATTCAGGGCGGATTCACCAAGGCTTTTCTTCTTTTCAGTGTCTATGGGAAAGAAGCTTAGTAAATGAGATCCTAAATATGCTGCTTTTTCTAGGTGTCTTTGATGTGAATCTATAGGCAGGCACATGACACGTCTGACTGTAAGCCAGTGCAAATGATCTGGGTTTTAATGTGACTTTAACAAACTCACATTTCACTGTCTAATGCATGAATTTAAGTTGATTTATTTCCACCACCTGACTGCTAGCGGCTCAGCTTGCACCACGCATCACAGAAAGTATCAGCTGCAGGCTTGCTGCGCGAGCACTGTACATACATCCCCATGGCTTGATCAAAGCTGTGACCCTTACTAAGAGGAATGGGGCTCGTGGAGGATGGACTATATTTATGATTAAATATCGCAAAGAATGCTAGTAGAAACCAATTGCTTCCTTTATGTCCCAGCCAGCTGTCTAAAGACATTTTTGTCCTAGATACAGACAGATGGTGCATCTGATCTCAACAATATATGTGACAAGTTTTCTTTCATACACCTTTGGAGTCCTTTGGGAAATGTAGTACCTGAGTCAGCAACATATTCCATTGAATTACAAGCTTCCAATACGCTATGAAAAATGCATCCCTAGAGCATTCAAGCAGAGTGCAGATTCTACCTCTTCTCCATACGGTACTATCTGAACAGAGTATGTGGGAAGACGTTACTAACTCTTCAGAGATGTTTTCACTTTTCAGTAACATATATTGTAACGTGGCCTATTACCTAAAGGGGTTATTATGTAAAAAAGAGCCGCTGCTGTGAAAAATGAGCATCAGCATAAAACAAAGGACTGAGAGCACACCTTGAAATAAGATAAACAGGTGTAGGGACACAGTGAGGTCAGAGATTTGGATTAGTTTTTATCAGATTTAATGACTTGTTTTTCCAAAAACAAGCTCATGGGAAGTTACAAACTCAGGGAGAGGAGGTATTTCACAGCCCCAGAGGGCTTACAGGCTAAGGGCCGGATTTTAAAAAGCATTTACACACTTAAAATTGTGTTTTACTTGTTTAAATGTGCTTTACCCACATGAGTGGGCATTTGAAAATTGTAATAATGATAGCAGAAAAAGACCAAATGGTCCATCCAGACTGCTCCTCCATGGAGGTTACCCCCAAGTCTCATGTTAAGGGTAGTAATATTAACAATCAAAAAGCAAGCATCCGTCAAACCCATCACAAAATTACTGCTAGCAACATTTCTGCAGGGTGAACAGCTTTCTTGATAATTCAGACAATGCTGCTGCTTGAACATGCTTTGCTTTTGGACTTGGCCATAGAAGCAGTCCTGCACTTTTTCCCAAATGTCTGCATATCAGTACCTCAGACCATAAACGTCAGGGCCTAGGCTTGGCAATCATCTGAATCCAATTCCAAGTCCTTTCATGATTTAGTAGACCTCTATCATATCCCCTCTCAACCATCTCTTCTCCAAGATGAACAGCCATAACCTCTTTAGCCTTTAATCATAGGGGAGCCATTCCATACCCTTTATCATTTTGGTCGCCCTTCTCTGTACTTTCTTCAGTGCAACTATATCTTTTTTGAGATGCGATGTATTGGAGTGATACAGAGGCACTATGACATCTTATATATTAACTGCTTATATATTAATTGCTATTGTTTGAACCCTCCTAAATATTATATCTCCACTCCCTACTCCTCCAAGTTCTGCCCTCGCCCTGCTTTCCCCCCGTGTATACTATAACCTCAACTCCATATTTTTGCTTATATTTATTATCTGCAATACTTGAATTTTCCGAAGCTTGTTATATAACCTCTGTATACCCTCCAAATTCCGCCTTTCGCCCTGTTTAATGTATTTCCCTGTCTGTTACAAGTTACATATAAACCGATAAGATGTTTCGACGAATACCGGTATATAAAAACTTTAAATAAATAAATAAAATAAATAAACTCTTCCATTTTATTCACCATTCCCTTCCTATTAATTCCTAACATTCTGTTTGCTTTTTTGACCGCCACAGCACACTGAGCCGACAATTTCAATGTTTTATCCACTATGACGCCCAGATCTTTTCCCGGGTGGTAACTCCTAATATGGAACCTAACATTATGTAACTATGGCATGGGTTATATTTCCCTATATGCATCATCTTGCACTTGTCCACTTTATATTTCACCTGCCATATGGACGCCCAATCTTCCAGTCTCACAAAGACCTCCTGTATTTTATTATAGCCCTATTACCCCCTCCCACCCCCACACAGCTACTTCCTCCGCATTCTTCCACGCCTTCCCACATCCCCCACTGCGCCCACTACCTACACACGGCTATAAAATGATCCTTTCTCCTTGTTACTCTTGTGATCTTCCCATTCCACCCACACACATCTCCTACCCCCACCAGCTCCATTGTCTCCCAGCTTATCCCCCCTCCTCCCTCATCTAAGACCCCCTCACACTCCCCAATACACCCCACACCCCTCCCACTACAGCCAACATGACACACCCCATTCCTATCCTCAAATACCACCCTCACAACTTCAGAAATCCTTTATCCAACATACCCACGCCACACCCTAGATCCCTGCTACCTATCATGTTCTCTCCATTCATGCAGCTTCTTGGCCTTACTGCCTTCACACTCTTACTCTGCAACTCACAATCAATTTCCAAAAAAATGCCCATTCTCAATGATATCCTGCTAGACTCTAAACCTGACATATGCGCTGTAATAGAAATCTGGCTCAAGGACACAGACACTGTCCTCCTGAACAAACTGACCCTAGACTGCTATGACATCTTCTCACTACCACGACCAAAAAGAAGAGGAGGAGGTCTCCTACTAGCGGCAAAGAAAGAGCTCAAAATTTCTGCACACTCTGCGAATACAATACCTAGACTTGAAATTGGCCTTTTCAAGTCAACACACCTACAAATCTGCTTAGTCTACACTCCCCCAGGCCTCCTCGAGAACAACCCCTCCCCCTTATCGAATTCCTAACAGAAAACTTAGATTTGGATAGCCCCTCCATTATCCTTGGGGATTTCAACCTCCATGTTGACGCCATCCCCCTCACTTCCACATGTGACACCTTCCTCTCTTCTCTTAAAGCCATGGATTTCAACCAAATTATTACCAACCCCACCCACAAAGCTGGCCACACCCTTGACCTAATATTCATAAACTCTCACATCTGCTCCACCGAAGCCCCCTCCTGCACCCCTGTACCCTGGTCCGACCATGCTCTCCTAGCAACCTCCCTCTCAATAATAAACCAACACCCTCCCCATCACACTAACAATAAAACTATACAATTCAGGAAACCATGCAGTAGAGAACTTATAACCACACTTTCCAACGCTCTGGAAAAACTTAACATCTCCAACATTGAAGTGGCCATCTTATCCTGGAATGAGATCACTACTAATATTGCCAACATCCTATGCCCCCAAACTGCAAAAATACTAAACACCTCCATCAACCCAAAAAAACCCTGGTACACAAAAGAACTAAAAAAACTTTAAATTGCTTTGAGAAGCCAGGAAAAGAAATGGCACCAAAACCCCTCTCAATCTCTCTTGGCAACCTACAAATCTGCCCCATACCGTACCACCATACTTAAAACAAAAAAAAGACTTCTACGCCATCAGAATACGTGACCTACAATACAATGCTAAAGCCCTTTTCACATATGTCGCTGAGCTCACCAAAACCCTCACACCCCCCCCCCACCCAACGAAGACACCTAATCCAAATGTAATAACCTTGCACTCTACTTCTGCGACAAAATCTCTAAACTCATACAGCGCTTTCCGCCTACATCCCAGCCCACCACACCCCTCACAATAACCCCTCATACCCCTTTTAACATATTTGAACTTACCTCTTCTACCAAAACGGAAGCTATACTAAAGAAAATGAAACCAGCACGACACCCTTCTGACACCATCCCCACTACAACTCTCCTGTCCATCCCCAGTATAATAGCAAAACCTATCGCTGATATTGTCAACTGTTCCCTCTCCCTGGGAAATGTACCTGATCCCCTAAAGCAAGCCACCATCAAACCCCTACTCAAAAAACCTAACCTTGACCCTAATGACCCCGCTAATTTCCGACCCATATCAAACCTACCCTTCCTAGCCAAAGTACTCGAAAAAGTAGTCAACACCAAGCTTTCCGATCACCTTGAAAAACATAAAATCCTCTTCCCTTCACAATTCGGCTTCTGCAGATTTTTCAACACTGGGACTCTCCTTATCTCCCTCACTGACACCATTCTTAAAGGTTTCGACAAGGGTCATACATACTTACTCGCCCTACTTGACATTTCCTCTGCCTTTGACACTGTAAACCACAATATACTTCTAACCCGTCTCAATGAAATTGGAATATCTAGAACCCCCCTCCACTGGTTTAATTCATACCTTAGCAATAGACTTTACAAGGTCAAAATAGACGACTTTTAATCTAAACCTATACACCTCTCCAGGGGTGTTCCCCAAGGCTCCTCACTCTCCTCCACCTTCTTCAATATCTATCTTCTGCCTCTCTGCCAACTACTCTCTGATCTTGACCTCAACTACTTTATTTATGCGGATGACGTACAAATACTCATTCCCATTACCGACTCTCTAGCCATCACCCTTAAAACCTGGGAAAACGCCCTATCATCGATCAATAGCCTCCTCACAGCCTGAATCTTGCCCTTAACACTTCCAAAACGGAGGTGGTTATCATCTCCCCACCTCATAGTCCCTCAACCACCCTGTCCCAAGCCATTACATTTTCACAGCAAGTGCGAGACCTCGGTGTCATTATAGATAACCACTTTAACTTTAAAAGATTTATTACCTCGACGATGAAAGAATGCTATTTTAAGCTCAACACCTTAAAAAAACTCAGACCACTACTCCACCTTAATGACTTCCGCACTGTACTACAAGCCACTGTACTCTCCAAAATAGATTATTGTAACTCCCTACTCCTCGGTTTACCCAAAGCCACTATTAAACCTCTACAAATGTTTCAAAACTCTGCAGCCAGAATTCTCACTAACACTCGCAAAATAGACCATATCACCCCTATCCTAAGAGATCTTCACTGGCTCCCCATCTCCCACCGCATAATCTACAAAACACTCACCATCTTACACAAAACCCTTCACAACCAGAACATACTCTGGTTGAATGACTCCATACAATTCCACACTGCTAAAAGACCAACCAGATCCTCTTATATAGGCACTCTGCACATCCCTTCACCTATGCTATCCCACCTTAACACCACGAAAGAACGTGCTCTATCCATTGCAGGCCCTTACACCTGGAATACCATGCCTTCTGATCTCAGATTAGAGCTATGTACTCACAAATTTAAGAAAAAACTCAGAACATGGCTCTTTAAACAGGCCTACCCTTAACCAATTCTTACCCATCCCCATCACTTCTTTCACACAATCCAATATCTTATCCCATTCCATTGTGTATGCCCTTACCTTTGTTTTTTTTGCCCCTCTACCGCTTATGCTCATTCTTTCCCTTTGTAACTACTCTGTTGACTTCCCCTCCTCTATGTCCCCCTTATACCATGTGATGATGATGATATTGTTAGCTTTTGCACACCATCCTATTGTAACTGCTCAGTTGACTCCTCCTTCCCCTATGCCCCCTAATACCATTTGATTATATTGCTAGCTTTGCGTTCACCATATATCTGGAAATGCCCCTATTGTTATGTTACTGAGTTTACCATATATCTTGAAATGCCTCTTGTTATGTTACTGCTTTTACCATACATCTTGACAGGCCTGTATAGCCTTAATTCCTCTGTTTCCCACTTCCCTAGCTTTTTGTAACTTTCTTTTCCTGTTAACATTGTTCAATGTAAACCGGCATGATATACCTACGAATGTCGGTAAACAAAAATATTTAACTAAAAAAATAAATACATATAATCTGCTTATGATTTAACTACTCTGAATAATTTTGTGTCATCTGCAAATTTTATCACCTCACTCATCTTACTCCTTTCCAGATCTTTTATATTATTTATTTAGTTATTTAGAGATTTTTTTATATACCGCGGCATGTTAATAACATCACCTCGGTTTACAATAAACAAAAACATTAGCAACAAGCTTTACAGACAATATGAAATAATGCGAACATATTATATATCAATTAAGAACAAACATAGTAACAGAGAACGATAAAACTAATGATAATAATATTCCAATGTTCAAGGTCATTTTAGTAGTAAATGGGAGGTAAGAGGTCGTAAAGTAAAGTTTAGCAGCGGGATAAAATAAATAGTCGAATGATAAAATAAATAGCCGAGTGATAATGGATCAGAGAATAAGTAATTGGCGTTTCAGAAACAGATGCTTTTTGGGTAAACGCTTGTTCAAACAGCCAGGTTTTGAGGTTCTGCTTGAATTTCTTATGGCAGGGTTCTAGACGCAGGTCTGTGGGCATTATAAATATATTAAAAAGCACCGGTCCAAGTACAGATCCCTGAGGCACTCCACTGTTTACCTTTTTCCACTATGAAAACAGACCATTTAATCCTATTCTCTGTTTCTTGTCTTATAACCAGTTTGCAATCCACAAAAGAACATCACCTCCTATCCCATGACTTTTTAGTTTTCGTAGAAGCCTCTCATGAGAGACTTTGTCAAACACCTTCTGAAAATCCAAATACACCACATCTACCAGTTCAACTTTATCCACATGTTTATTCACCCCTTCAAAAAAATGTAGATTTATGAGGCAAGACTTCCCTTGGGGAAATCCATGCTGGCTGTATCCCATTAAACCATGTCTATCTATATGTTCTGTGATTTTATTCTTTATAATAGTTTCCATGATTTTTCCCGACACTGAAATGAGGTTCACTGGTCTATATTTCCTGGATCACCTCTGGAGCCCTTTTAAAATATCAGGGTTAAATTGGCCACCTTCCAGTCTTCTACAATGGATGATTTTAATGATAGTTTACAAATTACTAGTAATAGATCTGAAATTTCATTTTTTAATTCTTTCAGAACCCTAGGGTGTATACCATCTGGTCCAGGTGATTTGCTACTCTTCAATTTGTCAATCTGGACTTCTACATCTTCGAGGTTCACCGTAATTTGGTTCAGTTCATCTGAAACATCACTCTTGAAACCCTTGGGTATTTTCCCAACATCCTCATTGTAAACAGCAAAGCAAAGAATTCTTTAGTCTTTCCACGATGGCCTTATCTTCCCTAAGTGCCCTTTTAACCTGTGATCATCTAACATTGCAGATCTGCAGTTGCATCGAAAATCATGAAAGCTAATTGGTTAAGAGTAGTAATTCTCATGTTTTCTGGTAGGGATAGTAGCTGCTGCTCCATGCATGTTACCCCATGCACCTTTTTCTTCATTTCTACTTCTAGCCTTTAGGGACAGAGGTGTAAGTGCACTTTACAGGTGTAAATGGCTTTTTAAAATTGCTACAATAGTATGTTATATTTACATGTGTAACTCCTTTTAAAATTACCTGAGGTAATGGAGCGTGAGGTGACTTGCCCAAGGTCATGAGGGGCATCAATAGGAGAAGCAGGATTTGAACTCTGGCTTCCCTGGTCCTCAGCCCACTGCTCTAAACATAGGCTGCTACTTCACTACATTTTGTTTTGGGATATGATATTTCCAAGGCAAACTGCATTCATTTCACAGGCAGAACCAGGAAAACTAGTTTACATGGCACCGAGCTAAATTTATACTGAGGATTTTATGACATTTGATTATATCACCCTTAGTATATTGCCAGATGATTATGAGCTGGGGATGCTGCTTTAGAAGGAAAATATTAGTCAGGCTGCAATTTATAAACAATTGGGATATACATGGAAAAACAAATCTTGTTTCGTATTATTACATCATTTCAATTTTATGTAATTTATATTGTTTTGTTTTCCCATATATGTATATATATTGTTTGTTTCATTCTAGAGTGAACTATACTTTTACAATGGATGTGCAGTTTTTACAATGCACTTACATTTTTACAACACACTTACTGTCTTTGATTTTGCAAAGAGCATATTCTGAAACAACACAAAAAGACAAAAATGATATTTCATTCATTTTTTTTACATCGTTTCAATGGAAAATGACAGAAAACAATATAAGAAATATCTCTGATGCTTTCATGCCATTTTAAAACAGCACATCCCTAGTGAACAGGCATCAGAGCCTGATTTAAGTCTCATGAACCCACAAGTCATTTATTGGCATGGTTTTGAAATAATTCATCTTTTGCTGAAGGATTCAGTTTCCTGAAACATCTGGAAGGGGGAGAAACTTCCACAGAAAACTCCTTACACAGAAGGTGGACTTTTTCAAAACCATGCAAGCAAGCAGACTTGCAGGCCTTTTGCCTGTCTTTTACCTAAAATGTAAATCTGGCCCATAATTTTTAACGGCAAAAAACCCCTCCAAAACTCAAATGCCAATGATTGTGAAGGGAGGGTTAGGGTTGCCAACCACTGGTACATTTATGGGCTGTCCATAACAACTGGCAAAAATGTAAGGGCTATGAAAATGTTCATGCCGCTCATAAATTTAGAGACGGTTTCTCGTCCGGCTCCCTTTGACATAGGGCAGGGGCCAGAAGTGATGCATTTTGACCGGAAAGAGCTGCGGCTCAGACATCCTTCCCTCGGCCCAAGAAAGACGCTGCCCTCAACTGCAACTCAAGACGACATTTACCCAGGACCTGCCTGCTCTGCACTGCCACTGCTTGTCTACTGCTCCTCTCACATTTCTCACCTGCCAAGCAGCCCTTAAAGAGATATCTAGTTCAACCTAACGCAAACCCATATACCTCAACCCCCTCCCACCTCTGAGGGGGAGACCTCCACCTTCTGCTTAGCGGAGCTGAGAGACATTTTTAATGACAGCCTGTAGAAAAAGTTGGGTTGTTTATAAAAAAAAACCCCACCTATGGATATCAGTAAAAATGTTTTTGAGAGGTAGCAACCCTGGGACTAGGAATAATGTATTTTGTATCCAGGTTGTCTATCGGTGTCTTTATTAAATTTAAACTTCTAGATGATGTTGGGCTATCATCTTGTCTGCAGAACATCCAATTTCAGGAAGGCAAGACATTTGCAGACAACATGGGGAGCCCAAGATGGCAGCATACCCAGTTTGGATTAAGGTCAAGCACGCAAAGTTTCCAGGCTTGTGCATGAGTTTTGAAATACAGTGGTATCCGAACTCAGCTGAAATGATCTACTTATGATACAGAATTAACTATAATAAGGAAATATTATAATGCCAGGCATCATCACACTATGCCACTCAAACCACCTTCTTTAGGGTTTCAGTCCTCAACGTATTAGAAAAAGCTTTGAAGCAATACCTTTTACATTTCTGTGCTCCTTTGTAATAATTAAGCCATGTGCATAAGGAAAAAGAATGGTGTTGAACAATGTCCTTTGTATGAAAAGGCAATGCAATGGTCCAATGACATGAAAAAGGAATATTAAATGGGGAATATTTTGGTTTTTGAGTAGTAATTCCAAACTTTTGCAAAGCTATGTTCATTGTTCAATATCTGAAAAGGTGATTTGTAAACGTAGGAGGTGCAAAACTCCCTGAGTCTATAATGGGGGTCATTTTCTAACTGCTTGCACTGGTGCAAAGTTCACGGGTGATTTTTAGCTGTGGATTTTGCACCAGTTTTCAAAGTGAAAGTATGTGTCTACTTCCACTTTGAAAAGGACCCAGGAAAAACTTCCCACACACATTTACATCTTCTAATTTATCTGGCAGCTTTTCCGAGGACAAGTATGCATGCAAGTGCAAGCCCCTTCCCAGCCCTGCTCCTGGGAGCATCTGGGCTCACTGCGGGTAAAGCTATGCATGCAGTGGCACACTACGCACACACTAAGTCACCCACAGGAAGGACACGTTTTTAAAAGCCCGTTTTCATGGGCAATGCGCTCTTTCACCTGTGGAAATGGTTTTAAGAATGAACCTCTTTATATATAGTAGCTGATCAGTGCATTTCCTTCTTCCTTGTACTCTGGTAATCCCCTTCCAACAAAACACACATCCACCATAGTATCAGAAATAAAATTCACTGGGAGGTCAGCAAAAGAGAACCTAAACTCTCTTTTCTATAAAGAATCCTCGAGTTTATCTTAAAAATGTAAATACAGCTCAAACTTTTAACTCTAACAACATACATTCCAGACCAATTGTGAATTTTTTGCAAAATGGAAGGAAGAATAGGATAAAGAAAACGTTACAGAAGCCAAGGAGGCCCAATATCATCTTTCTAAACCACAGGCGCAATCTATGTCCTCTATTTGAGTGTAAAACAAACATAGCTGATCACAGTAATAAAGTTCAACCAGAAGACAGCTGAGCACCATCTGACAAAAAAAAAAAAAAATACCAGATGAATTCAATTAACCTGAAAATTCAAGAAAGGGCACAATTACCGAATATCCAATTGAACACGTTAATTGACAATACAAGAAAAAACCAGGGAAGAGGCCAGCTGTTGGGTAACACCAGCTACTGAACTCAATTTGTCTACCATACAACGCGGTGGCATCCCATCCAGCCGCTTCTGTTAACGGTTTCTCTGCCAGCTGCATCAAACGTCGAGGCCGGCAGCAGGTGTAGCGGCAGCTGCCAATTTGCAGCATTTCTTTTTCATCAGGAAATGTTGCCTAGTCTTTAAGGCTTGGAATAATACATGGATCACTGACACACACACGCTGTAGAGTGATCTTTTTCTATCTTTTTTTTTTTTTCAGACTCGGCAATTTCCTCCTTTGGGTTTCCAGCTCAGTTGGAACCAAGACTGGGATCCGGCACCAGGAGCCTTAGTTTGCAATGACCAGGAGATTTTCATCTCCTGTTTTATAGCCCAAACCCAAATTACCTTAGTCCAGGTATTGCCAGTTGTGGGGCAAGTGTTTGCAAGGTGTAACCTGTCCACCGAAAACTGCACTGAAACTATCAACATTTGTCATGTGGTCCAGCGAACGCCCACCGAATGGTAATGATATGCTCATGATTATACTGAACTGGATCTGAACTAGCACCCCTAAAAATGGATCAAGTCACCAAGTCACGTCATCATCTCCTTTGAAATTAATGAGAGCCAAATGGAATGCAATTATTAACTGGGAAAAATAAATCTCTTTATAAGACTGGAGAATCTAAATCTGGAGGCAAGACGGGCTGATAGGGGAGAGAATTTTAAATACCTGAAAGGTATAAAAGGTGCACAAGAATCAAATCTTTTCCAATGGAAAGAAAGCTGTAGAACTAGGGGGTCATGATATGAAACTCCGAGAGGTTAGGCTCAGGAAGAATGTCAGGAACTATTTCTTCATGGAGAGTGTGGTAGGTGCATGGATTGTCCTCCCGGAAGGAGTGGTGGTGATGATGAGAATGATAATGGAATTCAAAAGACAAAAACAGAGGATCCCTAGTCACTAGAGGATGGAAATGAAAAAACAGTGTGATCTTGTTTATATTTTGCTTTGTAGCACTTCAAAGCAGGTATTCCCCTATCTCCACAGGGCTTACAATCTAATTTTGTACTTGAAGCAACAGAGAGTAAAGTGACTTGCCCAAGGTCACAAGGAGCAGCAGTGGGCTTTGAATGCTGGTTTCCCTGCATCACAGCCCACTGATCTAACCACTAGGCTACTCCGCCATGCCTGAGCTATGTTAGCTTTAGGAGTAACAATTCTGCATGGGGGTAACCTGCACAGAGAGGCAGTTATTAGCCTAAACAGCTTGCTGGACAGACTGGATGGACCATTTCATCTTTATCTGCCGTCACTTAGTACATTACTGTGCTACTATGTTACTTGAGTTTACTGTCAACGCCCTCGTTTTGTTTTTGATGTTTTTCTCACGCACTTTATTATGGTGAGTGAGAGAACCACTCTGCAAGTGAAAGTCACAGAAAGTACGTGCAGGAGCTAAACATGTGGCCAGTGAGTTTTGTGTTCATGGGATCCACCTTTAGAGACCAATTCTGCTTGCCTTCCTGTGGCTGGCGTCAGAGCCGTAGCCAGGCCATTTGGCAACTATGGCCAAGTATAAAAGTGCACCCTCACCCTGAGCACCACATACAACACCATGAGCTGGGAGACTCCGTCAAATGTTGGGGGCTTTTATTTTGACCCAGTAGCTTTCTCCTGCTCCTATGGGTTTCTAGCTCAATCGGAACAAATATGGGGATCCTGATGCCATGAACCTTCATTGAAAAACTGAACTGGAAACCCCAAGAAGTCAGATTCTGCCTGCCATTCACCATCAGAGAAATAGAAATACATTTCCTCCTGTATTGTTCAAAATAAAAGATATCATGGGCTGCACATTCCCAAAGTTGACATATTCCATTCACGAAACTGAATATAAAATGCTTTTTTCGACCCTTGCTGTCTGAACATTTTATTTTCCTAATCACTTTGGTCCTCATCTCTTTATACTGCTTTTCTCTCCTGTTCATTTTCTGTTTTCTCTCTCTCCTCATGCCTTCTTCAGTTCCTTCCCTACATCTCTGACTAGTACAGATCTTTTCCTTTTCTTCTCCCTTTTCTTCATTCTCTTTCTGTTTCTCTATCTACTCATTTAGATTTCACCCCCTTCTTTCCCTTCAGTTCTCTGTGCCAATAATACAACTCGCCAACTCTCTCCTCTATTGTCCCCTCTAAGTCCTCATTCTCCCCCTCGTTGAGTTGTTCTCAGGACTGGTTCAAGGGTTTCTATCGCCTTAGGCAGACCAATGTACCACTGCCCCCCCCCTCCCCCAACCCACCCTGAGTTGAATGTGCCCATTGACAGTGGTAGATATATAGAGTTATGGTCATCTTCTTATAATGTGCTCTCTCTCTCTCTCTCTCACTCTCACTCTCACTGCTGTTACCCCTTCTTTCACATTTTGAAAATGGTGCCCTCATGTATCCCGGTGCCCTGCCCACTGATACTACCCTAAGTGACCTTTTTCCTGCCTAATGGTCGTGCCGGCCCTGGTTGCTCTTTATACCATCTCCAGTTGTCTGGCTTCCTTCAACAACTGCATCCTTTCTTATTCTTTTGAAACTGCTTCACTCCCAAATCCTCCTTCTCTCCCTTTCCCCTTGCTCATCTTCTAACCACTCATATCTTCCATTCTTCCCTAGGGCTACTGAAAGGGTATTAGGCAACCTATGTGAACCTTATAGCCTTGCATCCCTCCCTCCTCTTCAGGCCTGTCCTCTCTACACACAATCACAAATTATGTATTTATAATAACAGATTTTACATGAAAAAGGACTTTCTGGGGTAAAAAACATCACTTACAGAATGTATATTATATTTACATGCATTGCTGTGGTGACAACCAGAAAACCCTGCAAAAAAAGCAAAAAAAGACACTTGGTTTATGGTATTAGGCCTATGGTAACACATTTTAGGTATGGGTTTCGCCCTGGCAAAACCATGAGAAAACTAAATTATAATTACAATATAGTAAACCTCCATACCAAACAGCAGTAATAGCCAGCAATCAAACAGTAACAATCCTACCTATGAAAAGGTAATATTGCAAATATTACACCAGGCCCTAAAACACTTCCTATTAGGAAAATAAAACAAACCAAGCTGATATAGATCCCTACACAAAAACTACACGCTACCAGAGTACCTCACCTCAGTCATACATGCAGAACACAGACAAACCTCACTAAATAGGGAATAAAGAAATGTGCAGTGGAAACCACAACAAGCCAGACTCTGTATACAGTGCAACATAAGAAAAACAGAAACATCACCATGTCTCATAAAACATTAAACAATAAAAACAAGAAATATAAAACATCAATCATAATAGTAAATCCATACTAATAAAAAGAAATAGTTCAAAACAGTTGATGAATAGAAAAGCATACAACTAAAAATTCATATAAAATTTTTCCAAGTGACAATAAAATATTTCAAAACAGCAGATACATCAAATAACACCCGATAATTAAAACTAATAAGGATAAAAAAAATCCCCTGTGCTCCATTTCTGCAAACATTCTGATTTCCAGATGCCCTGAGATTGCCGTGGATTAGCAGGGAGAGGGGAGAGATTTGTTGTGTACAAACTTTCTCCTCTCTTTCTCTAACATATACATTTATTTGCTCTCTCACTCTCACATTCTCAATCGTACATACAAACACGCACGTCTTTGCTCTCTCACGACAATCATACCCACAAACATGCCTGCTTGCTGTCTCACTTGCTCAGTCATACACACATACTCGCTCGTTCATTCTCTCTCACATGCTCAATCATACACATGCACACACACACGTGCTCATATGCTCTCTCACATGCTATCATACATACGCACACATGCTTGTTCGCTTTCTCTCACATGCACAGACACACTTGATCATTTGCACTCTCACATGTGCAATCATGCACACACGCTCATAAGCTCTCTCTCACATGTGCAATCATATTCACACATGTGCTCATTCGTGCTCTCACATGCTCAGTCACAAACACATAAACACAAATGTTTGCTCTCACATGTTCAATCATTTATTTATTTATTTGTTTGTTTATTTATTTAAATTCTTTTAATATACCGATGCTCAAGACCACGTCTTATCATACCGGTTTACATCAAAACCAGGGGAAACCATAAATTATAAGAATGAAAGTTACAATGAACAGGGAGAGTAATTCAGGACAATTGAAAGAAGAAGAAATTAGATTAACATAACGCTTCTGAAAGAAATGCGAACAGGCAACTAAATACAATTTATTTGCAAGGAAGCTAATTTAGCGGGTAACATTAGCTAAGTTGTTCAATATTAAGTTGTTCGATATTAAGTTGTTTGATATGTTTGTGTATGATATTAATCATACACAAACATGCTCAATGACACACATACACAAGGACACACACACACTCGTGTGTTCTCTCATATGCATAACCACACACTTGAGCTTGTTCACTCATACATGCTCAGTCATACACACATGCTCATTCACTTTCTCACAAATGCTCAATCATGCACACAAATAGTACATAACCACCCATTGATTCGCACATGCTCAATCATATACACAAATACTCATTCGCTCTCTCACATGCTCAATCATGCACACACATGCCCCTTTCTCTCTCACGCACACATGATCAATCATTTACATACAAGCATGCTCATTTGCTCTCTCTCACACACACTCAGTCATACACCCATACACTTATTCGCTCACACATGTTCAGTTATGTACACTCTTTTTCTCTCGCTCTCTCACACACACACTTGCTCAATTGCTCTCTCTTTCATAGGTCCAATGATACACACATGCACACATATGGTCCTTTGCTCTCTCTTTCTCTCTGCAGGCCGAGCTTCTTCTGACTGGCGGAGCAGGGCGGGGTGGGAGGCCGATGTTTCTTTTTTCAGCCTGGGGGGGTCACATTCTCCCTGAATGCCGGGGCAGGGCAGGGTGGGAGGCCGATGTTTCATTTTTCAGCCTGGGGGGGTCACATTCTCCCTGAATGCCGGGGCAGGGTGGGGTGGGAGGCCGACGCTGCTCCACGGGCCAGGCCCCTAACTTCCAGGGTGGGAGGCTGATGCTCCTCTTGCAGATCCGGAGACCACTCTGCGTCTGTCAGCGGACAGAGGGGAAGAGCAACAGTAGCGTTAGTGATGTTTGATTACGACTCCCAAGAACGGCCCAGAGCGTAGGTGGGACATCATGAGCAGGCCCAGCAGCTCTTCTTCTCCCCTCTGGCAGCTGAGCCAGTGGAGGGGAAGCAGAACGTCTACTACATTTTGAAAGAGATGGTGCCCCTGGAGGATGGGGCCCATGGCCGAGGGCATATCAACCATAGACTAGCTACGGCTCTGGTTGGTGTCTGTCATCTAATCTCATAGCACTAGTGGGACTGGGCCCTCATTCCCACCCACCCACCAAGGTGAATGCATGCTGGAATAAATATCTCTTTCTTGGTCCGGCCTGAATGCCAGGTATGCAGAATGAAATTGTAGATTTCCTGCATTGTTAATGGCGTGGCTTGTATCCAAAAGAGCAAATGCTAAATCTCTAATTGCTCACAGCAGAAATGGACATAAATCTAAAATATGAAGTAAGTAGGTATCTGGAAAGCAGGATGCCTCATCCCATCAAATCTTCTATCCTAAAATCCGCATGTGGAGAATTCTGATTAGAATTTAATTTAATTAGCTCATGAGGCTGATGATCTTGCAAAACATCAGAGTCAAATCCAGACATCTGCTTGTAGCAAATGCATATAATCTTCACAGAACAATGAATCTTCTTGCCTTAACAACCTTCCTCTGTCTCTTTAAACAAACAAAAAAACAATAACGTTCTCAACGTTACATGAGAATATATATCAGGCCTGGTTATTCTTTATTCAGGTTTAAAAGCAACAACAAAACTGCCTGAAGCGCAACCCCCATGAACAGCAAACTTATATTGATTTGCAGAAAGATGGATGCCCGAGCCTTGCTGTATTATGAATCACTAATGACAGCCTTGTTCTGCTAGTGCACTGGAAGCTGGCAGGAGGGCTCTGATCTGTGGTACCTGTTGCGGAAACCTTCCAAGCAGAAAAGACTGTTGGAAAAGAAAAGCACCGGGCATATCAGATAAATTACACCCTCAGGGCTGGAGAAAGCCCAGGCACAAGGTCACCTAGGTACCTAAAATTCTGTGCCTGGCACCAGCCACCAGCCTGGTTGGAGGAGCTACCAGTTCACAGGAGACAACTTTTCAAAATTATTGGGGGTCAGGGAGGCGATAAGCTCAGCACAAGTTACCCCTTCCTGGGACACGATGAGGGAGCTTGCTCAGTACTGGGGGAGCTCAAGCACCCACTGCACCCACAGAGCTGGTGACTATGCACCAGCTGGGGATGGGCCCAGGCCAGGCTCAGGAGCTGCTGCTGAGGCCAGAGCTGAATGGTGCCGCTGCCGCTAAAGTCAGGCTCAGGTGAAGCCAAGAAGCTGCCGCTGGGGCACTACAGATACACGATCCTGGGTTTCGTATTAGAAGTCATCACCCAGGAAAAGGATCTTGAAGTCACTGTGGACAATACCGTGAACTCCTCAGCTCAGTGTGCGCCAAAAAAGCTAACAGAATGTCAGGAATCATTTAGGAAGGAATGGAAAATAAAATGGAGAATATCATGTGCCATACCCCGGGTCCCTTGTACCCAGGTATCCGGTACATCTGCAACTGTCGCTTGCCAGTTCTCTCACTTATTTGGTTCTATCTCATCCTTCTCAGGCTGTGCTCTGCTGCTCTCTTTACAAAATCCCCAGCAAGGTTGTCTAGACATTCCTTCTTTAAAAATAGCACATCTTCATTTAACTTGTAAATGTGCTTTTTCCGTGGAAGCTCCTGTTCTCTGAAACTCATTTCCCTTAGAGTTACGACTGTGTGATAATTTGAAACCATTTCGAGGCCTTCTGAAAACAATTTTATTTCAGTTGGCCTACATTTAACTGCATGTCCTCCAGTCAGACATCCTTGATATGTGGCACCTTGAAATTTCCGGAAGTTGCTATGTCCATATCCAGAATGGAGTTACTTCCTTTTGTCATAAATCTGGAAAAGTATTTTTTATTTTATATTTGATATATGATAGATTTCTGTAAATTTTGTAGTGTTGTCTTAAGTTTTTAGTTCAAATGTTCCTGACACATTTTTATTATGCATGTTTTATTGTGCATTGCTTAGGCTTCTTTAATGCTAAGCAATTAACAAGTTTTAATAAATGTAAAATGTAAATGTAAATGTCTGGCTAAGGATCCTCTCTCCCTTCTACCTTGCCAACTCCTAGTGGACAGGTGATGACTCAAATGCACACTGTAAAGGATAATTGGGTTTTATTTACTTCTTTAGTCTGTTTTCTCACAGACCCGCACATTGCTGCGTCTTCACAAATCTCAATGAAATCACTCCCATCCCTTATGCAATACGCTACAATACGAATCAGAAAGTCCTTCTGCTTTACACAGTGGACAGGCCCCGCTCCATCTCATAAGCTACCATTATCAACACTGCAGGGGGTAATTATTCCCAGCATTCAACCAGTATCCCACAACAGCAGTCAAACTCTCCCATTTTATACAGGGGCTGGTCCCCCATTCTGGCTGCTTATTCTCAGTCTTCCAGTCTCCCATTTAACCGGTTTCTCCCATCTGCTCCAGTTAGCGTCCCACTTCTTGGAGACGCTGCAAGACCCAGACAGTATACTACACCCGGCCGTATACCCCTCCTGTAGATTGCACACTCTCTCCAGAGGTGGATCCAGGTTTAACCCCTTCCAGGTTCCATGCATCTGAGCCTCTCCACCTCACCCCTTTCGCAGGTCCACCCTGTTCTCTAAATAGTGTCATAATTAGCTTCACATGCACCCAATCACACCGGGTTACTCCCCCTCCAGCCTCTCTCTAGCTCTGCCCTCTCCCTGGTCTCCATTTCCCAGCGAGCTCCTGTTTTCCAAGCCCTCGGCTCCCAGAAAGTCTTTCCATCTTCCTTCAGGACTCCATGCAGCGCCCGCTTTGCCATCCTGGCTGATCGATGCTTTCCCCATTTCCAGCCGTTACAGACTGTGTGAGACACAATGCCCTCGGTATCAACCAATTGAGTACTGTGTGCAGTTCTGGTCGCCCCCATCTCAAGAAAGACATAGCAGAACTAGTAAAGGTACAGAGAAGGTCAAGCAAAATGACAAAAAGGATGGAAATGATCCTTTATGAAGAAAGCCTAAACAAGGTAGAGCTCTTCAGCTTGGAGAAGAGAGGACCGAGAGGGGATATGATAGAGGTCTATAAAATAATGAGTGGTATAGTACAGATAAACAGGGAATGGTCATTTACCCTTTCAAATAATACTAGAACTAGGGGCACTCCTTGAAACTAACAGGTAGCAGATTGAAAACACATTGGAGAAAGTATTTTTTCACGCAACCCACAATTAGGTTGTGAGGTTTGTTACCAGAGGATGTGGTCAAGGACAGCTGAGTTTAAAAGGGGTCTGGAGGGACAAATTCCTGTAAGAAAACTCCTTAAACAATTATTAGACAGGCCTTCCTGTCCCTGGGAGTGGGCAAGAAGAAATAGTGCTACTCTTTGGGTGTCTGCCGGGCACGACCTTGACATCCAGACTGGCCACTCTCAGACAGAGGATGCTCATATTCTTATGGGGTTAAGCCCAGAGTGAGGAGCCACTGTGCGGCAGCAGAAAAGGAGAAGCCCGGGATGAAATGGGGAAGGGGAGAAAGGCAGAAGAGGAAAGAGGATGGAAGAGAAGGGGAGAGTAAAATATGTCAACCCCTCTCCCAAAAAACGCAAAAAAGAAAATGTGGTTAACAAAATCAGAGTGAAATAGCAACCCCCCCCCCAAAAAAAAAATCCCTGTATACAATTTCCCCCTTCAGGCTCCTAAGAAATTGTGGCTGGAGTTTAAGTTTTCTCTAAATAATCATAGCCCTGGGCAGAATCAACCAAATAGGTCAAGTAAACTGTACTTGTTGGAAAAAGTGCTGCATTAAACAGCCTGGTAATTCTTGCCATCATCTGGGACTTCTGGTCATGTCGTGCAGCTGAGAGCCGAGAAAGGGGAGGGGGGCGGTCCTCTGCATATTTGATTAATTTCTTCATTAAATTTAGGCCTGGAATCTGGCAGTATCGGGGGGCGAAGCGGGGGCGGTCCTGTGATAGCCGGTAGCGATCGCACTTCCGCGGTGCGATCGCTGCCGGCTTTCGCGCTGAATAACTACACCATAAAAGGTGTAGCTATTCGGCACAAAACTGGCGGCGATAAGGAATCTTACCTTTCGCCGCCAGCGATGTGTCAGCAGTGTCGATCCCAGTGCCACCCCGATCCCTCCTCTTCCGGGGCCGACTCTGCCCCGACTCCGCCCCCAGCTAGCTATCGTGTGCGATAGCGTTAGAGAATGACCCCCTTTAGTTCCTTGAATATTTCTCCCACTCGTCTGAATGCTGGAGTTAAATGCTCCACCAGAATCTGGGATGAGCAAAAAAAAAAAAAAAATGATACAGAAGAATATCCCACCTAGTTGGCCTGGATATTCTTTTTTCAGCACGATCGAAAATGCTGTAGACTGAATATTTTCAGATGTTTGGTCATTTATATGGCTCAGCAGGAGAGACCAAAGTGGCAATTTAATCATGTGCAAACTATCCCACGGATTGGTTTGCTCTCTGTCTCGTCTAATGTCTGCTCTGATAGACCCGACAATTCAGTAATGCTGATAAAACCCCAAATGTTTAAATATTAATCCTAATAAGTGGGAGCAAGTTATGCACACCACCTATAAGAAGACACAATCCTGGTTGTTTTATTACAGACTGACAGTTCTAATGACAAACTATTAATAACCACTGCCATAAAAGCAGTAAATGAAAAATCTTGCCACTCTTGAATCAGAGTTTTCTGAGGTGTATATATTTTTTTTTCCAGTACTACAGTACTCCAGTAAAATGACTGCAGTCAAAATAACAGATGAGAATAATAACACTGTTCTTTTGAATCCAGCAATTTAAAAAGCTGGAGATATTAAAGCGATAACTCACTGGTCTTTGGTCGTTGTCCACAGAAAGCAAACATCAGGCTGAGGCTGTCACTGAAGTGTCCTGATAGAAATGCTTTCTCTCTCTCCCTTTTTTTGTTATCGGGGTGACACGCGAAACCCGTCTCTGGAGTAACTGCAAAGTCTCTTGCAGAGACATCCAGAAGACACATGGATCGGCCCAATGGTTCAGAAGCTGCACTTCGTGCTACCGAATGAAGGCCTGGGATGGATTTTCGAGCTTGGCTTTGCTTCCTGGGCCAGCAGGAGTTGAGGGATGCAGATGCATTATTCACAGCCCCTCAAGGGGCAGGCTTCCCAGGCACCATCCATCCAATAGCAACACCTGCAAGCAGGGACAGACTTATGATTTTGATGCCCCTAGGCACTTTTGGTGTTTTCAGTTCCCAGCCTCCTATAACAGATTGTTACAGGGTATCAGAGGGTTGCTCTCTGCTGAATGAGATTCAGCAGAGCTGGAAGGCTGCAAATCTTAGCCAGCCTTCTGCCCCTGTTTGCCGCCCTAGGCACAGGCATAATGGGTGCCTACTGGCAGATTCAGGGCTGCCTACGGGTCATAGTAACATAGCAGATATTGGCAGAAAAAGATCAACTGGCCCACCCAGTCTGCCCAGCTATTCCTGCCCACACAGCTAAGGATATAACCCAGCTGCCAGCTATAGACGTTTGGATGCTTGTAGGATATCGCTCCTTATATCCAGTATGTCACTTTTTAATATCTTCTCATACGCAATCCAACACCCAGGCCCCTTTCATATGTTTACTAGGGACGTGCATTCTTACATCTGCTTTGCCGGGTGTGTGCGTACCTCGCCAACTTTCTAGTACACACGGGAAACGGAGAGTATGCGTGTATCTCATTATTAAAAATACACGCATGCTCCGTTTCCCGCGTGTACTAGAAAGTCGGTGAGGTATGCACGTACCTGCTGAAATGGATGTGACAAATGAACAACGCTAGTTTTTAAACAAAGCTTTGTAATAATCTGAACAGCTACTAAAACTAGGGAGACTGCTGCCTGAACATCCAGCTTGCAGGTGTCACTAAGTTGTGGGATTTTTTGTTATCTACTCTTGTTTTCTCCTCATTTTATTGGACAGTACCCGGCCACCACTCAGGTACCAACACTGACCTTGGTGGTTTCTGGGCAGTTATAGCCTCTTGGTACCATTCCAGCTACCCTGGTGTGTCACCCTGTTGTGTTTTATTTATCTGCCCTCTGCTTTTTCACCTATCACCTCACTGGACAGTACCCAGCTACTACCAATCTGTTGGCAACAACTCGCTTGGTTTCTAAGGAGTTGTAGCCTGGCTACCCCATGGCCTGAAGTATCGCTAAGCCATTCTTCCTTTATCTGCTCTTTGGTTTTTCATGATCACATCTTGCCTCTGCTCTAGGGAAGGATGTCCTTTTGGACAGAAAGTAAAACTGCTACATAAACTCAAGACTAATCTTTCTTGAGGTCCTACTGCTTTTGAAAGACAAACTCTGCTGCTCCCCCCTCCAGTTCTGCCAGGATTTATTTCATTCATTTAACCATTATTCCCTATAAGGATACTCACCTAAAAGGGGCCACCGACGAACCCACTGTTTTGCTTTTCACTTGAGCACAATCCTTATTCTGAACCAATGCTATTTTTTTTTTCTGTGTTGGAGATCAAAGTCTTCCTACAGCCTACTAATTTACCTTCTCTGAGAGATAAAGGTTTTGCCTCACGAATTGTTCTAGGGTGTTCATTTATTGTTATTAAGAACTATTGACCATCTGAGGGGGTAGGGATGTGTTTGTTATTCTCCCCTCTTACAGGCTCAGTTCTAGCTTTACCTTCCTCCTCACTTGAGAGGATTTCAGGCGGGTTGGTGAGGTTGCATACTCCTCCTAGCTTCACAACCGGTGATTCTATATTCTGGGGATCTTTGAAGAATATTGTAAAAGCTCACTGTTACCTATCACCATGTATCCTGGCATCCTTTTTTTTTGTGGTTGATTTTAGTAAAGGTGAGAAAAAAACTGACCTGTTTCTGGTGTGTGTGGAAATGTATAGTTTGGTCCAGCAGCAGAAGAAGATTTTGTGGGGTTGCGGGTGTTTGGAGCAATCCAAATGAAGACTGAGGAAGTCCCTAACATGATATTGGGGGTGGCTTGGAGAATTCATCTCCCCGCCTACCAGGTGAGTAAACCTGCACTCTCATACTCTTTGGCCGTTGTAGTCAATTTGAGTAGTATTATCTCTTATTTATTTATTTGATGTACAGCATGTTCTCCTTTTTTCAGACACTTCAAAGCAGATTACATTCAAGTACTGGAGGCATTTCACTGTCCCTAGAGAGCTTATTAAGACTTACTCCCCCCCCCCCCCATTCTGTGTCCATGGGAAAAATGTTTAATAAATAAGATCCTAAGGTTGTAACTGAGGCAATAGAGGGTGAAGTGACTTACCAAAGGTTGCAAGGAGCAATAGCAGGATTTGAACTGCTATAACCACTAGGCTACTCCTCCTTTCCAAGTGTGTGACCCCTGCCCTTGTCATCTGTTTAAATACCTCAGAGCTGGATCACATCTATGTTTAAAAAATATCAGCCAATCAGCACCAGTTACCACCAAATAAATATTATACCTTCATGTTCTGAGTCCTTAATGATAAGGGTCCTATTGTGCAGTACTCCTGCTACTCCAGAATTTAGCCCTCATATAATTCTTGTAAATCCCACATCCCCTGATTGCTCTCCTTCAATGTGCTGGGATTCCACATACTTCTACTGGTGGGCCTCTACATTAATTTCTATACATTTTACTGCCATTACAAGTTAACAAACCCTCCCTGCCACCCAAACCTCTGTCACCCTCAGCTTTGCTTAACTTGTGTTCAGTAAGAAACAGATGCAGGCTTCCCATGCAATAGAAATAGAGCATTACAAAGCTCTGTGTAGGGCTGGCTAGGCGGCTTAGCTGTAGTGCTGTACACTGTTATGGTGCAGGACCTGGGCTTGAACGCCAGCTCAAGTCTAAAACATTCCCAGGGTCAGCCAGGCCCGGGGATGCTGTGCAGGCAGAGTTCACAGCTCCTGAAGTGATGCAGTCATAGTCCTTGTGCAGCAGCAACACCTAGCAGCCAGATTTAGGGCCCCATAATTGCCATGTTCCAGAAGGAGCCCTGCCACATGGCATCCAGCCAACTACTGCTGCTGCAACGACAGGGCCTAGTGACCTGGGAGGCGATATAAAACAGATGGAAAATCCCCAGTTTCTTAGCATTCGGACAGGTGCATTTTGGTCCACACTTCGGACAGAGGGGTGGCTTTGGTAATAGCAGCCAGCCATCAGCTATGACTGAGAAATTGGTCAGCTGATACAACCTCAAAGACTAACCTGACAAAAATTGCCCTTTAAAGACTCACACTTGTTTGGGAACAAACTGGTAAAAAATGGCCACCAAGTGTGGCGAGTCCCATGTTTCTCAGTTACCAGAGCATAAGCTCAGATGCCACAATCCTCCAACACGAGAGGTTGTCCTAGGTGGTTTAAACATTTTTGACCCTAGAGAGGAGTGGCCTTTCAGAAGGATCATCCTTTCATCCCACACAGCCCAGAGGGGGCACAGGTTTGGGTAGTGGAGCACCCCCCCCCCGCCCCCCCAAGCCTCCCAATGAAGATGTGCCGACACCTTCCCCGGGAACAGGAGATAGGGGGTTTGCCTCTCTCTTTTTTTTTATTGGAGGTGGGTCGAGATCACATCAGACCAGTGGGTTCTAGAAGTGATAAGAGATGGCTATGTGCTGGAGTTTCACAGTGTTCCTTGGGATGTTTTCATGGTGTCTCCCTGCAACTCTCCACAGAAGAGATGGGCAGTGGAGTGTACGTTGTTAAGGCTCCTCAGCCTGTGGGCTGTGGTTCCAGTGCCCACATCTCAAGAAAATTCAGGCAGATATTCCATTTATTTCGTTGTGCTCAAGAAGGAGGGCTCTTTTCGCCCCATCCTAGATCTCAAGGGGGGCCAACCATCATTTGCGGGTGACTTATTTTCACATGGAACCCTTGCACGCAATGATAATGACTACAGTCGGGAAAGTTTCTGATGTCCCTGGACTTGTCAGAGGCATACCTTCATATTCCCATCCATCTAGAGCATCAACGGTTTCTGCGTTTCGCGGTTTCGGGGTGGCATTATCAGTTTCAAGCTCTGCCTTTTGGTTTGGCCCTCAATCCCAGAAATTTTTCCAAGGTTATGGTGGTGGTGGTGGCATAGTTGATAAAGGATAGGATTCTGGTACACCCATACTTAGATGACTAACTGATTTGGGCCAAGAGCCAGAAGGAGAGCCTTCGGGTCTCGCACAAGGTGATCTCCTTGTTGCAGGAGCTAGGTTGGGTAGTGAAGCTGGCCAAGAACAATCTTCAGCCATCACAGTCACTACAGTATCTCAGTGTTCAGTTCAACATGAAGCACAGCAGAGTTTTCCTGCCAGAGGGCCATATCCAGAAGCTGATGGCGCAGGTGCATCTATTGACGAACACAATATGTCCAACAGTGTGGTCTTATTTACAGGTACTCGGAATCATGACGGCGACCCTAGAGGTGGTGTCATGGATGAGCGCGCATATGTGTCCCCTTCAGCGCACTCTGCTGTCTTGTTGGAGCCCACAGTCTCAGGATTATTCGATTCGGCTTCACCTACTGATGGAGATCGGCAGACATCTGCAGTGGTGGTTACAAGCGGATCATCTAAGAAAGGGGGTTTCCCTGAGGTCACTGGACTGGCTGGTACTCATGACAGTTGCAAGCCTCTGGGGTTGGGGAGCTCAGTGTCAGAAGTTGACAGCACAAGGACGCTGGAGTACAAAATAGTCTCTCTGGAGCTTCATTCGGCTGGAAGCCCATGCCGTCTGCTTGGCATGCTTGCGATTCAGCAACCGATTGCTGGGTTAAGCGGTCTGGATAATGTCAGACAATGCGACAACAGTGGCTTACATCATTTGGCAGGGAGGACCCAAGAGTCAGCAAGTGTTGCAGGAAATAGCCCAGCATCTTCAGGAGATCTCAGCCTCGTGCATTGCAGGGAAAGACAATGTAAGAGCAGATTTTCTCAGCAGACAGAGTCTGGATCCTAGAGAATCGGAATTGGCAAGCGAGGCATTCCAGCTCATAGTCGATTGCTAGGCCTTCCGTTTCTGACCTGCTGGTGACTTCTTGCAGTACGAAGGTTCTGTTGCACCAGAGGTGAACCCTTGGCCAAGGTGGGGTTGATGCTAACTGCAGGCCAAGCCCTACAGGTCCCCACCGTCGGTAGGCGGAGCTGGCTGAGAGATGGAGGCCAGCTGGAGCTTCGCCAATACCAGCCCTTAATCCCCGCAGGTTGAGCCCTTGGGTATTGGGGCCGTCTGGTCTTAGGTGGGCCTCCGTCTGAGGACTCCCAGGGTATGATGTCAGAATCAGCCAGAGGTCAGCAGTGGTAGCGAGGGTAGGAAGACAAGTCCAGATGAGGCAGAGTTCCAGAGACCCAGGCACCAATGGAGAACATAAGGTAAGACAGGTGGTGCCCGAGTAAAAGAAGGCCGAAGCCTGAGAGGCCAAGTCCAGGATGTAATCAGTAGAGGCATAGAGGAGCAGGCTGTGGTTGGGACTAATGCAAGAAAGGATAGGCGATCAAATGAGCACAGGTCAAAACCAGGAGACAGTCTGAGAATGGTCAGGCAAAGCAGGGGTCAAGCCAGAAGTCAATCAGAAGCATGGTCAGATGAAGCAGGGGTCAAGCCAGAAGTCAATCAGTAGCATGGACTAGGACTGGGTAGACGCAGGAACCAGGAGCGAGGACAGGAATGGGTACCAGGAGTGTAGGCAGGATCAGGAACTAGGAACACAGATGAGAACAGGAACAAACCAGGAACCAGGAACGCAGACGAGAACAGGAACAAGCAACGAGCACACGACAAGCGTGGAGACCTGTTGCCAAGGCAAGGAAGCACTGGCTGGGCCTGGCCTTAAGTGCCGGGACACAGTGACGTCATCATCCGGGGCCGCGGATTGGTTTCCCGCCACGGCCCCTTTAAAGCAGGAACAGATGCACCTGCACACGCCTAGGAGGCAGCATGGCACAGGACGGTGGCACCTCCCCACGGGCCACGCAGGGAGACCCGCCGTGGAGCTCAGGAGTCCGCTGAGGAGCCGGGGACAATGGAGGTGGCTCGGATGCATAGGCGGCTGCCCCCAGCCACAAGGGAGGAGGAACCGGGAGCTGGAGCTTGCAGTCAGGGGTAAGTGGGCCCGGGTGCAGGCCTGCCACGTTCGGCACACGCAACAGGTTCCTTACTTCTTTAGTCGCAGGAGAGATCCAAAGTCCCTGGGCAACGATGCCTTCATGCAGGAGTGGCTGGAGGACAAGCTACTGTATGCTTGTCCCCCGTAGCCCATGTTAGGCAGAATGATTCAGAAGATTGAGAGTCAAAGGGGGATGGTGCTTCTGGTGGCACCAGATTGGCCCAGGAGATCATGGTATGCAGATTTGTGAAGGCTCCTGGTGGAGTCTCTCCTCTAGTTTCCGGCTCACAGGGATCTTGTTACGGCAGAGGTCTGTTCTTCATGAATATCCAACTCGATTTTGTCTTATGGTATGGCCCTTGAGAGGGCTCAGTTGCTGAAGCATGGATATTCTACTGCGGTGATTGCCACCTTGCTACAAGCAAGAAAGTTTGCCACTTCTTTAGCCTATGTGCGGGTTTAGCAAGTATTTGAGGCTTGGTGTGAAGATCGAGGAGTTCTTCCTTGTTCAGTTAAGATCCTGCTCATTTTGGAATGTTTGCAGGATGGACTGAGTAAAGGGTTGGCCCTTAATTCATTAAAGGTGCAGGTGGTGGCTCTTGTCTGTTTTCGAGGTCAGGTGAATGGTGGACTCTTGTCGGCTCATCCAGATTTGGCCCATTTCTTGAAAGGAGTGAAGCATCTTTGATCTACCTTGCGGTTACTGGTGCCCTTGAGGAGTTTTAATCTAGTTTTGGATTTTTTTGGTGGGCCCTACTTTTAGAATGATGCAGTCTTTCATTGAGGTTACTGACCTTGAAAACGGAGTTTCTTGTGGCAATTTGTTCTGCGCGTAGAGTTTCCAAACTACTGGTCTTGTCTTGCTGGGAGCCGTTTCTGCAAGTGACTCTGGGGGTGAGTCACTTGCGTACTGTTCTTTCCTTTTTGCCATAAGTGGTCTCAGATTTTCACTTGCATTAGTCTATTTCCCTGCCTTCTCTGGACAGGGAAAGAGATGTGAAGGAATATCACCTGTTGTAGCCCTTGGATGTAAAGAGGCATATTTGAGATATTTGGAGGTTTCTAAACCTCTCAGGAAGATGAATGGCCTGTTTGATCTTCACGGTGGAAGTAAATAGGACGAACCGGCGTCATGGGCTACAATATCCCACTGGATTAAGGAGGTAGTTACAGCCGCATATGTGGATGCTGAGCAGCCGTTGCCAAGTCAGGTTAGGGCTCATTCCACTAGGGCTCAGGCAGTGTCAAGGGCAGAGGCTAGATTGTTGTCTCCCATCGACATTTGCCAAGTTACGACGTGATCCTCTTTACACACCTTTTCCAGGTAGTATCGCCTGGATGTGCAGGCCCGGTAGGACACAACCTTTGCGTAAGCGACTTTGATTGGACCACGGGCAGCCTCCCTCCTTCTTTGGGAGTAGCTTTGCTACATCCCACTTGTTCTGGATCCACCTGTCCGTATGCTAAGAAAGGAGACATTATTTCTTATCTGATAATTTCCTTTTCTTTAATAAGGACGTTTAGATCCACCTTCCTGCTCTTGGCTGCCGGCGGGTTGTGCTATTGTCTTCCTGCATGTTCCAGGGGTTACTGGTAACTGTTACTCCAGTCCCTAGACCAGTGTTATTACATTCTTTGTCTGAGCTCAGCGTTTTCCTGTTGGATGAGTGCTGGAATGATTATCTGTTAATAATCAAGTTTTGTTCGTTTGTCCACAGTTAGCTTTTGCTGATGTCAGTGCAGGAGTATATATACTGTGATGTCAGCTTTGCTCCATCTCCATCTGCTGATAGAGGTGCATAACCCATTTGTTCTGGATCCACCTGTCCTTATTAAAGAAAAGGAAATTATCAGGTAAGTAGTAATTTCTCCATGTGAATGAAGGTTCCTGGTGCTCAGTTCCAACCCTGGTGATGACTGAGCTGGAAGCCCAAAAGCAGCAGGAGATAATTGCTAGGTCTACAAATGAAGTCTCCACAAACCTTTCAGAATCTGTCAGCTCAGGCACATAACAGCACCAGTTTCCATAAAATGACTTCAGAAGAACTGTAAATCTGGCTTTTAATGAGGATATTCCTTTGTTTAAAACATTTTTTTAAGCAGAAGATTTAATCATGCTCAGGGCTGGTGCTTACATTAGGCAAACTAGGTAGACATCTAGAATGACAAAATTTGAGGGGCGGCAAAATCCTGCCAGCACCTGGGGTGCTTCACCAGAGCCAATACCTCCAAAGAAAAGAGGGATGTGTTGGAGCCAGTACTGCTGTTAGGAGGGAGTACTGTGTTGGAGCTGCCGACAATAGATAGATTGGGGGAGGGGGGTGCATGACCAAAGGTTCGCCTAGAGAGCCAAATACTCTTGCACTGGCCCTAATTGTCCTACTTTGACAATGTTCATTATATTTATTTCTTTCCAGTATTTATTAATCATTTTCTCCTTTAGTTGCATGTGAGAACATAAGAACATAAGAAATTGCTATGCTGGGTCAGACCAAGGGTCCATCAGGTCCAGCATCCTGTTTCCAACAGAGGCCAAACCAGACCACAAGAACCTGGCAATTACCCAAACACTAAGAAGATCCCATACTACTGTTGCAATTAATAGCAGTGGCTATTCCCTAAGTAAACTTGATTAATAGCTGTTAATGGACTTCTGCTCCAAGAACTTATCCAAACCTTTTTTGAACCCAGCTACACTAACTGCACTAACCACATCCTCTGGCAACAAATTCCAGAGCTTAATTGTGCATTGAGTGAAAAATAATTTTCTCCAATTAGTTTTAAATGTGCTACTTGCTAACTTCATGGAATGCCCCCTAGTCCTTCTATTATTCGAAAGTGTAAATAACCGAGTCACATCTACTTGTTCAACACCTCTCATGATCTTAAAGTCCTCTATCATAACCCCCTCAACCGTCTCTTCTCCAAGCTGAACAGCCCTAACCTCTTCAGCCTTTCCTCATAGGGGAGCTGTTCCATCCCCTTTATCATTTTGGTTGCCCTTCTCTGTACCTTCTCCATCGCAACTATATCTTTTTTGAGATGCAGTAACCAGAATTGTACACAGTATTCAAGGTGCGGGCTCACCATGGAGCGATATAGAGGCATTATGACATTTTCCGTTTTATTAACCATTCCCTTCCTAATAATTCCTAACATTCTGTTTGCTTTTTTGACTGCTGCAGCACACTGAGCCGACAATTTTAAAGTATTATCCACTATGATGCCTAGATCTTTTTCCTGGGTGTTAGCTCCTAATATGGAACCTAACATCGTGTAACTACAGCAAGGGTTATTTTTCCCTATATGCAACACCTTGTACTTGTCCACATTAAATTTCATCTGCCATTTGGATGCCCAATCTTCCAGTCTTGCAAGGTCCTCCTGTAATGTATCACAATCCGCTTGTGATTTAACTACTCTGAATAATTTTGTATCATCCGCAAACTTGATAACCTCACTCATTGTATTCCTTTCCAGATCATTTATATATATATATATATATATATATTGAAAAGCACCGGTCCAAGTACAGATCCCTGAGGCACTCCACTGTTTACCCTTTTCCACTGAGAAAATTGACCATTTAATCCTACTCCCTGTTTCCTGTCTTTTAACCAGTTTGTAATCCACAAAAGGACATTGCCTCCTATCCCATAACTTTTTAGTTTTTTTAGAAGCCTCTCATGAGGAACTTTGTCAAACGCCTTCTGAAAATCCAAATACACTACATCTACCAGTTCACCTTTATCCACATGTGTATTAACCCCTTCAAAAAAATGAAGCAGATTTGTTAGGCAAGACTTCCCTTGGGTAAATCCATGTTGACTGTGTTCCTTTAAACCATGTCTTTCTATATGCTCCATGATTTTGATCTTGAGAATAGTTTCCACTATTTTTCTTGGCACTGAATTCAGGCTCACTGATCTATAGTTACCTGGATCGCCCCTGGAGCCTTTTTTAAATATTGGGGTTACATTGGCCACCCTCCAGTCTTCCGGTATAATGGATGATTTTAATGATAGGCTACAAATTTGAACTAATAGATCAGAAATTTTATTTTTTAGTTCTTTCAGTATCCTAGGATGCATACCATCTGGACCAGGTGATTTGCTACTCTTTAGTTTGTCAATCTGGCCTACTACATCTTCCAGGTTCACAGGTGATTTTGTTCAGTTCATCTGACTCATCACCCCTGAAAACCATCTCTGGAACTGATATCTCCCCAACATCCTCATTAGTAAACACGGAAGCAATGTGAACAAATAAAACAGTCATAAAAATATATAACACAAAATATAACATAACCATCAGAACAATATAAAAAAAAAAGACCACACTAGCAAAATATCATTGCTGAACACATGTATGGGAGAACTGCACTTAATTGAAGGCATCTCAGAATAGATGTGTTTTTAGTTCTTTTTTAAATTGCTTTAAGTTAGAAAGCAATTGAAGGCCTTCTGGAAAAGCATTCCAGAGGGAAGGAGCAGCTTCCGAGAAGGTGCGCTCATGTGTTTCGATTAAATGGGCAAGCCTGGGTGAAGGTACTTCTAAGAGACCTTTATTGGCAGAGCACAACAAGCGGGTAGGTCTGTACAATCTCAGGGCAGTATTGATCCAAGGAGCAGCTGGGTTTTTAACGAATTTAAACACTAGCATCAAGATTTTATATTTAACCCTCCAAAAAGTAGGAAACCAATGGAAAGCATAAAGAATAGGAGAGATATGCTCAAACTGGAGTGCCAGTAAGGACATCTGCAGGGGAATTTTGCACAAATTGGAATGCTCTTAAAACATTGGCTGGCAGGCCAAGAAATAAGGTGTTACAATGGGGTCAGATGGCAGTGTTAACTCCCCCCCCATCCCACCTCCATTATACATGCAAGGATGTCAACTAAGTGTCCCTTACTGGGTGCATCAGAGTCTTCACAGACCTTGTATGAGTGACGGCAGAGAGAGCAGGAAGGTGCAGGGTTCCCTGGCAGCTGGCACTCCCCTGTGGAAGGAGCCTTCAGGAAATTGAACAAAACTCATGAGGCCACTTTGGCTCGTGTTCCTTTCTCTTCTATCGCCTGTCCTGAGAGGGTGGCCGGGAACCAAGGGTGGGGATTCCCAGGCTGTGGGAACTTAGATGTCCTTGGGATCCAAGGAGGATCTTGAGAGGGCAGAGACAGGAGATGTTCTGCTTTGAGTGATTCCCTCAAGGTCTGAATTCTAAGAAGTGGAGTTCTTAGCTGACGTGAAAGGGAGGGCTACCAACACTGAAACCTTGCTTCAGAGACATCCTTGCCAGTGCAAGAGAGATTTCCAGTACACTGCTGCTGGACTACAGCAGTCTGCACCTAAGAAACAGGAGCTGCTACACGGGGAACCCAGAGGGAACACTGACCAGGAGAGCAGCTTGTGAGGAAGCCTAGAGGATAGGATTCCAGAGTGCAGAGGATTTCCATGGTTTTTACCAGCGACTGTATCTGTGAAATATTTTTTTTAATTTCTGGACTTTATTTTCTGTGTGGATGCTACCAGATTCAAATGTTTTCATTGCAAGATAATTTGCCTGCACCAAGTTAACCAGTAAAAGGATTGTGGGGGGGGAATATTTAAAAGGATTTGTCTAGGTACCTAAGTTACCCAGACAAAAAAAACCTTTAATGGAACATGTTCCCTTTCTCACTGGCTAAATAGTTACTTGGGTAAAATGTAGCTGGGTAGAAAGAGGGCAGGTTGGGAGGTATATAGAGCTCGGTGAGGGGGAGGGGCATAGCTTAAGTTTAGCCAGGTAGTGCTGACATTGAGCCCTGCCTGGATACACTTACCCAGCTAAATCTGGTCAAAAAAATCACTGGCCTAAAGCAGCAGCAGCAGACTTGCCTGGGTAAGTCCAGCTGATTTTCCACCTAAAGTTATCCGAGTAAAAAGTTACTTTATGCTCCCTGGGCTGCAAAATGTGAACCTCTACATTTTTCAACAACCCCAGCTTGGTGTGTTTTGTCTGTCTTGCCCTTCTTCTTACTGTTGTTTGGCAGAAGTCCTCCAGATGGCCGGTGGGCCTTCTCTCTTGGGGCATCTGTTTGCCTGGTTGCTCCCGGGCGTGCCTCAGAGTTCCAGCAGCCGGTGGAACAGAGGTTACATACAGGTTCCCAAACTGAGCTTACAGGCCAAGAAGGCTTGTTTTATTTTATTTATTTATTTTAAAAGATTTGTATTCTGCATTCATACATGGTATGCTTGAAGCGGATTACATTAAAAGAAACATACATAATTCAAAAAAGACAGCTCATAAATCAGGCCCTGCACTTGGATCTTAACTAGGAAGCCGAAGACCTACTCACTTTAATCATGAATTTTTTTCTAACCCTGTGCAGTTCACCAAGTGTTGTCTCCAAGCAGCTAATCCTATGACTACTGATATATGCCATTTCTATAGCGCTACTAGACATATGGAGCACTGAACAAATGCACATAACAGACAGTCCTTGCTACGCAGAGCTTATAATCTATTCAAGCCAAGCACGAAAAATAAGAGGATTGGGGAGTTTCATTAATATTGAAAATGGGTATGAGTAGAAGAACCAGGGATTAAAATGTAAAAGCAGCCATGAAAAGGTGGGTTTTTAGGCTTGATTTGAATAAGGCCAGAGAGGAAGCATGATGCACTGAGTCAGGAAGTCTATTCCATATATACGGTGCATCAAGGCAGAGAGCACAGAGTCAGGAATTGGCAGTAGAGGAGAAGAGCAGATATAGGAGTGACTTGCCTGATGAGTGGAGTGCACGATGAGGGGTGTAGAGAGAGATAAAAGAGAAGAGGTCGTGAAGGGCTGCAGAGTGAAGGCTCTTATAGGTGAGTAAGAGGAACTTGAACTATATGTAGGAATGGATAGGAAAACAATGTAGAGACGAGATTAAAGGTTATATGGGTGTAGCGTCTCTGGCAAAAGATAAGTTGTGCAGCTGAATTTTGAAATGATTGTAGTGGAAAGAGATGATTCACTGGGAGACCTGTGAGGAACAAGTTGCAGTAGTCTAAGTGGGAGGTGAATACAATGCCAGTTGAGCTACTCCAGGAGGACTGCCAAAAAATGTTCAAGCAGAAACTTAAGACGTGGCTGTTCACGAAAGCTTACACCTAACACTACCCAGCTTACACCTAGCTTCCAGCTTACACCTAACACACCACCCACAAAAGCTTACACCTAACATCACCCACTCATTACCCAGTCTATTCACCCTTCACCCTACACCTTAATCACCCAACTCCCCCACTGTCCCTTTCCTTAATGCTCTTCCTTAATTCTATTTCCGTGATACATGTTCACCATTCCCATTCATCTCTTTGAGTTGGTTTCCACGTCTCATGTTCAATCCTCCCAATTCCTGCAGTATAATGGAAGCAATCTTGCAAGCAATTGATAACCTTCCTCTGTATTCTTTAAGCATTCTCAAAATAGTTGAAGCAATCTTTTTAGTACTTGTAGTGCAATGTATATAGTATCTGCAATGTATATAGTTTTTGTAGTGCAATGTATGTAGTTCACAACGCAACTTAAGCGTAGTTTATAATGCATATATTTTCTTGCCTGTTTCATGTCAAATGCATCTTAAGCATAGTTTCCTGTTTTACTGTTAACCGATGTGATATATTTGATGAATGTTGGTATATAAAACCATTAAATAAATAAATAAATAAATAAATAAATAAATAGGTGATGAGAGTGTGCATAAGGGTTTAGGTAGTGTATTCAGAAAGCAAGAGATAAATTTTGATGATGTTATACAGAAAGAAACAACATGTTTTAGCAGTGTGGAGAGAAAGAGAAGTCAAAGATGACCCCAAATTTACAGGTTGAAGGGATGGGGAGAGTGATAGTGTTATCTACAGTCATGGGATGACATTTATGGTAGGGATGGAGTAGTGTGCCAAATATTACTGCAACACCCTCCCTCAACCTAAATTGATGTACTTGCTGTGTTAATCCGGATGCCCTTTTCCATTAGTAAGGCAAAAAAAGAGAAAATGTATTACACAGCATATCACAAAGAGTATTTCACAGTTCCAAACTTAGCCGGACAAACTCTTTTACTATTGACCTCTTAGTGTTTTAAAACATATTATCAGCATTTCATTTTCAGTACTACCAATAAGTCCTTGGGCTGGTCCATGCATTTCCCCTTTAGGCATAAAATAATGTTTCCCAAACCCCTTCTGGAGGCTCGCCTAACCTGTCTGTTTTTCAGGATATCCATTATAACTATGCATGCGATAGATCTGCATACATTGGAGACCCAGGGTATGCAAATCTATCTCATGCATATTCATTGTGGCAATACTGAAAACTGGACTACTAGGTGTGCCTCAAGGAGAGGGTTGGGAAACACTGGTATAAGGATCATAAACATTATTTTACTACTTATCTTTATTTCAGCACTATTGGAAGTACGCAGTGCTGCACAAAGGTGCTAAATATTCAGGTATGATAAGTCTCTGCTTCAGTGAATTTACAGTCTAAGCTGGTACCTATGTAAGAGAACCTTTTTAAAATGTACATTTTGGGTGAATTCAAGGAGGAAGAAGAAGAGCACATTTACATCCATCCTCCTCTTCAGCCTTTATTAAAGACTGGGCTTATGTCTGGAGGAAGGTACAATAAGAGAACTGAGACCAGCTGTCTGTATGCTCGCTGTGAAAAGCAATGCATACACTACAAAGCAATTAAATATAAGAGCAGAGAAAAAAAAACCAGAGCAAGAAGTTCCATACAGAACTAATCTAGCTTACTTCCTGAAGTGTGCACACATTTGCATCCACGTGCATAAGCAGATCCAAAGAATTACCTTTGTCAGGATCTGCTAGGGAACGCATCACCTGTACCATTTTGGCACAGATACATCAAGTTCTTTCAGCAGAGAGGAAAGCAAAGACACTTACTAGAGTTAACTGTTTGCCAAGCCATTTCAATGTCTTTTTTTTAGTGTGGCTTTGGTACCTTAAAAGACAGACCTATTATTCCACAGTTTATTTTTTTAATTATAGCAAGACAGCAGGAATAGAAGGTCGGATACTGTGCTTAAGGAACTACAGTGACTGCCGATTCGAAAAAGAAAAAGTAGGGACAGCTCCTGTCACCCCTAGGAGCTAAGCTTCATCTCCTCAAATGAAGCTCCAGTGAGAGCTATAGAAAACAGACCACTGTTTCGGGAATCAGACCTTGCTAGTTCTCACATAAGCTTAACAATTCTCAAGAGGGCACCTCACCAGCTGGCGCTGTATCCATGTCTCATGCAAACTGGCTGCATGACAGATGTCAGAAATGCCGATTCACGATTAGGAACGGATGGAAAAATTTAGAAAATTAAATTTCTTCTTGTATCAAGCTTTTCTCCTGTACAGTTCTCTCTGGTCACGTCTCTTCTTTGGAAGACCTTGGTTCCAAACTGCCATAGTCTAGTGCCCCCTAAGGGCTACATCAGAACTGAACATGATGATGAGCAGGATGAAAGCTTCCATAACCCTGCCTGAATGAAACATGTGGGTCCACACAGAGAACAGGAGACAGAGCGCCTGTTTAACTCGGCAAACGAAGTAAAGCTTCTTTATTCTTTTACTTACAGCTCCAGCACCAATGGCATCACCTCCTGCAGAACATCAGAAAAAAAAATGAACGGTAAAGGAGAAAAGCAAATCCAACAGCTGCTTCAGGGCAATTTCAAGGAGTGAATTAATAGTCTTAATGGCTACTAATTATTTGGATCGAACTGAATGAAGTGCCCTGCTATGCCTGTGTATAAGCTATTCCTGGATCTCTGACGCATTAGGAGCCAATGCGCCTCATTAATCTTCTTTTGCATTCATTCCCAAGTTTCTGAAACGAGCTGCCAAAACAGTGAGGGGGGGTACTTGTCCTGTGAACGATGCGGCCGCATCGTACCGAGGAGTGCAAGCCTATACCGTTAAGTCATGCGGTCGACAGCGCATGCGCTCCTGCCGGAGCATCCCACTCCTGCTGCAATGGGAGAGAACGCGCAGAGAGACCCTGGCAAACTGTGCAGCACTGAACGAGGTGGTGCTGAATGCAGACCTCTGGAATTCATAGTCAGGCAAGGACCAGACTCCAGCAGGACAACTTAGGCCGCGATCTCTTCCAATCTCTGTTGGATTAATAGACAAAATAAATAGTGGTTTTTATGATGCGTGCATTTGTAGGAGCTTTGGTGGAAGAACCTGCCAGGAGGGTGCATCTTCAACTCAATGAGCCCGAAATGCTCTGTATTTTCTTGAATTAATGCTCAGGGTTCAGATTTGGCCTATGCCATTTGAGCTCTGTGAATTCTGGATGAATTCTTGCCGGCCTAATTATAACATTTTTTGGTGGACTATAGATGGCCTTCCATGGGGAGGGCGGGCTTTGCATACCATCCGCCTACCTGGAAAACCCTCAAAGGAGAAATTAAGACTGGAGACTGACAGGATCTTGACAGTTTGTTCCAGATTGTGTTACTGCCCTTCCCACAAGTAGATCCCAGGGTGAAGGCACTCTTGTTAAATGTAAACTTCCAGCCTGGAAGAGGGAGTATGAACTGGAACAGTAAAACAGAGCCGGGTCCGGCTTTCTGCGCCCGGGGCAGACATACAGAATTATGCCCTCCCTTTCACTTGCCAGTCTCTGCTCTGACACAGCGTTTTCTAGGGGTGTGAATCGTGTGATCGATCATCTTAACGATCAATTTTGGCTGGGGGGGAGGGAAATCTGATCGTCGTGTTTTTTTTTTTTTTTTTTTTTTAAATCGTTAAAAATCGTAAATCGGGGGAGGGCGGAAAAACCGGCACACCAAAAAAACCCTAAAACCCACCCCGAACCTTTAAAACAAATCCCCCATCCTCCCGAACCCCCCCAAAATGTTTTAAATTACCTGGGGTCCAGTGGGGGGGTCCCGGCGCGATCTCCCGCTCTCTGGCCACGGCTGCGTTAAGAGAAATGGTGCCGGTGGCCTTTTGCCCTTATCATGTGACAGGGCAAAGGTAGCGCCGGCGCCATTTTGGTTGCTGGCTCCCGACGTCACGCGTGCAGGAGATCGCCCCCGGACCCCCGCTGGACCCCCAGGGACTTTTGGCCAGCTTGGGGGGTCCTCCTGACCCCCACAAGACTTGCCAAAAGTCCAGCGGGGGTCCGGGAGCGACCTCCTGCACGCAGGCTGTATTGCCAATATTCAAAATGGCGCCAGCGCTACCTTTGCCCTCAAACAGTAACAACCCTGAATGAAAAGGCAACACTGGAAATATTCCACCTGAAGCACCAATACACCTTCTAGTGGGAAAACAAGGTGGGCTACTACAGATCCCTGAACAGAACCGACTGAACCTACAGAATACTTCACCTGTGTCACACATGCAGAACACAGACCCTCATAAAATTCAGAATAAGGGATCACAAATTAGATATAGAACTATGCAGATAAAAACCAAATTATTTTTGGGCCTTATGAGTGAAAAGCAAGGCTTCAAACGAGTATATAAGACATTCCTGGCAAAAGGATATACAGATATTGAAATGCATTTTGGCTTAAGTGGTTGGCACAGGACAGCCTCGATTTTACAACTTGGAGTGCAGCGATGATAGAATTATATTTACTGGAAAAAAAAAAGTGGTTGGAAACAACTTCGCTCAAGGGTAAAGGATTACGTCATGATATCTGGAGTAGCTTTCTGGCCGCTCTACCTGCAGATTTAAAAGAAAAAAAAATGAAAGGATGCTAGATAAACAGAGGGGCCTATGAGTGCTATGGCATCATGCGGAAGTAGCTTATTATACCACATTTCAGCTGGGACTGAGAGTCTAAATGATATAATGGTGCTGCCTTTCAGTGATTATTGTTTTAGGGCCTTCGTCAGTGTCTTCTCTATGGTTATGAATATGAGCTAACTGGTATCACTAGAGGAGGAAGGGAGGGAAAAGGGAGATGGGATGGGGGGTTTTGAGGGGAGGAAATTGTTTGGAAAATGCTATCTTTAACCACTCGCATTTGTTTGAGTGGAACAATAATTCTATGCCGATTGTAAAAAGTCAATAAAGATACTTACGAATCCCCACCCCAAACTGAATTCTTCTTTGTTCTGCCATCCTCTCTAGTTCCCTTTCCCGTTTCTGTTCCCTGCAGCTGCGGGGAGGGGGAGAACAAGAGAGGGGGAAGGGGCTGGATTAGAGGGGGCTCTTCTTTGCTTTGCACCCGCGCTCTGTCTGCTCCAGGCTCACATCCGCCCCCCCCCCCCCCAAATCTAATTCTTTGCGTGCTGCTTGGGAGAGGAGGGGCTGGAGTAGGAAGCAGGGGGCTGATTTCTGCTGCCTGAGGAGGGGGCCGATGCAGTAAGACGCAGGTTAAAACGGGTGCTCGTATTGAGCTCCCGTTTTCCATAATGCGCGCAGAGCCAGGTCTCCTGGGCGCCCGACGCTATATTTTAATGAGCTGCTGCGTTAAAAAGGACGCGTTAGGGAAGACGCATGCATGCCTAGCGCTCAAATGCATCGGGCTCAAATGCACCGAGCGTCTGTTTTACCCCGGCTTCAGGTCGATTTCTGGATGCCCAATATACAAGCACAATAGAAAGGAGCAAAATCGGCCTGGAGTGTGTCTATTGTGTGTGTGTGTATTATGCATTCAGAATTTTTTTTTTCATCAAGCTGTTATATTATACCTTTATTCTCTAAGCACCGCAAGCAGTAAGTGTTTAAGAATAAAGGCAGGAACCACACAGGACTCTATTTTTTAAATTTCTCCTGAGCCCTTGTCTCGCAGATTGATTTAACGCCAGCTCCGGGGCTGGTGTTAAATTTGCTGTGTTAAAAAGCACGCGTTGGGCAACAGGTGATTTTCTGCAGGGGGGGGGGGGATAGCTATTAGCCTCATCTACATGGAATTTACATGTGATGAGAGCTATCAGCTATGCATTTGTTTGGACACACGTTTTGGTCGCGCTACTCTCCTTATTGCATTGGGTGCTAGTCTAGCACATCCAAAACGCACATCCAACTACGCGTAAACCTGTGCGCTATAGGCTGGGCGTACTTTATTGCATCGGCCTGTGAGATTTTAGGCACTGGCCAATAGGGTCATCAGGGAAGAGCCTTGTGTGCTTACGCCCAGAGGTAAAAGCAGCTTTGCTGATGACGCCCCCTTGAGCTTGACACCCAGGGCGGCTGCCTCCCTCGCCCCACTCTAGTCCTGGCTCTGCAATAAGATCAGAGGATAAAAACCTCCTGGAGATACCAACGGTAAAAATTGCAAGGCTGGAGATCACCAGGAACAGAGCATTCTCTATGGCTGGTACTCACTTATGGAATAGCCTTCTGGAATTGATACATATGGCAGCATCTTCAAGAACATTTAAGAAACCATTAAAGATGTATTTATTCAAACTGGCCTATCAAAATTAACAACAGGTCTTTTCTATCCTGTTTTTTGGAACATTTATGCATTATTTAGTTTGATTGTGTTTGTTTTTAATATTTTATGAGAACTGTGTTTGTAACTTTTTTGTAAGTCACTTTGAACTCCTAAATAGAGCATGCGGGCTAAAAGAAGTTGTAAGTAAGTAAATAAATAAAATGTAAATTGGCACAAATGTTTTCTGTATTAAAAAAAACCCAAAACTGCATTCAGGATGGAAAATAACATTCTTTACATTCAGATGCCTTACTTCCAGGGGGAGGGGGTCCAAGTCAGCAGTAGAGAAATATAATGCAGAAGTCCAGGCATGTCTGTCACCTGCCAATAGCTCCCGGGAAGTAACATGAGTAAGAGTATCTGTGGCAGCTCTTCACTTTAAAAAGATCTTCCCAGAGGAGAGATAGCAGCTAATGATTTATCCAGGTACTTAGGTTAATTCTTAGCTTCCCACTCAGGAATGCCACACTATTCTGACACAAACAACTCTTCCTGACCACAAAAATATTTTTGTCCATGATGGAATTAATCTACAGGTTGCTATGAACCCCTTCCCAAATAATGCGCTCAGATAGGGGACAAGGGGCAAAGGTGTTACTGTGGCTGTGGTGAATGGATCAGTGGCCCTGGAGTTTATGAATTAGCTTTGGGATAGCTTGGGAAGGGCCACGGGGAGATTAGAATGACAGTTGTGCTGCTTGGAAGGAGGATGTACAATAGAGAAATCATGCAGATATGCAGCTAGAATAAGAAAGGAGATGGGACATTAATTAGAGCATAGTATATCCATTCCCTGCTATAGTATGGGAACATCAGAATCAGAAGGTGTCCCGTAGGAGAGATAGCAATTGCACACTTTGACCCAGCAACTGCTGCAAAGAGGCCTAGGTCACTCCCTCCCTGTCATCCAGGGCGGTGTGACTCGGAGTGGAGATGACCTTGGGAAAGCAGGCAACCCAGACACATAGACAATGTCAGCAGAAAAGGACCTCTTGGTCCATCCCATGTTGCCCAGTTGTACCTTCCTTCTGCGATGTCACAGGTCTCCTCCCTCCTTCTGCCACTAAGGTCCCTTTAGGGCTAAGATGCAAAGAAAGCTGAAACCTGAGCTAAGCGTTAAATTTTTCATCTGAACATTTCCCTAGCTTTGGGGACCCTTAGCCTAAACCTGAAGTGCCTAATTGTAGGCCTGCTGTTTCCCCTACATTTAGGTACCTAAGGAAGGTGCCCAGCTCTGCTAAACAGTACCAGGTGCCTAATTTACATTTCCTGACCCCAGCTCACAACTAGCCCTGCCCACTTTTTCGGAACGATAATGTGGGTGCTCAGCAGGGGGGGGGGGGAGGGGAAGAGGGAGAGATTTTTATTTAGGAAGATCTAGGCGCCTAACTCCTTAACCTAGACACATCGCTTTTGAATGCCGCCTCATCACGTTTATCCCATGCATGTTCCAGTTCTGCCACTGTTTTGCCTCCTGTAACCTCTGCTGGGAGTTTTTTTTCCCAGGTGTCTGCCAACCTCTCAGGGAAAGCTAATTTTCTCACATTCCTTCACAGCCTCCCTCCCTTCAGCTTCACGTGATGACTGCTTGTCCTTCAGCTCTTCAAACAAGAAGCATTTTGAGGTCAGAGCTGGTGAAGCGTAAAAGTTTCTTTCTGTCTGAATGCCCCTTACTGTATGGGAGCTGCATTTACACCTCACATTCCTTGTTGTTTTATGCTGATGGTGGAGGACGTGCCACTGAGGCCCTGAAGGTAGGGTTGCCAGCTGGTTCCAGGTTTTTTCAGATGGGCTGGTTTGACCTCATTACATACAAGGAGACATAGTACTGATGAAAGCAGCTGGATCAGGTTGACTGGGTATGAGGGGGGAGGGTGTTCGGTGGGGGGGGGGGGGTGATGGAGAGGAGGAGAGGAGGGATGGAACCAGCTGGCCACACTCCCTAAAGGGCTCTTAGACCACTGGGCACCATCTTGATGAACGCAGACAGAACCTTTCTGGGAAAGCTAAGGTCCACAGAACAACATCCTTTCATACGAATGGAAGGGGAGTTACAGGACGTAAGTGACTTTTTTCCCCCCATATCTACAATTCAAGGTTGATTATCCTTACTGAACTAACTCTGATAAATTCCACTCTGTGTGTAACAGGAGTCACAAATACCATGTCACAGCCCTCTGCGTACACTGATTATTCTTCTGAAAGATAATTTGAAGAGGACAGGGCTGGATTTATTATTTTTATTATTTCTTATGATAACAGCTTTCTCATTAAAATCAAAGCTACACCGTTAAAAAAAATGCAATACATTTTAATCTCTAACTCCAGAAAACTGCTCTCTTTGATTAACAATGGGTTACTTTTACAGTTTTTCCCAGCGTCCCCTCTAGATCTGTACGGGTCACACGTAAAGATGTAAGCCCCCTCTGCCTACCAGTGAGGACAAAATATTCATCTGCTTTCAGCAAGCCAGAAAACAAATCACTTCAAATGTCAAAACCCCAAATTCTAAAAGCAAGCCTTTGGCAGGCATTCAATTGCAAATTGTATCCAGTTGAGCTTCTCTCTGGGCCGTGCATGGAATTATCGCAGGCTTTCTTGCTGTGGAACAGTATAAAGTCGCTAGTGACTTCACTAACTTAAGTACATCTCTCAATGCGGCAATGGCTGTGTCAGAGCTGCAGGCCAGCTGCTGCTCTAGTCTCTATCTTCCTCCTCCGAACTGAAAGAGCAAAGCATACCGCAGGCCCATCTTGTTTTCAATATCTGAGTTTGTCCCATTTTCAGCCGAAGTCGAAATTGATTCTGAAAGCAGGAGTAGCTTCCACCCCCATGCTGATTACCATCCTAGGCTGGAGGTGTGAGAGAGATTCCATTCCGGGTAATGACCCCCCCGACCGGGCTTGGCTAGAGGAGGTTTTGTAAGCAGAATATAGAAGCTGTAAAAGGGAGTCAAACCATTACAGTTCTGGTATGTTTTGTTTAAGTAATATTCTGATTCAGGCCAATAAAGATTCGGTAACCAGCTTAGCACACATCAATCAACCAGTTTAGTTCCAGTTCACAAAGGAATGTGCAGCCAAAATAATTTAATTTGGGTTTCTATTTCATTTTTTTTTTTCATTTAATGTTTACTTTGGTTCAGTTCATTTGCCGTACTGAAATAAACATTAAATAAAAATAAACCCCTAAACAAAACAAAACAAAAAAGAGCAGAAACAGAGCCTCCCTGGTCTCCCATCCTCGCTTCCTGGGTCATTCCTGGGGTCTCCCTGGGCCGCTGACCCCACTGTCCCCACTAAGATTCCAGGGCCCGAGCCTACTTGGCTAGGCTGAGCCAAGACCCCCACTCTCCCCAGAAATATCAGTCTGGGCTGGGACCTTCCATGGGGGTCCTGTCCTGGAAGAAGAAAGGGGCCAGGAGTAATCCACAATCGCTTCTGTCCTGCTGTGGCTATTTAAAAATGGCACTTGGCCGAGACTGGCGCCAAAATGACATCAAAGTGGCACCAGCTGGACCTGAGATTGGCAAAATGTTGATGTTACTTTGGAGCCAGTCTCAGAGCCAGGCCCCATTTTTAAATAGTCACAGCAGAAGCTGGAACAACTGGGAATGGCTCCTGCTCCTTTCTTCTACCAGGACAGGAGCCCCACAGAAGGGGTACGTGGGAGCTGGGGAGGTCCCTGGCCCTGGCTGATTTATCAGGGGCGGGATGGAGGTTGTCAGAGGGGTCTGGGGAGGCCCAAGCTGGGCTCTGCTTGGCTCAGACCAGTGGACTAGGCCCCAGTCCTAGGTTGATAGCAGGGTTCCTTTTCTTGTTTTTTAATTATTTGCTAATAGTGTGCACTATTTGTTTAAATTTATTTATTTATTTATTTAACAGTTTTATATACCGCAGTTCAGGTAACAATGTTACTAATCACTTCGGTTCACATTTCAACAATTACAATGACAATATAACGCATAGCTTATAATGTCTTACATAGAACAGGGGGATGATCTTGGAGAAAGTTAACAAAGAACTGGGAGATTACAACTTATATACAAATAGTTTAGAAGACCCATATGTGAAGTCAATAGAGCTGTCATTGGAAAGAACTAGAGTCACTGTTTTGACTGTTTTGACTGTAAATGAAAAACACCCCTAAAATGTTGTGGATTTTGGTTGGCCAGTGGATTCCATTTGAATAATCTGAACTGATATGAAAATGGGCTGTTTCAGAACAGGTCACCCATTTGTTTAAAACAAATGCATGGAAAATTGGGCATCAAAATGGCAGATGAAATTTAATGTGGATAAGTGCAAGGTGATGCTTATAGGGAAAAATAACCCATGCTATAGTTACATGATGTTAGGTTCCATATTAGGAGCTACCACCCAAGAAAGAGATCTAGGCGTCATAGTGGATAACATATTGAAATCATCGGTTCAGTGTGCTGCGGCAGTCAAAAAAGCAAACATGATGTTGGGAATTATTAGAAAGGGAATGGTGAATAAAACGGAAAATGTCATGCTCCATGGTGAGACCCCACCTTGAATACTGTGTACAATTCTGGTCGCCGCATCTCAAAAAAGTTATAGTTGCGATGGAGAAGGTACAGAGAAGGGCGACCAAAATGATAAAGGGGATGGAACAGCTCCCCTATGAAGAAAGACTAAAGATGTTAGGACTGTTCAGCAAGGAGAAGAGACAGCTGAGGGAGGATATGATAGAGGTGTTTAAAATCATGAGAGATCTAGAACGGGTAAATGTGAATTGGTATATTTTCTCTTTTGGATAATAGGACTAGGGGGCACTCCATGAAGTTAGCATGTGGCACATTTAAAACTAATCGGGAAAAGTTCTTTTTCACTCAATACACAATTAAACTCTGGAATTTGTTGCCAGGGGATGTGGTTAGTGCAGTTAGTGTAGCTGGGTTTAAAAAAGGATTGGATAAGTTCTTGGAGGAGAAATCCATTACCTGCTATTAATTAAGTTGACTTAGAAAATAGCCACTGCTATTACTAACAACAGTAACATGGGATAGACTTAGTTTTGGAAAATTGCCAGGTTCTTATGGCCTGGATTGGCCATTGTTGGAAACAGGATGCTGGGCTTGATGGACCCTTGATCTGACCCAGTATGGAATAAAAAAGAAAAGGGTGCAATTTTCACCCTGGAGGATGTAGTTGGGTAACTCCTTGGTTACCTGGCCAGACCCCACTGAAAATTGTCTTCATAAGGCACATTATAATGATCATTTCCAAAGTGGGGTGAAGCAAGCTAGCAAGATAGTGTCAGCCATAAGTACTGTGAAGCAAGCATGGATGAAACAAATAAGAAATTCTACATTTGAAATGATTACTCTACTTGTACTGTAAAACCCAAACTGCAAATTCTCCCAGATATTGGTTTTAGGTGCCCATTCTCATTCATTCTGGTTCTGGAGCCAGTGAGTATACCACATCAGTTGTTTTGTTTTGTTTTGTTTTTCAGTCAAACCTTTATTTCAAACTGATAACCTGAATTTTGTTTTTTAATGTGGTTTTGTTCCAGTTCAGGTTCAACAGAGGCTCTCAGATAATGATTCTGCTTTTGTTCCAGTCCAGGAAAAAATAAAGGGTTGCTCTGTTTTTTGGTTCAGAGTCAGTTTGACTCCTCCCGGTTGCAATCTTCCTGAAGCTTCTAGTCATCAAAGACAGGGGAAACCTCAACAGCATAATCACTGAACATTTAAAGGGAAAACAAGGCACGAGTCTTTCGTCAATGTAGAATTTATGCAATCAATTTCCTGCAAGGCAATGAGATGGAAGCAGTCATCCCATGCATCAATAATCTGCAAAACCATTGTTTCTGACTAGCATTAAGGTTCTGGCAGAGTCAATGGCAGTACTGATGTTCTAGGTCATTACTTGTTCTTGATTGAAAGAAATAACAAGTCACTAGTCTTAAATGCTAGTTGTCCAGTTAGCAAGTTTTGCCCTGGACCATGTCTCCTCTGATATATATTATTTTGCTTCCAGCTCAATCAGACCTGCTCCTCCTGAGCAGTGGATGTCACATAATTACCTGGAATTTTCCCTCCCAGGGGCTGTGAATGGCACCTTCACAGCATCCCTGGCCCATGCTGGCCCATAGAGCAGAAGCTGGCGGCGTGTGAGTCAAACCTAGGTCTTGCAAAGAACAGCATGCAAACACTGCCATGAGTCACCTCTTCTAGTATTTCATTTTTACAAGTAACCTGACATGCCTTACTAAGTTTTTCCACTCTAAGCCTCCAATTATGATGTCACCCAAGATTTCGCCACTTTGAGAATGGCAGTAACAAACTCTCTAAGAACCGCTTTTATTTCTTTGTCTGAGTCTCTCTTTCTGTGCAGAATGGATATTTTACACAGTTTATGTGAATAATATCAGTTCCCAGCAAAGCATCCAGTTCTATGGCATTGTATATGTGCACTGCTTGTTGCTAGCTGGAGGACGGTAGAGGAACATCTTTTTCTGCTTTCATGTATTAACTAATGAACAGCACATGGATAAACATATTCACTTTTTCTTTCTATGGAAGAAACCTCATAAGAACATAAGAAGTTGCCATACTGGGTCAGACCAAGAGTCCATCAAGCCCAGGATCTTGTTTCCAACAGTGGCCAGTCCAGGATACAAGTACCTGGCAAGTACCGAACATTAAATAGATTCCATTCTACTAATGCAGGTAATAAGCAATTTCCTAAGTCCAGGAACTTGTCCAAACCTTTTTTAAACCCAGATAAGCTAACTGCCTTAGTCACATTTTCTGGCAAGGAATTCCAGAGCTTAATTATGCATTGAATGAAAAAGAATTTTCTTTGATTTGTTTTAATGTGCTACTTGCTAACTTTATGGTGGCCCCCTAGACCTTGTATTATCTGAAAGAGTAAACAACCAATTTAGGGTAACCCGTTCTAGTCCTCTCATGATTTTATGGACTTCCATCATAGCCCTCCTCAGCTGTCTCTTCTCCAAACTGAACAGCTCTAACCTCTTTAGCTTTCCTCGTAGGGGAGCTGGTCCATACCCTTTATCATTTTGATCACCCTTCTCTGCACCTTCTCCAGTGCATAATATCTTTTTGAGATGCGATGACCAGAAGTGAACACAGTACTCAAGATGTGTGGTCTCACCATGGAACAATACAGAAGCATTATGACATTCTTTGTTTTATTCACCATTCCCTTCCTAATAATTCTTAACATTCTGTTTGCTTTTTTAATCCTCGCAGCACACTGAGCCGACAATTTCAATGTATTGTCCACTATGACGCTTAGATATTTTTTCCTGGGTGGTAACTCCTAACATGAAACCTAATATTATGTAACTACAGTATGGGTTATTTTTCTCTATATGCATCACCTTGCACTTGACCACATTAAATTTCATCTGCCATTTGGACACCCAATCTTCCAGTCTCACAAGGTCCTACTTCAGTTTATCACTATCTGCCTGTGATTTATCTACTCTGAATAATTTTGTGTCATCTGCAAATTTGATCATCTAATTCGTCATTCCCCTTTCCAGATCATTTATAAATATATTGAAAAGCACTGGGTCCAAGTACAGATCCCTGAGGCATTCTACTGTTTATCTCCATTGAGAAAACTGACCATTTAATCCTACTCTCTGTTTCTTGTCTTTTAAACATTTTACAATCCACAAAAGTACATTGCTTCCTATCCCATGACTTTTTCATTTTCTTATAAGCCTCTCATGGGGAACTTTATCAAATGCCTTCTGAAAATCCAAATACACCACATCTACCGGCTTTCCTTTATCCACAAGTTTATTAACTCCTTCAATAAAATATAGCAGATTTGTGAGGCAAGTCTTCCCTTGGGTAAAGCCATGCTGGCTATGTCCCATTAAACCATGTGTATCTATATGTTCTGTGATTTGTTTTTTAGAATAGCTTCCATGATTTTTCCCAGCACTGGTCAGGCTCACTGGTCTATAGTTTCCCAGATCATCCCTAGAGCCTTTTTTAAATATCAGGATTATATTGGCCCCCTTCCAGTCTTCAGGTACAATGGATGATTTTAATGATCGGTTACAAATTACCAGTAATATATCTGAAATTTCATTTTTTAATTCTTTCAGAACCTGGGGTGTATACCATCTGGTCTGGACAATTTGCTACTCTTCAGTTTGTCAATCTGGCCTACTACATTTTACAGGTTCAGTTCATCTGAATCATCACTCTTGAAAACTGTCTGAGGAATGGGTATCTCCACAACATCTTCATTAGTAAACACTGAAGCAAAGAATTAATTTAGTCTTTCCGCAATGGAAAGACTAAAGTCTTTCCGCAATCTTCTCTAAGTACCCCTTTAATCCCTCGGCCATCTAACAGTCCAACTCCCTCGCAGGCTTCCTGCTTCGGATATATTTTTTTTAAGTTTTTATTATGAGTTTTTGCCTGTGACCAACTTCTTTTCAAATTCTCTCTTAGACTGTCTTTTCAGTATTTTACATTCAATTTGCCAATGCTTATGCCTTTGCCTTTTTTCTTCAGATAGATCCTTCTTCTAATTTTTGAAAGAAGTTTTTTTGGCTACAATAGCCTCTTTCATGTCACCTTTTAACCAAGCCGGCAGGTGTTTGGCCTTCATTCCACCTTTCTTAATGTGTGGAATACATCTGGACTGTGCTTTTAAGATGGTATTTTTAAATAATGTCCACGTTTAACCTTTGCAGCTGCACCTTTCAGTTTTTTTTCTATCTTCCTCGTTTTATCAAAGTCTTTCTTTTGAAAGATTAGTGCTAGAGCTGTAGATTTACTTATTGTCCCCTTCTAGATATGAATTCAAATTAGATCATGTTATGATCACTATTTCCAAGTGGCTCCACCACTGTTATCTCTCTCACCAAATGCTGTGTTCCACTAAGCATTAGATCTAGAATAGCTCCCTCTGTGGTTGGTTCCTGAACCAATTGCTCACATTTTCTGGTAATGAAAACAATCCTTGTCCCCAGTGTTTAGTTTGTGGGATGATATTTGCAAATGAAAGTATGGTACCAAACAAAATAAAGGCCATTTTACCTCAAATCACAGTCATTTGTCAGAAAAGCCAGTAGAATACTTTATTGAACTTTCAAAATCTATAAAGAAGCAGTCTGCATCGTTCATCAAGAGAATGAAGACATCAGAGAAAGCTCAAAAGGTAAGTTACTTGGTTGCTCAAATAATTACCAAAAATAAGGAGCCACACACTTTTGCCGAAACACTATAATGGAATCTTGCTGTGCTATTGTTCGAACAATGTTTGGGCCCGAATTTGAGATAGAAGTTAATAAAATCCCTTTGGCAGATAACACGATTGGAAAACATATTCAAGACATGTCTGCTGACATTAAGCTTCAAATGAAGAATATTTTTCAAGACGATAATATGCTTTTTACATTGCAGTTAGATGAATCAACAGATGTCAGTGGGATAGCACAATTACTGGTTTTTATACATTTCATTCATGCTGACAGAATTCTTGAGCAATTCTTGTGTTGTCTGGAACTTCCAATGAAAACTAGAGGTGAAGATATATTTAAAACATTAGATTGCTTCATGAAGGAAAATAATTTGCAATGGTTAAATTGTATAGGAATGTGCACAGATGGTAATCCTTCAATGGTTGGTTCAAACAAAGATTTTACAGCTTTAACAAAGAAAGAGAATGAAAATATTATAATTACTCATTGCTTTTTACATCATGAAGCACTAGTCACGCAAAGCATTGGCAACGAATTAAGAAAGGTTATGGATCAAGTGGTTCAAATGGTCAATTACATTAAAAGTAGACCTCTTAAATCAAGATTATTTGCTCATATTTGTGAAGAAATGGGAGCAAAATATAAAAACCTTATACTACACACAGAAGTTCGTTGGCTCTCAAGAGGTCGATTGCTTTGTCGTAAATACGAATTGAAGGAAATGATGCTTAAACCTTTTGAGGAAAATCAGCAAAATAAATTCTGCGATCTAATTCAAAACAAACTATGGTGCACAAAACTGGCATATCTTGCCGACATATTTGAACACTTGAATAAAATAAACAACAGTATGCAAGGAAAAGGAGAAAATATTTTAACAGCGGTAGATAAAATTTGTGCTATGAGAGACAAGATAGCAATTTGGAAAAGGTAAGTGACAGAAGGAAATTTGAAATGTTTTCTAAAACTGCTGACTGTGAGCTAAAACGTGAGATCAGTTCGCTAATTATTGACCATTTAGCATTGCTCGGAGAGAAAGTTCATCACTACTTCTCAAATATTGAAATCCAAGATTATGATTGGATCAGAAATCCATTTCTTTCAACTGCAACGATTGACTTATTGAAGAAGAAGAATTAGCTGAAATAAAAAAATAATCGAAGTCTATTAATGATGTATGAAGAGGGTGACTTAGTCAACTTTTGGATTCATGTTTCAAAAATGCACCAAACATAAGTAAAAAAGCGTTAAAAGTTCTTCTGTAGTTTTCCACTACATACAGTTGTGAAGTATCCTTTTCAACGATGACAAATTTGAAGACATTGAAATGTGGAAGCTTAAAAATGCTTGATGATGAAATGCGAGTGTCTTTATCTAATATTCCACCAAATATTCAAAAGCTGTGTTCATCCCATCAAGCTCATACATCTCATTAAAGAGGTAAATAGTTATTGGTGTTATTCAATTTGTTTTATTATTGTTACTCATAAATTATAACAATAACATTAATCTTGGAATATTATATATTTTTAATATAAATGAAAGGTTTTCATGAGATAGGTTGTGTCGTGAAACATTTTATTTATGTATATATTTATGGAAACATACATAAATTGTCAAAATACATTTTGTTCGTTTAACCTTTAATCTCTGGTTTGCTAGTAGACTGAATAACTGTGTCATGAAATTATGTTTGTCTAAAAAGTGTGTCACCAACATGAAAAGTTTGGAAAGCTCTGCCTTATACCTATATAAGCCCATAGGCACTTCTACCTCAGGCAAATCCAAATCCTGCAACAGGCAGCTCAGTCAAATTTGTGACTTGTTGGATTCAGGAATGCCAAATTTATTTCCACACAAAAATAGGGTGTTTTCAACAAGTTCAACTTCTACAAGTTTCCACAACAGGAATACATATAGAAGCAAAAAAAGGTTTTTGTAACACAACAAATTCATTTCTGGCAAAATTCAGCACACTTTATCATAGCAGATCAGTCACTTACTCAATTCAGAGCGTGAGATAAATGTTGACACTTCTATAGGCAGGCTGTTCTCTGATGGTGTCCCTATGATTCCTTCCAAGGTCTTTTCCGAAAAGAAGCTAGGCATGAAGTCTAGGAGTAGAGTTTTGTTGTTACTCTCTCCATGGAAAAATGAGGTCTCCACTGGTTGCTGCCCCAGGGAGCAAAAAACAAACAGCTAGCAGCCAGACCTTAAAACGGCATCTCACCCTTTATATCACTGAATGTCACTGCTGACATTTCTTCTTTGGCTTTCCCCTCTTTTCTTCACAACTAAAGAACCTCCATGCTTATCCCAGGTTTTCTCGAACTCCCTTACTGTTTTGGTCTCCATCACCTCCACTGCAAGGCCATTCCATGCATTATACACCGTTTCTGTGAAGAAATATTTCTTGACGTTGCTCCTGAATCTTCTCCCTTGAATCCTCATACTGGGCCAGATTTTAAGAGGTACGCGTGAGTGTACATTTGTGCGCGCAACCCGGCGCGCACAAATATACGCCCAATTTTATAACATGCGCGTGCAGGTCGCGCATGCTATAAAATCCGGGGTCGGCGCGCGCAAGGGGGTGCACACTTGTGCACCTTGCGCGCGCCGAGCCCTAGGGCAGCCCCGATGGCTTTCCCCGTTCTCTCCGCCCCCCTCCACCTTCCCCTCCCTTCCCCTACCTAACCCACCCCCCAGCCCTATCTAATCCCCCCTCACCTTTGTTTAATAAGTTGCGCCTGCCTTTGGGCAGGTGTAGGTTGTGCGCACCGGCCAAGTGCCGGTGCGCGATCCCCTGGCACAGCTGCTGTGCCAAAGGCCTCGGTCCCACCCCGCCCCCGCCCTGCCCCTTTCACAAAGCCCCGGGACATAATCGCGTCCCGAGGCTTGCACACGTCGCCGGGCCTATGCAAAATAGGTTCGGCGCATGCAGGAGAGGTTATGCACGTAAATCCTGAGGATTTACGCACGTAACCCTTTGAAAATCTGGCTCACTGTGTCTTCTTGTTCTACAGCATTCTTTTCCTGAAAAAGGTTTGTTTTTTGTGCACTGTTGATACCTTTGAGATATGTGAATGTATCTACCATATTCCACTGGCCTCTCTTCTTCTCTGGGGTATACATATTTAGGTCCTTAAGTTTTGTTTCATAGGGTTTTTAGTGTAGATTCTGCAATATTTTAGTAGCTTTTCTCTGGACTACCTCCAGCCCGTCTATATTCTTTTGTAGGTACGACCTCCAGAACTGCATACAACATTCTAATGGGTGAATTTTTAAATGCCAGCGCATGCCAATACCAGGAGATATGTATGTGCCCAAGCTGCACATGCGCTGCGGGCTTTTTCAAAGGTTCGCGGCCATGCACATATCTCCCAGTATGTGCGGAAGAGCCGGTTTTTTAAAAAGGGGCAGGCCAGGGGCAGGGTATGGGCCTGGACAGCATCATTAGGCACTGTCCTGGTGATGCGCATGCTGGCAGCCGGCTGGCGTGCACAACTTATTACTGCTCCACAGAGCAGGTAAGTAATAAGTATAGAAAAAAAAACTTGTTAGAGGGGATTTAGAGGGTTAGGGAGGAGAGAGGAAAAGACAGGCAGGGTAGGTAGAGGATGTGGGAAGTTCCCTCCCAGTCCTTTATTGGAGCGGATTGGGAGGGAACTGGGGAAAAGCCCAGTCTGTCACCATGTGCATTTTATAAAATGCCCCTCTCCTTGCTCGCGCGAGTCAGCACTCATGCGCATATGCGTGCGCCAATATAAAATCAGGCGTGCATGGGTAGCCGATTTTATAACATGCATGCGTCAGCATTCGCATGTTATAAAATTGGCACGTCCATGTGCATGTGCTGTAACCGCGCATGCACATGGACACCCGTACATGGATCTAAAAATTCACCTTTAAGTGAGATCTCACCAATGACCTGTACAAAGGCATTATTACCTCCTATTCTACTGATTATGCTTTTGCCTATGCCATAGGCAGCAGAAAGGGGGGAGCCAAAGGGGCATGGCCCCATCAAAATTCTGGCTGCGGCCAGCAATGACTGCTCCCCCTTCCCTTCTAAATTTCCATCAGGCTCCCTACTTAACGAGCATGTCTAGTAGCTTGAATTGTTTGATGTTTTAAGAGGAATGCAGATGTTTTTGTTTTTCCATTGTTGCACTGTAAACAGAGTATGGCTTGTTTCAGTTTACGGTTCAGTTTTTATCTGCACATTTCTATTTGTACTGTTATGTGTCGCACCTCGTGGGTAGGCTGTTTTCTTTCTTCTTTCCCTGGAGAGATATACAGTTTGGAGGCACTTGGAAAGCAGGGAAGATGGAGCAAGTGGTAAAGGTCCTTGCTACAGGGCAGCAGCAATTGCAGAACACCCTACAAACTCAAAATGACCATCAGCAGGTGCTGATAGAACAAGTTATGCAGCAAAATACAGTGCTCACTCAAGGAGCACAGGCTGTACAGACCACTGTGACCTGGCCACCTCCCTTATCACCACTTGTTTGTATGGCCCCATGAAAAGACCTTGAGTGTTTCCTGAAGAACTTTGAATGGATCACTAATTTGGCAGGATGGCTAGAAGAAAGATGGACTTACACGGAGCAGTCAAGCTGCCTTCCAAACTGTCAACCTGGAGAGAAGGTTTTGGCAAGGAGTTCTTCAGCCAGAGGAAAATCCACAGAACCTTTTCCATTGACTTAAGGATGTGGCTTGGAAATGGCTGTGCCTGGAAGAAAAGACCGGCATGGAGGTAGCCAACGCGGTTTTGCTGGAACAGTTCCTAGATGGCCTACAAAATCCTATGTGGCAGTGGGTGTGCCAACACCTGAACCTTACGCTAGAGATAGCATTGGAGATGGTGGAGGCCTATTACCAAGCTCAATCATCCCTGAATCGCCATGGGCTCAGGGGAGACCTTCTAACCTGAGTAAAGGACTCCAGAGTCTTAAGGACAGGAGACCTTGACAGCAGACGAGGCCAGACAGGCTGGACTTTTCATCTCAACCACAAAATCCCACAGGACCGCCATGTTTTAGCTGCAGTGAGAGGGGACATTTTGCACAAGACTGTCCCCACAGGAAAGACTAAACAATGGATGTTAATGCTATGGCCCCACACTTTTGTAATTTCATGGATGTCCCTAGCCAGGGAGACTCTACTTTTGTGATTATAGTTGAGCTAGATGGCATTCCAACCCAGGCATTGGCGTTCTCTGGGAGTGTGAAAATGCTCGTTCAAAGAGACTTGGTGAAGTGGGTCCAGATTGACTACGACAGAGTAGTGACCCTGGCATGTATCCATGGGGACCAACAGCAGCATCAAACAAGCCAGATACAACTGAAGACCCTGTTCAGCCAAGACAAAATAGAGGCAAGACTTCTTCCTTGGCTACCTAACCCATGGGGACAGGGCAGGACTGTTCAAACTTTGAGACCCTGTGCTTACAATGATTTCATCCAGATGTGTATCATAAAGATTCTAAGTCCTGGAGGCAACTTCAACAGGACAAATACTGTTATGCTGCGAATTTAGAGGGAACTGGGGGAAGGGTCAGAGTCAGTGGAAGAGCACCAACCCACCCAGAATGTCATTCGTAGCCCCATGAAGTGGGAAAATGGGAGTAACTTGGGGAGTTTCAGGCAGACCCGAGGGGAGGATGAGCCTTTGAAGTGGGCCTGGAAGCATATACAGAGGGTGGATGGAAAGCAAGTTCCTGGAGAGCAGGTTACAGAGCCTAGTCCTCCTTATTTTGTAATGAAACGGGACCTACTTTACCGAGGCACAAAGGGAAGTGTGGAAGGGGAATTGATAGAAAAACTCCTAGTTCCCAAACCATATCGTCAGAAGGTCATGCAACTAGTGCACAGACACCTTTACGGTGGCCACTTGGGAGAGGAAACTAGAGCCACTAGAGAGATCTAGTCAAAGAATTAAGTATATCCTCGTCATTCTGGACTATGCCATAAGATATCAAAAGGCAGTAATGCTACAGCACATGAAGACCCTGATGCTGGTGACTGCCCTAATGGAAGTTTTTTCAGGACTTGGGCTGCCCAAGGAGATCCTACTGGATCAGGAGACCCCGTTTGTTTCCAAGTTAATGAAATAACATTACAGAAATAACATTAATGAAATAACATTACAGAAAGGTAAAACTCTGAGCACCTCGGTGTTTCACCCTCAGACTGATGGCCTCATTGAGCACTTCAACCAGATGCTCAAGTAAATATTAAGGAAAGTTGTGGATGAAAACGACAAGAACTGGGACTCCTTGCTGCTCTACATGCTGTTTGCAATTCATGAAGTGCTCCAGAGCTTGATGGGGTTTTCCCTTTATGAATTCCTATGGGGAGGAGACTGAAAGTAATCCTGGGCATAACTCAGGAAACTTGGGAACATGAAGGGAACCCCAGGCAGAAGCTCGTGGACTACGTTCTCCAAGTTCAGGATCGCCTAAGAAAGCTGGAGAGGCAGCCCACTTATGCCTAGAGAAGGCTCAAGCTACCCAAGCCCAAGCTTATAATCACCCCAAGGGTGAAAGAGTATTCCAGCTGGAGGACTGTGTCCTTGCCCTTGTCCATTCTTTGCAAAGTAAGTTGTTAGCCAGCTGGCAAGGCCCCTATGAAGTTTTGAAGAAAACAGGGCCTGTGGATTACAAAATAGTCCAGCTAGATAAATGAAAGAAAACTCAGATCTACTATGTAAACCTTTTGAAGAAGTGGGTTCCACAGGTGTGTGGAATGGTACAAGAAGAGTTTGTTCCAGAGGTCAGACCTGAAGTGGACCAATCCCAGATTCCATTCGGAAAGCAGCTGTCCACTACACAGACAGCTGACTTAAAGCAACTGGTGTAACAAAACAAGGAGATCTTAAACCTATCAGATTGTACCCAACTAGTGCTGCATGATATCATTATGTCTCCTGGAGTTGTGTGCATCAAGAATCCTATCGGATACCCGAGGCCAGGTGCTGCATCATTGAAACCGAAGTGAAGGAGATGCTCCGGCTCAGAGTTATAGAGGAGTCTAACAGTGATCAGTCGTCACCCATAGTGTTAGTGCTGAAGCCAGATGGGAACATAAGGTTTTGCATTGACTTTAAAAAAGTAAACGAGATCTCAAAATGTGATACACACTTGATGCCTCGAGTGGATGAGCTGATTGAATTTTGAGATCTCTACCTGGACCTTACAAAAGGGTATTTGCAGGTGCCTCTCATGCTTGCAATGAAGGAGAAGACTGCGTCCTTGATGCCATGGGGATTTTTCCAGATTACTGTCTTTCCTTTTGAACTCCATGGCACTCCTGCAATGTTTCAGTACTTGGTCAACTGCCTGCTCTGCTTACATCAAGGGTACATTGCGGCCTCTAGGATGACATCGTGGTATACAGCCCAGATTGGAAGACACATCTAAGCCAACTCCAGGCCATGCTAACCAGTTTGAGGAAATCAGGATTGATAGTCAACCCTAAGAAGTGCTTGCTAGGAGGGCAAGAAGCCCAGTATCTTGGCTACACCTTGGGGAAGGGCAAGGTCCATCTGCAGGCCTGGAAGATCAAGGCAATCACCCGGGTTTCAGTCCCACAAACAAAAACAAAAGTGATAGCATCCCTATGCCTCACAGGGTATTACAGAAAGTTTATCCCCAATTACTCTGAGAAGGCAGAACCTCTCAAAAGGCTATTGTTGAAGAAAGGTCCATTAGTCAGCTGAAGCAGAAGAGGCCTTCCAGGTTCTGAAAGAGGTGTTATGCTCCAAACTGTTCCTGATAAGTCCGGATATCACCGGACTCTTCATGGGGCAGAAAAATGCCTTAGAAGTAGGCTTGGGAGTCATCTTATTACAAGAGAAGGATGGCCAAGAACATCTCATGACATACATTAGCTAGCAGTTGATGCCACGAGAGAGATATTACTCAACGGCTGAGAAGGAGGCCTTGGCAGTCAAGTGGGCCTTAGAAGCCTTGCACTATTACTTGCAGGGATGGCAGTTCACACTAGTAACGGACCACCAAACATTCCTATGGATAAACAGAAATAAGGAGTCCAATGTAAGGTGATGAGATGGTTCCTGCCCTACAGCCCTTCAGCTATAAAATACAACATACAGCAGGCAGGGAAAGCACCAATGCAGATTTCCTATCTAGAGAGGTGTCCCTAGAACAGGTAGGGACTCATCCTGACAAGGCTAAGCTGAGGGGGAGGGGGAGGGTATGTGATGGAGTATGTTTGATGTCTGTGTGCTACCTGAAGTTAAGGTGAGCTGCATTCTTTGTTTGATTTTGCTTTTCACCGTAAATAAATTGCACATAAAGGAAACAGCCAGAGTCTGCCTCCTTATTCCTCCTGGCTGTTTCCCAAGTTGCTATCGCCCAACTTACCACAGATGTGTATTGGTGTTTTAGGCCTGGAGTAACATTTGCTGTTTGCATTTTCATGGGTAGGGTTCTTACCAATTGAATGCTGGCAGTTAGAGCTGTTTTGGTATGGAAGGTTTAGTATAATACTGTAATTGTAGTTCAATTTACTTATAGCTTTCTGAGGGCCAAGTGCCTAACCCAACACACTTTACAATAGGCCTGATATCATATGGGTTCCAAGTATCTTTTGTAGGGTTTCCTCATTAGCACCACAGTAGTGTATGCAAATATAATATACATGTTATTGTAAGTGATAATTTTACTTCAGAAGACTGTACTTTGAATGTTCTTTTTCATGTAAAATCTGTTATTATAAATGCATAATTATTGTGTGTGTTGGGTGGTGGTGGGGAACAATGCTGTAAGATTCGCCTAGGGTGCCTAATACCCTTGCAATGACCCTGAGAGAGTTCAGCACATACAGGCCCTCACCATTCACCATCTCCCACTTCCCTAGGATCAAATACAGGGGTGACATATCAAGGTGAGCTTGGATGCTCTTTTTAAGCAGCGCGTGGTGCCCAAACAATTAGTACTGTTTTGATATATGACGGTCACATTTTCTTGGTTTCTGATTACATCTCTTGATACTCGATGGTCTTCTCTCTCTCCATACATAGTACAGAAAAGTCGCTTAATAATGACATTTCTATTAATAATGCTATTTTTCTTAGGGACAAGCCTGCAAGCAGAATGAATACCCTAACGGTTTTCTAGCATCCAGTACTTTATTGGTAGGTCTGGGAATGAATAATTCAAATCTATGATTTATGCAAAGGATGTACGTAAGAAAGAATGACATTAACTGTAAACATAAATTAAGAAATTGGCAGTGGAGGTGGAGCTGATGGTAAGGCTAAGGGCAGAGCTTGGCTGGTCTCCCAACCAAAAAGGCATTCTGCTACCCCTGGCCTATGCACCCCAGCATCCCTCTGGCTCTAGTGATTAGCTTATCACAGTTTCACTACCTTGAGATCAACAGACATGATCACCCATAGGTCCCTTTCTAGGATAGTACACATTAGTATCTCACCCCCCCTCCCTCCCACATCTACTTCCTCAGATTTTTATACCCCAAATTCATGATTCTGTATTATTTGCAAGAAGCACAGCTATCAAAAAACCCCAAACTGTTGATTCGGGGTAGTTAGTAGAACAGTGATGGGCTCTCTATGGGCATGACTGACACAAATTCAGAATTTTGTCAATTAAAAATAATCTGATCTTATGATAAAAAAGCAGCTCAGAGGCCCTGTGTTCCTCACATAAACCTTCTTTATGTGATTTTTTAAAAACTCCTTACTCAGAATAACATAACACATTATCAGCTTCATTACAATATGCATGATTCATAATACCTTTTCAGAAAAGCATAGTTTTATGCCAAGTTACTGCTTGTTACCTTGTTGAGTTTTTAAATTTTTAAATGTTAGCTTCCTTTTAGTTTTCAAAAGTATTTATAGTATATGATGTAACTATAGGGCCGGATTTTAAAATCTACGCCCGATTTTATAACATGCGCGCGCAGCCACGCTCGTTATAAAATCCGGGGTCGGCGCGCGCAAGGGGGTGCACACTTGTGCACCTTGTGCGCGCCGAGCCCTAGGAGAGCTCCGATGGCTTTCCCCGTTCTCTCCGCCCCTCCCCCACCTTCCCCTACCTAACCCGCCCCCCAGCCCTACCTAAACCCCCCCATACCTTTATTATGCAAGTTGCTCCTGCCGCTGGGCAGGCACAGGTTGCGCACGCCGGCCAAGTGCCGGTGCGCGATCCCCCGGCCTAGAGGCCCTACGGAGGACTCTGACCATGCCCCCACCCCGCCCTGGACTGCCCCGCCCCTTTTTTCAAGCCCCGGGACATGCGCACATCCCAGGGCTTGCGTGCGTTGCCGGGCCTATGCACGGCATGTGTAACCCCCCTGCGCGCGTAAATCCAACTGGATTTACGTGCGCAGGGCTTTTAAAATCTGCCCCATATTGTTTTTATGTTATTATTATGATATTTTTGTTTTATGGTTATTGTTTATTGATTATTATGTATGTTTTTAAATTCATTTTTGCTAAAATATATATTTATGTTTACTTATAATCCACTTAGTATTTAAGAAAAGCAGGCTATAAGTTTATAAATAGTTGTTCTCATATCATCAGCAGCATCTAGAACTGAGCAGCGTAAATATGTATGCACAGACTATGAAGTTGAACTAAGAGCAAGAAACCAAAAATGGTTTCCCATGCTTCAATTACCACATTGCTTCATTCACATAGCTTCAAAAGCACTTACCAGTCCTATTTCACAGGAATCAACTGTGAGACAAGGATTAATACAAGAGAAATAGAACTATGCACTTCTAGGTTTATTTTTTTTTTTTTTTACATTTATACTCATATGAAAGAATCTTTTACAGGAGTTAGAAAAGCTTTACAAGAGTTTGAGAGTACATTTTTTATTTCTAAATAAAAGTAGTATATTTGTTCTATTTCTAGTATGTGGTACTATTTCTTATATGATCTATTTTGTATGTGGTATTTAGGGCAAAGAAGATATGAGTAATGAATTGTTAATAAAGCAGTTGTGTATTTAGTTTCATAGGGGAGTCCATAATATGGGTACTTTAGTTTGTGTGCTTAAAATGATTGAATGTAGTAGTGTATCTAGTACAATGAGTAATTGCACTATTTGAGGCACTGTTATTGTTATTATGTAAACCGTTTTGATTTGTAATCCTGTTACAAGAAATTCGGTATATAAAACTGTTAAATAAATAAATAAATAAATAAATAAATAAACAATAAGCCATGCTTGTTACTGTAGCAATGCTATATTGCTGTACTGCATGCATATTCTCTCTGTTTATGGGATTCAATATATAGAATATTTTAGGGGTGCTTACTGTGTTGAATTTTTACTACTGCATTGTAATCTTATTGATATTCCTTAGAGTTTGTTTGTCACATATAGATGTATATATGCTTTGCTTTCCTATGCTTTGTTTTCCTATGTTTTCCGTCTTGTTTTTCAAAACAATGTTTACTGTACTAGCTGCTCATAGGGTTTCCTGCCCAATAGTTGACATGTCTTATTTTATATTTTCTACATAATCATTTTACACTTTCTATATATATTTTTCTGTATCTATATTTAAATTAAGGTTTTAGTTAATTTTCTTTTAGAGCCTTTCCATGTACATTTCATCTACATTTCTTTGGTTTATTTTCAGATTCTGTGTATTGTTGCTTTGAAGATCTTTTTGGTCTCATTTTCTGTCCCTCCTGATGCAGCCACTATGAAACATGGCCCGTGTCGGGGTACCAACAGTACCCCGACACGGGGGTACTTTAATTGTGAATAATAATTGATAAGTCTGCCTGACTTTACTTAGTTATATATTAATAAAATTCACTTTATGCATTGAAGACTTATTTTTTTGTCTGTAGATGAACTTGAGTGTTTGGATACACTCCTTTTTCTTCTTGGTCCTAAATGCATATTCTGACATCCTAATATAGTCCCATGCATGTGTGCTATGAGTTTGAGAAGAAGAGAAATGCACATGTGAAAAAGATTTTGTATGCATGTAGAAAGTATGAGGACTGTTAAGTGTGAGATGTGATTGAAGAGTTACAGAGGAAAAGTATTAATGCAAGAGCAAATTCACCTAGAATTATACAGGAAACATGGTGTGCGGGTTGCATAGGATAATTCCGAGGTCCATATTTAGAAGTATTTAGACAGATAACTCAGAACCTATTTGGCTAAATGAATATTTGGGCCCTTACCAGCTATATTTTAACTGGCTAATAAGTTAGATGGCTAGAATTTAGCTGGCTAAGGGGGTCATTTTCCAAAGCTATCGCACGCGAAAAGTCCCTTTTCGCGTGCGATCACTAAATGAGGGCGGCATCAAGACTGGAACAGGAGGAGTCGGGGCGGCACTGGGGCGGACTCCACGAAGACATTGCTTTGCCCCCCCCCCCCCCCCCCTCCTGTACTACGCGATTCAAAGAGCCCGGTGGTATTAGTGAATCTAGGCCTAAGTTAGAGATGTTCTGGAGACGTAACTGGGAGGAGTTGAGAGAACTGGCTAAGTTATCCGACTAACTTCAATATTCAAAGTTAGCCAGCTAAGGACTGGATTCATCATTCTATCGCAGAATAATGAATCCTGCAAAAATGGGGGGGGGGGACGAAGGGGGGCGGGCCTGTGAAAGCCGGCAGCCTTCGCACCACTGCGGTGTCTTCGCTGCCAGCTTTTGCACCGAATAACGCCACTGTGAAAGGTGGTGTATTCGGCACACTACTGGCGACGATAAGGTTACTAACATTATCGCCACCAGCAAAGACATTGCCGAGTCCGCCCCCTCGACTCCTCCCCTCACCGCCCCAACTTCTGAAGCATATATTTAAGTGTCTGGGTCTGTGTGTCACATAACTTATTGTGGCTCTTTCTCTTGTATATCCTGAGCATCTATTTTTCAGGCTGTGACAAACGTCATTTTTCTATCAAACATCTGGCAATTATCTGCTTTTATGACAGCTGCTATTCAGGTTAGGGGGTTTTGAATGTGCACCCTTCTGATGCCAGATTTATTTGGGGGGGTGAATCACGCCCTAAGTGCAAAACCATCACTACTATTGAACTTACAAAGGGCCCTGCCCCCTTTTTCTACCAAGTGCTTTTAATCATAGCTGGCGCTGGAAATACCTGGCCTTGCCTGTTACAGAGATCTACCCATAGTAGAATGCTGATGCACAAATCAGAGAGTCAGAGGTATATTCCCTATTCATATACAACCTAGTTATATATTCATATACATATCCCTGTGGAGGAGCTGTGATTGTTTTACAGGCATGACAATAAAGTGTGTTTTTAGAGGAAATGACATCAGATGATGAATAGCAGCTCATGTCCTAGGTAAAAGATGTTACAAACACAGAAAAGGCCCCCCACCCCAGCTGAAGGTAAAATATATCTCACCAGGACAGACAGATATAATTTTGATTCTCTCTCTGCAGAGGCTGCTGCCCAGGCAGGCAGGTGTAAAGAAGTCAGGTCTCTACTTCTATATTCCGTCCATTAAATGAATCCGGGAAGAAGAGTGGTTGACAAGATGCTCGCTATATAATTTAATTAGTGCCACAGCTGTGCATACTTAAATTCCTGCCGAGAAGATGTTTTCTTCAAAGTCCTAAAACCTGCCTTGTTTGTAGACAGGCTCTTGTTGACGCAAGCTAGATCAGAGTTGGCCAACTCCAGCTCTCAGGTGAAGCAAAAAGGCCTATTTGTTAGGATAATTAAAATATGTAAACTAATCATAAACTATGCCTATTGCATGGAAATTAATCACATGACTACCAATTATGCATATCCCTAGAAAAATAGAACTAGATGTAATATTTAAGAACCAGAGTTCACTATCATTGAGATAGGCAATTGCCAGTATAAGCAGTGCTGCAAAAACATGTCACTATTTTTATAATTATCTTCCTCCTTGGGTAGTTAATAAGATGAGTCAGTTAATACTCAATATTCATTTTCTGCAGAGACACCATGCAATGCAGTGTCTGTAAACATTAACCAACACCTTATTCATGAATGCCTAATTATTCTTAACGATCCAAGTATGAGGTGGTTGACTGCAATATTCACTCTGACCTAATAAATATTTTTGTGTATTTTTCAAGGTAATTTAATTATGAATGTTTATGAAAGATGTACAAGTGAAGGTCCACGGTTCAATTCCTGGTTCATATCTTCTACTCCTCAGAACACCTGGGACTGGAGATGCTGTAGAAACAGCGCTCATACACCCTGGAGGGTTGGGGAGGGAGGCTCGGTCATCACACAATGGTGACACCTAATGGTCAGATTTAGAGCCCTTAATTGCAGGATTCTGGAAGTAGGAGCCCTAGTCAAGGACTCTTGCTGCAGAGTCTGAGCTATGTTTGCTGGCTGGGGATGTAAAATAGGAGGGAAATATCCCTGTCTAGTCAGGAATGAAGGCTCATGGTGCTGTAGCCCAGCAGAGGCTTGTTAAATTGTGCTGGAAGCCCATAGGTACAGGAAGCAAACTGCCATGCATCCCCCTTCCACACCCCCCCCCCCCCACACACACACAAAAGAAAGAATAAAAGAAGGGACAATAGCTTTGATGACTGACTGCTGCTGCTAACATGTTTCAAACCTGGGCTAATTCATCTCCAGTGAGTGCATGCTACCATGTGCTCATATGTTTTTTGGATCTTGCAATGATTAAATTCTTGCTGCAGCACATAAAACATACAAAATGGATTCAAGGAAATCGCCAGAAATGGAGCAAGGCCCGTAACTTTCAGGAAGCTTCTATGTAGATTATGAGATCATTGTCTTTCCATTTCTTATGGCCAAACTGCATTTTACAATGAGAGCGCATTTCTCAAGTTGCTGGAGACATGTCACTAAAAACTCATCTCCTACATCCATTAAGTTTCCAAAATTCCTCTTCTGGTGGCTTACTGATTACTGAGAGATTTGATATCATAACTGTAAACATTGTGTGAAGGTCTTTTACCTTATTAAAAGGTAAAAGCATTCTTTAACATGAAGAGCCTGATTTTACCCTGCCCCCCCCCCCCCCCGGTCCAGACTATGAATTACCCCTATGCTTGGGGTGGGAGTACCACATGAAAAATTATATTTACTAATATGATTTATCTTCAGGTTCGTAGCCTGAGTGGGGATGAGACAGGATCCTGGTCACCCTGTTACCACAGTTCTGAGCCCTTCCCAAACAACCTCTCACTTGTGGCACCAGAGACCAGATAAAATTATCACATCAGCATAAAACAGTAATTAACCCTTTTACTAGTATTATGTAAGTAGACAGTAAATCCAACCAGATCATTAAATGGGAAAAGAAAAGTAGTGAAGTATAATATAAACTCACAGTTTTCTTATTTTATATCAAGCAATGCAAAAACAATACTTGGCATGGCTTGTTAGCCAGGGAAACAACATACTCATATGGATAATAAAAAAAAAAAAGTAATGATAATAGAGAAAAACTGGGGGGGGGGGGGGGGGAGGGAAGCAGTGAAGTGCACAACTTTCAAAAATTCTTTACCCCTGAGTACTCAAAAAGGAGGGTGGGTGGGTGGAACAGATCCACCCCAATGTCAACAGTTTATAAAGCGTGCACCCTGTCCCAAACACAAAATTGTGTGGAAAAAAACCCCAAGAAAATGAAGAAGTCCCTCGTGATGTGGAGCTGGTTAGATAACAAACCAAATAGATGAACACTGCAGTGTGTGGAAGGCATCTCTCTCCTGAGGAGCTTCCCCAAATGGTTTACTTGGAATAAACAGAAAGCAGGCCTGATTTCAGTCTCTTACAGAAAGCCCACCGGCTATCAGTTTCTCTTTCCCTGCCTTATCTCATGTGTCTGTGGCAAGGGTTTATGCTTGACTTTGCCTGAAAGGCTGAAGCAGTTAAGATGAGATACTGAAATTGTGAAAAAAGGCAAAAAAATAAACCTTCTCCTTCTTCTATTAAAATACTCTCTATGCAAAGTTTAGTTTACTTAACTCAGTCTCTTTGGAGGGTGATCCAGCTGTGTGCTCCTAGGCCTGGATATCTCTGGAAAGGAAATCTCTCAGCTTTTGACTCCTCTGTCCCTTGTTGGGATTTTACATGTAGCTCAGCTATGAAATAAGAACAGCTGTCTGTCTTTCTATTTCCTTAGAGCACAGACTTCTGACTCTCCCTCTTGATAAGTAGTTCTTCAGGAGAAGACTGATTGCAGAGCTGCCAGATACACTCCTCTCTTCCTGGCACCTGGCTCCAACTCCTGGCCAACCCCGACCCTCATACACAGACAGAGCCAGCCAAATTGCACCTTTTCTACCTTAAATGGTCTCCCAGCATTCCTTTAGCTTCCTCCTCTGCTGGCTATGTAGTGCTGTTCTCTGGGCAGGCTAAACAGTACAGCCCTTTTCCCAACTTGTTAACACTGAGTGCAGAACATTTGTCATTCCTAGGAGAGCACGCAGAGGTTTTGACGTATTTTAATATTCCTTCACCTTCGTTGCGGTGGCTTGCAATCTCTGCAGGTTGAAAAACCCTTTTTGGCAGGACTAAAACACATCACTCAGATCCAGATGCAGCTTGGACCACATTGTAAGGCTCTGACACATGATAAGCTCAGAGAGACAGGAACCTGGTTTATTGTAGCTTCCTACATTACTAAAGCTTTTTTTCCCCATTCTGTGTCCATGTGGAAAAATAACAAGAAATTAAGCTAAAAAAATGTTGTATTCTTACTTAGCTCACCAATGAACACTTCTAACATAGCTGGCCTTTCCACCTTGAATACTGTGTACAATTCTGGTTGCTGCATCTCAAAAATGATATAGTTGCGATGGGAAAGGTACAGAGAAGGGCAACCAAAATGATAAAGGGGATGGAACAGCTCCCCTATGAGGAAAGACTAAAGAGTTTAGGACTGTTTAGCTTGGAGAAGAGACAGCTGAGGGGGGATATGATAGAGGTGTTTAAAATCATGAGAGGTCTAGAACTGGTAAATGTGAATCGGTTATTTACTCTTTCGGATAATAAAAAGATTAGAGGGCCCTCCATGAAGTTAGCATATGGCACATTTAAAACTAATTGGAGAAAGTTCTTTTTCACTCAATGCGCAATTAAACTCTGGAATTTGTTGCCAGGGGATGTGGTTAGTGCAGTTAGTGTAGCTGGGTTTAAAAAAGATTTGGATAAATTCTTGGAAGAGATGTCCATTACCTGCTATTAATCAAGTTGACTTAGAAAATAGCCACTGCTATTAATTGCATCAGTAGCATAGGATATACTTAGTTTTTGGGTGCTTGCCAGGTTCTTATGGCCTGGATTGGCCACTGTTGGAAACAGGATGCTGGGCTTGATGGACCCTTGGTCTGACCCAGTATGGCATGTTCTTATGTTCTTATGTCTGTAATGATTCAAAACAAAAACATAATAGCTGGATACAGTACAGAAGGAGCTCTTCAATCGGTGTCTTCATTCCAACTCGAACCCTAACAGACTGCTTCCAACATTTCGAATCAAGAGGGAAATATCCTAAGGATTCCATATCCTGGAAACCCTTTTCAATAAAGGAACTTACCCTGCCTACTTGGCAGGTAAGTTTCCACCTCACCCTCAGTGTAAAAGTAGCAAAAAAAAAGTTTTAAACTGGTTAAATCACAGAACTCCATCTGAGGCCAGGTAATTAAGCTCTTCTCTGTCTCACATATTTCAGGTAACTCCTGCTCCTCTCCCTGACTAGAAGCAAACTCAGTATGCCTCTGGAGGTCCTCATACTCCCTAGCATGCACATACCAAGAATGCGCCAGTACTCAGGGCTGCAAAGAAAAGTGCTGTCTGTGATTTAGAGACCATGAGGGGCTTACACATTTATAATCTGTGTGGGAAATCCATATTCCTTGGAACTCATACACATATTTGCTTGGGAAGGCAGTGAGGGTCCAGGAGCATTCCAGTGGAAGGTGGAAGATAATCAGGGACCTTCATGTTCAGTTTTTATTTTCCCCAGGAATTTATCAGTGTTTATTATAACCAACAAAAATGGGAGAAAATCAGTGGAAAATACAAGTAGTGGAAAAAATGAGTCAATCGCTAAACATAAGGCACAGAGCAGCAGTTATAATCCCAAAGAATGTTGCTTGCAGATTGGATGGGCCACTGGTGTCTTTCTCTGCTGTCATTCACTGTGTTATTATGGAAAATGCTGCAGCTCAATGCTAATACATTTAACCAATGAATAACATCCAAATCTCATCAGATTATCCTACTACCTGGTGCACTTACTGAACATCAATGCTTGTTTCTGATGCTGCTATTATTGATCAAGCATGGAAGGATTTTAAGATACATATTTTCACTTAAAAATATTAAGGCTGAGGATTCCTAACTGCACTGAAAGGTCTGTGGCTTCAACTGGCTTGCCTCTGTTGACCAGCGGGAGAGAGTGCGGTGGTACCGTTCGTCATCATTGTGGCACTGAAGTTCCCCCAGAAAACCTGTCCGGCAGCGGTGTGCAGAGGAGACTCCTATTTGCACTGAAAGCTCTGTGGTTTGCCTTTGTTGATTGGCAGGAGAGAGTGCAGTGGGACCGGGAGGGCAGAGTTTGTATCATGATTGTTGTGCCAAAGTTCCCCCCTAAAACCTGAGCAGCAGCGGCGTGCAGAGGGGATTCCTACCTGGGTCAGAAAGGTCTGTGGCTTGCCTCTGTTGATTGGTGGGAGAGAGTACGATGGGACCGGGAGAGAAGCGCTGATGTCATCATTTTGGCGCCAAAGTTCCCCCATAAAACCTGAGCGGCAACAGTGTGCAGAGGGGATTCCTACCTTCACTGAAAGGTCTGTATCTTGCCCCTGTTGACCTGCAGGGAGAGGGTATGGTGGGACCGGGAGAGCAGTTTTGATGTCATCATTGTGACGCCGAAGTTCCCCCATTAAACCTGAGCAGCAGCGGAGCACTGCCACCGGCACCCCAAAGCAGCACACCACAGGGGGCACAACCTTTCTCTCTGTTTTCCTGCAGGACAATATGGGCAAGAAAAGAAAGGGGAAGATTTGTTTCATAGAAACATAGAAATGATGGCAGAAGAAGACCAAACGGCCCATCCAGTCTGCCCAGCAAGCTTCACACATTTTTTTTTCTCATACTTCTCTGTTTCTCTTAGCTCTTTGGTTCTATTTCCCTTCCACCCCCACCATTGATGTAGAGAGCAGTGATGGAGCTGCATCCAAGTAAAATATCAAGCTTGATTAGTTAGGGGTAGGGATGTGAATCGTTTTTTGACGATTTAAAATATCGTCCGATATATTTTAAATCGTCAAAAATCGTTAGGGCCACGATACAATACCAATTCCCCCGATTTATGGTCAAAAAATCGTAAATCGGGGGAAGGGGGAGGGCAGGAAAACCGGCACACTAAAACCCCCTAAAACCCACCCCCGACCCTTTAAATTAAATCCCCCACCCTCCCGAACCCCCCCCCCCAAATGCCTTAAATTACCCTGGGATCCAGCGGCGGTCCATAGCTAAATCGGGGGAAGGGGGAGGGCAGGAAAACCGGCACCCTAAATCCCCCTAAAACCCACCCCCGACCCTTTAAATTAAATCCCCCCTCCCGAACCCCCCCAAATGCCTTAAAGTACCCTGGGGTCCAGCGGCGGTCCGAAACGGGCCGAAAACCGGCACACTAAATCCCCCTAAAACCCACCCCCGACCCTTTAAATTAAATCCCCCCCCCCTCCCGAACCCCCCCAATTGCCTTAAAGTACCCTGGGGTCCAGCGGCGGTCCGAAACGGGCTCCTGCTGTTGAAGCGTGTTGTCTTCAGCCGGCGCCATTTTGCAAAATGGCCGCCGCAAAATGGCGGCGGCCATAGACCAACACGATTCGACCGCAGGAGGTCGCTTCCGGACCCCCGCTGGACTTTTGGCAAGTCTTGTGGGGGTCAGGATGCCCCCCCAAGCTGGCCAAAAGTCTCTGGGGGTCCAGCGGGCGTCCGGGAGCGATCTCCTGCCGCGAATCGTTTTCCGTATGGAAAATGGCGCCGGCAGGAGATCGACTGCAGGAGGTCGTTCAGCGAGGGTTCCAGACCTCCGCTGAACGACCTCTTGCAGTCGATCTCCTGCCGGCGCCATTATCCGTACGGAAAACGATTCGCGGCAGGAGATCGCTCCCGGACGCCCGCTGGACCCCCAGAGACTTTTGGCCAGCTTGGGGGGGCCTCCTGACCCCCACAAGACTTGCCAAAAGTCCAGCGGGGGTCCGGAAGCGACCTCCTGCGGTCGAATCGTGTTGGTCTATGGCCGCCGCCATTTTGCGGTGGCCATTTTGCAAAATGGCGCCGGCTGAAGACAACACGCTTCAACAGCAGGAGCCCGTTTCGGACCGCCGCTGGACCCCAGGGTACTTTAAGGCATTTGGGGGGGTATTTAATTTAAAGGGTCGGGGGTGGGTTTTAGGGGGATTTAGTGTGCCGGTTTTCGGCCCGTTTCGGACCGCCGCTGGACCCCAGGGTACTTTAAGGCATTTGGGGGGGGGATTTAATTTAAAGGGTCGGGGGTGGGTTTTAGGGGGATTTAGGGTGCCGGTTTTCCTGCCCTCCCCCTTCCCCCGATTTAGCTATGGACCGCCGCTGGATCCCAGGGTAATTTAAGGCATTTGGGGGTGGGGGATTTAATTTAAAGGGTCGGGGGTGGGTTTTAGGGGGTTTCAGTGTGCCGGTTCACGATTTTAACGATTTTCACGATATTCTAAACACCCAAACGGCAACGATACGATTCCCTCCCCCTCCCAGCCGAAATCGATCGTTAAGACGATCGAGGACACGATTCACATCTCTAGTTAGGGGTAATAACCGCCGCAATAAGCAAGCTACACCCATGCTTATTTGTTTTACCCAGACTATGTTATTCAGCCCTTATTGGTTGTTTTTCTTCTCCCCTGCCGTTGAAGCAGAGAGCTATGCTGGATATGCGTGAAGTATCAGTTTTTCTTCTCCCCTGCCGTTGAAGAAGAGAGCTGTGCTGGTTATGCGTGAAGTATCAGTTTTTCTTCTCCCCTGCCGTTGAAGCAGAGAGCTGTGCTGGTTATGCGTGAAGTATCAGTTTTTCTTCTCCCCTGCCGTTGAAGCAGAGAGCTATGCTGGATATGCATTGAAAGTGAAGTATCAGGCTTATTTGGTTTGGGGTAGTAACCGCCGTAACAAGCCAGCTACTCCCCGCTTTGTGAGTGCAAATCCTTTTTTCCACATTTCCTCTTGCTGTTGAAGCTTAGAGCGATGTTGGAGTCACAGTAACCATGTGTATGTTTATTGAATAAGGGTATTATCTCCAGGCAGTAGCCGTCATTCTGGCGAGCCACCCACTCTTCATTGACGGCCTCTTGACTTTATGGATCCACAGTGTTTATCCCACGCCCCTTTGAAGTCCTTCACAGTTCTGGTCTTCACTACTTCCTCCGGAAGGGCATTCCAGGCATCTACCACCCGGTGGTAGATGCCTGGAAGTCACCGGGGGGAATTTCCCCCCGGTGACTTCAACTCCAGTGAGTGGACCGATGGACTCCCATTTGATCTGTGTTAATCTTTCTCTAAATGCTTCTGGGGACGGTATGGACACTCTATTGAGTCATAAAGATCACCCGCCACCTATAAAGCCCCAATATTCATTGTGAGAACTGGGTGAGAAGGGCTCCAAGGTTTGTATGGAGGCCCAAGAAAATGGTTTGGGGACCTTACCAATTAGAGTCCAAGAGGTATCAGCCCTACAGTTGGCTTCCACTCAGGATTCTTTATCTGTGAACACACTTTCTTTCTTTCTTTCTTTCTTTCTTTATCTATCTATTTATCGAGTTTTATATACCATCAATCGGTTTTGCCATCTCAACAGTTTACTTGTCTCTTATGACCTTACTTCTGTTCTGGAAAGAATTTCCAAGGAATCAAAAGTTGCTATACCTCAACCAGTTCTATTGACTCAGACTCCTTCATTGGTTGTCCCCTCTGAAGATGAATTAGAACCAAAAGAAATTTCATTGAGAGACATTTGGAGACAGATGTTTTGTATGGAACTTTAATTGTCCCAGCCTATATTACAACTATCAAATTTTTCAGTAGCCACCTTCCTGAAAATAACTGAAATAGATCAAAGGATAGAAAGTATTGAGTCTTCTATTTCATTATATGGCTCTGCTATTTCTGAATCTTGGTCAACCAATATGGCGGTTATTAAAGATAATTTAAATCTCTGCTATATAATCGAGTTGATGGAAAATAAGTTTAGGTATAAAAATCTTATTCATTTTCCTAAAACTCGTTGGATGTCCAGATTAAGTTATTTAAGAGATATGTAGTAGAAATATTACAATTTTCAGTTGAGAAGGTTTTTCTGATTTCTAATTGTTATTATAAACCTGAGAAAAAATGTTTCTAAGTTTATAGAGCTTTCTCCTCTTCCAGATAGTCATGATCGTTCTCATTTTCTCCAAAACTCTGAATTGAAACCAGAGGGACACTTATTATTCCCTTTTACTTGAGTCAGATAAGGAATCCATTTTTCGTCAATACTTTAAATACAAAAAATATCTTTATTTGTAGACAAAAAATCCAAATGTTTCTGGATGTCTCTAGGGAAACTCAAGAAAGAATGAAGCTGTTTCTCCAGCTTAAACCCTGTGTATCACAGATCGGGGCTACCTTCATCCTGAGATTTCCCTGCAAATGTGAGGTGGTCTAAAGAAAGAACAAATTAATTTTTGTGGACCCCTCTCATTTGGTAACTTTTTTAGATGATAAAGAGCAGGCCCAATTGAGAGGTTTGGGATAAGTGGCACCACTTGGACCTTTGCTTTGCATCTCAATATTTTTTCTTCGTTTTTTATTTCTTATAGTTCCTCCCACTGTTTTTTGGTTTTTTTTTGCCTCTTATTAATGTGGGCATATGATATAAATATTTCTTATTGTTGTTCTCTTTTTCTTATTTGTAAAATGTTCCTTTCATTACTTGTTCTTTTTTAATTTGATTGAGATAAAAATTCATAATAAATATAAAAAAAAAAAACCCAGAAAAAAAAAATATTAAGGCTGATAGTCAGCCTTATCCAGCTGAACAAGTTAGTTGGATAAATTCATCTGGCTAACTCGATCTGGAAATTCAGTGGCGCAGCTGCATCGCTGAATATGCTCGGATATCTTATGGTTAGCTAGATAAGTTTATCCACCTAATTATAGGACAGCCAAATAATTGTCCTAGATGTATCCAGCTAACTAAGGGGGTCATTTTTTAAAGCTAGTGCATGCGAAAAGGGACGCCCCTTTTCTCGTGCGATAGCTAAAAAGGGGCGGAGTCAGGGCAGCGTCTACCCTGGAAGAGGAGGAATCAGGGCGGACGCCGCAAAGACAGCGTAGACGGCGAAAAGGTAAGGAGCCTTTTATGATGGTGCTATTGGGTGTGAAAGCCGGCAGCGATCGCACCGCAGAGATGCGATCGCTGCTGGCTTTGGCAGGCCCGCCTCCCCGCTTCGCCCCCCTGCACCACGTGATTCACGCCGCCACGGTGTTTTAGAAAATATAGGCCTAAATCGGCTGAACATCGACCCAATTGTTTTTACCTAACTAAACCAGGATTTGGCCAGTGGGTGAGTTACTTTTGCCATGAGCATTCATTCCTGATTCATTTTTATGGCACCAAACAGGCTTTCTTTCTTACTCCTTCTCATTTTGCTCACAGACTCGGTTAAAACAATACTGGGGAACTGAAAGACTGGGGAAGTGGGGAAGCAGGTGGAAGAGAGGCTGATGAACTTAAAGCTATGAAGTTTCAGCCAACAATATAGCCACAGACCAGGGGTGGGGGCGGGGATCGAAACAAATGGGGTATTTTTTAAATTTCCAAGTATGTGCCTTGATTTACTCAATAAATAGTATCTGTGCAAAGAGAAACGGCATCTCCTTGTCACAAATTAAATTCATTTACACTAATTAAAGGTAGACTGGTGCGGCCCATGCTGCTAAAGGGCCAGTACAAGAGCGCTGGGTGATTTGGTCTGCATGACTGACACATGAGATGTGGACTATTGCAACCACCTCCCTTGATCACAGAGCCCAGTTCCTGGCTGGGGCTCTATTTAAGATGGGCCATACTAGGATCATGACATTCACACAAGGAAGGTCTAATAATGAGAAATAATCTTTTTTTTTTTTTTCATTTTTAATTTGCATGATGATGTTGGAATAAACATTGTTCTGTGATTGATGTGATTGCCGACTGCTTATTATGGGGTGCCCAAGCAGGAATAGTTCTTGAAGCCAGTGTGCTAAAGCTGAGGGAGCTATTTTTGTCTCATCCTACAAATGAGCATCACTAGAAGGCTTCATGGTAATTTGGCCAGTGATGCTAGAAAGAAAACAGGGAGGCGATAGGATGCATTGACATCACTATACTGACAGAAGCACTGAGGGTTTTTCCAGTATGAATTGTTTGGTGTTTAAATGGGCAACATTTTTAAAAACTTGCATGGAAGCTAGATGTCTGAAATCTGCACTTAGATGACTATCAGAATTAATGAGACGTAAAAAATTTTTAAGCACCCTCGGTTTTGCCACTAAGAGTATTGACTGTCTTCAAATGGAGTATAAGGTGATGGTCTGGAGGCAAGATGTAATATCCAGATGAAACTTTTGAAACATTGGGCTTCCTCTGTAGAGGGATTTTAATTAGCCCTAAATATGTCTCAGAACCATTTTGATTTCTGTCCAAGTATAGCGGGTCCCCCGTTTTGGTGCTTTATCCTCGACTAAGGGTGCCTTGGGTCCGAGTTCAGGTCCAGATGGTAAGACTTCTTTTCCAGGGCACCTGGCATCGTCGATCACAATCTCTGTGACCACCTCACATTCTAGATCAAATATGTCTAGAAGGTGCCAGACAGTGAAAACAGGGAAGCCATAATTACCACATTAGGGAGAAACCAGGAATCACAAAAGGGTCCATCCTTCGCCCTAGTAAGTCCACTCTGTGGTTCACTCAAAGAAAACCCTGGAGTCTGTTTGTTGATGTTCAAATAAAAATAATAGTTCTTTACTGTAACTTAAAGAAGAGGATCCAGATTAAGATGGTAAAAATAAGAATCAACATACATCTAATGATTAATAAAAAGCAAATGGTTTCTCTGTCCAGCCTTCTGTTCAGTTCCCTGCCTGCTCTTGCACCTTCATCTGATTGAAAATATCCCCACCAATAAGAGTGGGATAACGAGAGTGTAGTTCCAGTTCTGGCATGAACTGATCAGAAAAGATTAAAATATCCCCAAGCAAAAATACTAAACTCGATTCCAAAAAGTCAAACACTTCAACTATAATCCAAACTTTAAAAAAAATACAAGTCTCTTCAGGTAGCACATAAGAATTGCCATACTAGATCAGACCGAGGGTCCATCAAGCCCAGTATCCTGTTTCCAACAGAGGCCAGACCAGGTCACAAGTACCAAACAGTAGATAAATCCCATGCTGCTAAAGCCCAGGGTTTTCTCTAAGTTTAACTGCTTAATAATAGTTTATGGACTTTTCCAGGAGCTTATCCAAACCTTTTTTAAACTCAGCTATGCTAACTGCCTTTACCAAATCCCCTAGTAATGAATTCCAGAGTTAATTGTGTATTAGTTTTAAATGTGCTACTTACTAACTTCATTGAGTGTCCCCTAGCTTTTTACTTTTTTTTTAGAGAATAAATAACCAATTCACATTTACCCATTCTATTCCATTCATGTTTTTATAGGCCTCTATCATGTCCCTCGTCACCCATCTCTTTTTCAAACTGCACAGCTCTCTTTAGCCTTGCCTCATAGGAGAACTGTTCCATCGCCTTTATCATTTTGATTGCCCTTCTCTGTATCTTTTCCAGTTCAACTATATCTTTTTTGAGATGCAGCAACCAGAATTGTGTACAGTATTCTAGATGTAGTCTCACCATGGAGCAATACAGAGTTATTATGACATTGTCTATTTTAGTCTCCATTACTATCCTAATAATTTCTAACATTCTCTTTGCTTTATTTGATGGCTGCTGCAAACTGAGACGAGGATTTCAAAGTATTATCCACGATGACAGCCAGATCCTTTTCCTGGGTGTTAACTGCTAATATTGAACCTAAAAATGTGTAACTACAAGTGTGCATCATTTTGCACTTGTCAACACTAAATTTCATCTGCCATTTGGATGCCTAGTCTCATGTCTCACAAAATCCTCCTGCAATTTCTCACAATCTGTTTGTGATTTAACAACTCTGAATAATTTTGTGTCATCTGCAAATCTGATCACCTCATTCGTCGTTCCCCTTTCCAGATCATTTATAAATATATTAAAAAGCACCGGTCTAAGCAGAGATCACTGAGGCACTTCACTGTCTCCCTGTCTCTACTGAGAAAACTGACCTCCTATCTCATGCCTTTTTATTTTTCTCAGGTGTTTCTCATAGGGGAATTTGTCAAATGCTTTTTTTTGAAAATCCAAGTATAATATATCTACTAGCTTACCATTATCCACATTTATTAACCCCTTCAAAAAAATGTAGCAGATTGGTTAGGCAAGACTTCCCTTGTGTAAATCCATGCTGGATGTGTGCCATTAAACCACGTCTTTATATACTGTATCTTCTGTGATTTTGTTCTTTGGAATAGTTTCTATGATTTTTCCTGGCACTGAAGTCAGGCTTGTTGGTCTCTTTCCTGGATCACCCCTGGAACTCTTTTTAAAGATTGGCGTCACATTGACCACTCTCCAATCTTCAGGTGCAATAGACGATTTTAATGATAGGTTACAAATTACTAGTAAGAGATCTACAATTTCATTTTTTTGGTTATTTCAGAATTCTGGGATATAAACCATCTAGTCCAAGTGATTTGCTACTTTTTAGTTTGTCAATCTGCCCTATTACCTCATCCAGGTTCACTGTCATTTGTTTCAGTTCTTCCGAATCATCACCAGCTTCCTTCTCTTTACCCCACGTGTTAACTGATGGAATGGGCAAACAGATCTCTGTCCCAGTCCTTCCCTCTGGCACTGATCAGTCAAAATACAAAAAGTCTTCTCACACATCTCTTCCTCAAAACCTCTTCGCCAAATGCCTGAATTGCCTTCTGTAAGATCCAGGGGAATCTCTAGCTCTCCAACCACCTTGCTATGAGATCTTGTGAAAATCTCTAGCTCTCCAATCCACTTTCTATTGGAATCCAGGGAAGGTTTCAGCTCCTCACTCTTCCTCTTCCTCTATCTTCTTCTTAACATAATAACTTAGTTTTTGGGTACTTGCCAGGTTCTTATGGCCTGGATTGGCCACTGTTGGAAACAGGATGCTGGGCTTGATGGACCCTTGGTCTGACCCAGTATGGCATTTTCTTATGTTCTTATGTTCTTAACATAGTAATGATGGCAGATAAAGGCCGAATGGTCCATCCAGTCTGCCCAACAATTTGCTTATAGTAATAATGGCCACTCTGTGCAGGTTACCCCCATGTGTTACATTCACTCTCCAACCCACTAAAGCACTGAGTATGTCTAGCTCCCAGAAAGGTGGGGTTATAACAATGGGAGGAATCAAAAATAATAAAACCCTTCCTACTGCCCTTAGATAGCAAAATCACATAGGATTATGTTAGTGACTGGTATAGCCCCCATCACACAAGTATTATTTTAAAATATACAATAAAACAAAAAACACTGAGCAACTCAATATAATGGGATTTGTGAGGCTGATATTCAAAAGATTCATGCAAGTAAAATCAGCTTTTACCCAAATATACTTTCCTTTTAAAAAATATCCCCCCTTTGTCTGAGAAACTTTGTCTACTCTGCATACATTTTTGTGCAAAGTAATTCATATGAAAAGGGGGCAAGGCTGGAGATGTGGCATAGGCGAACCAATATATGTAGCCAGACAGTGTCATATGGAGTGCTTTTCAGCTAAATATGTGCAGATAGGACACTTCTCATCTCTAGAAGTTACAGATCCTTCATGCTGTGGGGCCAATGTACTAAAGTGCATTAACATCGGCTATTAATGCACGTTATTAGCTCACGTTAACATATTGATTTGCACATTATTGCACATTATTGCTAAAGCATAATTACTCAAGGTGTAGTTAATTTTTTTCAGTTAACGTCTGCACGTTTTAATGCGTTATTTTTCGATGAGCTAAGAAATAATGAGCCGTTTTGCACCTCATTAGCACAGGTTTTTGCGTTAAAACTTTTAAGGTAATTTACGTGCGTTGAACACACTCTTAGTGCACATAAACTAGATCGTGCGTTCTCATAGCACATTTAACGTGTGTAAATGCTCGTGAAAGCATGAGCACTCTTTGGTACCGTGGATCCTGTGAGTGGAGTGCTGAAAACTGCTGGCGTCAATAGCATCAACCAACACAACCTGCGGGTGCCTGACTGGTCCTGCAGGACGACCGGGCCCCTTCACAAGGCTGCAAAAGCCAAATTTAAGATTTTTGGCAGAGTTTTTGAAGCTACTTAATTCATGACCAAGAGCCCTGTAGTAATAAAGGTGCACATATGCCACTGAACGCTCTGAAACCCACAGCACACCAACACAAGCCTACACATATTCTATGTCCATATTTTATTTTTAAAGTTTAAAGTATGCGGTGCCCTCTGATGTAGCTTACTTTGCTATGCTTGACATTTTTCATGATATATCCTGAGAAAAGGGGAAGATTTATCGATCTTATTTACGAACTTCCTAGTGAGAAGTCTTTGTTGTACATCACCCAGAGCTTTTAGACTGAGGCGATTCATAATTCTACATTATAAATAAAAGAAGTAAATTATATTCATTAACATTATATCCTCCATGACCTCTGATATGGCAGAATATTTAATTTTCTTTTAACAGGTTTAATCCTCTTACTTTTGCAATGGCCAGAGCATCATTATGTCCTCACTGGGGTCGGGTAAAGTGGTAGGAATTGGTCTGATCCAAAATGCAGATCCCAGAACACAAATACACTTTTACCTGGGCTGTGAAAAATGCCAAATCTTGCAAAGAAAAGGGCTCCAGACCTGGACTCCAAATTCAAGCACAGAATGGACTGAGGCTGTAGAACTAAGGGACAATGAAGGTACCCAAGGCCGGTTTTAGGTCCATGCTATCAGGGCACCTGCACACAGCACTCTGGGCTCTACTGCAGCTCCCCCCCTCGCTCTTTGGATCTCTGGGGGAACAACTGCCAGCCGCACAGGGGGCACCATTCTCCTTGCCTGCACACAGGGCTGGTGCAAGGCTTCTAGCTGCCCCGTTTAACTTCACAATTTGGCGCCCTTCACCTTCCCCCTGAAACACCATTGTAGAAGATGTTCTCCTACTCCCCCTGCAGTCGGTGCCCGACTTTCCCCCCTTCCCCTTTTCCACCTCCCATGCCACTGATGCCCCTGCTGGGCCTCCACTGTTGGTGATATGCCCCCTATTCTGCCCCAGGGCCTCCAGCACTGCTAGCACATTGTTCAGCTCCTCAAATGTAAACTTTGGTAATTTCCAGGGGCCTGACTGCAGGGACTGGGACCTGCCATGAGGCCTCCATCTCTTCCCCTTTGGAAGTGTGCTCAGGTGGGGGAGGAGGTAGGGCCGCTGCACTGCAGAGATTGTGAACAGGCCTGCCCAAAGCCTGGTCCATAGCCGACCAGCATGGTAGTGAGGAAGAGAAGAGGGCAGCAGCGAGGCTTAGGGAGCTGCTACAGCAAGGGGCGGGAGTGTGGGTCTTGGGGCACATTGATCCCGTTGAATCATGGCAGTTGGCTTATGCCAGTCCCTAGAAGAAATCCTATAATGCACATTCAGTTAGCTAGAATTAAAAAAAAAAAATGCATATAAAAATGTGAAACTTCCAGAGTTACAATAATCAGGCATGTAAATTGAAAAAAACAATTTGTTGCGTTTGCCATTTTTTCCTATGTCATAAACTCCTCTCTCATCTTTCAGTTTCTGGCTTCTCCTGACTCCTTTCCCTGTTTTCTTTCTTTCTATAACTCTTCTCCAGGGCCTTAGGTCACACAGGATCCTGCTGCTTCACTTTCATGGCAGAGATTTTGAAGGGGTGTCACTGACGGCCATGCTGCTGGCCATGGAGGGTGCTGCAGGGGGGAGATGGTGGGAACCCCCACTCTGGCCATGGAGGGTGCTGTTCCTGGTGCCAGCATAGGGTGTTGCCAGCTCTAAAGTCAGCCCTGTTCTTCTTTTTCCAGCTCTCCCTAACCCTCTCCCTTTCTGTCCAACTTGACACTTCTCCTGTCTCACCTCTCTGCCTTTCTTCCATCCATTCTCTCATTTTTGTGCATCTTATACACTTTTTACCTCTCACCCTTCTATCGCCCATCTTATTCCTCCATCACCCCAAGCCAGTCTTCCCTCTCCTGTCTCTCACTCCTACTCAACTCTCTCTCTCTCTCTTGCACCCTCCATCTTTCCCTTCCTTTTCCCTGCTTTCCAGTTGTCAGTCCCCTTCTCTGACCCTCTTCTCTCATTCCTCATAGCCCTCCCTCTCTCTTTGTGCCCATTTGTCATTCTTTGTCCCTCTCCCCTAACCCCCTCTCTTCTTCTTCCTTCCTGTGGCTCCCTCCTACCCCTCTCCCCCTGCCTTCCCCATGCTCCCCGCCGTTCCTCTTCCCACTTCTTTCTTCTTATTTCCTGCTGTTGGCTATAGCTCCCCTTCTGCCACCTCCCCACCCCCACCCCCCAATGACTCCATTCTGCCCTGTCCTCTCTCTCCACCTTCCGCCCTTCCTTCTTTGTGGAGCATAAAGAATATCCCAAACAGAGCAGGGGCAGCGATGCATCCCTGCCTGACCACGATGTACAACTGAAGGCTTCCAAAGCTGAGCTACTGGATGGGATGGAAGGGATTAATCAAGCTGTGATGATTAATACTATCTGGAGGCAGATAGGGACCGCAGTTATACATTTCGAACTATCCTTTCCTACTCCTGCCCCTTCGGTTTGCTGCTTTCCCCTCTGCTGCACGCGCTGTGTGCTGCCGGGCCCTCGTTAAGCTACTCAGATTGGTTTGCATATTGCACAAAACCGAGAGGAAGGAAAGCTCACTTTCTGTCTCTCCTTTCAATATTCTTTTATAAAAATGTTTGAACTTCTTTTATTTGAAGGTATTTCCCTTGCCAGCAAGAAGCACAATGTGCTCTGCTTTCCTGTCGTGGAAGGACAGTTTTCTTCCTAATTCTGACCATCAATGTAAAATATTAAACACAACACTGAGAATTTTCGGTGACTCTGAGCTTGCTCGACATATTGCAGTGTTCCTTTCATTCCTGCTTGTCATACAGGGTTGACATGTTTGCTGCGAGGGATGCCACTACTTGTCAAGACAGTTTTTGTCATCTTTCTCCATCAGATTCCTTCTTCCTGGGAAGCTGAGCACACAAGATCCCCTTTTTAGTGTAGCACCCCTCCCCTTCCATTTCCAATCACGTGGTCCCACTAGAATGCAGCACAGCTGCGACCTGAACATCTGGCCTCTTAGGTCTCTGTGGCCTTTCTGGACAATTCACCACTAGCACCACCAGCTCACTGCTCTGATCTGGTCAACACGAGAGGCGGAGTCTACCAGACAGGCTTGGTTATGGGAGTGCCTGTGTTTCCACTAGGACTTCTAGCTATTATATTGTATTTATTTAATATTGTATGTTCTGCCATTCCACAATATTCAGCGCAGATTACAAATTACATACACAGTTAAATAAAACATACAGTTAAAACAGTATACTCAGAACATTAATTTAGACTGTAATTTCAGTCATCCACATGGCAAAATGCTTGTTTGAATAAAATGGCTTTAACTCGTTGTTGCGGTCCCGACCGCTTCCCTTCTCTTAGGGCTCAGGCCCGCCTACCTCCGCTTCAGTGATCACCGCATTCCGCCAGCTCCGGTCCAATCCGAGGGTCCAATCCGAGGGTCAATCCAGAGGGTCAGTGTTGTGATGCAGGCAGAGTTCAGTCAGGAATGGATAGAAGGCAGTGGTGAGGCAGGGCTGAGGTCAAGCTTCTCTCACTCCAAGTGGCGGCCGCCATTACGGGCCTGCTTCCCTTCGGTCTCGCGCGCACGCGAGGACGTCCGTCTTGAGCATCCAGCTCCCGGAAGCCCGGCCCCACCTGCGCTGCTGACGTCACGCCCAAGTCCCGATATAACCGGCGTTCAGACTCTCTCTCAACGCCTTGCAACGAGGTTCACAACTTCTTAGTTGCTCCCAGTTGCGTTCCTGTTGATCTCCATGTTGCCTGCTTCTGACTCCGGTTTGCTTCTGACTCCGCTTCAGCTCGCTGCCTGCCTCTGACTCCGGTTTGCTTCTGACTCCGCTTCAGCTCGCTGCCTGCCTCTGACTCCGGTTTGCTTCTGACTCCGCTTCAGCCTGCAGCCTGCCTCTGACTCCGGTCTGCTTCCGACTCCGCTTCAGCCTGCAGCCAGCCTCTGACTCCGGTTTGCTTCTGACTCCGCTTCAACCTGCAGCCTGCCTCCGACTCCGGTTTGCTTCTGACCCCGCTTCAGCCTGCAGCCCGCTTCAGACTCCGGTTTGCTTCTGACCCCACTTCACCGGTTTGCTACAGACTCCGCAGCCGCCCGCTGCCCTGCCTTCAGCCGGCCCTCGGCTCTGCGCAGCCGGTCCCCTGCCTTCCGGGTACATTGGACTTCCTATTCATTCTGCTTGCTCTGGTCCCGGCCTACGCCCTACCACAGCCTTCTGGACATTCTGTAAACAGTTCCCAGTCCCGAGGACCCGGGACCCTACGGGCTCCTCCCGGGGGGTCCCTGGTTCCTGGGTGAACCCTTCCAGCTTGTGGCTCCGCCCCCCGGCCTACCCTGTCTCCCTAGGTAGGCCGGCCCAAGGGTCCACTATCTTCTCCAGGAGCATCAAACTGCAACACTCGTTTATGAAATTTCAGATAGTCTTGTTGTTCATGAAGACATGAAGTAGGGGGTCAATAAAAAGAAAAGCTCTAGAACAGTATTTTTCCTTATACATCGTTGTATGTATTAACATTAACAATTTAAAAACTATTATTTTATCAATTGGTAACTAATGAACAGTTTACAAAAAAAAGTTATATTACTAGTCCCCCATGGAAGCCCAAACACCACTGTTGCAATACTCAGATCAAATATTTAGGTAGCTCTGGGTATAAGGCATTGCAATAATCCAAGTGGGACAGTATTACAGCTTGTACAGTCAATTGAAAATACTTCCACTCTAAAAATGTTCTTAAAGCCTCACAACAGCAATTTAAAAAAATGCATGTTTAACCACTGTTTTTAGCTGGGCTAAAAAAATCATATCTGAGTCTAAAAACATACCCAAAATTATTACTTTATGGCATAAATGAATTGGCACCTGGTCTGTGGTTTCAAAAGGAAATGAAATGGACCAGGCTCAGAGGAAAACAGAGAAACAAGACCGATCTCCTCTTCGTGACTCTTCTCCCCTCTCTCCCCCACCAGTAAAATCTACTCTTCAATCCTTTCTTGGCGGACTCAGGATCTCGAATCCAAACCCTGGGATCCAGTAACTCAAATCCACAGTGAGGTTTGGTGGTTCCAACCTAAAACCAATGAGGTTAATATTTAAAGCATAAACGGCTAAGTTACTTAGCCAGATATAACTTATCCGGCTAAGTTATGTGGATATTCAGTGGCACGGCTATGCTCCTGAATATTTATTTTATTTATTTAGACATTTTATATACAATCATTTCATGTATAGATCACAACAGTTTACACATCTGATCCATGGTTTGCATTAGTTACGTCCAGGATGCACTGTAAGAAAGCACTTCGGGTCTGCACAAAGGGGCAGCTCCTTTTGTGTGCCCCTTCGTGCGCATGCCCAAGGGATGCATGTCCCAAGGTGCAAGCACCTTCGGCGGCGGCGCCACGTGGCCTAGCCGGTGGTGATGGGTGGGCGGTGGGCTGGCCAGCCGACTCAGCACCTGTGACTCTCTCCTCTCCCTCTTCTTACCAGGGAGGGGGAGCCTCCTCAGCACGTTTTCTGCACTACCCCCGGTGCCAGTGGATGGCTTCCGAGGGCAGCCAGGTAGGCCGTGCGTCTCCCCCTGCGTCGCCGCCACGCCGTTCTAGTGAAGAAGTCGCTACTTAGCCGGACAAGTTGAATCCATCTAACTTAGACAGACAACTTATCTGGCTAAATCTAAATATCAGCACGCGGCTGGATAAGTTATCCGGCTTAACTAGCACTGCCCCAGTCTGCCCACTGCCCACTCACAAAGTTCTCTAGCTAAGAGGCAGCTGATTGTCAAAGGGTTAGTATCCTAAATTGGCCCTTTTGAAAATTTCTAGGGTTGAGTGCCTAAATTTAGGAGCATTTAACATGGGTGACTACAGGGCAGAGTTAGGGCATGGAAAAAAAAAGTTAGGGTTTTAGCACTAATTTTCAGCACTGGGCATCTAATTTTGGCTCCAAAATCTAGAGAAATAAATAGCAGTCCTCAATTTAGGAGCCGAAGTTTTAGGGCCCTAAATCTGTGTGAATTTTCAGCTGAAAACCTAGGAGCCTAAGTATGACTTAAAATAGATGCCTACATTTAGGAGCTCAGTTTTTTTGAATATTGGCCTCTTAGAATCGGCACCAAGGTCCATATTCAAAAGTCATTTAGACGGATATCTAAAAAATAATCAATCTAAATGGCTAAACCAGCTTATTCAAAGACTTGTGCTTCTAAATTCCTGCTATATAATGTGTTATGTGGCCAGAATTTAGGTGCATAAGTCGGGGGGGGGGGGGGTGTTTCGTAAGTAGTGGACTTAGCCGCAAGTTTATCCGGCTAACTAGCCCAGCCGCTCGGCGGCTGAATATTGCCCTCACTCTTTCTTCCTTAGGATGACCGTGAATGTGCTTGGGTACAGAAGGCTAGTACCTATATTTCCAGTAGAGCTACCAATCAAGAGAGGCACAGCTAGACAGGAGAATCTCGCCCATTCCTCTCTCTTAGGATCAAGTGTGAAACTTCGCTGCTATGGTCCAGTGCACTGTTTTATTTAGACCTCATCAGGATTTTAGAAATGTCATCTGTCTCTGTTTTGGCTCAGGCCTGCCATGGGACGGGTGCAATCTTACCAAGAAAGCATCTCTTTCCAGGGAGAAAGGGAGCCGGCTGCTACAACAACACTAGTGAGGTGCTCGGGCTTAACACTTCTTCAGACGTGGCTGCATTGAACTCCACCCCCTCCTCCCCCATCTACTCTCAGCCACCGGCACACAGTGTTCCTCCAAAATTACAGCTGTTGACATAACAAATGATTCTGACCACCACTGGGATGATGAATCTTGGGGTTTCAGTGTACAGTGAATTTGTCTTAGCACTTACAGGTACAAAGTTCAGATACATCTTTTCCAACCCATCAGTAGCCTTCCAAGCTCCGAAAAAAAAACAAAACTGCGAGAGGGAGCACAGAGCATGGAAAAGCCTAATTTTGTACTGACGTAGGAGTACCTCTTCCAATTGGGAGTGAAGGGCTGCAATTCCTGTGATTCAGATGTAGAAAATAACATATTCTACCCATCTCGTAACTCCTCTGTTCCAGTGGTTTAAGTGACAAACAGTCAGATGGAAAGAAAAGCAAAATAATCCTGAGATGATCAACAAATACGGTGTAGGTGAGACATTTTATACTAGACTAACTCAATACATCTATAGTGAACTTTCGAGAACTCTTTTCCCTTCATCAGGTCAGTGAAGAAACAGCTCAATTTCATGCCAATAAGTACTACAGGTTCAGAATGATTTTTTTTTTAAATAAACAAATTAACATTATTAATAAAAAATATATAAACTTTACAATGGTGGTCATTATCACAGCATTGTATGCATTGCAAATAAGAATGAAATCAAATACATCATTAGAAGTTATTCTTGCAGCGAGTGTCCTCCTTCTGATGCCCATTGGCATCACTGAAGATACCTTCAACAGCATATTTATGAAGCTGCCCGGTACAGTTAAAAAAATAAAAACCTCTCACGCCTATTACTACTTAGTTACACAGTTTCATAGGTTAGAAGGGAGCAATAATTGTGAGCTCATCCTTCTCCAATTTCCCAACAACTATTTTAGTTACATTGCAAGAAGTAAATCCACCACTTTAACATGACAAGACTCTGTATCCTCTCCACCTCTACCCATCTTTAACACTATGAGATCTTACGTCCTTCCACGTCTCGCCATCTATAACCCTACAAGAATCTATACCCTTCCACTTCTGCCCATCTCTCCCTAAGGCTGGCAAGCTGTGGACAATCTATCCTACTACACAACCACACATCAGTATTTTAAAATGGACTCCACCTGGGATAAAGCAGGATTAAGCAGGACCCAACACCTTCCAAAACCAAAACTTACTGCACTAAGAGTCCCTGGTAGTAATTTCTGATAGGACATTTCAGATTCTGGAAGAGGGATATCAGGTGCAGCTGATCTACAGTAATGGAAAGACATGACTTATTCTTCTCACTACCATTATAACATGGCCTTATTTTAGCATGATCACTGCAAAATAGAAATGAACATGTAGCACTACTGTAGCACTATAATATTGCACTAAAGCCCTACTATAACTCATTGTGGAACACTTATGAATACTATTCATGCAAAATTCTAATAGCTGTATTGGTCCTGGAGAAAACTGATTTCATTACAGGTCATGAACCCTTTTATTAGTCCAATGTGAGATGATCTAAAAATATTGTATTAGAACTTTCTAGATCATGCAGATTCTTCTTCAGATGTGACCTATTTTCGAGTTGAGCTATCAAGTCACATTTCAAGATGGGACCTATGTGGTCTTCAGACTTTCTGTCGGAAGGGTGACACACAAGTGCCCTTCTCTTCAGGAAGCACTATTGTTGTTACAATGATTGTCCTCCGACGGCCATCTGTCACCATTTAACCTCCTCTGTCTAATAACTGCAAAATACTCTGCAGCCAAACTCTTTTGCATCAGCTGAGCTCCAGAGCCTCAATTTGCTGTTTAATATATTTCCACTCAAATGATGATTCTGCCTCCTGCCGTCACACACCTCAAATTCTCAATTAATAATGCCGTGCTTCACCTCTCATGCTTACAAATGCCTATAGAAGTGTGGCTGGCTATATATTGTATTTATTAATGACACTGGATCAGAGTTAAAAGGCAAATCTAGGCATGGAAACAACGCTTCAAGTTTCCGCCTTTTAAATCTCCAAAGCATTCAATCAATTCTTTGTGCTTTCATGTCTCAAATCTGGCTTTTTATTGGGAGGGGACTTCATGGCTCAGTGACAAATAATACTGCCAGTTAGGTTAGGCAATCACATTAGCAATTCACACTTCAATAAAACCGGGATTAGGGAGCTCTCTTGCTTATAATGTTGGATTCGGATCATCCACACACACACACACACACATCTTTTGGAGAAAGACAGATGTATTACTTTAGTCCCTCCAGCTACACCCAAAGATTTCATGGATTATCCTGGGATTTGGTCAGTGAAGGTGGGATGACCATGATGCCAGTTTGATACATTTTATAAAAAGAAAATCAAGTGTAGACGAGTATTAAAACAGAGAGAAGATTTTCATGTCAGATTGTTTTGTTTCAGTAGTTTTATTTTGGGATTTGGTTTATTTAATTTTTCGGTTTGATTTGCTTGCCAAACCAAAATAAACATTAAATTAAAAAAAAAAACCCCACCCACAACCCTCCCTTCCCCATGGCCCCAGTCACCCCCCTTACCCCTTCTGTAGTGCTGCTGCAGGCCTGAAAGGGACAGGGACGATCCCAGGGCTTAATCTGTGGGGGAACGGCCTGGATCGCACTACTGCCATTTCTTTTCAGACTTAAAAGGCAGAGCAGCAGGGATGTTCTGCTCCAGCCCCTCCCATCCAGGCAGCCTGCAAGGAAGAAGAGAAGAGGCAGCGAGCCCAGAGCAGACAAAGCAGAGAACAGTCAACACCATGCTGCTCCCTGGTCCAGCCCTACACCCCTGTTCTGCAAGGCAGCAGGAAGGTGGGGGATGTGCAGAGCAAAGAATACACACACAGAGGACTAGAATTTGCACAAATTTGAAACTCGTGAGAAGAAGTGCCAATCCTAGGGGACGGTAACCTTTAAACCGGCGCGGAGGCGCGCATTTGGCATGCGCTCCCAGGAAAGCGGCTATTTTATAACTTGTGCGCGTATTATAAAATAGCCTGGTCACGCACACACGTGTGCCTAATTTTAAGTGGGTGCACAAATCCCGCTTCTCCCGCGTAAGTTTTAAAAGGGGTGCGCGCCAAAAAAAAAACCAAAAACTGTTAAATAAATTTACCGGTTCATCCACCAGTTCACCCAGTGAACTGCTAAATCTTCCAAAACCCGCTGGTTTGATAGCCTGCACCGCCCCCCCCCCAGTTACCCTAGACCCTTTAAGCCACTCAAAAATGGCTCGATCCTTTTATTTTATGACTTGCACATCATCCACAGCAGAAGTAAAGTCACGCAGCAGGGGACCTCGGTGCGTGCAGGGGCGCGTCAGCATTTACGCACGCATCTCTTGGCCGGGCCCTGAAACGCCCACGCCCCCAACTGGACCACGCTCAGACCACACTCCTTTTTGAAACATTTGAGATGTGTGCACTGTGGAATTTATACCTGTACATGGGCGCTTTTTAAAATATGGTCAGCGGGTGCGAACCTGGCTTCTTCAAGCATCCACTAATTTTGTTGTGTGCCAGGCTTTTAAAATTCACCTTTAAGACTTCAACCATGGCCTTGATGATTCGCACTACTGCATACAAGTTTCAAATTGTGTTTAATTCAACCCTTTTTTGTGTTTGTTACCCAGGGATTCATTTCTAGCAGAATTACCCAGAATGGGAGTCCTGCAACTTTTTTTCTGGGACCCGATGAAGCAGAATAGAGCTGGTGATGTAAATCTGTTATGTCTCCCCCTCAGCTATGTTGTGTGAAGGATATGTTCATGTATGTATGTGTGAATGTGTGTGTGTGTGTGTGTGTGTGTGTGTGTGTGTGTGAGGAAGAGTGTGTGGGTTTTTTGGGGGGGTGTCAGAGGAGGGAGAGAGATAGTGTACCCACCTAGTCCGGCCCGGCTTGGCCTTCCCATTCACCCCCTGCTCAACAGTTCCAATTCCTTTTTGTCTACCAATTAAATCCTGGGCAATCCCGAGTTGCTTCTCCTGCCAGGTCCTCTTTTAAAATGGTGCTAGTCGTTTCCATATTGTTTTACGGCCATAATGATGCTTATAACCCGTCAATCCAATGCTGTTGAATCCTTTATTCCAGTTCCTCCTCAAAAAATGCCAATGACAATACTTTATAGGAAGGAAGAAGAGTGGTCACATCTTCTAGGGACACTTAAGGAAGATCGGTAGCTGGCATCTGGACTTTTGGAGACTGTTGAAATTTCCATGATTGATGTGAGGGTGAGCTGTCCTTTCTACAGGAATATATTTTGGGGGATTCATGGCCAGAGCCAGAATCTCCTAGCATTGTGTACTGACAGGAAACGATGCCGATGACTCTTGGCCTTTGCTTGATGTTTGGCATTGGTACTTCTTAATGCTGGTTCCAATGAAACAGAATCCTTCACTTTCTTCAGATGGGGGTTGCTAGATGATGGTCTGTCTCCCTGGATTCTGTAGGAGCTCAATGTCTAGAGTGGTCAATATTCCTCAATGTCAAATGCACTGCCAGAATCCGGTGCAGCTCCTAAGTTCTTCGAAGCTGATGTTGTTGATGCCAATGGGCTAGACTTACTTTTCCTGAAATGCTTCTCCCTGAGCTCCAGGAGGGAGCCACTTCCTCTAGGAGTCATTTGCCTGAATGTTGTGGTTGTCCCCCACCAGAACACACATCTCTCATGGGGATTCATGAAAAACAGTGATGCATCTGCACCAAGGGCACTTATTGAAGCCACTGGTCCTCTTCTCTCTTTGAGACATTGTCTGAAAAACTGACAAGGAAAAATCAAATTATTTGATTTTTAGAAAAACAATTGACACCATTCGAAGCACTGATGTCAGTGCTCATGGTGGTTGATGAAAAATGTTAGCAAACTGGAGAATGAATAAAAAAAACCTACTTGGTGACCTAAGAAGTTTGAGATCAGATGAACCAGAGAGGCCCCATGATGAAAATATGCGAACAAATGGAAAAATGTATCACACTATGACAGACACACACAGTCATCAAGCTTCATGGAAAAACTGAAACTGAAGGCACCCCCACACAACATCCGTGATGTGGGACAGCACACAACATGCTCAGTGGAGTATGCCAAATGTTTGTAGAAGCTTTGGAGTAATCTTCACTAACCGGGCTCTTGAAAAATAACGTGCTTGTGCGCTTTAAACGGCCTTTTGAATGCTGCCCAACCTCAGTGCACATAGAAGAACATGCTTTACAGTGCGCACACGTTTACACATTGGGAGAAGTGAGGGGTTGCCTTACAGTGTGGGGAAAAGTATTTGTGCTGTTCAACGGCATACGTTCAACTGCTGACAATAGGGCCAAAGGTCGAGGGAGTCAATGTATGCATGCAAATGCCTTTTATCTCTGTCATTTGTTATGGGCCCTTACACTAGTATTATTTAGTAAACAATACAGCACAGGAAAATAGAATTACTATAATATTTAAATATTACCCTGAGTATGAGGACCTGCTGCTTTAAATGACACAATTTTAATCTAAACTGGCACTTAGTCACTTGCCACTGTTAAATAGACTTGTAATCCCTTCACTTGCCCTCCCACTCACACTTCTAGCAATTCCTTCGCTATATGCTCACTTCTTTATAAGCACTGATAATAGTTTCAATTTGAGCTGTAAATTCATTAATGCGTAGCCAAAGTCATTTATGTCAAAAATTCATACAAAGATTACGTGAGAGACTTATAAATCTCTGCCATTGCTTTAATACTTTTATAAAAAGCTTTTCCCGAGGATTCTGTTTCTTTTTTTACAACTTCACTCAAGGATAATTCAAGGGCAATTTACCAATCTGTTCCTAATCTCCCTTCGCACCGTCTTGGCCTCATTTGAGATGCTGACAGCACTCGGGTTGCCACTGTTTGTTTTATTCCTGATTTTGATTTCTGTCAACCCCTCTAAGTTGTTAACCAGCAGATGAAATACGCTACTATGAATTTAAGAGGAACAACATAAAAAAAAAAAAAATTCCCCAAGCCAGCAGTAAAGCATAAACAGAGAAAGAAAAAGGGAAAAGACAGCAAGAGAGACAGAATAAGTGTGTGTGTGGCGCGTGTGGTTTGTGTGTGTGTGGCACATGTGGTTTGTGTGTGTGTGTGTCTGCTGACGCCTACATTTAAACAAGAAGACCTGTTAATGTCACTGCCAGCAGGGAAAGGAGGCTATATGTATAATCTTAAACTCAGGAGATGCGTATAACAATAACAGGGCAACTTATTATTTGTGGTCTGATCAAATGAGCCCTCAGAAGCTCAAATGCTGAGGCTTTATACACATCTCCGTCATGGAAATGCATGGTAGCTATTTATTATAAATAATATGGAAGGGATCTGTCTTGGGATATTTTCTGTACTCCGTTGTCACAGCCCACCTTTAGCAAAGAGGCCAATTCATTTCTGGGTATTTTTTTTTCAAGGAAAGGTGAGTGACTGGTCTAGAGTGATATGGGATTGATCTCAAGGCCTAGGACTGAAAATTTTCATGTATTATCGGGAGACAGCAGCTAAGACATTGCAGCTTACAGCTCTTTTATGGAAGATTCATAAACCGATTCACAGTGTCACTGGGACAACCAAGAAGCAGATCAATGCCACAGTATATTCTCGGACCTGCCCACACTGGTGGACACAGAGCTCAAGTGAAGATGGACATTCTGCGTGAGCTTGGCTCTGGCTGTCCCAGGCTCATCCATCTCTCCTGATGAGAACCCAGATAATGGTACCATTTGAGCACAAATCAAAGCCTGCAAATAGCTCCCTGAAAGATAACCATGTTATGTTCACTTGCCTGCCCAATATCTGAGATATAATCAGGAACCTGGCAATGTAAACTGGACACATTAAGAACAACCTGCAACCTCTCTGTAGAGCTTGCAGACTCCTGAAGTTGAGTTTCAAAGGGAAACTCCCCACAGAGTTTCCCTTGGAAAATCACTTCCCCGACAGGGCCCACAGGTACATATGACCCCACAGAATTTGCAGATGCAAACTCTCTGCAGAGAAGTAAACATGAGGGAGATAAAAATGAACTCCCAGTGCATACTGTATTTTGCTGGTTTGGCCCTGGCCCCACCTACCCAGGGAAAACAAATCCCTGTATAGTTATGAATGAAGGCTCATGACACCAGAATTTCAGCCCCAGTTTCTGATTTGACTGGAAGAAAAGAGAGAAAGAAGGAACCATAGGAAAAAAAAAAAAGCTTAAATGTTTACTATCTATGAATTTTGTATAATCGAGGCCCTTTTGATAACAGCAGAGGATGCAACTAAATTCTTAAGTATTTTGTGTGTTACTCCCATGACAGTTACCTGGGTTTCTGTGGACCACTGTTTCATAAAAACATAAAAAGTGCCATGCTTGGTCAGAGCAAGGTGCACTGAGCCCAGCATCCTGGCTCCAACAGAATGGAGCCAATCCATTTCCTGTGTCATTCTTGTTGCCATTCTCTATACTTTTTCTAGTTCTACTATGTCTTTTTTGAGATGGGGGTGACCAGAACTGTAGTAATTCTCAAGGTGAGGTCACACCATGGAGCGATACAGAGCATTATGATATTCTCTGTTTTATTCTCCATTCCTCTCCAGTTAGTTTCTAATCTTCTATTTGCTTTTTGACTACCACCGTACATTGAGCTGAGGATTTCAGCACATTGTCTACAAGGGCTCCAAGGCTCTTTCCTGGGTAGTGACTTAATACAGAACCCAGCATTGTGTACCTGTAGTTGGGATTATTTTCCCCTATGTACATCACTTTGCACAGGCACATGAAATTTCATCAGATGCCCAGTATCATATTTTTGCAAGGTCCTTCTGTAATTCCCCCCAGCTTTATGGGTAATTAGTTTATTACTCTCCCATAGAGTAAGGGTACTATTTCTAAATACCTGATTTATCCACAAAAAAATTATCTTCCTCCATGATTTACCCAGCCTCACAGAAACATGGGCATAAGAGATACTGACTCCCCCCCATTTAACCAAATCTGCATCCCCAGGCTATACATTCACACATATCTCACATAGAAGCAAGAAATGTGGAGGAAAAGATACAATCTTCATAACCTTACTATGCTTAAAATCCCTCCCCACAAGTCAACCCACCTTCCCCCAGGCTGACACCCACCTCAGATGGTGGATCCTTCTAGTTTACTGCTCATCATCATCAAGCTTCATTACAGTCCTCTACAGCCTCCTACACCTAATATCAGAGAGCATTCTGAAACACCCTAATCCTAGGCGACTTAAGCAGTCATTTAGACATGAATTCCTAGTCTCAATGGAAACCCTCAACCTTACCCAATTAGTCACCAAACCAATCTATGCGGCAGGTCATACCCTCAACCTGATACTGGCCCTACTGCAACTACTACATGAGTACACATTTAAGAATATATGGACATTCCAACTCTCTTCGACTAATGCTATTCAACCACTCTCACCTCAGGAACCCAAACCAATAAAAACCACAAAACTGATCTACTCAACGTCAAGCCTCAATCCAGAATCTTTACTCCAAACTTTCCAAAGCTCAGTGGCAAGCTCTCCATTCCCCTCTACTGCTAATTTGGTAGAAAACTGGAATTCTGATCTGAGTTCAACCATAAAAAATAATATCATTGCCCCATGAAAACGACCACCAACATCAAAAACTCAAAACCTGAAAGACCTAAAAAGAAATGGCAGGAATTAAGAATGAAAATGACAAAAATTGAAGTCACAATCCGACAGAAACAAGTGCAGACAACAGCATATAACCTATTGCAAGGATGACACTCAAGCAAGGAGAGCATACTATACAAAAACAATCAATCAGGCAGAGAACTCACCAAAGGAATTATTTCAGACCATTACCAAGTCTTGGGATTCTCAACTCCCCTACCTCCTCCCTAACAACAGACACCCACTGCAACAAACAAGCCATATTCTTTACAGATAGTCTCATGCATCCAATCTGTTCTAGACAGGGTGCCAACCAGACATCCTCCACAAACATTACAAACTCTGCCAGCTCACTCTCTAATAACCTTCTACCCACTTCTAGAAGAAGATATTGGTGCCCGACTCACCACCCTCAAATCAGCCACCTGTCAGGAGGACACCTGTCCTTTCTGTCAAACAAGCCAAAACTGAACTTCTTTATCGTATCTGGTCAAGCATCAACATACCCCTACCAAAGACCTAGCTACCACTCTTGCTAAATAGAACAATAATTAGACTGATAATGAAAAATTCCAACCTTGACCATGATAACCTGAATTACTACCTGTCATGGAGTGTCAGACCTTTGGGCTGTGGTGAGATTGGTACTGCCCAGCTGGTGAACCAACTAGGCCCCCACTGACAGCAGGCAGTCATGCTCATGCAGGAACAAGGACTCGGCTTCACCTGTATCTGCCACTTTTCCTGCAGATTGAGCCTTTGGGTTCTGAGGCTGGCATGACTTAGGCAAGGGTCCTGTAGAGCGTAGTCAGGCAGCATCAGTAACCAGACCAAGGTCAGGGCAGATGGCGAGCAGACACATTGGTATATGGGCAAAAGTCAGGGCAGGCTGAGATTAGATGAAGTCAGAATCCAGGCCGGAAGTCATGTAATCAGAAGACAGACTGAGAGACAGGGGCAAGGGCTGAAGAGACAAGGCATGGACAGGCAAGACAAGGACTGCAACAGGGCAAGATAAAGAGCAGGAGTAGAGCAAGCCGTGGCAAGGTGCAGAACTAAGCATGGCTGGAGCAGAACAGAGCAACAAGTACTGCAGGAAAGCATGGCAGGGGCAAAAGGGCTCTCACCAGGGGATCAAAGACCTGTGAGCCTTCTCTAAACCCTAGGTGGGCAAGTACCAGTGGTGGATCCTGCTGCGAGAGGCAGTGAAGGCAGAAGAGATACCCAATTTAAGCTTTAAGGTATTTTTTGGACTTAAGCAGATTGGAGAGTTTTTCGGATCCCCCTTCCCCACTGGGGTTTCAGAGTGGAGAACCTGCCTGATCCTACTAAATTTTCCCCAACAGACGCTCCCCAGAAAGATCAGAGAATAAGGATGAAAGAGCTTTAAAGAGGGAAGGATAAGAGCAGGAGACCCCATCCAGATGTCTACAACTACAGGACCAGGATGGGATGGGGTGTCAGAAGATGTTCTAAAGTACGATTTTTTTTCAGTAAAGTTGGGGGACACTGCCATTAGCCCGCACAGCCGCTGGGAGAGCTTGTGCATATAAAATCACCATGGGCTTTACCCAGAAGTCTGGTAAAAGGACACCTACCTACCCAGAATTATACCTGTACCATTAGTCAGATACAAATTCACACTTCTGCATAATGGCCTTTAATTTATGAGTATTAATCAGTAAACATTTAACACCCAGACCTGGTCCTGTCTGAATTATTTCAGCCCCATGGGAAGCTGAGAGTTTTTTTCTCATTGCGGGGCCACAAGTGAGAGCTTACCCCCATAAAAAGAATCAACCCCCACCCCAGGGAATGAGAGTCAAGCATGGGATGTAATATGCTAGCCGGAGCAGCCCCGAAGAAATAAATTAGTTATGTGCCCTAAGAAGCCGCAATCCTCCAAAAAAGGGGCTAAGCTAGATTCCAAACTCACCACCAAAACCCAAGTTCAAGCAGTGACCAAAACTGCCTTTCTCCACTTTCGTCAGCTTCACCACTTCCATCATATCTTGGAAGACACTACCTTTGTAACTGCTATCCAGGGCTGTGAAATTTCCCACCTGCTCTACTGCAATTTTGCTAAATGCTGGAAATCCCAGCACCCTAAGCCACTGCCTGCAGCTCAATACAGAATGCTGCTGCCCACATGATTATGAATGCTAACAAAGAATAACTCCAATCCTGAAAACCCTACAATGGCTCCCAGCACTCTACCACACCAAATTCAAAATCATGGACTTACCCTATAAAACTCTTAACAGCCTGGCTCCAACACACCTCAACAGTTCTCCCACACCCTATACACCTGCCTGCTCTTTATGTTCTCTGTCTCAGGCTTGCCTAGCAGCACTGTCACCAAGAACAATATGCCTCACCAATACCAGGAAAAGGACCTTCACAGATCTGGAATGCTTTACCACCACACATCAGACTCACCCCTATCTTTTTGAAAACTGGTTAAGGCCTGTCTCTGAAGCAGCTTTCGACTCCAAATCATAACCTGAGCCTATGAAAAGCTCTGCATATACCCATACATCCTTTTGTGCTTTATACTGCCAATAGATACTCTCTTTCCATTAAACTGTATCTCTGTTGTATAAACTGTTCTTATAGACACTGTATCTAATTGCTACTATATTATAATAGCACACTTTGACAGAAAGGATGACTTGACTTGACTACTCCGTTATTATATTATCCAGCTCATAAATCTATGCAAGACTGGAGAACAGTAAAGAAAATCAGCTCTCCTCATTAATTTTTGTTGGGATGCAAAACGGTTAAGTTTGCAAAAAAAATGCAATTATTATTTAAATCTGTTTATTAAAGAATTTCAAGGTAAGATACAAACATGACCTGGAAGCTGTGACTCTGAGCCCACCAGGCATGTACAAAGAATATACAGTAAAGGCATTCCACAGTGATCAACCCCTTCCCTCTCCCAACAACCCCTTCCCCCCACTATTAATTATGACTGTCAATAAGTGTTTAAAGTCCTACTCCTAGCCTGTCTTGGTGGAGAGTCATTATAGGGTATCCATTCCATATGTCCAATATTTTCTTCTTTCCTCTAGGAGAGCTTTTTTCCCCAATCAGCATCTCCATAAGCAAAAGATGATGGACAGAGCTCCTCCAAAACAAGAAAGGCAGATCTGTCTCCTGTCTTCAGTGACGCAGAATAGTAGTTTTGACAACCAGAAAAACTTTTGAGAGCCATAGATTTTGTGATGCTGTATGACGTTCTCCCAAAGTCATATGCCCAAATAGTGCTAGTTGAGGAGAAAAGGACAATCATAGAGAAAGCACACTTTCAACGTATTGATATATTTCTTTCCAAAAGGATTGGATATTAATTCAAGACCACAAAGAGTGTCCAAGTGTACCAGGCACCATCTTGCATTTTATACATACATTTGAATCAGTTAACCAGCCATGTATGCCTGTCTTTGTGATATATAAGCTCCGGAAAGAATTTTATACTGTCTCTCCCATGTGCATATTCTGTGTAATCTTTGTTATATGTCCAAAGCATATATGGTAATAAAGGAGGGAAGAGGAAACTCAATGTGCAATTCTTGAGTCCATTTAGCCCACAAGGCTTCCAGAGGGAATGCGTGAGTAATAAGGCACAATGATTTATAAAATGAAGATAAAGTATGCCTCCCGGGATCTTCCAAATCAAACCAATTCTGAAATATATCACGACTTATCCAGTAATGCTTCTGATGGCAGTGAATTAACATAATGTCGGATCTGTAAATAACTAGTCACCTACTCTCCATTCTCCCAATTTTTTATGTAAAGGGTCCAATGGTAACATTTTCCCATTATCATCGAAGGTATGTGCAATAACAGAAATCTCACCCAAGGCTCAATCTGTAAAAACTTTCCTGTCAATACCTGGTCGGAAATTAAGATTACCAGTAACAAGTAAAAAGGGGAATATTGAATGATTCAGTTTTAATTTGGAAGTGATGCAGCATCACATCCTTCTGGCAGGTGAGATTAAAACATGATTTTTCAAGAAAGCTGGCAATTGGGAGACTTCCGCATGGAGAATATAACATAATTGTAGGGGACAAACAATTTTTGATTCAAAACGATAACCGCAATAAAAAAAAGAGGTACCCATGAGCCAATCCCCCACCTGCCTGAAATTAGCACAGTGATTGTATAATCGCATATCAGGTAAGCCCATCCCACCCTGTTTCCCAAAACCCATCAACTGAGTCAAAGACTTTCCATAGAAAATATCTTAATTCTTTATGTAACCTACGAATATCTCCAGAAGCAAGAACAAGAGGAAGGTTACTTAATACATAAAGCCATTTAGGAAAAAAACAGCCATCTTAAACAATTGAATCCTTCCACCTAAAGAGACTGCCAAATTATGCCACTCCTGCAGTGCATCCTTTGTAAAGTCCTGCAGTTTGGTAACATTAAAGGAGTGTAATTGAGACAAATCATCAGAAAGCCAAATACCCAAATACTTCATATACAGGCCGATTCAGTAAAGTGCGCTCCGACAGAGCGCACTGTTAGCCCGCACTATTTTTACCCCTTATACAGTAAGGGGTAATAGCGTGTCGAAAATGCGTGGCCAACCCCCCCCCCCCCCCCGAAACTAATAGCACCCGCAACATGCAATTGCATGTTGATGAGCCTATTAGTCCCGCACGATTCAGAAAGCAAAATGTGCAGCCAAGCCGCACATTTTACTCTCAGAAATTAACTCCTGCCAAAGGCAGTCATTAATTTCAGCCGGCACCTGGAAAGTGTACAGAAAAGCAGAAAAAACTGCTTTTCTGTACAACCTCCGACTTAATATCATAGCGATATTAAGTCGGAAGCCCCAAAAATAAAAATTAAAAAATTAAAAATCTGCCCGTGGCCTGTGGGTTGGAAGACGGACGCTCAATTATGCCGGCGTCTGTTTTTCGAACCCGTGGCTGTCGGCAGGTTTGAGAACCGACGCCGGTAAAATTGAGCGTCGGCTGTCAAACCCTCATTTGCATTTTTTTTCTTAATCGCACGTCCAGGAGAGTGGCCTGGGTGCGTGCCAGGAGAGCGGGCGCTCGCCGGCTCTCCCACGTGTTTTTCTGTATCGGCCTGATTGTGTGCAGTCTATTTCAAAGGAAATGACCCTGCCCAGTCTTCAGCACTCCACTGTCCTTTAGCCATAGCTTCAGGTTTGTCCACATTTAATTTCAAACCTGCCTGAGTACCATAAAGAGAAAGTTCCCTTAACGAAGGATTTAAAGAAAAGTGCGGTCTAGAAATACGCAAGAGGAGATTATCTGCATAGGCAGCAATTTTAAAAACGGAGTCTCCTATTGCAATACCCCAAACCTGTTCATTCTTCAATAATTTACAGATAAAGGGATCCAAAGACAACACAAAAAGAAGTGGAGATAATGGACATCCCTGTCGGGTGCTCTTTGCAATGCAAAATCTTCCAAGAATTCCCCATTTACTAATATTCTCGCTCTTGGATTATTATATAATATATGTATATATTTCAAAAAGGAACCTTGAAAACCATATGTTCATAAAGTAGCAAAAAGATAAGCCCAATTGACCCTATCAAAAGCCATTTCGGCATCAAGCTGATAAGCAAAGCGTTCACATGGTGTTGCAGTGAATAACCTAGAGAAGCCAAAATTTTGGGCACATTAGTAACAGCATATCTTCCTTTAGAAAATCCTACTTGTTCCAGAGAAAGCAAAGAGGGTAATACCCTGGAAAGCCTGTCCACCATGATCTTAGCTAACAGCTTAACATCATAAATTAATAGGGCACTCGGCCTATATGATCCTGGTATTTGCCAAGTTCACGCCTCTAAAAATATGCAATTATATCCTTTATCCTTCCTTGTCAACCATCCATCCATAGAATGTCTTGGCTTTCAATAGTTTCAATGTGTTTAATCTGTTACCTATGAAGACAGAGGAACAAACCATTCTAATGACCAAATATTTCATTATGTTTCCTTATCCATCTCTTCAGGTGATTTGGTGAATATATGTAAACTCTGTACTACACTGTCGCTCTCCCCACTGTTTTCTCCTTCTTTCCATTCTAGTCCCATTCCTCCAGCACCCATTTCTGGTGTCCATTTCCAGGTTCTACTCAGATTTCCATTGCAAGTCTCTGTGCAGTTTTGGATTTTGCATTTCTTCCTTTTCATCTCAGATGATGCATTTGACTGGAACTGAAGTATAATACAATCTAGCTGAGGCAGCTATAAGAACTCAACACCCCCGGCAATCCCGCTTCCTAATATTAAGAGCTAATGGTCCGTAGAGGGACAGCTTTAGGAAATTATGTCAAATGATGAGCAGTGACGTCTCAGCCACCTTCAGACCATGACCACCGTTTGACTTATTCCTGATGTTGAACCCCCATCTGAAATGTCTCACTATAGTGATTTCTCATGTGCAGCCTCACATCCATGAGACTAATCAGCATATATCCCCCCTTACACGTCTCTACTTCTCACACCCAAATCCAAGTTCCATGCAGGATCCCTCACCTGCACATCCTTCACCCATGCATACTATCATGCAGGGGCCTAAGTAATATCTGATTTTTCTGATACACACAAAATGGGAAAAAAAAGCCTTTAGCACATCAAACCAATAAAGTAGTCCAGTGACTAATAAAAAAAAAAAGAAACAATATTCAAAGGAGGAGCAGAAGCAAAATGAGCGATAACAACTGCATAATGAAGCTCTGTTCCAAATCCTGGTTTGAATTTGCTGCATGGAATGAATTTGCTGCATTGCATAGTAACATAGTAATGACGGGAAATAAAAACCAAATGGTCCATCCAGTCTACCCAGAAATTTTCTCTGTGCAGGTTACCCCCATGCATTCTGTTAAAGATAGTAATTACTGTTTTGTGCAGGTTACCCCATGCATTCTGTTAAAGATAGTAATTACTGTTTTGTGCAGGTTACCCCATGCATTCTGTTAAGGATAGTAATTGTCGTTTTGTACAGGTTACCCCCATGCATTCTGTTAAGGATAGTAATTGCCATTTCATGCAGGTTACCCCCATACGTTCTGTTAAGGATAGTAACTGCCGCTCTGTGCAGGTTACCCTCTTGCAGAAATGTTCCACTATCCCTTTCTTTAAGCCTTTAAGCCAAGCTCAGAAAAACAGAGGCTCTTCTTAAACAGAATCAAGGATGAACTTGCATGGCAACGGGAGTCAGCTGTGCTGGCCTATAGGCCTTTGCTAATGCCACTGTGTGGTCCTCATGGTTTCCTCATTTGCTAGGCCCCCAGCTGCATGAACTCATTGGCACTGGGAATGAGGCTGGCCTGGCACAAATATCTATGTTGGGACCAGCTGGCTGGCCCAATTTTGCTTTCATCTGCCAGACCTTCTGCTACATGATCCCATCTTCATCTTAGCTCAGACCTCTTTGGCGCCAAGGCTTGTGTCAGTGTAGGGATGGCAGTCCATTGGTCCGAAAGTCTTATCTGTGAGATTCTCACAGCTGCTGTTTTCTTACTGTCTCATTACCATTGTTTCCTGGAAGAAAACAGATCTCTGCAATTAATTACAACCTGAAGCAAATGACATGGTTGCTCGATAATCCCACCTCTTAAAGCTTAGCCATGTATCTTGCACAATTGTCTAAAACATAGTCTTCCCCCTTTTATCTTTCCTAAAAGTTTACCTTTAGATATTTCACTTCCATTTAAACCTTGATCCTTGCTTCAAACTGCTGCTTCACTAGATCTTGGCACGGTGAATTTATTAGTCTTCTGAATCAGTAAATCCTCTTTCCTTTTTCTCTCCCAGTATTATTAGCATCCCTTTTGGCTTAGAATAGTTTTCTGGAAATGGGAAAACTTGAACTGGAGAGCTCTCTACCTTTTTAATTATAAGTAAGGTGTCTGGATTTATGGAACTTTTTTTTCTGGTGGGGGCAGGTGGGGTGGTGGGGACGGTGAGGGAGAAGATCTCCTCGAGGACTATGCATGAGATAAGAGACCTAGAATATCCAAATTTAGCTCATGCACATTCATTGTGGCTATCCTAAGAATCCGACTGTCTGTGAGGTCAATGGGACAGGTTTGGACATCGGTAGCAGGGAGGTCTTCATTTGTTTTCAGTTTCTATGTACAGAAACAGCAATTTATTCCTACCGCCATACAGTAGGCTTTCGAAAATTGCTACAATGTATGCTATTGAATTGTCAGTAGGTTATACCTGCATTAAGTCACCTAATGTGGGTAAATGGACTTTTGAAAATTGGAACGATAGTATGTATCATTTACATTTTCCTTTGAAAATTATTCTGAAAGAGTTTTGCTATTCTTGAAGATTTCATACAATTAGAATGGTGTTTTACACCTTTGGGCATGTATCTCTTGGACTATTGCTTTGGATCAGGAACAATGAAATAGTCCACACAGTCAGGTGGCACAAAGACATTTGCAGTGGAAGATGTTAAAACCAAAATACAAAAAAACAGCACCTCAGCTTGGTCTTACTTTCATCTGTGTGCCCCATTACCCAACTTAAAAGTTTAAACCTTTCTCATACGCTCCTTATCTACCATCATGTTCTGTTTCTATATACTGACTGCTTGCATTTCCTTGTCTTTCCATTCATTTAAAGTCTTTTTCTCTTTTTGCTTCTTTTCCTGCCTTTGTTGTAGAGGGAAGAGCTGCATTTATGCCTGTGGCTAACACGGCAGAAATAACACTCTATTAGCAGCTGTGTGCACCATTATCTCTTTTATTTTCTCACTAATAACCCAGACAGAGAAATTCAATGCCTTGAGCCAGCGTAATTTATTTATTTATATCTCTTTTGATGTAGCCAAGTGCAAACATTCCGATAACTAGCAGGTAACAGATCTAATGAGCTCCCTCTGCTTTCTCTGGAAGCTGCCTTGCTCAATGCTGATTATCACAAGAATGGACCAAAACTCCAACAGTGCCTTCAAGCTAAAGACCCCCCCTGGTGCAGCACTATATCCCCAGCATTGGCATCTGCAGAGCAGGGCAGGGACAATAAGAGGGTGCGATTTCAGATTTCAGCACTTCAAAAAGCCAGTTCAATTTTACCAATTTAAAAATTGGCAAACTGGAAATTATTACTGGATTATTATAAATCAATTCAGTAGAGCATACCAGATGCATGCAGTGCTGCACAGAGACAGAGACAGTCCCTACTCCTTGGAGCTTACAATCCAGTCAAGACAGTCAGAGAAGACACACAACAAATCTGAGATATGGACTCCCACTCTAGAGCCCAGATGGCTGAATCTGCTACAAGAGCAGGAAGAAACGCCCTCTAATAGTTTGTGGCACTGCAAAATATAGTGCTATGCGTCCACGAGCAGAAAAACTAGATTATAAATTCAAAGTAATTTTCTGTGTGATTCTGTGGTTGGCACATACCAAGAGAACCTCGCTCTTTTGCCAGTCCCAGCTGTGTTCCAGAGCCCCGCAGAGAGTACTAGAGAAGGCGGCTCCCACAGAGCCTCTCATAAGGCCACTGGAAGTAAGCCCCAGAGGTTTTGGTGAATGACTGTCCAATGGGAAGTCAATTTTCAAAAGGTTTTCCACACTGCTTTACACACTGACCCATGTAAAGCAGGCTTTTGAAAATTGCCCAGCCTTACTGCGGGCAAAAATGTGCCTGCTGTTCCACAGCGTGAAAAGGAGGATTCCCAGGGGAGAGGGGAGATAAAGCATGCATGAAGTTCTGATTTTCACGTTTCTGTTTGTACTTGTCCCCACAGACCAATCCATACAGCAGGTTTGCAGATCCAATTTCTAAAGGGAAACTCCACTTTTGAAAATGAGCTTGCAGATTCCCAGTTTTTGGGTGACTTTGATAGTTGCCCTATTGAAAGCCACTTTCTGCAGGTTGCACCCTAGTTCCTAAAATGTCTTCAACAAATTGCTAATTTATTAGCAGCCCAACGATCCTGTTGAACTGGAAGATGAATTAACCATTTTGGGTTGATGACTTAAGAACATAAGTAATTGCCATGCTGGGTCAGACCAAGGGTCCATCAAGCCCAACATCCTGTTTCCAATAGAGGCCAAACCAGGCCACAAGAACTTGGCAAGTACCCAAACACCAAGAAGATCCCATGCTACTGATGCAATTAATAGCAGTGGCTATTCCCTAAGTAAACTTGATTAATAGCAGGTAATGGACTTCTCCTCCAAGAACTTATCCAAATCTTTTTTGAACCCAGCTACACTAACTGCAGTAACTACCCCCTCTGGCAACAAATTCCAGAGCTTTATTGTGCATTGAGTGAAAAAGTCCTTGGCTTCAAAATCTAGATCCCGATCTTCAAACAGTATGGCAAAGAAGAAATTATTAAGTATAAAATGCCAGACAAACTTCCTTTATGATAACCTTAAGCATTTTCCCCCATAAACACAAAATGGGAAAATCCTTTGAGACCCCTTTGAGTGTATGTTGAATCGACTTTTACCACTTTCTCTCCTAATGTTTTGTGCTACTGGAAGGTAAGAGAGATTGGTAGCAGCCTTAAACCTATTTATAATTCTCACAGTGCTGAGCCCTACATGATGCCCCATTAGAGAGAGCACAGTGTGTTCTGGCCCTTAAATGTTCAAAGAGGTTTAGCAAAAATCAATTGGCCAGCTCATGGAGTAACTCGTCGTTCCCTAAACCTGGGAAATTATTGACTCTCCTACATTTTATGTACTTGCTCTGTCTGCCTTGTGTACCAGTCTGTCTCTATTTATTTGAAAAAGTAAAATGCAAAGCACACAACATTGCAACGCATACAGTTTAATGCAAGTATTATTTCAGATTTCAAACTTAACGATAAGTAGAAATGCAGACATTGTGCACATGCAAAAAACAAACGCCTGCGCACAGAGTTGCCCACATCAGACCTGCCCTTAAGCCTGGATTCTTCACTTAAATTGTAAATTCTCTGTTTTGTTCTCCATAAGTAAACCGTCTGCATAACAGCCAGAGAAAATGCCAGCAAAGAGAATTGTTACGTGTCCACTAGTCAAAGCTCTCTTCTGATTAATCAGCCTTAGCTTCCCGTTTAACTCGTTAGCTGTGCAAGGATGAACGCAGCATTTGTGTTGAATCAGTCACTGTTCTGGTATCCTGAGCTACTCCATGAGAGCCGAAACAATAGATTGTGACACCGCTGAGTAAACCGAGGAAATGAAGTTTGATTGCCAAGGACACGGTAGTTTCTATCACACAAATCTTCAGTAATAAGCAACCATGGGATAGGGAATATAAAAGGAAACATGTACCGGTGCTTTGCAATGTTAATAAAATATTTCATTTGTTATAGCTTGACTAAATATAGCAGTCACTGCAGATTCACAGCCCACGCTCCTCGGGTACAGTCCGAACGATTTCTGATTTAAGTATCCTAGTCAAGAGCTAGTGGCTTTGTTGTACCAGTGGCAAAAACAATTCTACAGCCTTGTAAAAAAACAACCCATATATATGTTCAAATGAAGCGAAAAAGTCTCCCCCCAGAAACTGCCTGCTCCTGGCCTCATAATTGTTAACTGTTAGGCTGCAGAGATACCGATTCTGTAACTTTTAGGATGTCATCAGCGGGCCTTTCTGAGTAGAAATGGTGAGGCTTGCAGTGATTTAGGGAAGTTCAGTGTCCGCTGTTTTCAGCTTTTCTTACGGAGGGCGTAAATCCAATGCTACCCGGCCATTTGCATACCTGGGAACCTCTGAGCTAGTGGGAGGGGGTGGGGTGGGGGTTAGGCGGGCTGTACAGACTGTCTGCTCCTCCACTCCGTCTCCCCTCCCCCTCAACTGCTTTCTTCTTAATTTATGTTCTCTATCAGATAATAAAATAGTTTCCAACCTTTGGTGTCTCTGGCTTGATTTTCTTGCTCAGCCTTTTTTATTTCTCATTCTCTGTCCTTATTCCTTTGTTTTCTCTCTTTTACTGGTGTCCTCCTCCATTTACCTTTTCTGTGTCAGTTCTCCTTCTCCTTTCCTTCTTTATCTCTTTCCTTCAGCAGGAGATACTTTAATACTTTCTCTTCCTTCTTTTTCTCTCCCCTTCTCCTGCTTTTTTTCCTATTCATCCTACCTGCTCTGCTTTCACCATTCTTCCTCCCATTTCTCATGCATTCTCTCCTCCATTCCTCATCCCCTTCCTTCTGTATTATCACCCGGGATTCCTTTCCCCAACCCAGGGACCTCTTTCTCCATCTCCGGCCATCCCTGGTCCATATACTCCTTTCTCTTCCTCCTCCCTATTCCCCCTCCCCTTTTCTCCCCAGTCCCCTTGCTCTCATCTTTCCCTAATTCAACCCTCTCTTCTCCTATATTGCCTTCTCCCTCCCTTATATCGTGCTCCCCTCTCTATCCCAACTCCCTTCTCTTGTGCTGGTGGGTCCACTGTGTGACCTGTTCAATAGATCCCTAGAAACGGGAGTGGTGCCGAGTGATTGGAGAAGAGCGGTGGTGGTCTCGCTTCACAAGAGTGGGAGCAGAGAGGAGGCTGGAAACTACAGGCCGGTCAGCCTCACCTCGGTGGTGGGAAAAGTAATGGAGTTGCTGCTGAAAGAAAGAATAGTGAACTATCTACAGTCGGAAGAATTGCTGGACCAGAGACAGCATGGATTCACCAGGGGATGGTCCTGTCAGACAAATATGATTGACTTTCTTTATTGGCTGTCTAGGGAATTAGATCGAGGAAGAGCGCTCGATGTCATCTATTTGGATTTCAGCAAAGCTTTTGATACGGTCCCGCACAGGAGGTTTGTGAATAAAATGAGAAGCTTAGGAGTGGGTGCCAAAGAGGTGGCCTGGATTGCAAACTGGTTGACGGACAGAAGACAATGTGTGATGGTAAATGGAACTTACTCTGAAGAGAGAGCGGTGTTAAGTGGAGTGCCGCAGTGATCGGTGTTGGGACCGGTCCTGTTCAATATCTTTCTGAGCAACATTGCAGACGGGATAGAAGGTAAGGTTTGTCTTTTTGCGGATGACACTAAGATCTGCAACAGAGTGGACATGCCGGAAGGAGTGGAGAGAATGAGATGGGATTTAAGGAAGCTGGAAGAGTGGTCGAAGTTATGGCAGCTGAGATTCAATGCCAAGAAGTGCAGAGTCATGCATATGGGGTGTGGAAATCTGAAAGAACTGTAATTCGATGGGGGGTGAAGGACTGATGTGCACAGAGCAGGAGAGAGACCTTGGGGTGATAGTGTCTAATGATCTGAAGTCAGCAAAGCAATGTGACAAGGCGATATCTAAAGCCAGAAGAGTGCTGGGCTGCATAGAGAGAGGAATATCGAGTAAGAAAAGGGAAGTGATTATCCCCTTGTACAGGTCCTTGGTGAGGCCTCACCTGGAGTACTGTGCTCAGTTCTGGAGACAGTATCTCCGAAGGGACAGAGACAGGATGGAGGTGGTCCAGAGAAGGGCGACCAAAAAGGTGGATGGTCTTCATCGAATGACTTATGAGGAGAGATTGAAGAATCTAAATATGTACACCCTGGAGGAAAGGAGGAGCAGGGGTGATATGATACAAACTTTCAGATACTTGAAAGGTTTTAATGATCCAAAGTCAATGACAAACCTTTTCCGTTGGGAAAAAAAATCAGCAGAACCAGGGGTCACGATTTAAAACTCCAGGAAGAAAGACTCAGAACCAATGTCAGGAATTATTTCTTCACGGAGAGGGTGGTGGATGCCTGGAACGCCCTTCCAGAGTAAGTGGTGAAGACCAAAACTGTGAAGGATTTCAAAGGGGCATGGGATAAACATTGTGCATCCATAAAGTCTAGAGGATGTGAATGAAGAGAAGAGGCATGGGGGTGGCCTGCGGGACTGACAGCTACTACCTGGTGATTAATAGGGATGTGAATCGTTTTTGAACGATTAAAATTATCGTCAGATAATTTTTAAATCGTCCAAAATCGTTAGATACGCGATACAATACAAATGCCCCCGATTTATCGTCAGGGGCATTTGTATTGTATCGTTAAATAGGGCGCGGGAAAACCGGCACACCAAAAAAACCCTAAAACCCACCCAAACCTTTAAAACAAATCCCCCACCCTTCCAAACCCCCCCAAATGTTTTAAATTACCTGGGGTCCAGTGGGGGGGTCCCGACGCGATCTCCTCCCGCTCTCTGGCCACCGCTGCGTTGAGAAATGGCGCCGGTGGCCCTTTGCCCTTATCATGTGACAGGGCAAAGGTAGCGACGGCGCCATTTTGTTTCCTGGCTCCCGACGTCACGCGTGTGGGAGATCGCCCCCGGACCCCCGCTGGACCCCAGGGACTTTTGGCCAGCTTGGGGGGGCCTCCTGACCCCCACAAGACTTGCCAAAAGTCCAGCGGGGGTCCGGGAGCGACCTCCTGCACGCGGGCCGTATTGCCAATCTTCAAAATGGCGCCGGTGCTACCTTTGCCCCAAGTCTTGTGGGGGTCAGGAGGCCCCCCCAAGCTGGCCAAAAGTCCCTGGGGGTCCAGCGGGGGTCCGGGGGCGATCTCCCACACGCGTGACGTCGGAAGCCAGGAAACAAAATGGCGCCGGCGCTACCTTTGCCCTGTCACATGATAAGGGCAAAGGGCCACCGGCGCCATTTCTCAACGCAGCGGTGGCCAGAGAGCGGGAGGAGATCACGTCGGGACCCCCCCACTGGACCCCAGGTAATTTAAAACATTTTGGGGGGAGGGGTTCGGGAGGGTGGGGGATTTGTTTTAAAGGTTCGGGTGGGTTTTAGGGTTTTTTTTGGTGTGCCAGTTTGCCCGCCCTCCCCCGATTTACGATTTTTAACGATTTTTAGAAAAAAAAAACTCGACGATCAGATTTCCCTCCCCCCCAGCCAAAATCGATCGTTAAGACGATCGATTACATGATTCACACCTCTAGTGATTAATACCCTTATTCAATAAAGATACACATGGTTACTGTGACTACAACATTGCTCTTTGCTTCAACAGCAAGAGGAAATGTGGAAAAAAGGACTTGCATTCACAAAAAAGTGGGGAGTAGCTGGCTTGTTGCGGCGGTTACTACCCCAAACCAAATAAGCCTGATACTTCACTTTCAATGCATATCCAGCATAGCTCTCTGCTTCAACGGCAGGGGAGAATGAAGATAAGAGGATTTACATTCAGACAACAATCAACAAGGACTGAATTGCATAGTCTGGGTAAACAAATAAGCGTGGGTATAGCTTGCTTGCTGTGGTGGTTACTACCCCAAACCAAATAAGCCTGATACTTCACTTTCCATGCATATCCAGCGTAGCTCTCTGCTTCAATGGCAGGGGGGGATGAAGATAAGAGGATTTACATTCAGACAACAACCAACAAGGACAGAATTGCATAGTCTGGGTAAACAAATAAGCGTGGGTGTAGCTTGCTTGTTACGGCGGTTACTACCCCAAATCAATTAAGCCTGATGCTTCATTTAGAATACATATCCAGCACAGCTCACTGCTTCAACGGCAGGGGGAATTAAGAAAAGATGATTTATATTCAGACAACAACCAACAAGGACTGAATTGCACAGGCTGGGTAAACAAATAAGCGTGGGAGTAGTTTGCTTATTGCGGCAGTTACTACCCCTAACCAATTAAGCTTGATACTTCACTTAGATGCAGCTCCAGCACTGCTCTCTACATCAATGGCGGGAGTGGAAGATAACTAGAACCAAAAAGTTACTAATAAGGGCCAAGAGTAACAGAAAAGTATGAGAAAAAATGTGTGAAAGCTTGCTGGGCGGACTGGATGGGCCGTTTGGTCTTCTTCTGCCGTCATTTCTATGTTTCTTCCACCCACGCTCTTGATCTTACCTCTCTCTCCCCCACCCACCACACATAATCTTGTTCTCCCTTTTCCTTTCCTTCCTCAACTCGATCTCTTCGCTGGCTGTCTCTTCTCACTCCCTCCCCAACCTCCACATTTTTGTCCCTCTTTTTGTTTGCCCCTCTCTTTTACCATCCTTACTTTCCATTCTGGCTCCCTCTACATTCTTACTCCCCCAATTCTACACACACGCATGCACACACACACACACACACACACACACACTTCTCTCTCTCTCTCTCTCTCCCTCTCCTTTCACTGACACCTCCACCCCGACACACACGCACACACAGGTTCTCAGGTTTTCTCCGCTCTCTGGTCCCCCCAACACACACTCACACTTTTACTCCTCCTCTCCACCTCTTTGGATCTCTCACTCTATTACATAGCATGTACAGTTTACTTTCTCTTGCCATCTCTCCATCTGTTTACCCTAAGCCATGCAGGGCTAGCAGTGCTTCTCCGCCTCTCACTGCTGATTGGTTCATTCTGATAGCTAGAACCAATCAGCAGGCAGAAGCAGAGAATTGGCAGCAGAGCTTCCTCCTGCCTCCAGACTCTGTCCTAGTGACCGCCATCTCTTCAGCACAGACTGAGGAAAGAGGCTGCAGCTGTGCAAAGGTAGCGATTTCTAGGACCCTGGAGATCCTGGGTGCTCTCCCAGAGACCCAGAGGCAGGTCTCTAAACCCTGAGTCTCCGGGTCAAATCTGGAGAGTTCCCGGGTATGGCCATTTGGCCATCTATTTCAGGGAGCTCCTAGGAGGATTATAGCATCTCAGGAAAGAAAAATGCCACTCAGTGGACATCTCTGTGCTTAATTCACCTCTAAGAGAAACATAAGTGTATTTACTTAGAGAATTGTTCTGGATTGCCAGAAAATAAATTCTAAACAGGAGGAGATGCAATTGCTGTTGTAATGCACTGCTGTCTGCTGTAGAGTTGTTCACTGTGGATCCTGTGTTTAAAACTTGTTCAAGAAATCCTAAATTTTGTTTTGAAAATATTGGCAAAAATGGAATCACCATTACCTGCATTGGACTGAACTCACTTTCAGGGTTTGGGTTTGAGTAAGGTGAAGGTGCTAGAGAGATCTGTAGTTGTCTGAAGAAGCCAAGGGTGGTTTAGGCCTAGCACAGAGGCAAAAAGCCTGCCTGTCCAATCAGAGGAGCACCTTGGGCCCAGTTCACGACAAGAACCACTTGACCAAATTCCACTAAGAACCCAGTAACCAAGGAGAGATTGAGAACCCATCTACCAAACACTGGTTGCAATTGTATAGAAAAGCCCTACAGATGTTGTTCTAAGGGCCAGGGAGGGCGATGACTGCAGACCGAGTAGTGTGTCTGCAGAAACTCAGTAGGCAACGGTGACTCGGTGGGCCCAGGGGTCCTTTTAACCTGCCAGTTATCTACTAGGATACTGTTCAATGTTATAATCATTTTATTGCACATCTAGCTGGGGTTTCAGGGCATATATTGCAGCTGCTACATTCCCCATGAACAGACCGAGCAAAGAATGGATTCTCCCACTATTTAATACAAGAAAAATAAAGCAAGTTGGAGTTGCCTACAATATTTTTTGGAAATTGTATTTAGCTCCAAACTTTGGCATACAGACCTCTCCTTGCTTTTTAACAATCTTGCCTGCAGCGGGCCTAAATCAGAACTTGCAAAATGCGATTGCTGGCTCAGGTAAGTGTCATTCAAAGACATGATTGACAAAACCATGACAGCATGTAGCATAATTAAAATAAAATTGCTAAGGCAGATTTAATAAAGCCCAGGAATGTACATTTCCTGATTAACACTTCCTGCCCTTGTTTCCTGCAGCAGATTTGCTTCATCAATCAAGGAAACGTATTCGTCTGAACCACAGAGGCAGGATGCTATAGAAAGAAAGTTTGAGCTGGCTTAAAGTTTCCAGATGAGTTTTGAACAGCTGGGCATTTATTTGCTGCTCCTAATTTTTTTAAACCATCCATCCCCAAGCACTTTGGGATCCACAGTCCTACTTTATAGTATGGAGAAAATAAGGTTAGGGGCTCAATAATACTTTTGAATAGGACTAGTTTCATTAATATGGCTCTGTAAATTCGATCACCTTGTAAACTAAAGGAACATATGTATGCACTTATAATCAGCCAAGTTGGGAGGTTCTGCATGTTGTCAAAGCATAGCTAGGTTTAAAATAGCTTTGGGCAATTAAACTGGCAAGCTGGTATCTTAAATCCTTCTTTCTTAAGCTAGCACATGTTATTGGCTACCTCTTAATAAAATGAGTCTGGTAAAGGTGATGTGGTCACACCTTAGTTACTGAAAGTGCTACTATATCCCATCCCACCATTTTTTCCCAAATTACATTTTCGTATTACAATTAATTTCAACCTTGAAAACAAACGGCATGCATGTTAATGACACATTTTGGTGCTTGGGACCAGTCACACGCCTGGCTAGGAAAAAGTGTTGGATTATCCCTGAAGTGCAGAAAACTATGGAAAAAAATGAATAGCAGGCTGGGAAATGCTTCAGTGCATCAGAATGTCATCATGTAAGTAGAAGGAGTCATGCCAGCTGCTTCACTGCATCGTATAATGCCAATGAGCCATATGTTTCCATGGTCAAATCTGCCCTTTCCCAGGTGGCCAGCATAAGTCTCTTAAGCAGTCAGATCCAAGGCTCTAAAGCTGCCAGCCGGCATCCTGAGCCAGTGCTGGGACAGCATTGCTCTGGGTGTTGCTAATCACTACCCCTGGGGCACTGTTCCGGTGCCCAGATTTAAGATGGAAATGGGAAGTGTGAGTAACCAGGACTAGCTCCAAAGTATTGTTGGTAGCTTGACAGCTTTGCATATGCGGTGCTTAAAATGAGGAGGATTGGGGAGGGCCGCCCTACTCTAGCTTCGAAAATCAATTTCAAGGTGGAGGAGATGAGGGAACATTCTACCCCTGTTTTCTTCTGACCAGGGCTGAACCCCCAAATCGCTCAGAAATCCCAGCGCTCTCTCCCGGACATCCAGCTAATGCAGAAAGTGGGGCACACCAGGCATCTGTCTTCTCTTCTAAAGATGAGCTCCGGCCAGTGGAGACATCCTTCCCTGAACAGCGTCTTCTGATGCTCACTATCTGAAGTAAGGCGCGGCTCTTCCCACCGTGGCTGCTGTGGGGGCCACACGTACTACAGACTTGGCTAAAGGAGGACCTTTGAAAAACAAGAAAAAGAAAGAAAATATATATCAAGGCACCAAACTAAGGGGCTCATTCACTAAGCACTTTTCCCATAGACACAAAATGGGAGGGAGATCTTTAGTAAATAGGCCCATAACTTTACTATTAGAGTTGTACACGGGTGTCATTATTTTTTTCTGCTTCTGCATCTGTACCCGTCACCATTCAAGCTCAAGGTCTGTGCTAGAAAAGAAAGAATTGGGGGGGACTGTATCTTACATCTTTCTCTCCTGCCCTAGGAAGAGGAAAGAAGAGTATGAGGGACTTACAAAAGTCGGCTGTAGCAGAGGGGATTCTGTAACCATGGGAGCCAGGTAGAATTCCCTCTATCCCCGGTGAGATTGTGCTTTCTCCTTGGAGTGAGGTGGAGGATTAGTTCTTCATGGTAAACTGCAATAACCAAGCCACCGGACACAGAAGAAGGCAGACAATTAACTGAAAATGTCAGAAGAGCCAGTGATAAAGCAAGAAGTAATCCCGGCCTGCCTGGGATTACTTCTGGTATGTCCCGTAAGTTGGATCGAAACCTGCTCTACAAAACTTTCTGATGCATTGCAATATTTTGGTTTTCTGTTTACAGAAAAGATTGTTAAAAAAAAAAAAAAAAAAAAGAGGGAGACAGAGATCGGAATAAACCAGACAAGCATCTTGGCTTTAGCCTCGTCTGCAGTGTGCAGTATATGAATGAGAAAACAGACACAAATCTATCACTGCATCTGCAAATGCTGCAAAAAAAAAAAAAAAAAAGGTTTTCGCTTTTTTCTTTGCATTTTTGTGACCTATAGTCCCTCCCCGGACTTCCTCTAAAGATCAATAAACAGGTTCAGTAGGTGTGCCAGAAAATGCTTCTTTACATTGCGCTATATGTACAGGCACATCATCACCGCTGCTGACCCAGAATGTGCCAGTAAGGGAAGCTTATATTTCAGGCTAATTCAAGGCACCTTAAAAAGAACCAGAATAATTGGGATACTGAAATGGATCTTGGCTTGGTGGCACAGTTTACAACAGAAACTGACTGTGAGGCCTGGGCTAGTAATCTTTTCCAAGGACGTGGTGGGAGAAATTAGATGCCAGAGAACGGTGGGTTTTTTTTTTGCATAGGAAGGAAACTGACAGCCTGTCTCAGAGTAACACAGCAAGTTTCTGCTGGCTGCAGTGACCTTCACAATGGTATTTTTTTTTCTCCCCCCTTCTGTTTAGGATATTGGCTTCTTCCACATGCCAGCAAATATGAAAGAACCTAATTAGATTTCCACAGATAGCGGCCTTAAAAATAAACTATGATATAATTACACTTCCAGCTTCATAGACTCCCGGAAGTTTATTATCCGACTGACTTGTTTTCTGAGATCGATTCAAGAGCTTCCGATCAAACCGTTTGAACTTCAGCGGAAAATATCTTTTTTTTATTTCTGTCTCCTTCTTCGTCTGCCTGTGCTTTCTTGCAAGTTCTCCTGTTATTTAGGTTCTGCAGATTATAGCGCAGGGCAGGGCAGAACAGGATCCATTTCCAATAAATCTCAGCTAACAGGGACGCTACCAGCCCTTCTCATCAATCAGTTAGCAGAGTCCGATACTGAGCACTCACACCCCAGAACAGCGCTCTCATTCCAACTATTTGTCCTACTCGAGCTCTGCAGTAGCTACCACTTGCCCAGCAAGTTTTGCTCAAGGTCTGTTGTCTCGGTAAGTTAAAGCCTGGAATTACAATATACCACTACAAGGTTCTGTAAGTTCACTCCCTCTTTATAACACCAGAGGAGGATCTCCTTTCTAGTTTATTGTGGTGTACATGCAGGAGCAGATTGACAGTGATCCGGGCCCTTGGGTATTAAAGCTCGTCGGCCCCTTACTGGCCCCCCCTAACCACCCATCCAAGGCTAGGGAAGAGTGCTGTGGGCCCTCAGGCACAGCTCATATTGCACGAATGGTCACATATGTGCTGTTTTTCACGGTCACTGCAGGCCAAAGACAAGAAGAGGAGCCTTTTAAACTCCCACCTCCCCTCCCAATGCTCTTCCTCCTCTCTTCTCCCCCCCCCCCCCCCCAAGTTCCACCTCCAAACCTCCTGGGGCAGCACTCCAGAGGGCAGCCTGCTGAATGGAGAAGATATAAGAAACCCTGGGGAAGAAAAGCAGTTACCTCATCAGCTCCAACTCTTTTTATTTTCCTAGGAAAGCTACAGCTCACCTTTGTGCCTAATTAGTGCCTTCTGCAGTTTTAGTTCAGTGGTGCTGAAATGAATGCACAGGGGAGGGGAGGGAGAGGCAGGGAGCTCATTTTATCTGCAAAGGGAAAATATTTTTTTTCTCCTGCTTGGTAGTGAGTTGAGAAAGAGAAAGCATGGGTCTGGGGGCCTGCTAGATTCTTGTTGGGGGAAAAATGGTTTTTTTTAATTTTGTTTTGTTTTTCAGCATTTCACCAGTGAACTGCCTTTTCTTTTCCTTGCTCACAGAATCCTAGCCCCATAGACTAAAGTCTCAGTGTTGTCACATGTGTAAGTTTCCAACAAACCCCCAAACCGCAGGTCTTCCATCCTTCCCAATGAATCTCAGCAAACCATGCCTAATGATGCGAAATGCCACTTAGGGATATGCATGGGAAATTTTTCATTTTTGAGACATTTTAGGATCAAAGTAAAATGTCCCATATTCATTCCGAAACACCCATTCATTCTGTTTTCAGAAGCTGATGTGCAGAAAAGTGGTTTTCGTTGGGCATTTTTTTTGGCTCTCATCCTGTAGGATTCCTTCGCCAGGCGGGTCTGAAATTCCTTTATCCTTCCTCCTCGCAGCTACAGGGCTGATTCAGCTTTAGAGAGGAGCGTGATCTGAAACACACACTCTGTAAGGATGCCAGAAATTGCAAACTGCAGCAAAAAGAAACAGATTAGCACATGAGCAAATCTGTTTTCTCACCTGCATTTTTCTAGGGATGGACTTCAAAAGAGGAAGAAGTCCTAATTCCAGGGAGAGAGAAGGAGACCCTCATCTATATAGAATCACCTAATCCACAAAACAACCAGAAATATGACAAAAAGCCCTAGTGTCCTTGGAGAAGTTGAATCACACACAGGCCGATGCAATACCATGCGATGGCCACAGCGCACGGCTCAGCACATGATTTGGATGTGCGTTTTGGACGCACGTCCATAACCCTGATGCAAAACAGGGTTCCTTTGGAGGGGCTGGATCACATAATGGCCTTGGAGGAGGTGTACCATAGTGTCCTTGGAGGGGACGGATCATATTGTGTCCTTAGAGGCCAGATTTAACTTTTAAGTGTTCCTAGGCACAGGGTTGGTGGGGATGAGGGAGGGATCCTCCTCTAAGAATGCAGGAGAAAGAGGGTGGGGTTTTCTTATGAACATGCACCGGGGCTGAAAGGAGCACCTCCTCCTCTAGCCTGGTGGCATTTTCTGACAAGCATTGTTTAACCTGAATGGCAGCACCCCATCAAACCTACCCCCTTAGGGCACAGGGGCAAGCCAGCAATAATAACATAAGAGTTGCCATACTGGGTCAGACCAAGGGTCCATGGAACCCAACATCCTGTCTCCAACAGTGGCTCTCAAGCAAGTACCCAGCAGAGCCCAGCGAGTAGATCCATTTTTTGCTGCACACTCCCAGAGATAAGTGATGCTTTCCCCTAGTTTACCTGGCTAATAATCGTTTATGGACTTTTCTTCTAGGAACTTGTCCAAACCCTTTTTAAACTCAGCTATACTAGATATCTTGACCACATACTTAAGCAATACATTCCACTTCCTGATTGTGCATTGAGTGAAAATATACTGTCTCCAATCTGTTTTATATCTACCACCTGTTAGTTTCATGGAGTGTCCTCTAATCCTTGTACTATCTGAAGGAATAAATAATCATTCCCTATTTCCTTTCCACCCCACTCATGATTATATAAAACTTTATCATATCCTCTCTCAGTAGTTTCTTCTCCAAACTGAGGAGCCCTAACCTTTTTAGCCTTTCTTCATAAGGGGTTCCATACTCTTTATTGTTTTTGTTGCCCTTCTCTGTACATAAGAACATAAGAAAATGCCATACTGGGTCAGACCAAGGGTCCATCAAGCCCAGCATCCTGTTTCCAACAGTGGCCAATCCAGGCCATAAGAACCTGGCAAGTACCCAAAAACTAAGTCTATTTCATGTTACTGTCGCTAGTAATAGCAGTGGCTATTTTCTAAGTCAACTTAATTAATAGCAGGTAATGGACTTCTCCTCCAAGAACTTATCCAATCCTTTTTTAAACACAGCTATACTAACTGCACTAACCATATCCTCTGGCAACAAATTCCAGAGTTTAATTGTGTGTTGAGTAAAAAAGAACTTTCTCCGATTAGTTTTAAATGTGCCCCATGCTAACTTCATGGAGTGCCCCCTAGTCTTTTTACTATCCGAAATAGTAAGTAACCGATTCACATCTACCCGTTCTAGACCTCTCATGATTTTAAACATCTCTATCATATCCCCCCTCAGCCGTCTCTTCTCCAAGCTAAAAAGTCCTAACCTCTTTAGTCTTTCCTCATAGGGGAGCTGTTCCATTCCCCTTATCATTTTGGTAGCCCTTCTCTGTACCTTCTCCATCGCAATTATATCTGTACCTTCTCTAGTTCCTCTATGTCTTTACTGAGATGGAGATGACCAGAAATGCATACAATACTCAAGATGATGTCACATCTTAGATCTCTACAGAGGCATTATGACATTCTCAGTTTTGTTCTCCTTTCCAAATGAGTCCTAACATTCTATTTACTTTTCCAGAAACTGAGCCGAGCATTGTCCACATTAACACCAAGACCCTGGGAGGTGATTCCTAATATGGAGCACAGCATTGTGTACCTAGAGTTGGGATCATTTTTCCCTATGTGCATCACATTTCACTTGTCCACATTAAATTTCATCTGCCATTTAGATGCCTAGTTCTCAAGTCTGGCCAGGTCCTTCTGCAGTTCCTCACTGTCTGCTTATGTTTTAACTATTTTGAACATTTTTGTTTCATCTATGGATTTGACCACTTCACTCATTGCATCCATCTCCAGATTATTAATGAACAAATTATTCACTGGCCCCAGTAGAGATCTGTGGGGCACTCCACCATTTACCTCTTTCCATTAGGAAACTGACCATTTAGTCCTCCTCTTTGTTTCCTATCTTTTAACCAGTTATCAATACACAATAAAACCTCACTTCCTATTCCATGACTGTTTTGTTTCCTGAGGAGTCTTTCATGAGAGACTTTATCAAATGGTCTAAATACACTGTGGTCAATATTCAAAACAAAACATTTAAATAGATAAACTGGAGTTAGATGGATAACTTGGAATTAGAAGGATAACAGATAACCTGGAGTTAAGATGGATAACCTGGCTTAGATGGTTAACTTGTGAGATAGATGGATAATTTGTGAGGTATTCATCTAAAAGGCTTTGAATATTGGTCTCGTCATGTTGACTGGTTCACCTTTGTCCACATGCCTTATCAGGCCTTCAAAGAGTTCTAACAGGTAAGGCATGCTCTCTCTTTGCTACCTATTCTAGTTCTTCCTCCTCTAAACTATGTTCATCCATATACAGTATTTATTAACTGTTTTTAGCAATAACTTCTACCATCTTAACTGGCACCAGCGTTAGACTTTCTAGTTACGGTGCATTGAACGTCACTGGCACATGAGCCCCTGCACTTTAAGGGGTCACCTCGGAGTCTGAGCAGTGCTTGGGAGAAATGGCCCCCAGGACAGAGGAGCCGCCCCTTTCAGCTCAGTGCCTCTCGGCAGCTGTCTGCTTCACTTAGTAGGAAATCTGCCTGGGCGTATCATGCTGTTTTAAAATGTACTTCTTGTCGTAGTCACTGCCAATGGACTGCGGCGGTAATTCATCATGCTAAATATGTTCATTACTTCCTGCCTTTCACTTAATCATTTGTGTGTACAAGGAAAAACTAAAGCCATAAATTTGCTCGTTTGTGAGCTTGTTTAATTGCCTCGCAGAACTTCCTATGGAAAAAAAAAATCCAAATGAAATCATGGTTGTATTTGTGCCTCCAGCTTGGGAAGGAATCTTGTGCAACAAGATTGACATCACACCACAAAAGCTACCACACAGGTGGGCATGGCTCTAAATGGTTTTAGTTTTCGCTTGGGCGGAGAGAGGCAATTGAGTAGGAGAAGATGCTGAAGTCAAATCAGGCAGTGCCATTGCGGACTGAATGTGAACCAGGGAAAATGCTGCAGGTCACAGAATGGTGGTGCATTCTTAAGGCTGTGTGAGTGATCGACTCTAAATAGGAAGAGGAAGCTGTCTGTGAGATGAATTGGCAAAGACCACATAGAGTGCTTATTCCTGAACTATCCTGGGGGAGAGGTGTCCTGGGTCTCCGATAGGAGATCATGGCAAAACTATGCACAGTAGTAGTCTTCCTTCACCTACAGCACGATACTAAATTAGAAGCCAGTGTCACCTCCAGGAGGGCGTGCATATAAATGAAATATGTAATGAATGCTTCACCTGCTGCTGCACTCAGCCCTGAGGCCTCAGCGTTACAGACAGATGTGAAACATCTGTATGCTGGCTCTCTCTTTAAGACAGCAGTTGTTGCACACTGTTGTGCACCAGGGGTCGAGCTCATGAAAATGTTTGTGTGCCCATTCTGTCTGACCGTGAGTCATCACTTCTTCTGAAGCCAGTGGCAGGCACTTCATTCCAATTAGGCTGCCATGAACAATACACAACAAGTGCAGAAAACGTTTCTCACTAATAACACTGTGACCTTTCCGTCCATTAAAAAAAAAAAAAAAAGTCCCAGTTCCTTCTTTGCCATGTTTTGTATTGCAACTGAAAACAAAACCGAAAACTGTAAATTCAAATGAGACGTGTGAACTTTCTTCCCCCTCCCCCAATAAAAAATCTGTATTCATTTTGAAAAAGTGGAACCTGTCATTTGGATTCTGCCATACGGTGTATTATTGGCTCGATTAGGCGTTCTCATACTACAGAAGTGGCTTTGTTGCGTTCTTATAATGAGAGAGCTGTAAATCAAAACTGAACTAGTCTGACACCTGAAGAATGGAAATGAAGCCACTGTGGGAATGAGGAGAAACCTTCCTGCAGTCATTAACATATCATAAATCAGACAGAGGGGCTGGAAGGGAGGAGGGAGTCTGCTACATGACTGCAGAAAAAACATGCAAATAGTCTGCTTTGGTTTCCTACGCTGCCTTGTTATCTCTCCTATAGGATTGGGCGAGTAAGAGACTATCATGTCTCAAGGAGCAGGGCAACTGAACACGTGCAGGGCAACTGAACCGTCTTGAGTGAGTGACTGCCCAGCAAACTGTTTCATCAGCATCAGAAAACCTCTCTCTGATCTGCTACATTGGTTTGTTGGTCACTCTGTCAGTCACAATCCAGCCATCATAACTGCGCTGATGTTTCAGGACATTTATAGACTCGCTTTGCTTCCCGACTGATGGATTTTAAAGCCCTAAGGTGTGCCAAAGTCAGGAGACCTGTGCGTGACTCGGCCTGGCGCGCGACGCACAGATTAAACAAAAAACAACATGTGAGTATGCATGTATCTCCTGGCATGCGCACTCTTTTTTTTTTTTCACAAAATGAGGCGGGACGTGGACATGAAATGGGTGGGCCATGGGCAGGCCAGGTCTGAACCATGAAGTCTGTGTGTCAGTCTTTCCGTGCACAAGCGCGCGACAGGGTCCGCTAATGCATAACTTTACTTCTGCTATGGACGGCATGGAAGTTGTGAAATAAAAAAAAAAGTAGGCTGGTCAGCGGGGTTTAAAGGGTTAGGGCTAATAGGGTAAAAGGAAGGCGAGTTAGCTAGGGGGGTTAGGAAGTCCTTTTCTTTACTGGGGTGAACTGGAAATGAACTGGGAAAAGAGGTAATTGCATTGGCGCGTGTGTCTAGTAAAATCCCCCCCACTTATGCGAGAGAGGTGGCATCTGCGCGCACATGCACGTCAATATGAAATCTTGCGCACATGTACGTACGACTAGCCGATTTCAAAACATCTGCACATATACATGGGAATGTTTTAAAATTGCCATGTCCATGTGCGCAAGGGTCTATTTAGGGTATCCCTCCAACAACTGTCCCTTAACAGCTTTAGCTGGACATGCAATACGATTAAAAGGCATTTCTCATAGGACATGCATGGATGACGGTTTTCTGTTTTAGATGGATGAGGCTGTGCTTACACAGGTAAAACACAGAGAAAACTTTGCCAGTCTCTGTGCAGATAAAAGTTTACCTGGGGTGTAAGAGCACAGGTACTTTCATCCTCTGTCTTTTCATCGCTCAGGAAAGGGTCACTTATTGGGGGAGACTGGGGCAGCGGAGGAGCTGAGAATGACTTTGCATGCTATTTTGGCCCGTCAGTTTTCAGAGGCTCATGCACTATTACATCCTCCAGTCCCTCTCCTGCCTTTTCAGTACCAGTTCATACAATAAGAGGTGTGGAGGACTTTTTCCTCATGGTATTTTTTTTTTTTTTAAATTAAAAAATGAACTTAAGTTAAAATACCTCTCCCACAGTGCGGGTGGAGTCTCTGAACAGCGTGAGTGTGTCACTGTACACACACATTAGGCTAGACACCCCCACCAAATATATGTGTAGAGACCCCCCTTTGGGTCTCCACTAGTTGGTTCCAGTCAAAACCCTGGGGGGAAATATGTTTAGGAATGAAGCAAACCATTTGCTGCATTCAGCACCCCTGTTTGGTGGCTGCAGTGGTATGCTCCTCTGTGCCAAGGGCAGGTAGGGTGATAGATAAGTATGGCATATATATATATATATATTTATTTTTTTTTAAATTTAGCTAATGCCTTTTCATTGTAGCTCAAGGTGACTTACACTCAGATCCAGTAAATATGCTCCCTGTCCTCTGCAGGCTCCTAATCTAAGTTTTGTACCTAAGGAACAGAGGGTAAAGTGGCTTGCTCAAAGTCAGAAGGAGCAGTAGTGGGGTTTGAAAGCATGGCTCCCTGGTTTGCAGCCTGCTGCTCTAACCACTAGGCAACTCCTCCGCTCATACCAAAACAGCACTAACTGCCAACATTTCTGGTTAGCAACTGAAGGAGAAGGCAGGAGGCTCTTTGTGTTGGTTCTCCTTGGCCTCATATCCCTGCCTGCACAGGACAGGAAGGAGGCAGACACCTCTCTAGTCCATAACCTGGCTGGTGAGAGTATCTCAGGGCTTTTCAATTGTTTGAAGAAGTTTGGATTTGTATTTGGAGTTTTATTGGAGCCCCCTAGTTGCTGCTCAGAGAGGAAAAAAAATCCCCTGTCCTAAAAAAGATAAAAAGAAAAGATCTGCAGTTTTCAGGGCTAGTGCAAGGGTATTAGGCCCCTAGGCGAACCTTGCACCCTTACACTTCCCCTAGCCCTCCCCTCTTCCACAATTCTCCCCACAAATGATTTAAAAGTCGTGCATTTATAATAACATTTTACATGAAAAATGATATTTAGAGTATAATCTTCTGAGGTAAAGGTATCACTTACAACATCTATCAGGCTGATGCAGAACTGAGGTGCTAAAATCATGCGCCCAATCGGGACGAGCTTTTTTTTTTTTAAACCATGCACAATCACCTCTCCTGGGCGCTCGATGCAATAGGCAAATGAGCTGCTGCGCTAAAAAGGACGCACTAGGGATAAATTGTGCGTCCCTAGCGCGTGCATGGCACGGAGCGCCCAGGAGACGCGGCTGTGCCAGGTTAGGAAAATGGATGCTCAATTTTACGATCGGCCATTTTAGGAAAATGGACACTCGTAAATTGAGCATCTCTTTTCCTAACTTGACCACTTTAAAGTCCTTTACTTATTGATTTATTTATTTATTGCTGCTTCTGTGGTTCCTCCTGCTTAGTATTGCAACAACATTAGAGAAACCACAGAAAAGCAGTATTTTCTGCTTATCTGGGCATGGCTTGGGGCTCTTCAACACGTAATGCCGGCTCCAGGGCGTCCTAGCTAATAGCCTCGTCAACATGGCATTTACATGTGATGAGTGCTATTAGCTACGTGCTGGTCTGGACGAGCGTTTTGGATGCGCTAATCCCGGTATTGTATCAGGCGTTAAGTCTAGCACGTCCAAAATGCGTGTCCAACCACATGTTCAGCGGTGCGTGGACCTTAGCGCCCAGCATTGCATCAGCCTGTATATTATGAGGCCTATACTCAGTCACTGGCCGGATTGCAAAGTTAGCTAGATAAAACTATCCGGCTAACTTTGGAAGGGTTTTCAGTAGTGCAGCCACCCTACTGAATTTATCTGCCTATCTTAAAGATAAGTTTCTCTGGCTAACTTTAGGACTGCTCTAGTGCACTAATCCAGCTAACCTAACTCCTACCAGAAATCCCCCCAGAACGCCAAATTTTAGCTGGATAAGTGACTGAAATATTCAAAAGTCTGTATGTAGCTGCATTACTTGTGAGTTATCCAGCTAAATGCCTCTGAATATGGATCTCTATATTTATATGTACTATTGTGGTGCCAACTGGAAAACCCTGAAAAAAAAAAAAAGCAAAAAAGACACTTGGAACCCATATAGTATTAGGCCTATTATAATGTGTGTTGAATGCAGGCTTGGTCCTCAAAAAGTCATGATTAAACTGAATTATAAATTATAGTATAGTAAATCTCCCATACCAAAACAGCGCTAACTGCCAGCATTCAAACAGTAATAAACCTACCCATGAAAAGGGAACACTGTAAATATTACAGCAGGCTCTAATACACTAATACATCTCCTATTAGGAAAACAGAATAAGTCAGGCTGCTATAGATCACTACAGGTCCAGAAACTGCATGCTAGCACAGTACCTCATCTAGATCACATATGCATAACACAGACAGACCCTCACCAAATACAGAATAAAGAGACCATAAATAGAAATGTGCAGACAAAAACTGAACTGGAAACCGCAATAAGCCAGATTCTGTATACAGTACAACAATGGAAAAACAGAAATGTCACCATTCCTTATAAAACATCAAATAATAAAAACAAGAACTGGAAAATATCAATTGTAATAGTAAAACCATACTAATAAAAAGAATAAATATTTCAAAACGACTGATAAATAGAATATCCAATAATTAAAAACTCATATACAAATTTTTAAAAATTTCCCAGACACCAATAAATATTTCAACACAACAGACACATAAAATGACATCCAATAATTAAAAGTAATAAGGATTTAAAAATCCCTCGCCCTCCATATCTTTGAACTTTTGCTTTCCAGTCGCCCTGAGATTATCGTGGATTAGTGTACATGGAGAGGAGGGGAAGTGACAGTATACAAATGTTTTCCTCTCTCTCTCTCATATACAGACATGCTGTGTCACACATGTTCATTCTCATATACACACACACTGTTTTTCATGCACGTGCTCACTCTCACATACATGCACACTTACGTGCAGTTATCCCCTTCCTCATGACACAAAGCAGTATTAGCCTCCTCCTTTAGTCTGCAATGCTGATAGGATTCTATCTCTTTCTTTTGACCATGTGGGTCTATGCTGCTCCTATCTTTCTCTATTTGGAGGGGAGGAAGGGAGAGAGCAGGGGTGGACTGAGCTGATCGTTCCTTTTGGCTCTGAGGGGCCACCAATGCTGTTCTGGCTCCTTTTGGCTGCCCGCAGGGCTGACACTGTTCATTTCATCTGGCCCCCACAGGCTCACCGATACTTCTGATTCTGTTTTGGGCTGGCTCTAGCAATTATACCTTCTTCCCAGTCATGCAGGCCTACTATTTCACGTTCATTCTGTGGGTGTGATTAAAAAAAAAACCCAAAACAAAGACTCAAAGGGCTGGTATCCCCTGCAGTCTTCATCTCCTGAAAGGATACACTACATAAGAAAACACAAAGCCACACTCACTCACACTTTGAGTGAGTACACAATAGATACCAGGATAACAATGTTTATTATTAATGCTAAGTTGCATTCCAGAAAGCAAGGCCAAATACACAGATAAAGAAATAGTTGCAATGATAATAGTGTAGTATAAATAATTTTTCTTATGATTAGAACAGCTGAATTGCTTCTGTCAGTGAGGATTCTCTCATTGTCTGTCCCTCTGCCATTTCACTCCCCTGCCTCCTGTTAGTTATATCCTTTCCATCTGCATATCTGAAACCGTGTTTTGAGAAATGCATGTGGTTTTTCCAAAACATACTCCAAGCTGAGAACTCCCTCTCTGCTGCATTTCTTATCTTATTTCGTGATGCCTCTGAGTGATTATAGGAGGGAAGGCACCTTCCCCCCCCCCCCCACCCCCCCGCCTGAAACCACAGCACACAGACAGAGCCTGCCTGAGACATGTTGGCGCCCATGGCAGGCTAGTAATTTGGTAAACTCCTATGGCCAAACCAAGAGTATTAGGTGCCCTAGGTGATTCTTATAGCTTTGCCCCCTCCCTTCCTCCTGGCCCTCTCCATGCACAAAGATACGAATTACGCATTTATAACAGATTTTACATGAAAAAAAGAACAAAGTGCAGTCTTCTGAGGTTACACCCATCCTCACCCGTCCAGCATCTCCAGTTCTTCTTTGGCTGGTATTCATCAGCAGCCTCAGGCCCTCCTCTATACTTTGGCCATGTAGTAGTTTGGGAACTGCTGGGTGGCCTGCGGCCTCTTTCTCATCCTGGCCACTGGTGGTTTGGGGTCCACTGGGCAGCCCCTTGGAACTTCAGTCACCAGTGGGCCTGCGTGACTGGGAAGAAGGTGCAATTACTACAGCCATCCCGAAACAGGATCAGCAGCACTGGTGGCCCTGTGGGGACCAGATGAAATGAAGATGATGCCCCTGCTGAGCTGAGTATTGGAGCTTTCATGTGCTGAAGAACTTGCCCCCAGCACCTTCTGACCTGAAAGTATATCCTCCCTTGCTTTTGGAGAATCCAAGCCCCAGGGCTGTTGGGACTGAGTGTGACCCCGCGCCCCCCCCTGTCTTTTCTGCATATACAAGAAGAGGGGCTACATAAGTGCAGTGGTACTTATGTCATAAGAGAGCCAGCAAGAACACATTTGAATTTATAGAACAATAAAATCCTTCAAGCCAAAGAGATGTGCAAAAGGTTAATTTGATTCAACACAAAACAAATATTCAATTATGTACAACAACATAAAGAATACTAATAAAAAAAAACAAACACCTGGCAAGGAGAAAGCCTAGTCATTTCCTAAGTATTTACTCAACCGGTTTTCAATAAGCAGAACTAAAAAAAATGAAGATAAATATTAAAGTCATCAGCCTTCCATTTTTGGAGGCTTTGGGGCACAGAAGGAATACATGTACAGGCTGGCCCGGGTGACACTCCCTGGTGTGAATTTAGCTTTTCATGAGGAGAAAGCCACAGGTGGTAAAACAGCTGGACTTCCGGAAGTAATTTTACTAACTGGCACCAGAGGAAACATGCCCACGAGATCCCAAGAAAGAACCGAGAAAGCAAGAGCCTAAGCAAAAGTGAGGAACTGATGGTATAAAAGGAGTCAAGGGCAGTTTTAGTCCACAGAAAAATGCTGTCTGATTTTTGGTTAAGACCCTAATGCATTTTATTTCTTAAACTGTAACATTTTTGGTCACGGTGACAATTGTGTTGTAGATCATGCCATTTTGTTAAAATTGCCAGAAACATTTCAGCCTTGGCCCTCCTCAGACAGGCGGGATGGAGCCAAGTCTTATATGATCCCTGAGGACTAATGAATGCAGAAATGCCATGACCAGTTTTCAGTAACATAGTGATGTGGTCAGTATATCAATTAATTGCCATCAGTAATTCTGTATGGTGATCGATGATGTGTGGAGTCCATTTCTTCTTAGAGATAGTACTGTTGGAAGTTTCTAATTTCTCATGTAGAAACAAATGCAATTGACCCCCCCGCTATCCACCAGATGTGCACTGCAATGCTTAATGTTCCTTAAATCACAGGACTTAACAGCCACGTGACGTGCCTTTTTACTTTCTGAGGTTGACAGACAACATTGAAGCACAATGCTGGTTCAACTAGGATGAACAAAAGAAAATGACCCCTAGAGTACGGTGATGGGGGCCTGGGAGTTATGGTTAATGTTTAAACAGAACTAGATTTATTTGTAATCCATAGACTTACAGGTGATGCAGGCAAATAACTACCTTTTAAGTAGAGGTGAATGTCCCATTAGTGTAATAGCAGCTCAGAACTCAGCCCAGAGCCCGGTGCCCAAAGTCTATCTCCCTGTGTGTAATATCAAAAGAGTGCTCACACTCCCAAGGACTACTGCACAGTGGTTTCTTCCAGATAGGGTTGGAAGAAAACACAGATTTTTTTTCATTATTTAACAAAAGATTAAAACAAATACAGGAAAAAGCTCCTGCAATTTCTGAAAATCACATCCATAATCTTGCATAAAAAAAATGTAATGAGATGCAAGACTGCATCCCAAGCCTTTATGGTCGTTTTAGGTTGTTTGTTGCTATAGTTCTGCACACTATGAAGCCTTGATTAATGAAATACAGGGTTTTTCTTAGCACCTTCACTGGTTTTACCCTTGTCGTTTAACTCAGCAGCCAATGTGAAAATGTATTTTAATTAATAAAGATAAAGCTGAAAGATTCTGCCTTCCTCGACACTGCTGTTCCTTCTAGGGCAGAGATAAATATGACCCATTTGCAGAATCACTGAAGCATGCCACCGACCTGCCTAATGCAGAGAGAGGAAAGAACTGGCATCCTTTCAGCTCCAATACATTTCTTGAGGAGGTCTGTCTCCATATCAACTCTTACTCCAGAACAAAAAGAGAAGAGTACTGGCCTTGCCTGCGTTCTATCACAACAATCCAGGGTGGATGAATCGGATCTATGCTGAAAAGCTATTTTGCATAACAAAATAGAAGCTTAAGCACTTTTCATTCTGATGCACAGAATATTTTGAATATTGGTTTAAGTCCTGCTTCCCGTACTATCTCTTTCCTTCGGATGAGCTAGTCATACCCTGAATAGATAACTAGCATGGCAAAGGCTGGATGACTAGATTGTGTTGAAGGTGGATCTGTTGATGGCAGCCCCACGCCAACTAGAGAAGTCAAAGTTGGGCATGACTGCCCTGTCCACATGTTTAGCCTCCATCCCACCATCATCTCCACCCCCATTAAATGGAAGATTCGGAGGTGAGTATCCTGCACTGCAAACAGACCTGGCTCAAGGCATTCGAATCTTCTTGACCCTTGTATTCTACTTCAGGGTTCGCATGCCTGTGCCAGGCAGACTCTTATGAGGCTGAAAATTCCAAAGGTAATCTGTGAGTAACCAACAGGCAGCCTCGGGCAGTTCCATGGCTTTAAACAGTGCTGCCCCCCCAAAAAAAAAATACCTGCAGCTTTTCAGGAGTCTGCACAGTCAGACAGGGAGCAAACCAAAACCTCCTCATTTGCCTGCAAAACCATTTCTACTTCCATGTATTGAGCAACTAGCGTAAGTGGGAAATTGGCATTATGGGATAATTTGGCAAAATCAGTCACTGGGAACAACATCATGTTTTAGCCTAGTTTGCCTGGATTAGAACATAGGCTCTTCTTAATTATGCCAGTCAATTCTATCCCACCAGCTGATGCCATAGTCCCAAAAATGTACATCAGTTTGGCACATGCAAATCGAAAATTAACATTTTCTCAGAATAATATCGGTCGGATGAGGCAGGAAACGTTCCCTGTTTGTGTCAAATTATGAGGCTAATTACTGCTTATATGTGCAGTGACTGCTTTCTGAGTGTTTGGATTAGGGTGGTTTAGCATTAGGTGAGTTATGCAATTTACTATACTTAAGAAATAAGTACATGAACTTAATGGGGCACCAAGAAGGCGCCCTGTTTAGTGTACTTAGATATTTAGATGAAGGGAATGGAACTGCTAAAATTAAAAGCTGATGAAATGAGAACATGAGGAGGATGGAATTGCAAAGAGGGCACTTAAGGAAAAACATAAACTGCAGGGTTAATTTGCTTTCATGGTAGGGCCAAGGCTCGCTGTTTTGCAGCCCTGTGTGGACAATTACTGTGCTCCACTGCCCCATACCACACCAATTAATTCAGTCTCTGTCCCAGGCCCATCAAATCAAGCCCAGCTCCCTCCAGCAATCTATGACCTAGATTTATCATTTGCTATAAATTTTGCATGAATAGTGCCTGCTATAAAAAAAAGGGGCATGGCTAGGATACTGCTTTGGCTAGGATACTGCTTTGCATAGGTATTTTACCACAACACACATTGCATTTATGTGGGGGAGAGAGAGAGATAGCAGCTAGGTAGAAAGTGTATCAAAGTAGGTTGAGAGTACAATGTACAAATCTCACTTTGTGTAGCTTTCCTCACTCCAGATCACATCAAATCTTACTGATGTGTACTATGCTGTTCGTACCTCTGACTGTGCATGTAAAACTGCTCCCCAAACCCTAGACCACCACCAAAACCTCACCTCGAGTTACTAGTTGACCCTCCTACAATGGTATAAATAGTTGACTAATATGTGCACCATCCCAGAGGCTCTCTCTCTCTCTTTCTACCTATTCCACTCCTCTTCATTCCTCTCCTCTCCCCTCCTGCTCAAAACAAAATTAGCAATAAAAATCACAAATCTCATTTCAGGCCTATCACACAGCATAGCACCAGGAAAAAAGGTGTAGTTATCTACAACAATAACATGCATTAAGCTATCACACACAACATTAAACAACCCTAATTTTCATAAACTCCTCCCTTTTGACTAAATTTAAAAAATGTTCATATGTATCTCATGATGCATTATTTATCACGGGCGTTAGGGCATTATCGAGGGTGTTAGGGCGATAATGCCCGCAATAATGCCTTAACACAATTGGATAAATGACCCTGCTAATTTTTAAAAACTGACACCTGCCCTCCGCCCTCACAGGACCCATGGCCAAAGGAAGGGTATTATTGTTTATTTTATTTTTATTTATTTAAGGGTTTTTTATATACCGAGGCACGTTTGCAAAACATCACCTCGGTTCACAATGTAACATAACTTAGCAACTAGCTTTACAATAAAAACATTAACAGGGAGAGGGTTAACAAGGGCAGGAGATGATTGTAATAATTGTAAGGATTGTAAGGAGATATTGTAATAATAATAGTAATTTATGTTTGATAAATCATATCAAAATGGTGTACAATACAAATTAAAAAGGTAATACATAGTAAACTAATAATCCTATAAAAATGAAAAATCTAATACAATATAGCCAAAATACAAAGAATAAAAAACCAAAATACAAAGAATAAGCATACATTAGAACACAATAAAACCCATTAAAATCAATATAAAAGTAATCATAAATCCAAAAGACAATATCAAGTTCTCTGCATATCATAAGTGTTTCAGCAATAGGTACAGTAGAAATAGAAATTGCAAAAACAGCTTAAAATGGTTGTCATTTTAATCAAAAACTTTTGATTAGGTACCCTAAGCAAACCTTACAGCCTTGTACATATGCCACCCCTCACACCCTTTACAGACATTCACACAATTAACATATGCATTTATAACAGACTTTACAAGAAAAATATAATTCAGAAGTACATTCTTCTGAGACAAAAATATCACTTACAACAAGCTTATTATATTTACATGCACTGCTGTGTGCCAAGCAGAAAACTCTGCTAAAATGACACTTGGAACTCCTATAGAATTAGAACTTTTGTAAATGATGTTGGATGTGGGCTTGGCCCTCAGAAAGCCATGAATAAATGGAATTACCATTACATTATAATAAACTTTCCATATCAAAGCAACCCTAACTGTCAGCATTCAAACAGTAATAACCTTATTTATGAAAAGGTAACACTACATATTGAACCAGGCCCTAGAACATCAATATACCACCTATTAGGAAAACAAAACAAATCAGACTGCTAGAGATCCTTACACATAAACTACATGCCAGCAAAATACCTTACCTTGGTCACACATGCAGAACACAGACTGACCCTGATCAAATACAGAATAAAGAGAACGGAAAGTGTAAATCGAAGCATGCAGAAAACTGAACTGGAACCCACAATAAGCCAGCCTCTATATGCAGAGCAACAATGGAAAGACAGAAATATTACCATGCTTCATAAAACATTAAACAATAAAATCAAGACACATAAACATCAATCATAACAGTAAAACCATATTCATAAAAAGAATAAATATTTCAAACAAGTATATCCAAAATTTTCCAAACACAAAATATTTCAAAACATCTGATGAATAATAAAATCTAACAATTTAAAATGGTTCTAATATTCCCTCCCCCAAAAATTTTCAAAACAGCAGAAACATCAAACTACACCCAATAATCAAAACTAATAAGGATTAAAATATCTCCTTCTCTCCATATCTAGGATCTTTTGATTTCCAGTCACCCTGAGATTGCTGTGGATTGGGGGAGGTAGAGCCACATCTCTCATACACACACACAATAACACATTCATTTTCTCACATTCTCCCTCTTTCATATACATGCCTCTGCTCTCACACACACTCCCTCTTTCTCACAGACACAGGAGTTCCCTCCATCAGAGACACATTGGGGCCGATGTAATAAGACCCACAGCAAAACAGGTGCTAGTTATGTGCACGGGTTTTGATCATCGTGCGCAGTTGAAGCTGCCGCTTCTGCGGGATGTAAAAAACATAAATTATGCAAATGATTTGCACGCAGAAATCCGTGCACATATGGAAAAATGCACATACCTAAGCACGGTTAAGGACCTATGTAATAAGCGGCCACATTCATGCTCAAAACCCGTGCCGATAATCCACCCATAATAGTGAGCGAGTGAACAGGTCTCCCTGTTAAGTGAAAGTATGACCCTGGAAAGTATTTTTAATATTTCAACTAAATGTGCTGCAGAAAACATGGAAAATATTTTTGCATGCTAATTCACACTGGCATAGCAGCGAGATAGGTGCTTAGTTTGGATGTGAGTTATTTAACAATCTTGCCGCTCTTATGGCCGCCCAGGGAAGCGCCTACCTAAGCTGGCCGCTTGGACACCGAGAAAAGCGCCTTGCAATGCTGGCCACTTGGTCACCCAGAAAAGTGCCTAGTTAAGCTGGCCACTCGGAGGCTGACATAGGCGCTCAGCTAGGTGGTTTTCAGGAAACTCAGTCGCTGACATAGCCCCCCAGAGTCAGCACTGACACTTAACTAGTACCTTGACGATGGCGGTAAAAAAAACGTGCATTAAAAAAACCCACATTAGCATTAGCACGGCTCCCTACATTGCCTATGATTAGGTAATCACCTCCTTTACAAGGCTTTACGCAAACCCAGGGCAGCTTCAGCACACCTTATTACATCGGCCCCATTATGTGTGTGTGTGTGTGCGTGTCTGTGAGAGTTTATATGTGACGCATAGGTTTTCACAGGCACACACACGCACACAAACACACACATACAGGCACACGAACTCACACAGATACACACGCACAGGCTCTCACACAGATATCCACACATGTACACAGGCTCTCTCAAAGACATACAGAACCTTTCACACAGTCATACGCACACAGGTTCTCACACAGACATGTGCACAGGCTCACACAGACACACATCCATGTGCACTTAGGCTCTGATACAGACAGACACACAAACACAAAGGCTCTCACAAAGACACACACACTCAAGTTGTCATACAGACACACACGAATGCACATGCACATGGAAACAGGCTCTCACACATACACACACAAGCTCTAATACAGACACACACATGTACACATGCCCATGTACACAGACTCTCACAAACACACATGGCCTCCTCTTTACTTTGGGCTGTGGTGGGACAAGCTCCAACACGGGCCTGCAGGCCTCCTCCTCCTCCTCACTTCGGGCCTTGCGGGATGACCTCCACTTCGGCTCCGCCAGGTCTTCTTTGCGTCAGACCGTGGTGGGTTGAGCTGCACCACAGCCCCGCTGGGTCTTCTTCTTATTTGGGCTGTGGTGGGATGAGCTCCACCTTCCTGAACTGGAGGGTCGGCGCGCACAAGGGGGTGCACAATTATGCACCCTGCGTGCACTGACGCCCGCGGGCTTCCCCCATTCCCTCCCAACCCCATAGCCAGACCTTCCCACCCCTTCCCCTAGCCTTTCCGCCCCCTAACCCTAACCTAACCCCCCCCCCCCCAAAATTGTTATTTACATTTTGCGCGCGCCAGCAGCCTGCCAGCACGCGATCCTCCAACACAGTGGCAAATGGCCGCTGTGCCGGAGGCCTCTGGCCCCTCCCCCGCCCTGCCCCGGACCACCCCTTTTGTAAAGCCCCGGGACTTAGACGTGTCCCGGGGCTTTCTGCGCGTCGCCGGGCCTTTATAAAATAGGCCCGGCACGCGTAGGGCTTTGAAAATCAGCCCCATTATATACACGCAGGTTATAAAATACAGTAGAGAATTGTCACACATCCATATACATGCGTATATGGGCACTCGTGCGCAGCTTTTAAAGTTATCCTCTTAGCCATTCATCTTGCATGCAACTTAGAGAGAACGCCGCTGGCCATCGGCAGGTTGAGCTCTGCTGGCAGCCCACTGGCGATTTGGGCGCTGCTAGTGGCCCCAGGCCTCTTCTGTTGCTGCCCCCCCCCCCCCCCCCCAGGTGTGCTGTGCTGTGCAAATGCATGATATGCACACTCGATCGTGCCGGGCCTGTTTCATGGTGGAACCGAAACAAAAAGCTATTGAAAGAAATTAAAAGGGCTACATTTTCAAAGGTTTGAGCATTAATTTGATCTTTAAAACAAGAATACGGAGTCCCAAACAGACTAGCTGGGTGTCTTCTGTGTTTCACAAGCCACAAGTTGGCTATCTAGTCACAGTTAGCCACCTACAGTTGGACATCCAGAAAAATGGGAAGTCTAGAGGTGTGACCACCGATTTGGATAAATCTGTTGATTTCTTTGTAAATTGCAGCTCTAAACCGGAACAGTCTGAGCTTGAATCAAACAGTTTCACACATATCCCTAAAACAGCGAGCAGAAGGCAAAGTGAGCTGCCCACGTTCGTGCCCAGAGTCAGAGCCGGTGTTAGAAGTCATACATTCGAGCTCATCTACCTCCAGTATCAGAGAAAACCTCTTCCAAATAGGATTTGGCAACCATTAACAAATGTCCATGCCATAAAGCATTCAAACATTATTGTAGCTACATGTTTTTAAGCAAGTTAATTAATTGAGGGATATGAAAGCAAAAAACCATGCAAATCCTTAAGAAAAGCATATGTTATTAAGCTCTTTTCAATGTCAGCTCATGTCTGACCTGTTTCTTAACAAGTTTATTGTAAAAACCCTAAGGCAAGGTGTCAGGAATACTAGAAATCATGCAGTGCCATGACTGGACAAACAGCAGGAAAATAACGCAGGAGTAGATATTCAAAGATGAATGGCTAAGAGGATAACTTTAAAAGCTGCGCACGACTGCCCATACACACATGTATATGGATGTGTGACAATTATCTACTGTATTTTATAACCCGCGTGTATATAATGGGGCTGATTTTCAAAGCCCTACGCATGCCGGGCCTATTTTATAAAGGCCCGGCGACGCGCGGAAAGCCCCGGGACGCGTCTAAGTCCCGGGGCTTTACAAAAGGGGTGGTCCGGGGTGGGGCGGGGGAGGGGCCAGAGGCCTCTGGCACAGCGGCCATTTGCCACTGTGTTGGAGGATCGCGTGCCGGCAGGCTGCTGGCGTGCGCAAAATGTAAAATAACAATTTGGGGGGGGGGGGGGTTAGGTTAGGGTTAGGGGGCGGAAAGGCATGGGGAAGGGGTGGCAAGGTCTGGCTATGGGGTTGGGAGGGAATGGGGGAAGCCCGCGGGCGTCAGCGCACGCAGGGTGCATAATTGTGCACCCCCTTGTGCGCGCCGACCCCCGATTTTATAACGTGTGCGCCTGCGGGTGCATGTTATAAAATCAGGCGTACATGTGCATATTTTTTAAAATCTACCCCAATATGCGCAGGTTATAAAATACACACAAATATGAGCTCAAACATACGTGCGTATGGAAAAACTGTGCCACGTTTGGAGTTATCTGAATAAGTAGTGGCACTTACCCGGACAAGTTACGATTTTTCTGGCTAAGTAGCGCAAAGGCTTAAAATGTTACTTATCCGGCTATCTGACTTAGGCCAGGATTCATCATCCTTCGCAGAATTATGAATCCAGTGAAAACGGGAGGCAGGCCTGCAAAAGCCCGCAGCCTTCGCACCACGGCGGTGCGCCGGCTGCCGGCTTTCGCACCGAATAGCGCCACCGTGAAAGGTGGTACTATTCGGCGTGCCACTGTCGACAGTAATGTTAGTAACATTATCGCCGGTAGCGAAGACACCGCCGACTCCTCCCCCTTATCGCACGCAATACAGCTGTATCGCGTGCGATAAGCCTTTGAATATAACCCCCTTAGCCGGATAAGTAGAGTTTTAAGAATTATCCAACTAAGTAGCATTTTTTAGACTTATCCTGCAAACTTACTTAATTGAATAAGTCTGAAAAATGCTACTTAGACAGACAAGTAATTCTTTTCTGACTTATTCCGCTGAGTTGCACATTTGCTGCTACTTAGCCAGATAAATCGGAACTTGTCCAGATAAGTGCACTACTTATTCACATAAGGCCTGAACTTGTTTAGTTAAGTTAGCAACAAGCTGCTACTCAGCTGGTTTAGTCGGAATTTAGCCGAATAAGTGTGTGCAAACGATATACCCACGTATTTTTACTTCAAATTTTAAAGTGATACGTGAGCAGATTTCACACACGTAACTTAGACGCATTTACCTCCCATAACTTTGCTTTTACATGTGTAAGTCAGGGGATTTTCTCACATGCATGTGGCTATCAAATTACTAGTTTTACCAATTAATTTACCAGTTCATTCAATGTATCTGCAGGTCATCGAGACCCTCCTGGCTCTTCAGCATGACGTCCCCCATTTTACCTAGAGCCCCCCCCCCCCACCCAGCCATTTTCTCACTTTTAAGATGTTTAGGATCCCTTAGTCCAGATATTGAGCAGGAGTAAATATATTCAAGAAAGCTGCCAAATTTACATGTGTAAATTGCTTATAAAATAGCAACTTACTTTTGTAAATGTTGGCCCCTCTCCGGAACGTTCCTGGCCGACCCCTTTTCAATCACTAACACATATCAAGAGGGGAAAAACATTTTTAACAATACATTTTATATCACAATTATAATATTTTACATCAAAGCTTTTTAATAAAATTCAATACAAAATAAAAACATAACATAAATCACATATTTATATAATACAAAAATCAAACAATATACAATTCCAATGTATTGCACAATTCCAGATAGTGTGGTTACACCATACCCAATATACAGTATTTAAAAAATACTTAAATTTACACTTCTCAATCTTCATACATTCCATTCCCAATCATACTCACAACACATGTTCCCCCATTCACCACCATAAACCAAGTTACCTCCACATTTTCAACACTCTTCCTATAAACAAAAATATCTTTCAATGGATAGCAGTGGGAAACACCCTAATAATATCTAGCGTCTATATTTTACTAATGATGATCCTTATATCAACAATTGATGGTCTCTCCACTCTTATATTTTCCTTTCTTCTTACAATTCAATATATATTTAAAAGATTGGGGACTTGGAGGAATATAGATGCAGTTGAAGAGATCAGGATATCGGCATTGAGTAATTGCAATTGAGTTGCCAAAAACAGTATACCTCTTTAACAACTGAAATGAGAAGTGATGCTATGCTCCTTGATAATGGTGTGAGTTCAGTCCGTAGCCTATTCATTTTAGAGAATTAATTGCTGAGTGACTTTCCAGCTAAAACACCCAGTGCTCTCCAGCACTGACTTCGAGGAAAAAAAAGTCCAAAGGGCTGTAAACAGTATAGAGCCAAAAAAACCTTACAGTCCCCTTGGCCGTACCACACATAGTTAAAAATAATGCATTTATAATAACAGATTTTCCATGAAAAAGGGCATTCAAAGTACAGTCTTCTCAGGTAAAAATATCACTTACAACAATATACATATTATATATATATATGATAGAGATGTGAATCGTGTGATCAATCGTCTTAACGATCGATTTCGGCTGGGAGGGGGAGGGAATCGGATCGTCGCAGTTTGGGTTTTTTAAATATCGTGTAAATCGTGTAAATCGAAAACCGGCACACTAAAACATCCCTAAAACCCACCCTGACCCTTTAAAATAAATCCCCCACCCTCCCGAACCCCCCCAAAATGCCTTAAATTACCTGGGGTCCAGTGGGGGGGAGGGGAAGGGGGAGGGCGGGAAAACCGGCACACTAAAACAACCCTAAAACCCACCCCGACCCTTTAAAATAAATCCCCCACCCTCCCGAACCCCCCCAAAATGCCTTAAATTACCTGGGGTCCAGAGGAAGGGTCCCGCTGTGATCCTTTATTCTCGGACCTCCGGTGCGTTGTAGAAATGGCGCCGGCGCTACCTTTGCCTAGTCATATGACAGGTCAAAGGTAGCCGTAAGGCCGGCGCCATTTTGTGCAAAATGGCGCCGGCCGTACGGCAACACGATTCAACTGCAGGAGGTCGTTCCGGACCCCCGCTGGACTTTTGGCAAGTCTTGTGGGGGTCAGGAGGCCCCCCCAAGCTGGCCAAAAGTCCCTGGGGGTCCAGCGGGGGTCCGGGAACGATCTCCTACCGCGAATCATTTTCCGTACAGAAAAATGATTCACGTGCAGGAAGTCGTTCCCGGACCCCCGCTGGACTTTTGGCAAGTCTTGTGGGGGTCAGGAGGCCCCCCCCCCCAAGCTGGCCAAAAGTCCCTGGGGGTCCAGCAGGGGTCGGGGGACAAAAAACAAAATGGCGCCGGCGCTACCTTTGACCTGTCATATGACAAGGCAAAGGTAGCGCCGGCGCCATTTCTACAACGCACCGGAGGTCCGAGAGTAAAGGATCACAGCGGGACCCTTCCTCTGGACCCCAGGTAATTTAAGGCATTTTGGGGGGGTTCGGGAGGGTGGGGGATTTATTTTAAAGGGTCGGGGTGGGTTTTAGGGTTGTTTTAGTGTGCCGGTTTTCCTGCCCTCCCCCTTCCCCTCCCCCTTCCCCCTTCCCCCGATTTACGATTTTTTGACGATAAATCGGGGGAATTGTTATTGTATCGCGGCTCTAACGATTTTTGACGATTTAAAATATATCGGATGATATTTTAAATCGTCAAAAAACGATTCACATCCCTAATATATGATGCTATGGTGCCAACCAGAAAATCATACACAAAAGCAAAAAAAGACATTTTGAAACCATTTGGCATTAGTCCTATTGTAATGCGTATTGGGTGTGGACTTGATCCTCAGAAAGCCATGAATAAACTGAATTACAATTACAATATAGTAAACCTCCCGTACCAATACAGCACTAGCTACCAGCATTCAAGAAGTAATAACCCTACCTATGAAAAAGCAACACTACAAATATTACCCCAGGCCCTAAAACACCAATATGTCTCCTATTATTAAGAAAATAGAACCAGACAGGTTGCTATAGATCCCTACACAGCAACTACATGGTAGCACAATACCTCACCTTGGTCACACATGCACACCACAGACAGATACTCATCAAATACAGATTAAAGCGAACATAAAGTATATGAATACTTGTGGAACAGCAGTATATAAAAACTTTTAAATAAATAAATACATACATATAAATAGAAACATGCAGATGAAAGCTGAACTGTAAACTGCAACAAGCTGTATGTAGTGCATCAATGGAAAAACAGAAACCACCATTTCTCATAAAACATCAACCAATAAAATCAAGAAATATAAATCGTTAATAATAGTAAAATCATACTAATAAAAAAAAATAAATATTTTGAACAAATGATGACTAGAAAAACATCCAGTATTTAAGAACTCATATAAAATGTTTTAAACATTTTCCAGATGCCATAAAATATTTCAAAACAGTAGACATATCCAATAATGCCCAATAATTGAATAAGGATTTGGTGGTAGGGGGGGCGTTTTTCGCAGAAACTTTCCCATCTCTCTCTCTCTCTCACATACACACACACACACACACACACACACACTCAATCACTCACAGCCTCTCTCACATTCACACACATGCTCTCTTTCACAAACCTCACTCTATTTCGCTCTCTCTCACACACACACACACATAGACTCTCAATCTTACACACATATTCATTCAAACACTTCCTCTCACTGACATGCTCCCTTGCTCACATACCTCCTGTCTCACACATGCTTTCACACAATCCCTCTCACCAGTGGTGTACCTAAAATATTTGGCACCAGGGCAGTTCCTTTGGCACACCCTTCTATATATAATTTTAAAAGTTAAATACATAGAAAAATTTGTTTGCAAGTAGATTTCTAAATTTTACACTAAATACAGTACTGTCATAAGCAAATTGAAAATAAGAAAACTGCAGGACATTTATAATTCAGTGAGCAGGTATTACTGCATTTTATTTTATACAAAAAATACAGGAAATTCAGTCTCATACTCAGCCTATTCTTCAAAGGTAAATAGAGAGGATACACATTCTCTGCTTTTGAGTCTTAATTTCTGCCACCCCCTTCGCCACTGTGCACATACACATACACACACACATACTTCATCCTTCTCTCTCTCTTTCACACACACACACACACACACACACAAAAACACACATACATATGCAGGTAAAAACTGAACTGGAAACTGCAACAAACCAGAGCCTGTATGCAGTGCAACAATGGAAAAATAGAACCATCACCATTCCTCAAAACAATACAATCAAGAAATATAAATAAATCTGAATTGAAAAACCATACTACTAAAAAATATTTATTTCTAAACAGCTGACAAATAGAATAACATCCACTAATTAAAACCACATGCACAAATTTTTAAAAATTTCCTAAACATCAATAAAATATTTCAGAAGAGTAGACACATCAAATAATAACTAATAATTAAAACCAATAAGGATTTAAAAAATCCTCCACTCACCATATTTATCACCCTGAGATTGACATAGGCTGGGGCACGTGTGCATATACATACACATAATATGTACCAGCTGTCTCACAGACATATATGCTTGGTGTATATGTGTTGAGAGACACACATGCTTCCTCTCTCTCTCTCACACACATACACATATTTCCTCTCTCTCTCTTTCACGCACACATACATGCTTCCTCTGCTTCTCACACACAGACACACTCATGTAGACAAAACCTGAACAGGAAATCACAACAAAGCACACATACATGCTTCCTCTGTTTCTCACACACAGACACACTCATGTAGGCAAAACCTGAACAGGAAATCACAACAAAGCAGATTCTGAATGCAGTGCAACAATGGGAAAGCAGAAACATCACCATTCTTCTTAACAATACAAATAAGGAATATACATAAATCACAATTGTAAAATCATTATACGAAAAAATATCATTTCAAAACAGCTTGTGAATAGAATAAGCTCCACTAATTAAAAATGCATGTACCAATTTTTAAAAGAGCAGACACATCAAATAACACCCAATAATTAAAACTAAAAAGGATTTTAAAAGTCCCCCCACTCTCCATACCTATCACCCTGAGATTGTTGTAGACTGGGGCGGGCATACATACTACATACACAATATGCTTCCTCTGTCTCTCTCACACATAAAAACACACACATATGAGTCCTCTGTCTCTCTCACACATACCGGCACACTAAAACAACCCTAAAACCCACCCCAACCCTTTAAAATAAATCCCCCACCCTCCCGAACCCCCCCAAAATGCCTTAAATTACCTGGGGTCCAGAGGAAGGGTCCCGGTGTGATCTTTTACTCTCGGACCTCCTGTGCGTTGTAGAAATGGCGCCGGCGCTACGTTTGACCTGTCATATGACAGGGCAAAGGTAGTGCCGGCGCCATTTTGTTTTTTTGTCCCCCGATGGCAGGAGCGTAGGAGATCGCTCCCGGACCCCCGCTGGACCCCCAGGGACCTTTGGCCAGCTTGGGGGGGCCTCCTGACCCCCACAAGACTTGCCAAAAGTCCAGCGGGGGTCCGGGAACGACTTCCTGCACGCGAATCGTTTTTCCGTACGGAAAAACGATTCGTGGCAGGAGATCGCTCCCGGACCCCCCCTGGACCCCCAGGGACTTTTAGCCAGCTTGGGGGGGCCTCCTGACACCCACAAGACTTGCCAAAAGTCCAGCGGGGGTCCGGAACGACCTCCTGCAATCGAATCGTGTTGCCGTACGGCCAGCGCCATTTTACGGCGCCATTTTCCGTACGGAAAAACGATTCGCGTGCAGGAAGTTGTTCCCGGACCCCAGCTGGACTTTTGGCAAGTCTTGTGGGGGTCAGGAGGCCCCCCAAGCTGGCCAAAAGTCCCTGGGGGTCCAGCGTGGGTCCGGGAGCGATCTCCTACGCTCCTGCCGTCGGGGGACAAAAAACAAAATGGCGCCGGCACAACCTTTGCCCTGTCATATGACAGGTCAAAGGTAGCGCCGGCGCCATTTCTACAACGCACAGGAGGTCCGAGAGTAAAAGATCACACCAGGACCCTTCCTCTGGACCCCAGGTAATTTAAGGCATTTTGGGGGGGGGGTTCGGGAGGGTGGGGGATTTATTTTAAAGGGTCGGGGTGGGTTTTAGGGTTGTTTTAGTGTGCCGGTTTTCCCCCCTCCCCCTTCCCCCGATTTACGATTTTTTGACGATAAATCGGGGGAATTGTTATTGTATCGCGGCTCTAACGATTTTTGACGATTTAAAATATATCGGACGATATTTTAAATCGTCAAAAAACGATTCACATCCCTATTGACTATATGAAAAGCATTTCTACCAGCTGATGATCCTGGCAGGCATTTAACTATAGTGTTCCCCTTGAAAAGAGTTCCCAAATTAGTGCCTCTGATGACTGAGTTACCCAGCACAATGAGCTTTTTCTTATGGTTATTGATTGTATTATGGAATTTCTGCGTGCATTCGGTTTCTTCTTTCTTTTTAGATACCACTTCATTGACAGAGCTTCTTCATTATCTAATACAGAGAAGGCTTTTTGTACTTGCGTCACTTGAGAGAATGTATGTCTCCACATCTCAGGTCTTACTCTACCAGAGCCCAATGTAATCCATTTGTTCTTGGGTTCCTGTACGTTCTGTGTAAGTGTGCATGGTGGGGGGAAGGGGGGGACATGTGGGCTGCAAAATTGTGAAGAATGGGTGTTGCTGGGTCACAGGTCTTATCTCACCTGAGCCCACTGTAAACCACTTTTTTTCTGGGCTTTTGAATTTTCTGTGGTAACGTGGAAACGATTCCTGAATTCTGTAAAGTGGAAGAGGATTTCTTGGTGGTTGCTAATACTTTTTTTATTGCAGCTAATTCAGCTTTAAGGTAAGCCAACTCCTTTTTCATGGAAGGGAGTTCTGAACAAATGGGGCAAGTCCTAAGTTTCCAGATAATTTGCCTCAAGATAAAGGCTCCACAATTGTTACATTGGATAGTCCTCATTTTGCTCAATTGATTTGATGGAGAACACCTAAGGAATTACAAAGCATTGCTCACGAAAAATGGCCACATACGCATGTATGCAGGCCTCGCACAAGCAACACACATTTTTAGAAGCTGCGAAATACACATGAACATATCCATGCACATGTCAAGAAGAAGGGGCGGAAAAAGGGCGGGGAATGGGCGTTCTGAGGCGGGGGTCAAGACTTACGTGTGTAAGTTCGCATTTTAAAAAGCTGACTATGGCACGTGTCAACTTGTTGTCTGCGTAACTTTGCTTCTGGTTCTGATGAGGAGCAAGTCTGAAGATCTTGAGTTTTAGGACTTTTACCACAGCGTGAAGGTTCGGAGTCAAGTGGGGGCCGTGCAGGATGAAGAACCAGAGGGGTCTTGAAGACTTTGATATGAACTGGGCAAACTGGTGGACTACTTGGAAAAACTGTTTTGTTTTTTTAACTTTACATTTATTGAAATTTCACAATTATCAACAAGCATATAACTTGTAGCAATATACATGAGAAATGATTAACAATAGTAAGCTGATATTAAGGAGAAAGGAGAGATCCAAGATTAAAAAGGAGCGGTATATATTGATACAGTAAGCTACTAAGAAAAATTGGAAATAAGAGGCAATGTCTATTAGTAAAAATAATCAAATATCGATAAATAAAAGGCAGAATTAGACAGGGGATGGGCATCCAAATAAGTACATAAATGGACAGGATCAAAGTATACATGTTTAAATCCACGATGGATAACAACACATTGACAGGGGAATCACAAAATAAATTTTGCACCAAGTGCCAAAAGCTCTGAGCACATTGAAAGAAAGTTTTTTTGACATTCCTAAGTGGAACGTGTAAGATCAAGATATATCCAGACTCACTGACCAAAGAAAAGGGACATTCTATGGCAGGGTTGAGGCATTGGGCTCGGCACAAAAATTCCAGGTTCTTGTGGTCGGCATAGACAATCACTGGGTGTTGGGCCCCCTCCAGCCACTGGCACCATTCTTCAAATGCTAGTTTAATGGCCAATAGCTCCTTGTCTCCTATACTGTAATTCTTCTCAGCGGGTGAGAACTTCCGGGAGAAGTAGGAACATGGCAAGGATTTGCCCCTTGTGGAAATTTGGCTCAAGACAGCCCCTACCACGAAGTCAGATGCGTCTACCTCTACAATAAACTGACGCTGAGGATCTGGGTGATGAAGACAGATATCTTGAAGGCAATTAGCGCCGCTGGGGACCAGTTTTTAGCATCAGCTCCCTTCCTGGTAAGAGCAGTAAGTGGGGCCACCATCCAAGAATAATGAGGTATGAACTTGCGGTAAAAGTCGGCGAAGCCAAGGAAGCATTGTAGTGCCTTGACCCCTACAGGTTGTGGCCAATCCTTGATGGCTGCTACTTTATCTGGATCCATGTGGAAGCTGTGGAAGAGACAATATATCCAAGGAAGGGCATTGATTCTTGTTGGAACTCACACTTCTCTAACTTGGCGAAGAGACGATTGTCGTGAAGCTTCTGTAGCACTTGTCGCACGTGTATGCGGTGCATGGACAGATCCATAGAATAAATCAGTACATCGTCGAGATGTACTATGACTGAGGTATGCAACATATCCCTTAACACCTCGTTCATTAGGTTTTGGAAGACCACAGGGGCATTGCATAGGCCGAAGGGCATGACCAGGTACTCATAATGCCCGTCTCTTGTATTGAACGTGGTCTTCCACTCATCGCCTGGTCGTATCCTTACCAGGCTGTACACGCCCCAGAGGTCCAGTTTGGTGAAGACCTTAGCCCCCTGCAGCCGGACTAGCAGTTCGGGAATCAGAGGCAAAGGATATCTATCACGTCATGTGATGGCGTTAAGGCCCCGGTAATATATACGGGGTCGGAGTGACCCGTCCTTCTTTGCAACAAAGAAGCACCCGGCTCCGGCGGGGGAATTGGAGGGCCGAATGAAGCCCCTCTCTATATTCTCCTGGATGTAGGAAGACATGGCTCGGGTTTCAGGGAGCGATAAGGGTTAGATCCGCCCCTTGGGAGCTGTGAGGAATGTGATCCTCAGTGAGGCAGGGGGGTGTCAGTGACTCACTGTGAGCCACTCCAGAGTTTTCCTGAGTTTGGTAAACCTAATTTCAAGACCCAGGTCAGAAGTTCTGACTGCCCCTCCTTCCTGTTGGGAGCATTAAGAATCCTGCTCCAAGGGATCCCTCCCATCAGGGACTCGAAAGAAAAGAACCAGGACTGAAACAGTAACCGATACTAATCCAACAAACTGTGAGTAAAGGCAAAGCCTACTATTCAAGAAGTCACCCAACCGGGGCTTCCAAACCCTGAGGAGAGAGATAAGTTTATCTCTCTGTGCAGAGACTGCAACAAAATTTCCTTGCCAGTTGGAAGGGATGGTTCTGCCCATCCCCTGCCCATTTGGGGACCCTATTTTTCCAAGCCCTGGAAGGTAGGAATTCCCCTGGCTGGCGTTTTGGCCTCCCTGCACAGATCGTGGAGGAAATTGTAACAAGAGAAACCATTATGCTGCTGCAAATTAAGATTGTGTCCGTTTCATCGTTCCTATAAGTAAAAATTCCTTTGGACACTAATACAGTGGCTCCAGTCTTTCTTTGGCATGTCCAGCACACTGTAGGACAGACATACATTGGTTGACCCAGGGAAATAATAAAAGGAGACAAGGAAGCCACCCTTAGCTCTCGGGGCCCCGGGAGTATTCTTCACCCCCATTTGACCAAGAACCCAGGCCCTGGAAGGAAGAGTCAGTGATCTAGTTAGCCTAGGAAGGTTCCTGTCCCTACGAGAACAAACATTTTTATGGCCTGATCAGGCAGCAACTCGCACCTGGAGATGGGGGTTACATGTAAAAGGGCATTATCACTTCTTTTTTTCTATTGGTGATGTCTCTCTGCAGCCTAGCATTCCTCTGGTTCTAGCCACCAACTTGTCACATTGTTTTGCTATCTCGAGATCATCAGATACCATCACCCTGAGTTCTGTCTCCTGATCAGGGCCGGAGCGTCCATTAGGCGAACTTTGGTGGTCGCCTAGGGTGCCGAGCCGTAGGGGGCACCGAAGAGCAGCCACGTGGTGCCGCAAGCGGGGCCTATCCCGCTCACAGCAAAGAGAAATAGAGACTGTGTGCTTTCCATGTGGCTGCTCTTCGGCGCCCCCTACGGCTTGGCGCCCTCAGAAGCACACAGTCGGCGCTGAAACAGATAGGGGCGCAACTGGGGGGGGAGGGGGGCCGGCAGCGCAAAGGTCGCCTAGGGCACCATATACCCTTGCCCTGGCCCTGCTCCTGATAAGTGCACATCAGCATCTCTCCCTTATCTTGTACAGCATGTTAGGATTTTTGCATCCCAAATGCATGACTTTGCACTTTTTGAAATTGAATTTTAACTGCCAAGACAACCACACCTCATAAGCTTTCTTAGATCATTTTCATTCTGTCTACTCCCTCGGGTATGCCCACTCTGTTGTATAACGAGGTCTGAAAAAAGACAAACTTTTCCTTTAAACCCTTTCATATCACTCACAAAGATATTGAACAGAACTGGCCCGAGGACTGATCCCTGAGACACTCCACTATTTTATTTATTTACATTTTTGTAAACTGCTATATCCATTAGTCTAATCGGTGTACAGATTAAAAAATACCTAATAAAAAATGAGAAAATATCCAAAAAGGAATCGTAAAACAACAAAAACTAAAATACACAGAAGACATGACAAGAAATGCTACCATAACATGCTAAATCATATGCGTGCATAAATAAATATGTCTTTAAATGCTTTTCGAAGATAAGATAAGAGGAAGAGAATTCCACATTATAGTGCCAGCTGTGGGAAAAGAACGCTCCCTGGTCTCAGACAAATGTGCTAATTTTCCTGAGGGTACATCAAGGAGATTTTGACCTGCTGATCTTAACAAACATGACAGCCTGTAAATCTTGAGGCGAGAACTAAAGACATCAGGAACATCAGAACTAAGTGCTTTGTGAATCATACAAGAATTTTAAAATGAATACAAAAATGAGCAAGGAACCAATGTAAAGTGGAAAGCACAGGTGTGATGTGATCACGTAATTTAGGACCAGAAATGACTCTTGCTGCAGTATTCTGTAGCATCTGAAGGGCTTTAATAGTTGAAGCAGGAAGTCCTAAGTATACAGAATTACAATAATGGATATGACTCAGGACCAGTGCCTTGTAACACACTGATCCTGAAGGCAGTAACAGGGAGCAATGATTTTAGTTTATTCAACTATCATAGGGGTGGATTTATCAAAATGCGGTAAGTACCGCATGCGATAGCAAAAGGGGCATGTTTTATGCTAATATAGCATTTTCAGATTCTGTGATAAGTGCCAGACCTATTGTATTTCCTTCAACCACCAGGGGACCATTGTTAATGGTCCTAGACATATATGAGAGAGAGAGAGAGAGAGAGAGAGAGAGAGAGAGAGAGAGAGAGAGAGAGAGAGAGAGAGAGAGAGAGAGAGAGAGAGAGACTGGCCATAATATTGTGGCCCATAGGTAGGTATTTGTATCCCTATGGTAGGCCCACCTAGTAATTCAAGGTGGAGTTTAGGTAAAAGTGTAGGGGGTTAGGGGCCACTTTGACATTCTACGTGACACCTATGAACAGAACAGTGGTCTCTTGTGAAGATTTGCTGGCCTTCGGAGTGAGGAAACTCACTCCAAGATGAGATTTGGGCAAGGTTCTCTCAATCTAGCTTGATGGACTCTCTACCTGGGTAACATCAAGCTAGGTTGAGAGAACATTGCCTAAATCTCATCTTGGAGTGAGTTTCCTCACTCCGAAGGCCAGCAAATCTTCACAAGAGACCACTGTTCTGTTCGTAGGTGTCACGTAGAATGTCAAAGTGGCCCCTAACCCCCTACACTTTTACCTAAACCCCACCTTGAGTTACTAGGTGGGCCTACCATAGGGATACAAATACTTACCTATGGGCCATGATATTATGGCCAGTCTCTCTCTCTCTCTCTCTCTCTCTCTCTCTCTCTCTCTCTCTCTCTCTCTCTCTCTCTCTCTCTCTCTCTCTCTCAACATGGCAATGAAACCTTACCACATGGGCACAGCCTAATGCCCACTCTCTGCCCCTAACTCCTCCCATTTTCTGAATTTGCATCACACCATACGATATGGTGCAATCACATGCATTAAGATCATAATCTCTGATTTTCTTATTTTTTATGCTAATCTATTATCAGTAAGTCATTTATTTATGACTGAAAGACAGGATCGCACATTGGTAAAGGCAGTATCAAAAGAATCAAGAAGTGAGTCTATGACAAAAAATTGTTAATGGTGCAATATGTTCAATTCCTGGCTGGCTCAAGCTTTCTTTGTCTTCTGCAACTGCAACATTGCTCTCTGCTTTGAAGGAGGGTGGTGGGGGCTGAAAGGAAAGAGAAATTTGGATGCAGGGACAACCAACATGAGCAATGACTTTTTTACAGTCTGGGGTACAGATGCTCAGACATTAAGGAAAAAAACACAGGACTGCTTCTACGGCCAAATCCATAAGCAAAGCACATCAATCAAAACTGACTGATACATGGGGGTAACCTGCATGGTGCGGCAGATATTACTATGGGAAACTTGTTAGGCAGACTGGATAGACCATCGGTCCTTTTCTGCCATCATTTCTATGTTTCTATGTATATCATCCATGTAGAAAAGGTAGCCAACATCTGAATTGGCCAAGATCTTACAAAGTGGTGCTAAATATATGATGAGAATAGCAGATAGAGAAAAGTCCTGGGGGACACCTGTCTTTAATGAAATAGGGGAAGAGGACATAGAACCAACCCTAATACACTGTGAATGGTCTTGCAAATAGGGAGTGAACCATTGAAGAACAGCCCCTGAAATCCCAAAACCCTCCAGCCCGGCTAGCAGTATCTGATGATCAACCATATTGAAAGTAGATAAAATGTCAAAAAGTACAAGAATATAACTGAAATCAAAGTCAAAACCTTGATGGAAATTATCCAGGCTGAAGATTAGAAAGATCTCAGTACTCAGGGCTGGTGCTTCCATTAGGCAAACTAGGCAGTTGGCTAGAGTGCCAAAATTTTGGGGGCAGCAAAATCCCTCCAGCATAAGACTCAGAGGGAAGTTGTGCCAAAGCTAATAAATCCTAAGAAAGGAGTGCTGTTAGAGCTACTGCCATCTGTAGGAGGACATGCTGTGCTGGAGCTGCCACCAATAGGTAATTAACTAAATCAAGCAATCTAATGATAACTTCTTAAGTATTGGGTGAATGGATGCACATTTCTGGATTTTAGGCACACAACCGAAGGATAGCAAATCATTACTAAGCTTTGAAAGAGAATCAGAAATCTCCATATGTAAGCATTTCATGGCAGCTGATAGACTGGAATTAACTGGGCAGCTAAAGGTATTCAATGAGTTAATACTTGGCAGATTTCATCTGAGGGCACAATTTCAAAATGTGACCATTTATACGAATCAGAGATGAGACAAGTCTTATCCAAATTCACAGAATTGGAACATCTAGAACAGATCCTCTCATCTTTGGTATTAAAAACAACTGCAATTTGATCACAAGAGAAAGGAGGACTAATTACCTCTCTCTCCTCTGAGTGACTTCCATTTACTGCAACCTGCTGTCGTATATCAGTCAACCAATTTCTAATCCAGTCCATCACCTTGGAACCTACCCCAAAGCTGCTCAGTTTATTCATGAGCCTCCTATGTGAGACAATATCAAATTATTTGCTGAAGTTCAAGTAAATCACATCCAATGATTGCCCCTGATCTAATTCTCTAGTCACCCAATTGAAAAAATCAAATGGACTTGTTTGACATAATCTACGTTTGGTAAAACCTTGCTGCCTGGGATCTTGCAAGCCACTGGATTGTAGGGAGCTTACTATTCTTTTCTTCAGCAGTGTCTCCATTAACATTTTCACATCACTGAGGTAAGGCTTACTGGTCTGTGGTTTCCAACTGCCTCTCTGTTACCGTTTTTGTGAAGAGGGACCACAAACACCCTTCTCCAATTCCATGGACCACTTCCATCTCCATTGATCTAGAGAACAAGTCATTCAGTGGACCCACCTGAACCTCTCTGAGTTTCCTTAGTATTCTTGGATGTACCCATTCCAGCTCCATAGCTTTGTGTCCACCATCGGTTTCACAAGTTCCACAGAAACTCCCTCTACTGTGAATGGTGTTATATCTACCCCACTCCTATCTATCTCTTTGCTAACCATCTGCGAAGGTCTTTACTGATCACTGCTTTCTCATTGCCCCTCACCACATATTGCTCCCTTTCACCGCTTTTAATCTTACAATTCCACCTCTGGCTTTCCTTTCTCTGAAAAAAGTTTTCAGAGAAAGGAGGAAAGTCAGGAGTTGGTTTTTTTTGCTTCTTCAGCAATCTTCACTCATGCTTTTGTCATCTTGATTTCTTTCTTTGTTTCTTTCAGTTTTGCCAAGTATTTTTCCCTGTGTACTCTTTGAACGCAGATCTTTTGGTCTTTATTTTTCAAGCCACCTCTTTGGAAAACCATATTGGTTTCCTTTTCCTTTTGCTTTAATTTACCTTTCCCACATAAAGATTTGTTGTCATTATAACTCCTTTCAGTTTAACCCCACTGTTCTCCAGTTTGGATAAATTCTCCCATCCTGCTAGCTCCTCTTTAAGGTAGTCCCCCATGTTGCCCAAAGTCTATATTCCAGGACTTTGAGCTTTGTGTGACTCCTTTCCACCTTGGCCATTATATCAAACCGTACCATCTGATGACCACTGGTACTCAGCTGGACACTTACTTGGACATTAAAGACATGTCACTATTTGTGAGAACCAGGTCTTTATATCCCCTTGTGGGGTTCCACCAAGATTTGTCTGAGCAGAGCCCTGTGAAGCGCATCCACAATCTCCCTATTTCTAGCCATTTCTGCAGATGGGATACTCCAATCCACGTCCAGTAGGTTAAAGTCTCCTACCAACAACAAGTCTTCATGTCTTCAGCCAGATCTCTATCAAGTTCCTTTGTCTGACCTGGAGGTCTGTAGACCAGTATTTCCCAACCCTCCCCTGGAGGCATACTTAGCCAGTTGGATTTTCAGGATTGCTGCAATAAATATGCACAAGATAGGTTTGCATACCATGGGTCTTTGATGTATGCAAATCTATCTCATTCATATTCATTATGGATAGCCTGAAATCCCAACTGGTTAAGTGTGCCTCCAAGGAGAAGGTTGTGAAACACTGCTATAGACCACCCCAGTGTGGATGGATGTGCTTCCCCCTTTTCTCATGCACCCTGCATTTCAATTGTTTTAATATTTCTGTCATAAAGAGCTATCCCTCCCCCTTTCTGCTATCTCTGTCCTTCCTAAACAGATTATAGCCCAATATGGCCATATCCCATTTATGGAACTCATTGAACCGTGCATCCTCAATGGCAACAATATCTAAGTCTGCCTCTAACATTAGGACTTGTGAATCTGAAGCCTTATTGGTTAGACTGTAAGCATTTGTGCATATTGCTTTCCAGTTAATTCTCTTGGTTTGCTAATATTCTTTATAGTCTCATGCCTGGCTTCTTCTCCTACCCTGCTGCTGAAGAGTGATATATTAAGATGATTTCTTTTACCATTTTCTCACTGTCTTTATGTGTTTGTCGGGGATGACATCCCAAATCATCCACTTCCAACCACCGCACCCATTATTGGCACAAGAATAAGACTTATCCTTGCAAAGCTAGGAATAGTGAGTTGTTTGACAAAGGACAGATGTTTCCAGGGTTCACAGGTATTCATGTGATTTGCAGCTCTGTTTCTTATAATAGCATTTAAATTCAATCCACTCACCACCTAGAAGGGAGGTTTGGGTAAGAAGAGACACGGACAGTATGAGCTCTAGGCCCCAGGGTTTTGCTTTTCCATTTGCTGCAAATACTGAACCAAGCACTTGTGCCCAAAGCAATGATGAGACATAGGCTGACATTGTTTAAGTGACATTGTTGTCACTACTGGGACACCTTTCCTCCACACTGCTTCCATTTAGTCTTTCCCGCCAAAATGATTTCTCTTAAGATGAAATATTCCTTTTCCCTGCCGTTAGGAGCAATGCATTCTCAGCACATGCTCTCCTGTTTTGCTCTTTAACACATCCATGGCATCCCTGGATAGGGCCAAAGATGCTCCCTTGGAAACAGGACAGGCTGCAGATCATTTCCTGTCGAGGAAACAGAAGTACAGCCCCCAGAAGGCTTTAGGATGAGAAGCAGAGAAACAAGAGTGGGTTAATGAAATAGAATAGAGTTTTACTCCTAATGTAGCCATTTGAAGGAAATGTTAGATCAATTTATCTTTACTATATATAAATGGCAAACAAGAAAAAGATCAAGGGGTTGTGTGTGTAATTGCTGGTAGCAAAAAGCTAAAAGATTATATTCAGAATAAATTGTTGACATATACCTCCCCTCCAAAATAAAATCTTCAGCATTAGTAAAATGATCCTGAATCACTGGTGGTGGCAAGGACATCCCAAGGTCATAAGGTGCTGGCATTTGCTAATATCCTTTACTAGTTGTGTTTTCACAAGTTCATGGTGAAGGTCAAATTGTTAAATGAATGCATAATATCAAGATTTAATGTGATTCTTTGCAATTTAAAAGCTGCATTGTGAAAGCTGCACTGATGCTACTGGATATGCAAATGATAAGTTGTAACATATCCAGGATTAGTTATTTTGGCCCATGACATATGCATCATAATTAATGCAGTTATAATAAGTAATAAGGTGGAATATCAATCTTAATGTATACAGTTATCCTCACATTACACTTATGAAAATAAAACTCAAGAAAAATGTATTTCTGCTCTTATCTGTGCCTTCAGTAATATACAGGGTCCAGAACTAAAGCCTAGACCAGAGGCTCAGAGTCATTACTGTGCTTTGCAATGTGGGAAACCTGGATTCAGTTCCTAAATCTAGTTACTGCTTTGTGGATTGGAGGGTCTAGGACTGCTGCAGAGGCCGTGTTCATGGCACCCATGGAGTGGGAGTCCTGTTCCGTACACAAAGGCATCTCCTAGTGGCCAGACTAAGAGTGCATGAGTACCAAATTCCACCAGAAGCCACAGTCTGCGGTATCTGGCTAAGGACTGTCACGCCAATGACTGAACTGTAGTGTAAGGAAGAGAGAACAGGACTGAAAATAGGCACTCTCCCCCCCTCATTTTTGAATGAAGGATAATGTGCTGTATCCTATGTAAACTTGCCCTGGGGAACCTCCAGCCAGTCGAGACTTGATCCAGTTCAACTGGAAGCCCCTAAAAAATAGAAGGACTCTATCAGGTCACAAAAAGCCTCAATCAAACTAAGAAAAAAAATTATAACACTGTAGCAAATGACATTAAAAAATCTTCCCACATAGAAGATGGCTATTCTGTGCTATTATGGCTTGGGAGTTTTCGGAGGATTCTGAAGACTATTAAGTGTGCCTCCCCTATTGAGTCCCTTCCCAGTCATGTCTCCTTTCCTCTTGACTGCAACTTTTGTCAATCATCTTCTTCCTCGGGCTGACATATTCAGATGTGACCTGAACTCTGCCTATTTGTTCTTCAGAATTCCTCTGGTATGAACAGAAACGTGACCCTGTTTCTCAGCAACCATAAGAATACCTGAAAAGGCTCAGTATTATCCAAGAGGAAGAGAATGCAGGGAGTGAGAGAAAGAAATTATTTTTGGGAGCCTGAGTAAGGGCAGAGATAACAAAGGAAAGACTGGAAACAGGCATCATTGGGATTATAAGTAAACAGGAGTGTGCGTTTTAGGGGATGGTTTACATCAGAGGTTCCCTAACCTGTCCTGGGGGACCCTTAGCCAGTTGAGCTTTCAGGATATCCATAATGAATATGCATGAGATAGATCAGCATGCACTATCTCCATTGCATGTGTAACATGCACATTTATTTCATGCATATTCATTGCGGATATCCTGAAAACCCGACTGGCTGGAGGTTCCCCAGGGCAGGTTTACATGAAGCCTAGAGCAGTGGGGGGAGGAAGTGAATTGGTGAATGGGAAAGGCAAAACAAGTTTGCCCAGACGTGAGTGGCTGAATGGTTTGGGTTGATACTGAGAGAATTACCTAAGTCTGAATTATATAATTTATGGATGGGTCTGAATTGAAAGAAACTAGAACATATTCTGGAGTCTAATACTTTAGTAAAGCTATCCATCCATTCATCCAGTATCATTTTTATTTTAAGCATTCTGTGGAATAAAATGTCTTCCCTGCATGTACTTGCATGATATGTATTGCATGCAGATACATCTCATGCATATTCAATGTGCATAACCTGAAAAGCTGAACGGCTTGTGGCACTCGAGGACTGGAGTTGCCTACCCCTGTTATATACTGAATGGACTATGGGGTCGATTTCCATAAAATGCTCTGTGCCTAAATTAGGCACCTACATTTAGGGAGAGTTTCAGTCAAATTTAGTTACCTAAGTTTTCAGGTGAAAAGGTACCTAAAACAAAGGCCTGCAATTCATTTGCCTAGATTTAGACTCCTAAATTAGGTATCTAATGCTGAAAATCAGTTCTAAGCTTCTAAGTATTTTTTCACCACTCTAAATCTGCCCCTGTAGTGCCCACCTTTTAGGAAACTAAGAGGTCCATTATCCAGCCGCTGGTCAGGTAGGAAAGTTAGCTGGATAAATTGTTAAATGAATGGTCCAGTAACTTAACCTGGAAATTCAGCAGTGCAGGCTTGCTGCTGAATATACCCAGCTGTCATAAAATTAGCCAATAAGTTTATCCCGCTAACTTTAGGACTGCTCTTCAGCTGACCTAAAGTTATCTAGTTATGTCAGCCAGATAACGGTGAAAATCAGCATTATTCAAATAATACCTCTCCGCCCCAGAATGCCCCTGACATAGCCTTATCTGGCAATGACAGGGGTGGCCAGACCTGCAGCATTTGTCCAACTACATGCCAAACATAGCCAGACAAATGTGCTGAACATGGACCTCTAAATTTGGGTGAAATCAAGGAGCCTAAATTTAGGTGCTCAACCCTAGTCAGTTTTCAAAGGGGACAATTTAGGATCCTAACTCCCTAACAAACTAATGTACTAAAGTGTGAAATGTTTTTGCACAAGTTGTTTTAAGCATGAAAAATAGTACAAAATTCCCATAAATGTTAAAGTGTGGGCGTTTTGTGCAAAATTTGTCCTCCACATGTGAAAGTTCATCCAATTGCCACAGTAATGAGCTGCTGCAATACAGAACCATTGAAAGTAGCTCATTAGTGAGGTATTTTACAAAAACAAGCATACAAAAAGGGTTTTGATGACCCATTTTTTGAAAAAAAAACCCCACAAAAAAACTAAACTAAACCTCACCGAAGTATAGTTATTTTTCCTAGTAGGCCGGGGAAGTGGAGACTCCCATTATGTCCAAGGAGCTCCTCAGGTCAGATGGCACCATTTTGGAACAGGGCGCTGATGGGGCAGGAGCAAGTGGGGATTGCCCCAGCCCCCAGATGGGGTAAGCTTTTGGGGACCTTGGAAGGTCAGAGGGGATTTACCCCTAACTGGGATTTTTCTTGATTTTGGGGAGCAAAGAGGTAGAGCCTCTAAAATGGGTTACAGTTTTACATTTAGGGCCAGTTTTGTGCATTGCCCTGGCCAGGACTGCATGAGAAAAAATCACAGACAATTTTCCTGCAGATGCTAATGAACTTGGAGCTCATTATCATCCGTAGCAAAAGTGCATGCAAATCAGAGCTAACTTTCAGTAAATACCAAGGTTTAGTACATCAGCTTCTTTGGGCCTCATTTACTAAGCATTTTTTCCATAGGCACAAAACGGGAGAAAGGCCTTAGTAAATCAGGCCCAAAATTTGTTAGCACAAAAACCTTTTAAAGTTTGACCCCCATCTTTCAAAATCAGAAATCCCTTCCTACAGTTGCAAGGTCTCCACAATGTCGATGGAATAGCAAGCCCTGGGACTTCAGCAGAGAAACAGAGGTGGGGGTCAAGGGAAAGGTAGTAACAGCATAAGACCTCTATGATAGAGGTGTTTAAAATCATGAGACGTCTAGAAAGGATAGATGTAAATCTGTTATTTACTCTTTCGGATAATAGAAAGACTAGGGGACACTCCATGAAGTTAGCATGTAGCACATTTAAAACTAATCGGAGAAAGTTCTTTTTTACCCAACGCACAATTAAACTCTGGAATTTGTTGCCAGAAGATGTGGTTAGTGCAGTTAGTATAGCTGTGTTTAAAGAAGGATTGGATAAGTTCTTGGAGGAGAAGTCCATTACCTGCTATTAATTAAGTTGACTTAGAAAATAGCCACTGCTATTACTAGCAACAGTAACATGGAATAGACTTAATTTTGGGTACTTGCCAGGTTCTTGTGGCCTGGATTGGCCACTGTTGGAAACAGGATGCTGGGCTTGATGGACCCTTGGTCTGACCCAGTATGGCATTTTCTTATGTTCTTATGTTCTTATGAGTGTCCAGCAGCACAGGAAGTACACAGAAGTCTCTTTGCTCTAACTTTCCTGGATAGATTTTCAGAGCGTGTCCAAGTTTGACTAAAAGCAATCAGCCCCCCTCTTGTCACAGATAATCAACTTTCTATTAGCACCAGAGGCAGGCCGTTAATCTGCGAGTGTAATAGCTATGGCTATATCAAACAGCAAGACCTCAGCAACTAAAAAAGATCAGGAAGAATCCTATACGCAGCAAAGAGCTATGGCTTCCCTGTGGCTCCAGAATCTATGCAGCTCCTCAACCCCACTTCTCACGCTTCTCTGAACACATCACCTCCCTCCCTCCCCCCCCCCCCATTCCTCCCCCTCACCATTTCTTTAACCTTTCAACTTATTACCGCTTTGAAAATGAACATTAGAATCCAGTTCCATTGACTTGATGAAAGGTTCCTAACCTTGCAAAAGCTGGTTACAAGTGCATTAAATTAATCCGATAGAAAGGTCTCACCTGCCTCTTGTTTGTTGATCTTTACTTCTACCAATCCAAGAAGATTAACCTAGCAACCACGTGACTTTACTTAGTATTATGGAGAGGAATTGTATTTATTTGCTATTTTGCTTGTCAGAAGTCAGAGGAAAGCAGGTGATTATTTTGTTGTCAGATTCTGCTATCCCAAAATCTATCATCTTTTCTTACTAGAACGATTCAAAAATGCCTTGGGAGAGATTTTGTCTTTTTTGTACCCTAAGGGGTGAATGTGATAAAAATTGCTCGCGTTAAAAAGCCCAGTTATGTGAGTATCTGGGCCAAGCCCAATTACATTTGAATATGCACATGCGCATGCCACCCAATGCACTGAAGAAAGAAGTGAAGTTAAGGCATTAGGGCGTGCCAGGGGCATTTTGGGGAGGGGCCAACATTCACTCAGGTCAATGCAGATATTAAATCCCATGCCTGTAGCATGCATTGGGCTATTTCCTGCGCTTATTTACTTCTGCTCTTGATGAGGTGTAAGTCTGAATAGAACTCGTTCTAGGTCTGGGTAAACTGGGGGAAGTGCAGGCTGAAGAACCAGAGGGGGTCTGGATGACCTAGGGATAGACTGGGCCAAATGGTAGCTTAATTAGTCAAACTGACTATTTCTTTCACACGCACGTGTTTTAAAATCTGCTTAGCTGCACGCGTTAAAAGCCGACAAAAATTCCTAACGTTCGCTCATTTAACTCCTTAAAATTAGGACTACACAAACGCCCACTAGGTGTATTTTAAATAGTATGTGCGTACTTGCATGGATGATTTAAAATTCCTGTGTATATGCGCTCACTCACGTACGTGCATGTATGTGGGTGCACACGCACTTGTTTAAAGTTACCATCTAAGAATTTGATTTAAAAGCTTTGCTTGTGCAAAAATGCCAACATATGTGCATATGTGAACTGTAGTCAATATGGATTTTAAAAGCCACGATTTACACACTTATAGACCCGTGCTTGTGCCAAAATAAGGGGGCAGGGAATGGGCAGGACATGGGCGTTCCACGGCAGGGCCAATGTGTCGCTCGTAACTCTGTATTTTAAAATTGGAGGCTGCACTCTGCAGCGGCTTCTTATCCTCTTGCATTTTAGGGCTTACAGGAGAGGGTGAAAGGTCTGCGTCAACCGGAGGATGTGCAGCATGAAGAACCAGAGGGGTCGGGAAGACCTGGATACTGACTGGGCAAACTGGTGGACTAAATGAAAAAAACGGGAATGTCCCTCGTGCAAGCACGTTTTTAAAATCCATTTACACACGCACGTTAAAGCCAGCAAAGTCCCATGGGAGATACACAAAGTACGTTTGCTCGAGTAACTTCTTAAAATGAGGAGCATGCTTATGTGCGGTAGGCATATTTTAAATCATACACTCGTGATTTAAGGTTATAACGTATCTCCGCTCGCGTGCCGACACGCGCCTGTATGGGCGCACGCATGCTCATTTTAAAATTAGCCTGTAAGTTTGTATCCATACCCAAAGAAAAAGTGTCTCACAATCTCATTCCTTAAAATTTTTTTTTGAGGGGGGGGAGTTTATATTTAATATTCCATTTTATGAATTTAGCTATCAGTGGCACAAGATCAAATTCCATTATCTCTCCAGCTGCAGACCCCCTGAGCTGGGTCGGGGAGGGATTCCCTCTGAAGATCCTGGAACCGAGGATCTTTCTTCTCTGGAGATACCGCAGCAACTTGGAAAGTGCCATCGGCTGCTTGGGCAGAAGGTGCAGCACTTTACATGATTAATTGTTGAAGATCAATTTGACGGGGGCCTCTGTGTAAAGCTCCCACTGGTGCCGACTGGTTGGGTTGGCAGTGTCAAAGCAAGTGAGCAAGGCCGGTGCTTCCATTAAGCAAACTAGGCAGTAGCCATGAAGTGCAAAGATTTTGGGGGGGCGGCAAAATCCTGCCCAGAAGAGGTTCAAAGTGGTGCTGTACCAGAGTCAATACCTCCAAAAAAGAGAACATTGTGCAAGAGCCACTGCCGCTAATAAGCTGGAGCTACAGCCAATAGTTAAAATGGCGGGGGGGTGGGGGGGGGGGGGAGGAGGGAACGCATGAGCAAAGGTTCACCTAGGGTGCCAAATATTCTTACAGTGACCCAGCAAGTGAGGCTGCCGCGCTGGAAGAAAAAAGCCATGACCCCCTTTTTTAAAATGTATATTCCGCTTTCCAGCATTGAACTTGAGCGCCGTGACAGGACAGAGTCAGAATGGGACTGACCTGGCTTGGGGCCCGCCTCATAATCCTTCCAAGGTCCTTTCCTTCCTATTCTCCACTCAAGGTCCCATTCTGGATTTATTCATTTTTTTGTATTTCCTTCAGCTTATTACTCACTTATTCATTTATTAGTGCTCTAACAGTTAAAACCATGCAATAAAAGGAATCCTAAACATAGAACAATAGAACAATAATTACTCAATAAATAACATTTACCATAATCAACACTAAACACAGAACTAATCAATTAAAACAACCATCAGCACCATCCAGTTCAAAAGACAAAATCAAAATCAAAGCTTGATCAAAAGCAGCTTTAAATAGGCAGATTTCAGCATCATGCAAAGATAAATAAATCATATGCAGATTGAATCTCCAGTGGGAGTTAGTTCCACTACCTATCCCAAGTTGTTATGAAATGCGCCTCCCATTTTCTCTCTCCTGGCCTTTTTCCGGATCCTCCTCCCTCCATCCCCAACACTCCCTTTGCCTCTCACCTTGCTTGGCTGGTCCCAGGCCCAGCAGTGCAGGACATCTTTCAGCATCAGTGGCAGCACTAGGAGGGACATTCATTATGAGGCCTGTAAGCTGGCATGTGCACACAGACCTTGCAGTGGCCCCACTCCTTGCATGGTTTTCATGGCATTGATGGACCCGGAGCTAGCGGGTGCTCCGGCTCCGGGCCCCCATTGAACCACAATGACATGTCTGAGGTACGGGCCAATGGAGGGAGGGGATCCAGAAGCTCACCCCAGACCACCAGGGTCTATTTTAGGGTTGGGGGGTTGGGGGGGGTAACCCTAGACACTAGGGATTTAACTTTATTTGGAGGGGAGGAAGGGATGGGCCGGGGAGGGTGGAGGTAGTTTGACTAAGAGTGCATTTTTGTCATTTAAGGGGATGGGATGAGGAAGGAAGAAAGCCATTGCCATGCAGTTCTACTCATTCTATTTTCTTTTATTTCAGGGGCCAGTGCCATCTCAGAAGGGTGCAAGGGCGGTGATGAGAGGTGGGCGGAGGTCTCCAAAAACCCCCAGGGAGATTTTTTGAAGATTGGGAGAGGCACAAGTTTTTGGGTCTCGTGCCCTTAAATTTTCCCATGGGATCATCAGGGACCCATGTTAGCGTACCAATGATCCTGCGGGAAAATACTACAGCTCCTTCAAACGCGCTAAAATAACTGGGGTTGACTCTTTTCTAAGTCAGCCGCATTAATTTATTAACATAGGATTGCCTATGCATAAGCTGCTTTGCATGCTTTGGGAAATTTTATGCATGCAAATGCATGCAAAGAAGCTTATTTCCATAAGTGGAGAAATTTAAGTGTAATACTGCATGATTGTGCCACGATATGGCGATAGTGCATGATAAATATCATTAATAGTGCATGATAAATAGTGCATGATAAATATCATTTAAAGTGTGTTACATGCTGTTAATTTTCACTTTCGAATAATAGAAGGACTAGGGGGCATTCCATGAAGTTAGCAAGTAGCACATTTTAAAACTAATTGGAGAAAATTCTTTTTCACTCAACGCACAATAAAGCTCTGGAATTTATTGCCAGAGGATGTGGTTAGTGCAGTTAGTGCAGCTGGGTTCAAAAAAGGTTTGGATAAGTTCTTGGAGGAGAAGTCCATTAATGGCTATTAATCAAGTTTACTTAGGGAATAGCCACTGCTATTAATTGCATCAGTAGCATGGGATCTTCTTAGTGTTTGAGTAATTGCCAGGTTCTTGTGGCCTGGTTTGGCCTCTTTTGGAAACAGGATGCTGGGCTTGATGGACCCTTGGTCTGACCCAGCATGGCAATTTCTTATGTTCTTATAACTCGCAATATCGCCTTATTGTGGTTTAGTAAATCCAGCTAAAATTATGACAAAAAATAAAAAGGGGAGGGGAATTTACTTTTCTTCAAAAATATCTTTGGAAGCATCATTCTGAGTACAAGTTTCAAAGGAATTTGTCCCGGTAACTAAGCGGTTACCTGGGTACATTAATTGAGTCCTCTCCCTGTGAGTAACAGCAGGGTAAGAGCGCTGCTGTATTTGGTGTTAAATAAGGATTCCCATTTGTCCTTCTGGTGGTGGAGTATGGTGGTGTGAGGGTGGGGTGCAGAGGGAGAGGAAGGGATGCCTTTCTTCTTGCTTCCTGTCAGAAAATCTACAACAGAGCAGGACCTGCTCTGGGACACTTAAAACTGGAGAGTACACGGAGCCTCTCCATGAGGAAGCAACAACAGTTAAATCGTCTAGATCTTTAACGTGTTCATATAAAAATTAAGCACAGTAGGTTAAGTCCATGGCCAAAACTCCAGAGCAAGTTGGGATGGAGGGACACATCTAGATTGGGGGTCAATACAACGATTCAGCATAGGCTTTATATGTAAAAGAAATGTGATTTATAGGGTAAAGGAGAGCAGACAGAGACCTCCGATGGACTCCTTTCCACTGCTTTTACCTTCTTGTCCACAAAAGAAGATAAAAGGCCAGCAGGCACTTCAGATCACTACTCTGTGCACTAAAATACTTCGGCAAACCTAAAGCACTACAGAAGAGATTGTTATCAAAGGCAATATGGGTCCTGAAGGACTTGACTTGCTTCAGGAGGAGTCACCCTGGACACCAGCATACGTTAATCCATTGCTCTCTGGATGATCTGCAGTCCAGTCCTTCACAGAGCAAAGTGGAGCAAACCTCCTGGGTCGGGGTGGGAGTGCCTGCTGTTTCCACATGGTTCCAGCGGGGCTGATCTACAGGTGATTAGGGCATTGGCCTTTTTTCTACGGCTTCCACTGTGTCACTATGGAGACTTTGTATAGGCAAAAGCTGGGGCTTTCATCTTGTCTACGCTGCTGCAAAGAGCTTTTTCTAATTGATTGATGAGTTCTGTGTCATCCCAAGTACAAAACACTCTCTAATCTGCTGACGTGATGGGGCTGGTGAGGAGGGGGGGGGGGGGGGGGGGGGGAGGTGTTGCATCATTTTCTCCCCCTCTCCGTTGCTCTGGAGAATAACTCATGAACTCTATCACTAAACCCTACCACAAAGAAAAAAAAAAAAGAAGACATAACGTAAATATAAAAAACCCTCCTTGACCTGACTTTGAAGAGATTGGTTCTCCCCGAGGTGCAGCGGTGTTTCTAAGTGTGCAGGAAGGATAAGAGAGGATTTCAGTGTTGGTATATGTGAGCTTCCCTTAACCCTTGTAGAACAGTCTCTGTGAACTCATTATACATGTAACATATTGATTTGTATTTTTCCTTTGATTATCCATCCCTCCCAGCCTCTCACCCCCTCCCCCAATTGCTCCCTATAGAGTAGGGCTGTGTAAATGATTTTGAGCATATTTTAATGAGGTATTCTGGCTGAAGAAGGGGCGGTGGGGGGACAAGAGAGGGCCTGAGCCTTTTATTTAAGTATAATGGGAAGGGTAGGTCCTGGATCACTAGGGCCTGTTTCCTTTCTTTTAATTTTGGGGGGGGGGGGGGGGAGGGATTGGAGGCTACGCCTGCACAATTTTTAAAGTATTATATTGAGTGGAGGGGGTGGGGGGGGGGGGAATCAGGCCTGAAAGGGTTTTGGTTTTTGGGTTTTTTTTAGTCACCTGGCTATATTTTGAATATAGCTGTGTAGGGTTAAACTTACCTGGATAATGTTATCCAGATAACTTTAGCCAAGTACATTCAGTGGGAGATTTGTCCCACTGAATATCCACCACAATTTATCTGGCTAACTTTAGTTGGATAACTTCTCCGTAGTAGGGACAATGCCCAAAGAAACCATTTTAGCAGACTTCTGTGTACGATAATTCAACATGGAGTCATACCCCAAAAGATTCGGAGGTACTTGACCATCTTTGTGAGTAAAGAACTGTCCGTGCTGTATAACAGGCAGGGACAGCATCAGCAAGCCTCATCTCTTAAGTCTTCTACAACCAACCTAGTCTATCAAAGATGGCATTTTTATCAATGTGATATCTCTGTCGGCGATGTTTGTCATACCCGGGAGCTGAACTGGCTCATTTGAAAAGCCATATGAGATTGGAACCAATCACATTTGTTCATCTGGTAGCCTGTTAATTTGCATCAGTGAAACTGAGAAATACAAACTGAGGCCTTTAAAATGGTGAGACCAAAGACATCAAAACCATCCCTGGACTCCACCAGACCCTAATCACTTTTTTGGCCTTGTTCTGTTAGTCAGCTCAGTTTCTTTCCTGGCTGCAATAAAGTTTCCTGGACTCTTGCTATTGGCAGCTAAGAAGGAGATTGACCAGATGAAACGCATTCCTGAGACTCACTGTTTTTGTAAACTTTGTTCTTTTAAATCTCATTAATGCTGAGGATCGTTAGACTGGTTTATCTTTGCAAAGTGCAAGTTTAAGTTAATTTGATATGCTGGTGCATTATACATACATGTGCTTTATAAAAATTAATATTTCACTTACATGAGACAATTACCAAATGTGTAATGTTTCAGTAGAAGGCTGAGTGTCATTGCATCTACTGTAATATATTTTCTGTTAGAGATGTAATAAACATCCATTAAACCTCACAGATGGGAGGAGTTTTATTCTGATAAACTTGGATATATTCTGAAGCAAACAGCTTCAAGGAAATGTAGAATGTTTCCTACACCGCTGTCATGTTCTGAATATTGATCTCAGGGAATTTTGGTAATTAGGTCCCTTAATGTGAACTTTTTTTCTTATCCAGTGGTTACTTTTGGCTTCCAGCTCAGTTGATACCAGGGCTGGGAACTGGTTCGATGAACCTTCATGTGCAACTCCCAGTGCATGCTTTAGAGTAGAGCGAGCAGGGCAGTAGGGCAAACAGGACTGTCTCTTGGGGCACTGCCGGCTGAGGTCAGCACCAGCAGGTTCAACCATGGCGTGTGCCCGTGCAGCTGTGCAAGGTTCTTTAAGTGGCTTTGTATGCTGCACCTCAAGTCATGCAGCCTGAGATCTGGCTCCTGCAGGAGATCGGGAGGAGCCTAGAGCAGCGGGAGCACCTGCCACCCCCTCACCCCAGGCAAGGCCGGCCCTGCAAGCATGTTGAAAACTCGTGGGCTGGCACTTCCTGTCTGCTGCTCTCATGTATCGTGAGATCAGTATGCAAGTGCCGGCCTGCGAGATTTTTAAACATGCTCGCAGAGGGGAGGAGTGGTAGCAGCAGCTTTCTATCTAAACAGGTATTTTGCCCAGGAAGAAGATGGGGGAACATGGTGGATGAGCAGATGCAGTGGCAGCAACATAGAAAGAAAAAAGAAAAAGCTGGGATGGGGTGGAGAGAAGGGGGCAATAAAGAAGCAGGGGTGAGGATGCTGAGGATGGGGGACAAAGAAGCAGGGGAGAGGATTTTATTTATTTACATTTTTTTTTTACTCTAAATTAGCTCAAGGCAAAGTACAAATAATTTTAAAAAGAAAGTATAAAATACAATAAAATCCATAAAAATAACATCATACAAAATCATAATAACCAAATTGTAATAAAAGTACATAACTAAAAAGGCATTATGATAAATCACTCATCCCACTCTACATATACAAACATATAAGTAATACAATTTTACATATAAACAAAAATTACATTAAAATTTCACAAATAATAGAAAACAACAACTCAATACATAACATAAAATCAAAGCATTAAAATACAGTCAGGCTGGAAACTAAATGAAACCTTAAACATTCCCACTTCAGCCAAATGCTCTCATAAGAAACCATGTTTAACTGCCCATCGGATGTTGGTGATAAGTGGGATAAGAGGCAGAGCAGAGGATGCTGGGGGTAAGAGGGATAGTAAAAGGCAGGGGAGATGATGCTGGAGGTCTAGAGACAAGGGAGAGGATGTTGGGATTAAGAGGTAAGGGGCAAGGGGGAAGATGCTGGGGATGGGGGACTAAGAGGCAGGGGAGAGGATTTTATTTATTTACATTTTTTTTACTCTAAATTAGCTCAGGGCAAAGTACAAATAATTTTAAAAAGAAAGCATAAAATACAATAAAATCCATAAAAATAACATCATACAAAATCATAATAACCAAATTGTAATAAAAGCACATAACTAAAAAGTCATTATGACAAATCACTCATCCCACCCTACATATACAAACATATAAGTAATACAATTTTACATATAAACAAAAATTACATAAAAATTCCACAAATAATAGAAAACAACCAACTCAATACATAACATAAAATCAAAGCATTAAAATACAGTCAGGCTGGAAACTAAATGAAACCATAAACATTCCCACTTCAGCCAAATGCTCTCATAAGAAACCACGTTTAACTACCCATCAGATGTTGGGGATAAGTAGGATAAGAGGCAAAGCAGAGGATGCTAGGGGTAAGAGGGATAGGATGCTGGAGATAAGGTGGGATGGTAAAAGGCAGGGGAGATGATGCTGGAGGTTTAGAGACAAGGGAGAGGATGTTGGGATTAGGAGGTAAGGGGCAGGATGCTGGGGGTGGATGAGTAAGAGGCAGAGGAGAGGATGCTGGTTTAGGAAATAGGAAGCAGATACTGAGGGTGGGAGTATGAGAGAGGAGAGAAGATGGTGTGTGGGTGTGTGAGGCAGGGGAAAGGATGCTGAGAGAGGAAGGAATAAGAAGCATGGGGAAGATGCTGGAGGGAGGAGGGATTCCCACTGCTTACTTGTAGAGAAAACTTACATGCACCCCTTTTGCCCCCTGCTAATCCATGTCAAAGACTGGGGAATGAAGATCAGATGGTGGGTGGGGGAGGGGGGAAGGGCACCATCAATGATTTTCAGCCAAGATGCCATTTGTTCTGCAGCTGGCGCTAGCAACTACCCAGGATTTTTTCCCCCCTGTATTATATCCCCTCCCTATTCCTTCAGTACAGTCATTGCGGTGACAGGTCCTTGACCAGGGGCCAAGAACCCTTCTATTGCATGCCCTAAATCCAGACACTAGGTGTTGCCATTGCAAGATACTGCTTCTGCAGTATCCCCAGCCCTGGCTGACATGGGAGCGATAGATGTGAACCGAGAACCTAAGCCCAGGTCTTTTTGCATGGCAGTGTACAGCTCTGCCATCGAGCCACCAGGCCGTCCCCAGTGAAATTAATGCTAACATTACAACTTCCACAAGATGCACATTCATGCAGAATCACACTCACATATGGCTCAGCTCCTGTGGGTTCCTGCTCTCATTAAGCCCTGGAAACTCAATATGGTGAACTTGCCCTTGTTAATCCTCAAACTGTATCAGAGGTCAATGCTTCCTGCTGACCAAATGCAATGTTAGCTTAACTAATTTAGCTGCAAAATGCTGAGCAGAGACTCATTGCCTGTGTACATCTGGCTATACCAGCTCTATTCTAAGGATCGAGCCATGTGTCCCTACCAGAGGAGGAGGAAGCAAATCTTTTTGAAGGTGGAAACTGCATTTTACTATTGTTATAGAAGTGGGCAAAACTTAAGGTATTTTGGATTTGACTCCTCAAAACTTTTTTAAATTGTATTTGGTTTTGCAAAACAAGTCACGGAGCTCTTTGCTTCAAATTCACATTGTTTACAGGTTTGCCATAAAAATCCCATGTCCTGCAAGTTAGAAACTGAACATGAAAATTCTTTTGAAACACAGACTTGCTTTATATAAACTTTCCAGAGTTAAGAGGTGTCTCACCTGAAGACAAACCAACTTATCGAGGTTTGCATATATCTAATTAGATGCATAAAAAATTGGCTAGACCTTCAAATTTCTGATAAAGTCCTGGCCCAGAGGTAAAATGAACTAAAAATTTGGAAGAAAAAGGAGAATTGGGTTAGTGGGAAGGCCACCTTGTTAGTCATTATTGTGTTGGAACCAGACACTAATTGGATTTTAAGGCTTTTTCTACAGAAGAAGGATCATCTTTTTCCTGAACACTAGATCAGGATTTATTTGGATATGGTCTGTAGTACACAGAGTAAGAAGACAAACCTTCTTAACATAAGACAGGATGTTATTAAATTATGAGCTGCATTTGTTTTTTAAGATTTCGTTTAAATGTTTGCTTAAAATTAATGGAGTAACATAATTTTTTTAACCTGAGCAATTATCTTCTTTTATTGCAAAAAAAATTGATAAAACAGATTGAGCACACCTAGTGGATTGAGCCTTATAGCATCGTAATAGTCAGCTATTTATGATTCTAATAATGCAGAAATATTATTTTACATTTTTCTTTTTGGTGGTTTATATTTGGATTATCTATTCTGGGTTTTTCTTTACAATGGTTTTACATAAATCTGAAGGATTATTATATTAATATATTTTTATTTTTTTTTATATCTTGTGTTTTTCAATCTTTCTCATTTGAGATGGTTTCTTACAAGTTATTCTGTTAAACCTATATGAACTTTCAAAAAAAAAAAAAAAGAAAGAAAGAAAACACATGCAAAAATTAATAAATCCAGATATTTCAGTCATATGAGTAATCCTGCCCAAATGTAAAGCAGACCTGGACAATCAGAACCAGGAATGGACTTCAGGATAACAAAAGTATGGAAATTCACTGGGTTCTTAGACCTAACATACGCAAACATGGCTACATCATGTTTATAGTAGATATGCTGAATAAAAGAACTGTTAGTAGCTCTCAAAGGACCAGGGTTACCTGTCACTCTCAGACCATATTGCAACTCGCTTTCTGCTGACTGCTGGAAAGGTGAACAATCAAACTTATTCCAATAAATATTAAACTAGTGAACTAGTCACATATGGTACCAGAAAGTGAAACAGGTCCCAGGAACTGGTTATCAAAGTTCACAAAAACATTGAAGGATTTTGTATATGCTCCAACATGTTATGTAACCCTACCACCTCAGGCTTAGTCCTGAAGGGTCATGGGGATTCTTTAAGACAAGATTTGAATACAGTTTCTGCATTAATACACAAGCATAAGAACAGTTCTCCAATCGGTCCTGTGCAATTGCTGATTTTAAGCATGCAGTAATTCTAGTACTTGGTAACAATAAGGCTCCTATCACATAGAGTTGCAACAGGCAGATTTTGCATATGTGCCAAGGATACTCTCTTAATAGATCCAAGGAGCTAGATGCCCTGAAAGATCAGAGGTCATCACTGGGCTATAAGAAGTTTAGGAATACTTTTGGAAGGGCAGTGCGGGCGGGTCCCGCCCTGCCTTAGATAACACGGGCCCCAGGACTAATAAAAATAATGGTCACTCCTCCCTTCCCCGCTGCTTACCCTCTCCTCCCTACCCCGCCCCCAGAAGACCAAATATTGTGGCCACAGGGCCTGCCAAGCGGGAGAGGGAAGCTAAGGGAACCCTGTGATTGGCTGCAGAAGGCGTCCACATGGGTCGGTAGGGGCAACAGTTAGGCTGGCTGTAATTGGTTGCTGGCGCACATGGACAATTCAAGTTCCCCTTCCATGGGATTTCTCCACCTTAAAACAGGGCCAAGCATTCTCAGTCCCATGCTGCCCAAATTTGCTGCTTGCTGCTCATTTTTACCTAGCAGTCAAGGATGCAGGGGGGATAAGAGGCTCAGAAAATCACAGACACCATGATCTAAGAGCTTGGGGTCGAAGGAGGAGCTGAACCAGCTAATTAAGGCCGTCCTGCACCTGTGGTGAGACCCCCCTTGATTAGCGAGAGTTCTGGGGTCAGATCTGTGTTCTGCAAGCAACAACGCAGCAGTTAGGGCACTGGTAATTTTGCTCCTGTTAGTGACAGTGGTGAAATTACGAGGCCAGCATTAGTCGGGGAGAGTTCAGAAGGGCCCGGGGGTTCTAGACCTGCTCTGTCATTCCATGGGCCAGTATTGGGGAGGTCGGGAGTAGGTCAGGTTCTGAGGAGTAGTGGTGGGGCAGGGGTTGCCTTGTTTGGCACTGTGGCTGGCTACGGCAGACATCATGGAGGGCTAAGCAGGCCTTGGGTGTTTCCAGATGAGTTGGAGAACATCTTCCTAGACTTTGGTGCTCCCGAGAACATGGGAGGATCCTCTGAGGCATACCTTACCCCACCCCTGCCACGATCTATGCCTGATTTTGCTTTGGGATTGATGGGTTTGGGATTTGGGCAGTTACCTGGGGTTTCTGGTCAGTGGGCTTTGGGTTTGGGCTCCTATACAACAGGATTGGGTCTCTCCCCTCAACCCATCAGCGAGATGTAAGAACATAAGAACATGCCATACTGGGTCAGACCAAGGGTTCATAAAGCCCAGCATCCTGTTTCCAACAGTGGCCAATCCAGGCCATAAGAACCTGGCAAGTACCCTAAAAACTAACGGGCGGATTTTAAATGCCCTGCTCGCGTAAATCCGCCCGGATTTACGCGAGCAGGGCCCTCGCTCAGCGGCGCATCTATTTTGCATAGGCCGCCGGCACGCGCAGAGCCCCGGGACGCGCATAAGTCCCGGGGTTTTTTTAAGGGGGCGTGTCGGGGGGTGTCAGGGCGTGGCCGAATGACGCGACGTTTTGGGGGCAGGACGCGGCGTTTTGGGGGCCGGACCGGGGGCATGGCGCCGGCCCGGGGGCGTGGTCGAGGCCTCCGGACCAGCCCCCGGGTCGGATGACAGCGCGCCAGCAGTCCGCTGGCGTGCGTAGATTTACGTCTGCTTCTAGCAGGCGTAAATCGAGGGACAAAGGTAAGGGGGGTTTAGATAGGGCCGGGGGGGTGGGTTAGGTAGGGGAAGGGAGGGGAAGGTGAGGGGAGGGCGAAAGAAAGTTCCCTCCGAGGCCGCTCTGATTTCAGAGCGGCCTCGGAGGGAACGGAGGGAACGGAGGGAACGGAGGCAGGCTGCGCGGCTCGGCACACGCAGGCTGCCCAAAATCGGCAGCCTTGCACGCGCCGATCCAGGATTTTATAAGATACGCACGGCTATGCGCGTATCTTATAAAATCCAGCGTACTTTTGTTTGCGCCTGCTGTGCGAACAAAAGTACGCGATCGTGCTCTTTTTTAAAATCTACCCCTAAGTCTATTCCATGTTACAGTTGCTAGTAATAGCGGTGGTTACTATCTAAGTCAACTTAATTAATAGCAGGTAATGGACTTCTCCTCCAAGAACTTATCCAATCCTTTTTTAAACACAGCTACACTAACTGCACTAACCACATCTTCTGGCAACAAATTCCAGAGTTTAATTGTGCGTTGAGTGAAAAAGAACTTTCTCCGATTAGTTTTAAATGTGCCACATGCTAACTTCATGGAGTGCCCCCTAGTCTTTCTATTATCTGAAAGAGTAAAAAACCGATTCACATCTACCCGTTCTAGACCTCTGATGATTTTAACACTTCTATCATATCCCCCCTCAGCCGTCTCTTCTCCAAGCTGAAAAGTCCTAACCTCTTTAGTCTTTCCTCATAGGGGAGCTGTTTCATCCCCTTTATCATTTTGGTTGCCCTTCTTTGTACCTTCTCCATTGCAACTATATCTTTTTTGAGATGTGGCGACCAGAATTGTACACAATATTCAAGGTGTGGATGCACCATAGAGTGATACAGAGGCATTATGACATTTTCCGTTTTCACCATTCCCTTCCTAATAATTCCTAACATTCTATTTGCTTTTTTGACTGCTGCAGCACACTGAGCTGACAATTTTAAACTATTATCCACTATGATGCCTAGATCTTTTTCCTGGGTGGTTGCTCCTAATATGGAACCTAACATCGTGTAACTACAGCAAGGGTTATTTTTCCTTATATGCAACACCTTGCACTTGTCCACATTAAATTTCATCTGCCATTCAGATGCCCAATCTTCCAGTCTTGCAAGATCCTCCTGTAATGTATCACAATCCGCTTGTGATTTAACTACTCTGAATAATTTTGTATCATCCGCAAATTTGATAATGTCACTTGTCGTATTCCTTTCCAGAGAATGAGAACTACAGCAGGATCATTGGCAATGTATGATTCTTACTATTTTTTGTAATTTCTACTGTTAATCTCAAGGTCAGCATCACAGCTATCCTTTTTTTTTTTCAAATGTACTTCTCTCCTAAGCTCCCCTTGCCCTCCCCTCCCTAGACAATCACATCCCTCTGCATATGTGTTTTTCTCCATTATTTAAATATCCAAAGAAAACTCCTTAAGAGTTTGCAGCCAGATTACACAGTCCTTTCTGATGCAAGCATGCAGTGAGTGAAAGTAAGACGTACTTCCATTTTAGATCATGGTTTTGCTGTTTCCTTAGAATAACTGAATTATAAACCTACTGAATTATGAATGCATAAATGGATAGTGGCTATGGCTGAAGCCTTGACAACTGCCACTACTACTCAAAGTTTCAAACCTGGGCTAATTCAATCCCTGTTTGTGTCTGACAAAAACATTGGAAAGTTTGCTACCACGCTTGCTTGTGATACTAGAGCTGATAGCAGAAGGAGCCAATTTTGTTTAAATTCATCTATATGGATAATCAGGTATTCTAGATTTCAACCTGGAATGACTTTTTGATAAAATAACAAGGTTACTTTCCAATGACTGACTGAGACTACTCTAACAGGGTTTTGTTTTGGTTTTTTTAACATAATTTGTGCTTGTACCCATTAGCCTATGACAGTACCAGGATCTCACTGTGCCGATCACTGGAAAATAGACCATGGAGTCAGCAGCTGTTAATCACAAGTAACCTCCTCTGCATACCTACCCCCGATCCAAACCCCCTGGCCCCAAACAAAGAATTCTGGACCTTCTGAGACAGATATAAACCTGATGGGCAGAGAGACACTTTAGAAGAACAAATACTGTGGTCAGTGTTACAGAATGGATCTTCAGTTTTTCAAGGTTCTAAAAGGCTTTTCCAATGGAAAGGAAGCTGTAGGACTAAGGGGGTCAGGATACGAAACGCAGAGGGGTGGAGGTGCGGTAGATTCAGGAACAACGTCAGGAAATACGTTTTCACAGAAAGGGTGGTGGATGCCTGGAACACCCTCCCAGAAGATGTGGTGAAAATGAGAGCGGTAACCGAATGCAAAAGGGTAGGGGATAAACATGAAGAATCCCTAGTGGCTAAAAGAAGGGAATGAAGAAGTGAGAGAGCCCATGGTAATTCTGGTGTAACGTTTCTGCATGGAGTGGCAGTTATATGACCCTAAATAGAAGGCGCCGGGGTAACCTGCAGGGAATGGCAATTACAACCCAGTCCTAAGCACTTTGCTGGACAGGCTGGATGGACCCTTTTGGTCTTTATCTGCCATCATTTACTATGGTACTACTATTCTTAATATTTGTTTATATAAAAGACAACCTTTAATGCATGGGATAGGTACCAATGTACCTGCTGCTCTGTCCCATTAACTGTATACCTGGTGCGGCTTCCACAGCTTCCTTAAAACAAAGCAAAGCTGCTCTAAAGTGCCTCAGGTATCGGGATGCTTGTCTGCTGTCCGCAGAGCCCACTCACTGCCTTCTATCGCCCAGGGCTACTCTCCGAGACCATCTGTGTAAACATCCTCTCTGCCTACCTGCACATCTGAGCCCGAACGGACAGACGTTCACAGGAGAGAAAGCAGAAACTCCTTTTAATATCATGACATGGCACATGTCTGTGGGGGTCATTACATTGGTAATGAGGGGTCTGTTTTTAAGGGGGGGTTACTTAATGGTGAAGTATGATTGTTGCACTGATTGCAATTTTGATATAGTATTTTAATTGTGAACCGCTCTGGCCAGATCTGGAATCTGTTGTGCTGTATATAAGAAATAGTAAAATAAAATAAACATCCCTTCAGATTGTCCCACCATCAAGAGTATCCAGCCTGCCGCCCTGCGCTTGGACCAAAATACATTCCGGTCAAATGGTTCTTGTCAGGAAAGTAATAAGGGGAACATCTGATGAAGCGTGACATCTCATGCCCAGTTTTTAACAATTATGATCCTGAATGTTATTATTGTTCGTACCTAAGGAAGGTCAGTCCGTTATATTTAACAGATTTAATTATTGCACTAATTATGCAGTGTAACCATTTTTGTCCAGTGTGTGTTCCATTGCATTTTGCTAGTCCAATCCATACTGGGCACAAGGCAATATACATAGAAAACCAGGAACAATGACTATCCTGCAGTCTTTCAATGAACTTTCCACTGGGTTGCCTGTGGATGACATGAAACCCAGCCGCAGACTAACCCAGTCCTCGAAGCAATTTCAGAAACAACAACAACAACAAAAAAAAAACCGGACACATTACAACGTGCTTCAGTTTCCTACCAACACAAATGAAGAGCGATGCTTTACATTTCAACTCCGAATGACCTTATCAACAAACGATACGGAATCCCATTCGCTCGGGTCTTCCAGCACCAGATCTTTTGGGAAAGCACTTTCAGTCTCTGGCAGTACCCACCATCAGCCTGGCAGCTCTCCGCTGCAGAAGGAACCTCTCTAGTGACACCCTCCCCTCCCCCATCCCCACTATTGACGGAAGAGAGGTAACCATGCTGGCAGCAGGAGATCTGCAGGGTGCAGTGCTTTCCCCTCCACTGTAGTAACAGCTTCAGCAGGAGCAACGTCAAAACCAGGGAGCTGTAGCCGCGGGATCAAGATTATTTTTTCTCCCCGCCCGGGTGGAAGGAAGCGCAGAGTAATTTCACAGTGCTAAGCACAGAAGCACACGTTTTCTTTCTCGGGGCTGTCAAGCAGCACGATCCAGCCCGAGTGCCCGTCTAGTTTATGCCAGCCCCTGCACAAACAAACCATGAATGACCAACAACTTTGACATTTCCAGAAGAGTTAAAACAGATCTATCCAGCCCTCAACGCGGGGGCTCCTTAGACAGTGGGATTCATCCAGCCCAGAAGGAACCAAATGGACTTACCTCTTGATTCGTCTTTCTTCAGTTTACTCTGAAGGGGATCTCTCCATCTCTGAACCTTTCAGGAAAGGCTGGAAGTTTTTTTTTTGTTTGGGGGTTTTTTTTTCGGGGGGGGGGGGGGCGCGGTAGGCTCTGGACCGGAGCTCTCTTCGGATTCCTTCCCCACAGCAGCTCCAGCTGCTCCTCGGTGTGGCAGGGGGCTACTTTAGCGACGCTCAGCCTCAATACATCACAGATCTACGTCCTTGGATGTTCCTTGCAGCTTGGCACGCTCCTGTTTTCATGCATTTTGGTGGGTTTGGGTTTTTTTTGTTTTTTTTTTTAAGAACTCCTCCTTCTCTCCCGTCTCTTTTCACATGAGATAAGTCAGGCCCCCCACTCCCACCCCCCACCCCCAGTTTAGGTGCAAATCTGACCCCGTTTTGGGCGCTGCAGCTGGCAGGCTCCCTGCCTCCCTCCCTCTGCTCCTGAGCGGTGCCTGCAGGAGGATGCACAGTGCACACATTGCAGAAAGGTACCAGCAGGGAAAGAGCAGCTTCTGATTGGCTCCAGCATCTCTCCGCTGATTGGCTAAACTCCAATCCCCGTCCAGCCCGTCTCTTAGTCTGGAGGAACACACTTCTTTCTGAAGCAGACTTAGATTTGTGAGCCCACTGGGGACAGGAAAAAATACCTCCAGTACCTGAATGTAATCCACTTTGAAATGCCTGAAAAAAGTGGAATATAAGTTTAAAACAACAACAACAAAAAAACCCCAAAACGGGACAGCAAGACAGAGTCGACGGTTTTATGTGCCCTAAAAAAGTCACGTCGAAAAACTAAAGCCTTCACGGCTGTGTGTTTTGGTCTCTAGGATACAGGAATGTTTTGCTAAGGGTTAAAAAGGGTAGTGGCCTGCCTTTAATTAAACTCTTGCGGATTATTAGTAGGGGAAAACATACTTAGATTGGCACTGGTAGACCAGTTGGTTTTAGTTCGCAATCAGTCAAGGTGATTTACAGATCCCCCCCCCCCCCCCTCTGTAATTTATGTTTTTAAACATTCTGACAAAAGCAAAGTTTTCTATAAAGATACACGACCTTAATCTGCAGCTGCACTGATTCAGAAAGAGAACAAATTGTCGTAATCAAGTGAGTCATTAAATGTGAAATTAGTTTTCATTCTAGAGGGAAGAGAAGTAGTTTTTGTGGAAAGCGTTGTAGGTCTTATTTAGCTATATGGTGCTGCCTTAGAGGATGGTGTGAACATACATTAAAAAAATGCCTGCATCTACTTTGGCTTAGGGTTGCACACAATTCTCTCTGCACACCTATTTCTCCCCCTTTCCCTTTTATTAATTTGTGCTATTAAGAGCTGCCTCTTATCCAGTCTGCTGGCCAGTTCGTCTTTCCTTTTCTTTTGCTTTCATTTTTTGTTTCTTAGAAAAAATACTTAAATAAATAAAGTTTCTCATGCTGGGTATAGGGACATGATGCTTCTTTTCTCTCCAGCTTCTGGAAAAGAGACATCAGAGCAGAGACATTTATTTTATTTATTTATTTGCAGTTTTTATGTACCAACATTTATTTAGTAACCTCACATCGGTTCAGAGATAACAGAAACATTGCAGCTGTGCGAACTAGAACAAACATATGCAACAGTGCTTTACAAAAAACATTTACAATAATCAATAAACTTTACAATAAACTTGTTAATGAAAATATGCTTTACAATAAACATTTACAATAATCAATAAACATTACAATAAACTTGTTAATGAAAATATGCAACAGTGTTTTACAATAAACTTATTTAACTGGGGGGGGGGGAGAGGAGGGGTAACAGTGGAAACAATGGAAGGGAAAAATCAAATAGTGGTACATAGCAAATTCTCACTGAACTTATGTCTGTAAATAAATAGAATGAGTTTTATAAAACACAATTGGAAAAGAGAGAAGCTGGGCCTGAGAGAAAGAAATAGGATAGAAGTCTTATGTCCAATTGAAATACAATAGATATGAGTAGTTGCCAATAAGACGATAGGTGTGGTGAGAGAGCACGGGGATGTACACTTAAGTAAGTTAGTGGGCAAGGCTGTGGAGTAAGAGAGAAAGGAGAGTGTAAAGTTAAGTATAAGCCTGTAGGACTTTTCATATTCTGTAGGACTTTATACATGACCGTTGATTGCTACATAGCAGTTTAGGATGAATACAGGCCCAGGGTCATCAAGGGCAGTCTTCGAATGGCCTAATAGCTGCGTTATTCTGTTGAAAACCTAAAAATCTGTCTGTATTTAAATATTTTATTGTGCCAAAAGGATTTGGAAGGTGAATGGAAGGGTAACTTAGAGGGTAGGGTATAGATGGTAATAAGGCCATTACAAGGGATGAGCAAGAAGGGCAACACGCCTAAGCACCAATCCAGGAGGCGTGCCATATCACCTTTTTGAGTCATCTATGAGTCTGCCAGCACATGAGCCCAAAAGGGAAAGGGTACACTGAAAGCACACCTTGCTGCATGGGCCTCTTGCTCCTTCTGGCAGTGGTGGTGATGCATCTTTTTCTTCCTGCCCATGCAGGCCCATACAAGACCACTTCCTCTTCTGGGCCCATGTGGACAGGAAGAAAGAGATGCCATTGCAGCACGGTGGCGCTCTAGTCCACCTAGTGCTTCCACGAGCTCTTCTTGCTAGAGGAAGAGGAAATGTGGAATAAAGGAAGAGGAAATGTGGAATAAAGGATCTGCACTCACAAAGGGGGGAGTAGCTGGCTTGTTACGGCGGTTACTACCCCAAACCAAATAAGCCTGTTACTTCAATTTCTATGCATATACAGCATAGTTCTCTGCTTCAACGGCAGGGGAGAAGAAAAAACTGATACTACACACATCCAGCAGAGCTCTCTGCTTCAACGGCAGGGGAGAAGAAAAAAGGGTTCGCACTCACAAAGCGGGGAGTAGCTGGCTTGTTACGGCGGTTACTACCCCAAACCAAATGTGCCTGATACTTCACTTTCGATGCATATCCAGCATGGCTCTCTCCTTCAACAGCATGGGAGAAGAATATACTGATACTTCAAGCATATCCAGCATAGCTCCCTGCTTCAACGGCAGGGGAGAAGAAAAACAACAAATAAGGGCTGTATAACATAGTCTGAGTAAAACAAATAAGCATGGGTGTAGCTTGCTTATTGCGGCGGTTACTACCCCTACTACCCCTAACTAATCAAGCTAGATATTTCACTTGGATGCAGCTCCATCTCTGCTTTCTACATTAATGGTGGGGGTGGAAGGGAAATAGAACCAAGAGCTAAGAGAAACAGATAAGTATGAGAGAAAGTGTGTGAAGCTTGCTGGGCAGACTGGATGGGCCGTTTGGTCTTCTTCTGCCGTCATTTCTATGTTTCTATGTTTCTATGTTTTTGAACGATTAAAATTATCATCAGATAATTTTAAAATCATCCTAAATCGTTAGAGTGCATGATACAATACAAATGCCCTCGATTTATCGTCAGGGGCATTTGTATTGTATCGTTAAATAGGGCACGGGAATTATTTGGGGGAGGGCGGGAAAACCGGCACACCAAAACAACCCCTAAACCCACCCCGACCCTTTAAAACCAATTCCTTACCCTCCTCCACCCTTCCGAACCCCCCCAAAATGTTAAATTACCTGGTGGTCCAGTGGGGGGGGGGGGGGTCCCGGCGCGATCTCCCGCTCTCGGGCCATCGCTCATTTAAGTTTTTGATTGGCAATCTATCAGAGGTAATTGACGCATCAATTACTTCCTTTCAAAATTTCACAGGCAGGTATAAAAAACAGCTTTTCAAAATGGCGGATCCAGCTGTCAACGAGAAACATTGCAGCCGAGTAGCTGAATTGTCCGCAGGGCAGACTTGGGAACTGTATGTATACCGTAGTAAGCAGCGTCTTCTATTCAAACTTGCATAAAGCTGGTGCTTAAATGTTTTTTTCTATCATAGAATTGGCACATTTTGGCCCCTGAAGAAGCTGTCAGAAACACGAGCCGTGTCGGGCCACCGCCAGCCACATATCCCCGCTGCACCTACAGTTATGATAAGTGCTACGTTAAGTGCTACGTTAAGTGTTACTTTACTGCCCTACATAAAGTCATAGAAAAGAAAAAAATGAAAAAACTACATAAAAATTATCAGAGTAACCAATGATTATACTATAGTGATGGTCTGGTATCAAAGTGGTGACCGCACAACTATTTTTATGGCTGACAGGGCTACCTGAGTTAAAGCCCGCCATTTTATATGAGGTCTACTCCGTGCAGATAATCAAATCTATATGCTATTAGTGTTGCATAAATATGATGTTGTTTAGAATCTAATTGAACAAGAATTCATCATATATTCACAGTCTATTATTTTCAAGGTAAAACAATTGTGCCTAAGAACCTCAGAAAGAAACTTGTATACTGGGCTCATGATTCCAAGCTGGCTGGCCATCTTGGTCAACGCCGTCCTCTGCTGAAATTACAGAAGTAATATTGGTGCCCTACTATTAAGGAAGACACATACTCCTATGTAGCGTCATGCTCCAACTGTGCCAAACATAAACCTACTTCTGGCCAGCCTTGGGGATTGCTACAACCGCTGCCAGTCACAGAACAGCCATGGACTCACATCACTACTGACTTTGTAGTTGATCTATCTCTTTCTGGAGGAATGAATACTATCTGGGTGACGGTTGACCGTTTCAGCAAGATGGCTCATTTCGTGGTGCTGCCTGGCTTACCCTCAGCCTTGGAGCTTGCAAAGCTCTTCATCGCACACATCTTTCGCCTTCATGGCCTACCAAAGGATCTCAATTCACAGCAAAATTCTGGAAGGCTTTGTACAAGCTATTTGACATCTCTCTGGATTATACATCTGCCCATCATCCACAATCTAATGGCCAAACTGAAAGAATGAATAGGACCCTAAAACAGTTCATTCGGGCCTATGTGAGTTGCCGTCAGAATAACTGGGCCGAGCTGTTACCATGGGCTGAATTTGCCATTAATTCACATCCAGCATCATCCACTGGATCAACACCATTTGAAGTGGTATATGGACGTTTACCTTCACCGCCACTTCCACTGAAGCTCTCAGTGTCGTCCCCAGCAGCTCAGACCACTGCTGATGATATCCATCAATTATGGACTCAGACTAAAGATATGCTAATTAAAGCGGGTGATCGAGCAAAGAAGTCCTACGACGCTCACCATTCTAAAGTGCCTGTGTTTCAACCTGATGACAAAGTCTGGCTTTCTACTAAGCATCTGAGACTAAAGTTACCCTCCACTCGATTCGCTCCTCACTACGTTGGACTGTTTCCAATCCTCCGACATCTTGGCAACATTACATACAGTCTGAAGCTACTGCCTGAATTGAAAATCCACAATGTATTTCACGTTTCACTTCTGAAACCACTCATTCTCAGTGAGTTCTCATCCAAGTCTCCTGAACCAACTTCTATCAACACAGAAGATGACCTTGAATATAAGGTTGAAGCTATCCTTGATGTAAGAAGACGTGGCAAAACTTGGGAATACCTTCTGTCTTGGGAAGGTTACGGCCCCGAAGAAAATTCTTGGGAGCCGATGGCTAATATCCTGGATAAAGAGATGCTTCTTCAGTTTCACCAGATGCATTCTCAAAAACCAAGACCTGGTACAAGAGTTGGAGTCCGCCTTTTAAAGGGGGGTACTCTCACCATGGACCCTGATAAACTTCAGGGTATTCGAAGTTGGCCACAACCAGTGGGCCTTTGCGCCCTGCAACATTTCCTTGGATTTACAAACTACTATCGGAATTTTATTGCTAACTACTCCTCCCTAGCCGCTCCACTTACTGCCATGACTAGGAAGGGATGTGACCTCCGAGTATGGAGTCCCAAAGCCCAGTCCACATTCCACACCTTGAAGGAAGCCTTCTACTCTGGTCCATGTTTAAACGTCCCTTCATTGTTGAAGTTGATGCATACGCCATCGGAGCTGGAGCAGTCCTGAGTCAATACTCCATTAAAGGAACTTTAGTCCCATGCTCTTTCTACTCACACAAATTCTCTCCCATGGAACAAAATTACACTATAGTAGGGATGTGAATTGTTTTTTGACGATTTAAAAAAATCGTCAGATATTTTTTAAATCGTCAAAAATCGTTAGAGTCGCGATACAATAGAAATTCCCCCGATTTATCGTGAAAAATCGTAAATCAGGGGAGGGGGGAGGGCAGGAAAACTGGCACACCAAAACAACCCCTAAACCCACCCCGACCCTTTAAAACGAATCCCCCACCCTCCCTGAACCCCCCCAAAATGTTTTAAATTACCTGGTGGTCCAGTGGGGGGGTGGGGGGGGGGGTTTCCCGGCGCAATCTCCCGCTCTCGGGCCATCGGCGCCATTTTGGCTGCCACTAAAAAATTGGCGCCGATGGCCCGATAAAAAAAACAACCCACCCAACCCTTTAAATTGACCCCCTTAGCCTCCCCCACCCTCCCGACCCCCCCAAAACCTTTTAAAATTACCTGGTGGTCCAGTGGGGGTGCGGGGAGCGATCTCCCACTCTCGGGCCATCGGCTGCCACTAATAAAAATGGCGCCAATGGCCCTTTGCCCTTACCATGTGACAGGGAATCCGTGCCATTGGTCGGCCCCTGTCACATGGTAGGAGCACTGGATGGCCGGCGCCATCTTTAAAGATGGCGCTGGCCATCCAGTGCCTAGACACATCATCAATCCAGCCTGCATATCCATTGCAGTCACCACCACGGTACCAGCCGGGAAGACGGTGGTTCCCCGCCATCTCTGTGAGCATGTGCTCCATTGGGCTCATGACTCTAAACTAGCTGGTCACCCTGGCCGAGCCCGGACTCTTGAGATGCTTCAAAGGCACTATTGGTGGCCTAGTATGATAAAGGACTCCCGCGACTATGTGGACTCCTGTCCAGTTTGTGCACAACAAAAACCTCCGACTGGCCACCCATGGGGTCTCCTCCAACCTCTGCCAGCACCCACTGAACCTTGGTCAAGTCTCGCTTCTGATTTTATAGTGGATCTGCCTCCCTCAAGAGGAAATACTGTCATCTGGGTGATCATTGTTGGGAATTATTAGAAAGGGAATGGTGAATAAAACGGAAAATGTCATAATGCCTCTGTATCGCTCCATGGTGAGACCGCACCTTGAATACTGTGTACAATTCTGGTCGCCGCATCTCAAAAAAGATATAATTGCGATGGAGAAGGTACAGAGAAGGGCTACCAAAATGATAAGGGGAATGGAACAACTCCCCTATGAGGAAAGACTAAAGAGGTTAGGACTTTTCAGCTTGGAGAAGAGACGACTGAGGGGGGATATGATAGAGGTGTTTAAAATCATGAGAGGTCTAGAAAGGGTAGATGTGAATCGGTTATTTACTCTTTCGGATAGTAGAAAGACTAGGGGGCACTCCATGAAGTTAGCATGGGGCACATTTAAAACTAATCGGAGAAAGTTATTTTTTACTCAACGCACAATTAAACTCTGGAATTTGTTGCCAGAGGATGTGGTTAGTGCAGTTAGTATAGCTGTGTTTAAAAAAGGATTGGATAAGTTCTTGGAGGAGAAGTCTATTACCTGCTATTAAGTTCACTTAGAGAATAGCCACTGCCATCAGCATTGGTTACATGGAATAGACTTAGGTTTTGAGTACTTGCCAGGTTCTTATGGCCTGGATTGGCCACTGTTGGAAACAGGATGCTGGGCTTGATGGACCCTTGGTCTGACCCAGTATGGCATTTTCTTATGTTCATATGTTCTTATTGACCATTTTTCTAAAATGGCCCACTTTGTTCCACTGCCTGGTCTCCCTTCAGCTCCAGAACTAGCCAAACTCTTTCTGACCAATGTATTTCGTCTGCAGGGACTCCCACAGGAAATCATCTCCAACCGGGGTCCTCAATTTGCTGCCAAATATTGGAAATCCCTTTGCAAGAAGTTTAATATTACATTAAACTTATCACCCGCAAGCTAATGGCCAAGCCGAAAGGACAAACCGCTCCTTAAAGTCATTTCTACGATCATAGCCAATGACCAATAGGATAACTGGGCTGATCTCCTGCCTTGGGCAGAACTTTCCCACAATACTCACGTTGCCTCTGCCATGGATGTTTTACCTTTTCCGGTGGTCTTTGGCCGCCAACCACACCTACCTCTACCGGTTCCATTCACGGTACCTTCACCAGCAGCTCAATCTACAGCGCAAACTATACGTAGACTCTGGGATCAGGTAAAGGAGAGATTAAACCAGGCCACCGAGCGGGCCAAACGCTTTACCGACGCTCATCGCAGGGCCGCACCACTGTTCTGACCTGGCCAGAAGGTTTGGCTGAGTACTAAACATATTCATTTGCGTCTACCGTCCCAACGACTACCCCCAGATTCATAGGACCTTTTCCAGTTCTGCGACGCATCGGTGCTGTCACCTATCAACTGCAACTCCCTTCCTCCATGGGAATCCACAACACGTTCCACGTGTCATTGCTAAAACCATTGGTTCTGTCCTGGCCTTCCCGAAGGCCTCCTTTGCCTACTCAAGACGCTGCTGAGCGCGAGAACACCCTACAGGTGAAGGAAGTCTTAGATGTTCGGCATCATAGAGGCCATTGGGAATATCTCCTGTCATGGGAGGGCTTCGGTCCGGAAGAGAACTCCTGGGAGCCCTCCCACCATATCTACGACAAAGATCTTGCTGCCTTCCATCAGAGTCATCCTGAGAAGCCCAGGCCAGTAAGGGGGAGGCCTAGAAGGGGGGGTACTGTTGCGCTTCCTGGCCGCGTTGGTGCCGCGGCTGGGCCTGCTCACCTGGCGTGCCCGTCTACCAGCGCTGCTCGTCCACGGTGACCCCGGGCTTCTCCAGGCCCATCGGGGCCTTCCCTCTCACAGTGCTCCTCGCGTCGGGGCTCGGCATCCTCCATGGCATCAGCACCGCCCCCTAGCTCGTGCAGAACTCCCGGACATTTAAAGGGCCAAGCGCAGGAAACCCATCCGCGGCGCACCCCGATGACGTCACTTGAGCCCTGTATATAAGCAGGGCTCAGACTACTGCTCTTTGCCTTGGCAATCGGGTCGACACTGTTGGTGTGCTAGTTTGCCTCTGTTCCAAGTGTCTCTTGTTCCAGTGTCTCCAGTCCCAGCGTCTCCTTGTTGCTGTGTCCTTCCCAGGTAGTACCTATCCGGACTGACTTCTTGGTACTGACCACTGCCTGTCTGACCATTCTACTGTCTGCCACCTGGAACTGACCACTGCCTGCCTGACCATTCTTCTGTCTGCCGCCTGGAACCGACCCTCACTTGCCTCGACTACGCACGATTTGATTCTGGTATTGACCCTCACTTTGTCTGACCTCTCTTGGACTAATGCTCTGGCTCTGACCCTTGCGCTTCACTCAGACACTCTCTTCTGGCCCCCAGTGATCTTCGGGCCAATGTACTTGGATAACAACCGCGGCTTCCATGTGGCTAGATCTGCAGGCGCTGCCTGTCTCATTCGGAGGACCTCTCTGAACTGTTGCTTTTTCAAGGTCTCCGGAGCTTCCGGTTCAGGTCTAGCTTCTCCACTCTGCATCAGCCACGCACCCTTGCTCATGGTGGGCACACCTCTCCGATACCTCTCCAGGAGACCACCGGAGGTCCACCTAAGTCCAGGCGGTCTGGGTACCCAAGGGCTCAACCTGTGGAAACCCCGGACTGTTATTGGTGAAGCTCCAGCTACCATCTGTGTCCTTGTGTGCTCCGCCTCCTGGTGGTAGGCGCTCTCTGGGTCTGACCAGAGGGCCGTACCAATCCTGCACCAGGCCAAGGGTCCACCTTCAGGACAACAGCAGCCATGTGCAGTATTTAAAATAAAAGCATCAAACATCTTCTCACTTCCATCTGCAGTGAACTGAATGTTTAAGTTTATCATACCAACAAGACACTGAATTATATGAATGAATTTTATGATTAAACTATGAACACAAGATGGAATAATCAGCATATCCTTACAGTGGATCTGCTCTTTAAACAATGCAGCCTTCTCATTACAGCCTTCTATTGTTAAGTATTAATGGCTTCTAAGGGATCTGAACCATGTTTTATAAGTCATCAGTGCATACTCTGATAAAAAAAAATGTAAATGCTGAATTAAACTTTTAAATCTAAATCTTTATTATTCCTTAAATATACGGTTTATTGTCGTTTTGCATAGAGTCACATATCTGTCTAGGGAATTTACCCAGAAACCATGAAACCAATACAATGGAACTGAGGAAGTTGGAAAATCTCATCTACCATGATGTTATCCCTATGAAATGAGACATTGATTAGTGAGGCTACCAAAATGAAGGCATTTCTGTGCTGCACTCTTAGGACAACCTGCAGAAATATGTTGCATTATTACATGTCTCAGTTCATTCACACTTCTGTTGTGCGTAGTTTTTTGTTTTTTTTTTAACACTGCCAAACCCATTTACATACTCCAATGGATTTAAAACCAAATCTGGGACTTGAGGTAGAGACATCAAGTGACTTGGTCAAGTTTGGCTGGGAAGTTTTTGGTAGAGGTAAACTAAGATTCTCTAATTTGTTGTTTCCTTTTCCAGTATTGTAGCTTATCCACATGATTCATGCTATACAGACAAAAGCAGTTACTTGAATAGAAGAACAAACAAACCAAGAAATCAAACAATAGTAAAGAGAATGAAAGAATAACTATACAGAAAATGAAAAAAAAATGCCTGAGCATCAGCTGTGGAATTTGTTTCTTAAAGAGGGAACCCCTCCCTCTGGCTAGAAGTTGACACCGTGAGAAAGCCTGACTGACTTTAAGCCTGCCTGTGGAAAATTGCCCTCTAAGAGCTTCTTGCCTATGTTAAACAGCCTAGCAGTGGTGCAAAACTAAGATGTCATCTGGGAATCATGGAATGTTTTTGGAATGCACCGGCCTGGAGGAGCTGCCTAGTGGTTAGAGCATCAGGCTAAGAACCAAGGAAAGCCTGAACTCAGATCCTGCTTCTCCCATTGATGCTCTGTGTGACCTTGGGCTTGACCCTTCACCCTCTATTGCCTCAGGTATAAAATTAGGTTATAAGCCCCGTGGGGCAGGAAAATCCCTACTGTAACTCACCTTGAGCTGAGGTTGGAAAGTTAATTCAGTCTAAAATCCATTTTGGTCCATTGATCAATGATGAAAGTAATATTGTTCCCCAAGTACAGTTATATTTTGACTTGCTATTCTAGAAAAGGGTCTGTTTTGATTTTTCTTCTTTGCACTGCTGGCCAACAAGGAGAATATAAAATAGGAAGGGATCAAGTGCAAATATATAACAGAGCAGCCATGAACTTAAAGACCTCAAGATGTCAGGTTACAGCAGTGGGAATGAAACTATGAATTTACTTAGCTTTCAGTAAATTCCGCATTTTATGACTGGAGAGAAGGAAGCACGCAGTTTGGAAGAGACCACATGCACGTCCTCAGTGACATTCCTTAAGGCTATTCCTTATGTTCTTATGCTCTTAATTTGTAGACAAAAAGCAAGTGGAACTGTGGAGGTGGAACAGGGCCAGGTGTGACCTATGGAAGGTGGCAGGGCCGGGTTAGTTGTGAACTCCCTTTCCCAACCATACATTTTCTCTTCCTCCTTATCCCAGTGACCCTCCATCCCTAGCCCCATCAGTGCTCAACCCCAAGCCATTCTTTGAGCACTGGTGAGTAAAGGACGGCTAGGGGCCGAGCACTGGGTGGGCTGGAGGATCATCCGGCTAAGAAGGAGGAGGAGAACAGAGAGCATGGGGGTGCTCTCTCTGTCATTCTCCTCCTCGCTACCCTGAGGATCCTGGTCCTCCATTCTCAGCCCTCCTTCCCACGAATCCCCCAGTGGTTGTTTCTTACCCAGTGGTCCTAGGGCCCCAAATCTCTCCCCCAGTTTCCCCTAAATAAAATTACCTCTCCAGCATCTCTCCTTCCTTCTTAGCATGTAAGGCACTGGCCTTCTCGTCAAGCCAGAATCAGTTGGCTGCTCTCTACCTTGGGGGTGAGGCAAACTAGAATGTCCCGCCTACACTCCTTAGCCTCCTCGGACTAGGGGAAACCTAGAATTCAAAAGTGCATCCCGCTCTTTGCCTCCTCAGGGGAGGAAGGATGGGAGCAACACTGCGTGCTATCCTCACTCTCCCTCTTTTATCCCCCCCCCCCCCCCAGATTCAAACTTTCTCCAATCCTCCAACTGCCTAACTGAAAAACTGTTCATCTTACTCAAAACACAGTCCCTCCAGTCTCCTTACTCACAGCTTGTACTACCTTCCATCCCCTCACCACTCACTCACTTACTTACTCACTCTCTTCCACACAACTCATAATCCCTCCGTTCTGTTCATTCATTTTTGCCCTCTCACATCCTTCACTCACCCTCCCATCCACTCTCAGGGCTGGTGCAACCAAATGTGCAAGCCGTGCACTTGCACGGGGTGGTGACTTAGAGAGGGGCCCATTGGCAGCTGAAGTACAGAAGTGGTTGTGGGCTGCTCGGTGAACCCCCATTGCACCATGCAGCCAAAGTAAAGAGGAGGCTGTGGGCCACCTGGTGGACCCCATGCCACTGCACATCCAAGTGAAGACGAGACTGTGGTCCACCCAATAGAACCCCATCCTGCCAAAGTGAAGAGGATATCAAAGGCTGTCCAGTGGACCCCCATCCTGCTGCACAGCCAAGTGAAGAGGAGGCTGCAGGCTGCTCGATGAACCCTATCTGGCCGTGTGGCCAAGTGAAGAGGAGAGTCCAGGACTGATGGCCCACCCCCAACCAAAGGAGAGCTGGAGATGCTTAGGTGTGTAATAGAGAGGGGGCCAATGTGTGTGTGAGCATGTATGTGCGAGCGAGTGTGTTTGTGTGTGTATGTGCAAGTGACAGAGGGAGCATGTGTGTGAGCATATGTGTATATGTATGAGTGTGTGAGAAAGAGCATGTGTATTAGAAGGTGTGTGTGTGTGAGTATGTGAGAGAGGGAGCATGTGTGTGAGAGAGAGGAAGCATGTATGTATATGTGTGTGTGTGTGTATATATATATATCAACCTAATAAATGAAGGTTGACCGACGTGCCGCAAATGCGCAGTAGAGAGCAGCTCTACTGCGCATGTGCGGGCGAGCACGTCGGTCTTAGGCAGCGTAAGGAAAAAAAAACATGGCGGCGGCGGCGGGTGGCAGCGGCGGCGGCAGCGGGCGGTGGCGGTAGCGGCGGCGGCAGTGGCGGTAGCGGTGGTGGCGGGCGGCAGCGGCGGCGGCGGTAGTGGCGGCGGCGGCAGCGGGCGGCGGTGGCAGCGGGCGGTAGCGGCGGCGGCGGTAGCGGCAGCGGGTAGCGGCGGGTGGCGGCAGCGGCCAGTAGCGAGGGAGGGAGGAGAGAGAGAGAGGGAGGGACGGACTGAGAGGGAGGGAGGGAGTGGGAGGGACGGAGAGAGGGAGTGGGAGGGATGGAGAGAGGGAGGGAGGGAGGGACTGAGTGAGAGGGAGGGAGGGAGGGATGAGTGAGGGGGAGGGACTGGGGAGGGAGGGACTGAGTGAGGGAGAGGGGGGAGGGGGATGGGAGGGAGGGATGACTGAGAGAGAGGGAGGGAGGGAGAGGGAGGGAGGATCTGAGTGAGAGGGAGGGAGGAGTGGGTGAGTGTGTGGGAGGGAGGTAGGGGGTGGGGAAGAGTGAGGGAGAGGGAGAATAAGGGAGAGGTGAGAGACAGGGATGTGAGTAAGTGGAAGGGGGAGAGGGAGAATGAGGAGAGGTGAGAGACAGGGATGTGAGTAAGTGGAAGGGGGAGAGGGAGAATGAGGGAGAGGTGAGAGACAGGGATGTGAGTAAGTGGAAGGGTAAGAAGTTGTGGAGCAGAGAAAAAGGGAGTGGAGGAGGGCTGAGGGGGAGGGGATGGGATTGAGAGAGGGTGGGGAGTGACTGAGGGAAGGGGAGAGAGGTGGGAGTTACTGAGGGAAGGGGAGGGAGGTGAGAGTGAGGGGAAGAAGGCAGTGGGAGACAGAGGGTGAGTAAGACTGAATGGAGGAAAGGGGAGGAGTGAACGAGGGGAAGGGGGAGAGAGGGAGAAAAAGTGTAGAAGGGTGCTGTGTTAGAAAATGGACTGAAAACAAAATGTAATGTAGCCCGTTTTAACGGGCTTAACGGCTTGTATATATATAAATAAGAGAGAGAGGAGAAAGTTTTTTGCACCTAACCCCCACTAATCCATGACAATCTCAGGGTGACTGGAAATCAAATGTTTCCAGATATGGAGAGCATTCATTTTTTTTATCCTTATTAATTTTAATTTTTGGGTGTTATTTGATGTATCGGCTGCTTTGAAATATTTTATTTGTGTTTGGGAAATTTAGGAAAATAAATTGTATATAAGTTTTAAATTATTGAATCTTCTGTTCATCAGTTGTTTCTGAAATATTCTTTTATTAGTATGTTTTTACTGTATTTACTATATTTCTTGATTTTCTTGTTTGATATTTGAGGAATGGAGATGGTTCTGTTTTTCCATTGTTGCACTGCATACAGAGTCTGACTCATTGAGGTTTCCAGTTCAGTTTTTGCCTGTATGCTTCTGTTTATACTTAATAGTTGCTCTATTCTGTATTTGGTGAGGGTCTGTTTGTGTTCTGCATATGTGACTGAGGTGAGGTATTCTCCTAATAGGAGGTGTATTGGTATTTTAGGGCCTGGTATATTTGCAGTGTTCATAATGTTTGAGAGCTGACAGTTAGTGCTGTTTTGGCATGGGAGGGTTATTATATTGTAATTGTAATTCAGTTTATTGATGGCTTTTTGAGAGCCAAATGCACACCCAACATGTGTTACAGTAGGCCTAATACCATATGGATTCCATATGGATCTTTTTTGCAGGGGTTTCTGGTTGTCACCACAGCAGGGCTTTCTGATTGTCACAACATCAGTGATATTTTTTTACCTTGAAAACTATAATTTGATCGTTCTCTTGTAAATGCATAATTTTTAACTGTGTGTGTGTGTGTGGAGAGGGTAGGGGATTGTGTGTGTAAGTCTATCAGCTTTGCCTAGGACACCTAATACCCTTGCACCAGCTACGGGTTCTGGGGGAGGGGGTGAAGTATAGATTGCTGGAGGGAGATGGGCTTTTTTTTGGTAGGGTCTAGAACAGAGACTGAATGAACAGGGCTGGGGGTGGGGGGAGGGCACGAAGATGGCAGCAAAGTATTCACACAGGGCAGCAAAAACGCTAGCACTGACCTGCTCACTCTCTTGCCTCTCCTTATATCCCCTCATTCTCTTGCACCTTCCCTCTCCTTCAGGTCACCAGGGACAGAAACAATGGGGCCCAGGAAGCCAGCAAAATAAGCAGCAGGAGGGACAGTAAATCAGCAAACTAGTAGTGGCAGAAGCAGCGGGGCTAGTAGGCATTCGCTCCATGTGTCTTCAGTCTTGCCCATTCTCCCTTCCAGCCTCCTCAATTATGTTGGGGCATCACACAAAATTCAAGGCCATGGAGCTGCCCCCATCTCAGTGTGATGCAGGAGTGTCAGGCTAAGCAGCTCCAACATGATCTGCTCTGTTCTGCTTCCTCCTGGGGCTGTGTGTGTGTGTGAGGGGGGGGGGGGGCAGAATGATCCATGCCAATACTGACTCTGTTCTCTTTCCATTGGGGAGCCAGAACTGGTTTACAGTGCCAGCTCTGCTCTGCTTCCTTGGTTCCCAGGAAAAAGGTGGCAGAATACTGTTGGGGGTCATTCCACCAGAAAGTAAGCCCTAGGTAATAGACACAAAATTTGGCACAAGTTTGAAACATGTGAGCAGAAAGGCCAGGCCTCAAGGAAAGGGTTGAAGCCTTGGCAGCTGGCACTCCTGCTCACAACTTGTGCTAATTCAACCTTTTTTGTTGTGCCTGCTCTGTGGTGTCCGCCTCAGGATCGCCCCCCTTCCCTATAGAACAGGAGGGAAGGGGGAGAAACAAGAGGGAGAACTAGATTAGGGAGCAGAATAGCTGCTTTTTTTCTCTGTTTGCTTCAAGTGCACCCCCATCTCCTCCTCTCCCCTGCAGGCTGCCTGAGGGGCCGATGCAATAATTTTCGCGGAAAGTGGGCGCTGGACTTTTCAGCGCCCGCTTTCTTAACGCACGCATGGCGCCCGCAAGGGGGGGGCGCCATGCAATAGGCAAATTAGGGGGTCGCGCTAGCAAAGAGGTGCTAGGGTCGCACGGCGGCTGCCAGTTATGAAGACCGACGCCGGTAAACTCGGCATCGGTTTTCATAACCGGACGTCTGCCAGTAATAAAAACGGCCGGCCGATTACGAAAACCGATGCCGAGTTTACCGGCGTCGGTCTTCAATAACTCGGCGGTCTGCCGAGATATTTTTTTTTTGTTTGTTTTTTTTACTGAGGAAGTACAGAAAAGCAGTCTGAGATGCACGTTTATTTTTTTTGAATGCGGAGTGAATGAGTAATAGCCTCATTCACATGCATTTGCATGTGATGAGCGCTAACTCATTCACTCCGCATTGGACGAGGGTTAAATAGGCGCTAATCCCCCTATTGCATTAGGGGGTGGATTAGCGCCTATTTAACCTACGTCCGACAGCGGGTTAAACGGTGTGCTCGTATAAGCACGCTGCATTGCAGCTGTGTGGAGAAGAACACCCCCTGCTGCACTGCATTGCCTGTTAAGCCCGAAAAGAATGTGCAAGAGTATTTGGTACCTTAGGTGAACCTTCAGTCATGTAGTCCCATCCCCATCTATTGGTGGCAGCTTCAGCACGGTGCTCCCTTCTTTGGCTTTCCTCTCTGGGCCTCTTGCGGATGGGATTTTGCCGCCCCCAAAATTTTGGTGCTCTAGGCGACCACCTGGTTTGCCCAATGGAAGCACCGGCCCTGGTTTCAGGCTGTTCCCCCACAAAGAAAGCCCTGCTCTTTCCTCCCTTCATGTCAGTCGCTATGCAACTAACTGTGCTGCACCACTACACTGTAGTATAGATAAATCACCGGCAGTCCCTCTAGGGGAAGGGAAAATGTGGACGGGATTAATTAGATTGTTAGTAAAGAGGAGAACTAGGGGAATTAGAGGTGAAAGATACGTTGGGCAGGAGGAAAATTAATCAACAGAGAGACCAAGAGCAGGGAGCAACAGGATAATTACCTCTACTGCTTACTGATAAAAAGATCTTTCACACTGAGTAAAACATTGAGACCTAAAAGCTAAATTCAGTTCTTCTCTGTCCCTTTCCTACATGTTCCTTCAGGCCTTATCCCAGTCCTTATGATCCTCACTTGCCCATATCTTCTCTACATGTCTTCAGTGTGATGCAGGAGTGTCAGGTATTTTCATCGCTTACGTTCTGCTCCTGCCTGACCCGTTTCACATCTAAGAATCTGTCTGAGTCTATCGACTCAGATTGGAGTTTCAGCCAAATTGCCAACCATCTCCGCCGTAGCTCTGAAAACTCAAAGACAGCCCAACGGCAAAGTCAAAATCCCCAACTTAACCATGTAAAGAGAACATGGTGCTTCTGCCAGAAATTTGACTCAGAGAATCCGGAAGCACTGAGAGACATCTGGCTAGGAGCCGGATGCTGTTACCAATCTTTCTTTTTTTTTTTATAGAGCACAGATGGTGTTTGCAACATCTGTACTTGGTAAACACAAGCTCATTATAGGGATACAATGAAAATTTAACACCAGTCATCCGGATAAAGTACAGTATGTCCATGTTCAGTCAAATGTTACATTTTTAAAGTAAAAAAAAAATTCAAGATATCCATATTTAGACATAATCTCTTTTTCCATGCATCATCATCCTCAGATAACCTACAGTTATGAAAAGAAACAATTCTGGCATAGCACCTTACAGTATTTACCAGGAATACATTTGATACTCTAATAGTTCAGGCAGGCCCAAATGTGTTTTATAGAGAATCTTTTCTCTCCAGGATAGCCCTGAGCAGGTGTAATATTGTATTTGTTCTGACAGTCCTGGGGGGCAACAAGGACACACAGCATCCAGCCTTAACAACAAGTACATCTACAGGCATTGGTCCAACAAAACCTCAAGAAATCACATGATGCAGAAATTAAAAACTAGTGCAAGATCCTGCAAGCCAGGAATACAAAGCAGCCTGGGTTTTTTTGCATTGGCTTTGTGATGAGGTCCGTGTGTGTGTGTGTGTGTGTGTGTGTGTGTGTGTGTGTGTTGAGTTTGCAAGGTAAAGGGCTAATTTTTATAAAGGAATTGAAAACATGGTTATTAGGGACTAAGTAGATAGGACACAGTAATGCACTGGAGAAATTATCAAACTAATTTTTTTGGTCTCTAATTAATAAGTCATTGCATAACAATCCAATTTACATATCAAAACACATTTGTATTAGATACAAAACCTACATTCACTATTAAATGTGCAAGTGCATTACAAGAATATAACTGTTGAAAGACACATCAAACCTACATTTGTGAAAATGACATTTCTAGGATGTTAATGGCTGATCGGGGCATAAGTATCATTTTTCTGGCTTCTTGGGGTCCCTTGGGTGAGGCAGAGCATCACCTCATCATTCTTCAGGTCAATGGGAGTTCAGCTAGCAATGTCTATGCAAACCTGGGGCTCATGGGTTCAGATTCCTCCATGGACAACAAAGCTTTTCATTCTGAAAGAAGACAAAATGAGCATAAACTGTAAATGGATAATAATTTTTCAGTATATTTGTAGGATGATTGAGATAGAGGCTCTTCTGTACATTGACAAAGCACACATATTCATATATTTGCATATAATTTTATAAATAGTAATTTTAGGATTTTGAACTGAAAAAGAATGCCTTGTGGCCATGGGGAATTGGTAGAGACTGAGCTGAAGAACATCTTTACGATGGAACATCTTACAGTGTCATGTCTATATTGGATGCCTGGACTTTAATAAAAGAGTGATTCAAACACCACCCCCCTCTGTTAACTATCTCCATCCTGGACAGGGCCCCCCTGTGCTGCATCTATGGGCAGCATCACAATCAGTGAACTGTGTGTCATGGCTGGTGCAGGAAGGAAGGAAAGGGTTCCTTTAAAACAAACAAACAAACAAATATCTCCCATCATTTTCTCATCATTAAGATTTTGACTAAGATCCACTGAAAGTCACAGGTGGGATACCACACAGCACTTCCAGAGACCTGCCATTCCAGCTAAGTGACTTTGGAAATGTGTCAACACAGATAGATCCGTTTATTTATTTATTTGTGTTTATTTTTTTTTACATTTTATTTATTATTACTTTTATTTTCTGCCCACCCATAATAGCTCTAGCCAGATTACACCAGGTCACGTGCACACATATGGCTCTCACAGAAAGAAAGCATTGCATATGTCTTTAATTTACTCTGGTAGGGTCATGAAACAAACCTTGATTAGTGGAAAGAAAATTCTAGAACAAGAGGTCATAGTGTAAGGCTCAAAAGGGCCAGACACAGAAGAAACGTTTATAGAAAGGTTGGTGGATGCATGAGACAAGCGCCCAGAGAAAGTGATAAGCCAAAAGAGTAAGTGAATTCAAGAATTTCAAATCCAGTCTAAAAACTCACCTTTTAGAGGCTGCTTTTAAATCTTGTCCCCTGCTTATCCCTCTTATGACCTTATTGATTTTAACCAGAGTCCCTTTTGCCTTATATGTTTTCATCATTAGATTGTAAGCTCTCTGGAGCAGGGACTCTCTCATATGTTTTGTACAGCACTGCAGTGCCTATGTCCAGTAAGGCTATGGAAGTGATTAGTGGTAGGAGTAGTAGAAGTAGGAAAGTCTCAAACACAGAAAATCCTGAGTTGTGAGGAAGTGAAAGAAATACCCAGATTAACTGGGATTTATGGCAATGCAACCAGAAATAAACTGGGCAAACTAGAATGGCCTTATAGTCTTTATCCAGTTCATATTCTCTGCTTCATTCTTATTTGTCCCTTATACCACTGGTTAAATGAATGCATTAAACTAGTTTTCTGTATTTTAATTACATTTTCCATACGCATTTGGGGGAATTGTTCCAGGCTATTTTCAATTGTCTAAGCAGCCCTTTCCATCTGAGCGACAAGGTGCCATGCACTTGCAGTGGTTTTGGCAGGGAGCCATTCTTGTGCCTGAATTTACTCTGAGTGGTTTCTTTCTTTTTCTGCAGCCTTGCAGGGGCAGGGCTGTGCTACATACAGTCCACACAGCCATCAATGCCTTTCTGAGCCTGAAAAGTGGCAGCTGGAAACAGCTGGGCTCAGCAGCCAATCAGAACTCTGCTTTGCTGGTGTCAGCAGCTTGATTCACCAGAAGAAAGAAGGAATTTTTTTTTTTTGGGGGGGGTTTGGTTTGGTAGAGGAGAGGGAAGAAGGATCCACCAGATTGGAATGCTAATTTCCTCTGATTAAACACAATAACACCAGCAGCTCAAACCTGTCTTAATCTCATCCCATCTGTTCTTCTTTGGGTTATTGACAGAACCGGGAATTGGGGAGGGGGGGAAGACAGACAGACAACGGCTCGGGAATAAGCACTATACGCTTTCTAATGATGCGGTCTGCAATCCAAGGGCAGACCCTGTAACGCTGGCCATCCCAAGAGGGGGAAAAAAAATTAAAGATCCCAGGACTGGTGCCACCTGATTGCTCGCTGGTTTTTTTTTTCTTCCTCGTGCGAGACTGATTTGGAAAAGATCCCACCCACCCACACGTGGCAGCAATGTGCCCTTTTCTGCCACTTACAACTGAGTCAGAGGTGCCGGCTGACAAATGGATGGCGGCGAGGCTGCAAATAAGGGGATTAGGCTGGCAGTCCAGGAGCCACTCGTAGCGTGAGTCATATAAAAGCAAGGAGGCAAAGACTACGAAGGACACCAAGAGACCTGAGGATGAAGCAGCTAGGAACGGCTCTCCGACTCCAGCCCTTGTCCTGTACAGTTTCCTATCCTGAAAAATCAGTCATACACATAAAACAGTCGGGTACCAAGCAAGATGTTTATATTTGTAATTGTAAATCCTGACCTGCCCACACAGTGGAGTTGTATGTCCGTGCTCTATTAAAAGCTCTTCAGGCCGGCTCGGGGGATACTTGACTATGGCCCGCTGAGACTTATTTTATGTGTGTGCTTAATGTTTTGAACACTTCCAGATTTCTCTGAAAAGTGAGCATGGTGACTAGATTGCAAACTAAATGAACTCTCCAGTATCCACATGGCGTTTGCAATACTACAGTGGCAATGTGGCAGGATTAAATATGTACTGCAGATTCTGTGCATGAAAGGCACTCTATCCTAAGGTGTATGAATGTAGGTCATAGCCAGATGTTTTCCGAGATTTATTATTTGCCATTTAAAAACATCTTTACATTAAAGATAAGTTGCACATAAAAGCCAGGCATCGTATGTGGTGAGAAGTGTAAATGTGCATGATCACAATGCCTAACAAAGAAACTTAAGCCCATCAAACTTACGTGCATGTGGATGTATTTATGTTCCCTGCCTAGAATATGAGATAGTGTTGAATGTAGATGTGGCACCCCTACCGGTTGGCCATTAGATGCCACTAGGTCCCTGTACAGAACTTTAATATCATGAATCTTCTATCCATCTCAACTTCTCCTAACCTGGGATCAGTTTTAGAGAAGCCTCTGAACAACCTCTCAGCCTCACCCTACACCTTCAGTTTGAACTGATTCCTCATTGTGCACTCCCTGTCAGAGGGTCCTTTTCACATTAATTACAGAGAAATAGATTTTTTAAGCCAGATTCCCTTTTGGGGCAAAAGAGCTTTCCACCAGGGGACTGAAGACCTGTGAGCACACTCTAAACCAGAGCTTTCCAAACTTTTCATGTTGGTGACACACTTTTTAGACAAACATAATTTCGTGACACAGTAATTCAGTCTACCAGCAAACCAGAAGTTAAAGGTTAAACGAACAAAATGTATTTCAACAATTTATGTATGTTTCCTTAAATATATACATAAATAAAATGTTTCACAACACAACCTATCTCATAATAAATATTTGCAGGCTTCCACTTCCTCCATGCTGATCTCGTACATTGTGAGATCGGCATAGAGAAAGTGCTACTCTTGCACATTCCCAAAGATTACATGTGCCAATCACTAAAAAGTAATTTTTTTTTTTACCTTTGCTGTCTGATCTTAGTTTTCTAATTGGTTGGTCACAGGCTTTTTTTTCCAGCTTTCCTTTCTTGTTTTTTTGCCAATTCCTTTCACAGGGTCTTTTTTTCTATTTCTTTTCTCTCCATCTGTCTTCCCTCAAACACATAATCAGGTTCTCATTCTCACACGCTATCTCACACATTCTCACACACACAGGCTCTCACTCACATGCAATCTCACACATCCACAGCTCTCACTCTCACATGCCTCTCTCTCATACATACATACATACTGTCTCTCTCGTGCACATGCTGTCTCACTCTCACACACACAGGCTCTCTCACTCCTACATGCTCTCTTGCTCAAGCACAGGCTCTCACTGGCACATGCTGTCCCTCTGCACGGGTTGCCGAAGGATGGGCTCTTCAGAGGCCCTGATCTTCCCTGGCTGTGACATGGGATCTGCAGCGGCCCTGCTATCAGGTTTCCTCCTCTTCTCGGGCTGCCGCGACGTGGGATCCGCAGCGGCCCTGCTATCGGGTTTCCTCCTCTTCTTGGGCCGTCGCGACGTGGGATCCGCAACGGCCCATTAATGCTGCTCTTCTTCTGTACGCAGCACATGCTCCTCCTCCTTCCTGCCCACGCGGCTCCGGCAACGTTTTTCTTCCAGGGCTGCACAGGCAGGAAGGAGGAGGAGTGAACGTGACCCTTTTCTTCGGGCCGTGGTGATGTAAGCTCCACCACTGCCTGCCGATCTTCCTGCTATAGTTCCCTGCTTCCGCCGGCCCTGTGGACTGGGCGACACACCTCCACACTACAGGCGACACACTAATGTGTCCCGACACACACTTTGGAAAGCTCTGCTCTAAACCCTAGGTGAGACAAGCGCCAGTGACAGATCCTGCTGAGAGAGACAGTGATGGCTGAAGATGTATCCAGTTTTACCTTTCTGGAAGTAGATTTTGGACATGTACAGAGTGTGAGTGTGTGTGTGTTGGGGGGGTTCTTCTCCACCCTTCCCCACAGGGATGCAGTGCTGGCAAAGCTGATCCCCTCCAACTTTTCCCCAAGAGAAGTCCCCAGTAACAAAAACTAAGGATGAAGGAACAAGACCGGGAGACCCCATTTGGATCTCCACACTCATGGGACCAGGACTGACTAGGTGTCCAGGAAAGCTATAGATCCAGGTAGGACTGTTTTTGCTGTGATAGAGGGGACCCCCTTCAATAGGATTCCTGGTTAGCCATTGGGTGAGCTTTTGCAGTTCAAATCACCATGGGAGCTCTACCCAGATGCCTGAAATAAAAGGACACCTACCTACAGAGAAATACACAGATGTACCAGCAGTCAGGTGTGACTTCAACATTATGGACAAATGGACTATAATTGAATTATTACCAATCAGTAAACTTTACTTTGACACCCAGAGTCTGCTCCTGTCTGATTTGTCCCAGCATCTCATCCTATGGGATGCAATTACATTCTACACCTACTGAAAGCAAGACACCACTGGTCCGGGCCATAAGCGAGAGCTCCCCCCCCCCCCCCCCCCCACCCCTAAAAAGGATCCACCATGGGATGTTAATTGCTAGCCGGAGGAGCCCTGAAGAAGAATAAATACGTTTATGTGCCCTTGGGATCAGACCTCTCAATTAAGGGTTACATAAATTTCTAAAATAAGTAGAGGAAGGAATGAACACAATGCTGTCATGAGCTTACCTCTAAAATGGCAAAACTTCCAGGCTGGTTCTGCTCATGGCTTTAAAGAACATGGGTGGAAGGGAGAGATATGGACTAAAAGAAGGGATAAAGACAGGAATAAAACCAATGAGAAGCTCTGCCTGCCGGCCTCAGCAAGGAGTGACTATGAGGGGCAGTACAAGACAGAAATTGCTCTTGAAGTCGCCCAACAACTTCATCTAGCTATTACTGAAAAGTGGACAATCGGGACATTAGCACTTCTTTTTCCTCTTTTGCACCTGGCCTATGATTAAAGAAAAATGACTATCACAGTCAGGAAGCCAAACTGAAAAAACCTAGCTAGCAATCTTAACAAAGAATCCACATAACCTCAAGTGAGAAGAGAAGAAATGTTAAAATACAATACCTGGGTCCTGGTTTATAAAATGTCTTTTCTCAGAGGCACAAAATAGGCAAAAAACCTTTCTATGTCAGGGCCCAATAATTGCATGGAACCAAACTCTCACACTAGTGCTAGAGGAAGCAGGAAGCTAGGGGGCCAACATAGTTGTGAGTGATAGGCAGGTCCTGCAGAACCAGGCAGCCAATGGGGCGGATGTAATAAACTGTGGTAGGCCTGCTGTGGGGTTTTGCACATGGTACTATGCGCGCCCAAAACCTCTCAAAAGGCTGCAGCTGGTTTAGCCAGAGTCCATGCTAATGCCATGCAAAGGAGGCAATGAACTATTCATGGGCAATGCAGAGAGCCATGCTGGTGTTAGTGTTGGTTTTTTAAAGCAGGTTTTTTTTAACGCCTGTATCACAGCAGGAGTTAAGTGTAAGCGCCTGTCTGAAGGTCAAAAAACTAAGCGGCAGAAGCCAGAAGAGAGGTCGGAGAGGGAACAGGCACATGTCAGAAATTTTGAATGCTTTTGTAGCCCCTTCCAAATCTTTGCTGCATTTCCCCCGCTCACCGGCATCTGCCATTATAGCTCCCACGCGGTCGGTGACAGATCATGATGGGGTTAGACATTGCTCTATCCACCTTCAGCCCTACTCCCAGACCACTAATTCATTACTGTCTTAAAGGCTTTTAACCGAAAACCAATCATGGGTCACCACATTAATGCGGGTTTGTGTGCGGTTTATTTCACAGGGCCTTCAGAGCTTGCATATCTGTGCGGATATTTGTTTTTCATGGACTTTCTATGCGTATCTCATTTGCATACAGTCCCCTTATTACATCCCATGGAGGAGCCTACTTTTGCTGTATGCACTAAAAAAATTATGTGCTGAAAAATAGTGCCAATTTCACCGTAGGTCTTGTTACATTGGCCCCAATGAGTATAAGTCAGCTTAAAGCAGTGGTTTACAGCTTTATTTTGGCGTTATTATCTTGTAGTACTCAGCTGCACACAAAATAATCTCTGAAAGGGTTGCCAAGTTGTGAAAAGGGACGCTTTAACATGACATGTCCCTTTAAATTCATAAAGAAACTGCAGTCATTTGGGATTGATTAACATAGCTAGGCTTATGAGACCAAACACATCGGTTTAAAGTACTTAAAACTGGAAGTATGAAAAAAGTAAAAAAGTTACTGATTGATTTCAACAGCTGTAGCAATTCAATATATTTAAGTTGTATTTGCAGCGCCTGTGCCACATGGCATGTTCCAAAAAGGTAAATCCTGTATTTTAGGGCTTCGTGTTGGTAATAGCTTAGAAATGCTTGAGCATACTCTAGAGAGGGACTTATGTGTCAGGCTGGAGTTGGGTTTTGGTATGGGAAGCAGCACGTGTAGCTGCACTGAAGGAAGAATGCCAGGCTCCTGCTGAAGCGGTGAGCTCTTGGGAGGAATACGAGTTCCCCCATCTGTAAGAGATGTTCGGTCTAGGGAGGACAATGGAGTGGTGAATAACAAAGGGATCCTCCTAACATGCACTTTGACGAGCTTGAATATCCACGAGAGGGAAAAATCCTAAGGGCAAAAGAGGAGAAGGAGCTGTCATCTGAATGGAAGCCAAAAATAGACAGCACTGCACGCCTTAAAGTCATTCTGCCTTTTTAGGGGAGGGAAATCTGTGAAGTATTAAGAGAAAATGTCCAGGGAGTGATTTAATGGCATTTGTGAACCCTATGACCCTGTGCTCAGCACACCCTTGTGAGAACCATATAGATTCAAATGTGTGTGTGTGGAGTAACTTGTAATTTACTTTTTCCTGTAAATAAAGTCAGACCAGTTTTGGGAGCACATTTTTTTGAGTTGTCTGCCATCATTTTCAGTCCTGTCTCAAGTGACCTGTGCTGTTACAGATAAGCGTCATCACTCATCACCCTTACTTTCTATATCATTCACCCTGTGAAGTCCATATTAAGTTACAGCTAGCTCTTATTTCAGGCATACTGGTTGTATTCATAATTTATGTCTCTTTCTTGTTTCTGTTGGGTTGGGTTGTTTTTTTTAATTTTAATTGAATGTGTATGTTTTTTATGTTAAGTTACAGCTAGCTCTTATTTCAGACATACTGGTTGTATTCATAATTTATGTCTCTTTCTTGTTTCTGTTGGGTTGGGTTGTTTTTTTTTTAATTTTAATTGAATGTGTATGTTTTTTATGTATATCGCCCTGGGCTTTGGTATGGGCGGATTATAAATAAATAAAGACACTAACCTGATCATAAATTCAAAGAATCCTAATTTCGGACTTTTCCCCGCTCTCTGGTCACATATTAATAAAAAATATCAAAACCCAGTCAATATCTTTTAAGTGGACAGCAAAAATCCCCAGTTACTCCTGGTGCTGGGTTCCCAGAAAGATCTAACATGCAATGTCATGATGCAGATTTAAACTGCTAAAAGTCCCTGCTTAAAAAGAAGATCTTTGGTTACATGGTTACCTGGTGATTCCCAGCCCACAGCTGCTTACCATGCAGCTTGCACTAAAGGTTTTTTTTTGGGGGGGGGGGGGAATTTTCAAATAGTCCATGCTATTGCAAACTTATTGGGAGCTTTTAACATGCACGCTTTGAGTCTCTTTGAAAAATAGTAAGTTCAAAGCATGCTGGCAAGAGCGTGTGTGTGCTGTATTCAAAATAACATACATATGTTTAAAAATTGTACGCGCTCACGCTGTTTTCTTCCCTGTCCTGAACACGCCCACAGGAATGCCACTTTTTCCCACGGTTAAAAGTGCCTGTGCTATTGAAGCATTAGAGGAGGGCAGTTTTCACTTGGGTCATTTTGCAGTCATGTGGGCCTGTGGATTGGCCCTGTTGTGCTTTGGACTCTGGTGGTGGGCAACTCAAGTTGACATCTCCTGTACAGTAGGTTTGGGAGATGAAAAAGTGCTGCGCTGGGGCCGGGCTCCCGTGAGCTCTGAGGATCCCCTTGTTAAATTATTTAATGAAAAGAAGCATAACGTGTCTCCCTCTGTGGAGCAGACCCGGCAAGAGCGCCTTGACAAGAAATTGGCAGAGTAGCATTGTCATCTTGCAAACGTCAGCCTGAACAATTTGTTCCAGTCCTGATTTTGCCCCACTGCATACATGGGCATATATCCCTACTTTTTATTTGGAAAATTAGAACTTGTACCCCATGTGTACAATGGGGGAAAAAAACCTGGGTGATATGGAACCCCTCCTGGAGAGTTTGTATTAGAGAGCAGGTCTGAGCAGCCAGAATGCTGGTAAACAAGAAGTCACCTGCCTAGTAGGAGGATTGCAGAGAAAAGAACACGCCAAGGAACAGAGGTAATGGGTGACTTTGCAGCGCTGCAGTAGGGGACAAAGATACTGGTGGGGGGTGGATGGGTATGGAGAAAGGGTAAGGGGAGGCAACCTCCAGTCCTCATGGACACCAGTCAGCTCGGGTTTTCAGGATATTCCGAATAGATTTGCATACTGTTTAGGATATCCTGAAAATCCGAGCAGATTGGTGTCCACGAGGAATGGAAATTGCCTAGCTCTAGGAAAGACCATGGATGCATTTGATGATGAAATCCAATGCATCACCAGTGTCTGACCATGGCCAAGAAAGCAATAAAAAGAAGTCAGATGTTGTAGCGCAGATGTTCCTCCAAATACTACAGACCTTAGCTGCACCTAAAAGCAGAAATCCATATACAGCAGAGCTTGTATTCTGAGTTACAGTTTCTAGGGATGTGCAGCTGGAAAATGTTCATTTTTATTTTTGTTTCATTTCATTTTTATTATTTGGTTTGACTTTTCTGGGTTTGTTTTTATTTTAGTGTACACTAAATTCAATTAGTGTGCACTAATTCAATTCAGAGGGCACTAAAAATGAAAATGAAAAAATGAATGCATATCCTTCTAATGCTTCAATATCTTCAATATTTTATTCTAAAATTCTAAAAGCTGGGTATAGTCCCATCATATATGGATCAATCATTGTGCCAGGAATTTTGTGGCATCTGAAGCAAGAATTGGAGATTCTTGAGTTCATCACAATCAACATAGAAAGAGCACAGCCAGCACACTGTATCAATTATTTAGAAGTGAATCCTTTCTTTTTTATGGGCAAGGTAAATTTCAGTATTTTCAAGGCACTGATAATAGCATCTACTGTGCATAGCATTCTTTTGTACCTCTTACTATACACAATAATTCCCAATTTATATATATATTGTCTGGATATCTGGAGATATTCTGCCAGCCACATTTCTTCTTGCAGTGATACTTGGACCATCTTGGAGAATTCCCTTTCATCCTATGGAGATTTACTCTCTCAGTTTGTAGGAAAAAAAGGCTGTGGATACATGATCCAAGATCAAGTAAGATTTCATTCTTAAGGTAGAGCACATCAGATGATCATGAGAGATCATGTGTTCTGGATGTAGATTTGAGGATCTGCGAGCAGGATAGAGTTTAAACATGAATGTCTTTACCTGAGCATTTTAATTAAATTGCGTATGGCTAGAGCTGGTTTTAGAGGATGCCTGAGGCTGCAGCCCTACAAGGGTGCCTGGCTCTGGTTGGGCCTGCTCCTTTGTTTCTGCCCTGGCTCCAGTGTTTCTGCCCTGAATATGGCAAGTTTTTAATGAAAGCTCACAGGATTTCTATGTGGATTTACATTTTGGACTCTGGCAAACGTATATGGCTGCAGCCTTTCAGAACATACTGCATTTTTTGAGTGGATACTGATTAGCACTTGCCACTTATTGAAAAGAAACAGCCAAATTGCTCCACTAATCAAGATACTGTAATTCAAGCTTTATACTCTGAGGCTGCCTTTCCAGCAAGGACACGCATTGCATGGAAAATTATCTTTGCGGGTGTGAAATGCATTAAATAGCCAAATTGCAATTAGGCCAGTGTTTTCTTACTCTGCTGTGTGCTGTCATCTCCTTTCTGTTTTGAAAACATATGAAAGGTTTCCAAAAAATGAGATGGCTTTTGTGCACTTGAGCATTACTTGCACAATGTGCCAGCCTTAATCGGCATTATGCATATTTTCCTAATCTCTGGTTAACATCGATGGTTAGGTTTATTGGAGATTTTTCAATAGAAGGAAAATGAGTGAAACCTCAGAGAAAATACAACCTGCATAATAGCAGTATCACAGAGCAGATCCTTTTCTAAATGAACACCTCCACAAATGGTAAAATACTACGCAAGTAGTATGACCTGCTAAACATACTTTGATTGATAAAAAAAAGAGAGCTATGTTAGAAATCCTGTTAGAAGAATAAATCTCTTAAAATAGAATGGAAGAGCTGGTAGCAACAAATATAAAATTATGCATACTAATATGGTGGCTAATTGTTGTGAATGAGCTGTTTAGTGGACCCTTGGGCCGACCTGTGAGAGACTGGGGAGAGGTGTACTATAGTCTCTATGATTGACAGGTCGGGAGGCGGATACCAGGCAGGAGCGGGACGTGAACTTCACCCTGGAAGCCAGTACTCCCCCGGGAGGAGCCCGTAGGAGCCCAGCCACTGGGGCTTAGGTGATTCACCCTGGAAGCCAGTACTCCCCCGGGAGGAGCCCGTAGGAGCCTGGCCGCTGGGACTTAGGAGATCACGGAAGCAGGAGCTGGAGCAGGCAGGCAGGGATCAGGAGTCAGGCAGGAACTGAAGCAGGCGGGGACTGAAGCAAGCAGGAACTGAAGCAGGACTGGTTGCTAGGACCAGACAGGAGCGGAGGCAGGACAGGCTACTGGAACCAGACAGGAGCTGAAGCAGGACTGGCTACTGGAACCAGACAGGAGAGGAAGCAGGACTGGCTACTGGAACCAGAAAGGAGCTGAAGCAGGACTGGCTACTGGAACCAGACAGGAGCTGAAGCAAGACTGGTTACTGGAACCAGACAGGAGCGGAAGCAGGACTGGCTACTGGAACCAAGCTGGAACTGAAGCAGAACAGGTTACTGCAAGCAAGCCAGACAAAAGCAAGACTTGGGCACAGAGCGAAACAAGTCTCAGGCAGGAACGGAGTTGCCAACGCAATAGCACACTCCGGGGCATGGCGCAACAGAGAACCGCAAGGAACCCCGTTGCAAGGCAAAGTCTGGGGCTCCGCGACGGCCTTACATAGGCCGCGGTGTCTGACGTCATGGATAAGGCGGAGCCTTCAGTGGCGGGAAAAGGCCTTCATAAGTGCGGCTTGCGCGCGCGCGCCTAGGGAGAAGGCGTCCAGGCAGGCTTTCTCGGCGGCGTGTCTCCCCCCCCCCCCCCACGGGGATGCCGCGATACAGGCCGCAGACCCTCGGAGACAGGCTGGGACCAAGGAGGTAAGGGCCTAGTCGCGGCTGCTGCGACTGGGACCGCAACAGCTAATAGTACAAGAATTAAAAGAGAGCGGGAAGATGAAACAGAAATATTTCTTTTCCTACTAAAAGCATCTAGTTGTACTTGGTCTCACTGTACATCCTCAGTCATGGAATGAGGCAGCAGTTTTTGTGTTACTTTGACTGAATGCCTTTAAAATGCTCCTCCAGTGACAGAATGAACTCTTCCTCTTACCTGTTTATTGCTGCTGCATAATTTTCAGAAGTTCTGCATGAAATCGGGAAGGATGGCACGACAATATCCTACAAGCAGTCAGGCTTTTATGTCTGGCAGCTGGGATAGATCCTTAGCAGTGTGAACTGGAATAACTGGGAAAACTGGATGAGCCAATTGGTTCTTTTTCTGCTGCTGCTGCCATCATCTACTATAAGGTCACCAGGCAATGACCACCACCCATGCTTTAAAGATGACGTCTTCTGAGAAAATAAGTCCAAGCCTTGTGTCTCATTGCTATGACTTCTAGCACCAGAAGGTCAGTTTCATTGACGCTTACTAGAGAGCTCCATTAAGGACAGTTTCAGCCAGGCCTGGTTTTGGCCCATCATTGGACATGCAGCTCTAAGAAAACGAGAGAAGCAACAGGAATACAACTACTAGTGCCAGTGCAGTCTGTCTCTGATGACCCAGTGCCATCCAATAAGCCAGCTTTTGTGAAAGGAAACAATTCAATACGGTCAGTAGCAGGTACAGCTCACCATAAACTGCGTCTTTCAGAAAAGTTCAAGGTAATCTTTATGATCCGGGATAGAAGTACTACTGACACAAGTAATCTTTGGTACTTGCAAGTCATGTAGGGTAACATTTACTTGCTGGGCTAACCAGGCTAACTGCTTGATTTCTAATTAACTCAGAAACTGTATCCCTTATGCTAAATGTGTCTCCTGCAGTCTTTTCTCACTTGATTGACAGAAAAGTACAGCTTTTAGGCAGGACCAATAGGTAAGACACTTCTATTTAAGATACAATGTATGCCTCTAGGCAAATGCTCTATTGTGACTTATAGTTTAATAATGAGGGCGAGCAAACATGGAAACATACAAAGAGACTAATACACTGCCATGGATATAGATACAGCCGAGCCTTTAAACAGCTAGGCTTGTTCTGAGAACCTGATGGAAGACAAACACTCAATAGCATTCCTTGGAGAGAAGCTGCAGTGGGTCATGTTACAGAATTTATGGCTGAAGTGAGGAAAGAGATGATGCTTTTAATTAGCTTTGACAACAATGCTTGTGATAGAACAGCCCTGAGAAGGGGTCAGGCAGAATAAGGATGTCAAACAAAGCTTGAGAGTCAGCAACCAGCAGAGGGGATTTTTCTCTAGATGACTGCAGGTCCAGAAGATGCAAGCAACTGACCTGTGAAGAGAGTTGGACAATAGATGACTGAAATGTATCATGGCAAAGGCATAATGGAGACGCTAGTTTTGTCTGGGTGTTTTCGCCAGTATGCTACCATGCGATACCTCTCAAAAGAAACAAGGAGCAAGGTTATGTGAAGGTCAACACAAAATACCACTGCATATGTTTGAGATGAAGGCAACCCAACATGAAAAAGCAATGTAGCATCGACTTTTGGGTAACGAGAGTTTATAATGAGCTGTTACGTGGGCTCAAGAACTCTTAGAATGAACTCAGATAGATTATTTGCCACAAATCTCATGAGATTGGGGTAGGAAAGAGTGGGTTGAGGTAAACCAGCATATTTAACCTTGACATTAAGTTTTATTTTCAAAGTACTGTGGTTTCTGTTTTAGCCCACTTGGATATGTAGAAATAAAGGTCAGACAACAAATCGTAGATAATAATTTTTTTTTCCTTTTTATTGTATTATTTACAATTTGTTTGCCAAAGTGAAATGATATAAATCTGTCAGATAACCAGGTTAAAAATATTACATAACCATGTGATAACTGGGTTATGTTCCCTTGCAATACCTCTAATGATGGCATTACTGAATTTGTGATGTTATATAGTCTATGATTAGTCCATAACCATGTGATATCTGCCAAACAAATAACTAGTTACAGTCTGCAGATTGGGAAGCACTCGTGAAGGCCAACACCAAAATGAGCTGCTGTTGTCTGAGGTGGTTGGCTGACCCAAACAATTTTTAAAATTGACCATAGATTCTAGTATCAATGAAAGACTTTTGTTTTTGCCACATTTTCCCACTTTATAAACACCCCTCACTAGGCAGCATGCCAGGCGACACAGGATCCCTCACTGGCTGAGTGCGGGAGGGGAAGTCTCCTCTAGCACCAGCAGGGGTCACTATAGCAGCAGCAGATCCCACTTTCCTTCTCCCTGGAGCGCGAGTGCATCAGCTCCAGGACACTCCCAAGTCTTGCAAGACAAGAGACTGAAATCCATGTCCTGCACTGCGGCAACGAGCACCATGGACCAGAATATTTTTTCCTTTTCCTTTTTTTTTTTTCCTGCAAATGCAGTGACAGAGTTTGGAGCATTACGTTAGTGAAATGCTTAAGGCAGAGCTTGCAAACCTGTCCTGATGACCCCACAGCTTGTTGGATTTCTAGGATATCCGCAACGAATATGTGTGAGATAAATTTGCATACACTGGAGATCAACTATATGGTAAATGTATCTTGTGCGTATTTTTTATTTATTTCTTCCATTTATTCATCACCCCCCACCCCCCCTTCCCCTGAAAGAATGATTGCAATAGGCTATGAGGTTTCAGGACAAGTTTGGGAAGCCTTGGTTTAAGCAGTGGTCACCATGTTAGGCAAATATTTTAATCTACGGAAAAAATCCTCTACCACTGTTTTGTTTTGTAATGAAAAAGTTGACAGAAACTAGCAGATGCAGGAAATTTCTCTCTTTTTTCTTTTAACTGCATCCTTTTCCACATCTCTCCTTTGCAAGGCTTCATTCCCCCTTAGCACTTTCACTGCTGTGATCTGGAAGGAATAAAGATGCAGAAAAAAGCTACGGTGTATAGCAACCAACAACCAAACAGTATCTGTGATGGAATGGTGCTGACTGCTAACCAGTGCAGAATGGTTTCTTATGTAAGTCAGTGCAACTCCTTTTATATAAAGATTTTCCAGAGCCTGGGGATCTATCTCCCCAGATGAAGCAGGCATAGAAGCTGAAAAACATGCTATTCTTATACTGAAGCTCATCATCCCCACAATCAGCAAGCTCCAGGTGGCCATTTACTTGGACATCAGCTTTTTCCCATTTTTGAGTGCCAGCTCCAATGTGTGGGGGTGATCAAGCTCACAGTCAGTTAAACCTTCTTTCTCCAACTTCCAAATATCAGAGAACTCAGTTCTCAAAGGCCAAACAATATTTATTAGAATGAAGAAAGCAATTCAACACTCATTGTGACAGGCATCGACACTAGCCATACAGAGAACATCCTGGTTCAGCTGTTAAAAGTCTCTGGAAGCTCAATAATGAGATGAAGACAACTGCAGCTGAAGTAGAAATTGTGGCTACCAGTGAATAATAGTGGATGGGAAATAGATAGAGGTGAAAGAGTGATGCTTCCAGGAGCTTGTAGGGGACACATGGGAGCTGTTAGCTTGTCAAGAGTTTTTTTTCCAACTGAAAGCCCCACAGGAAATGAGTTTGTCCTCATAGAAAGAGGAAAGAGAACACAGACAGAAAGAGGGAACAAAATGGAATAGATCCGATAGGGAGCTCAGAAACATTTAAACAATAACCAACGTGAAAAATGGGCTCCACCCCCTGCAGAGACTCTAAGCTAAGCAATATCATAAGATGACAGAAGGTTTCATACACGTGGAGGCAGAACATATGAACAAATATAAAATCAAACCATTAAAAAAAAATAGAGTAAAAGCTAATAAACCACATAGGTATTTAATAAAGAAACTTGACTTAGCAAAAGCCACTTCTTACCCCCAGTCAACCAAAATGTATGCACAAGAAACCTCTAAAGAACAGACATCACTCAATACCTAGGGAGAACTCGGATTTGATCTTCTTAGAAAAGGCCAAGTAATTTGCCTCTGCCCTAATCTCACATAGAAGCCTATATGAGAGAATAAGGGCTATGATTAAAAGAGATCTAACTTGAAGCCTAGCCTTCCTCATGATTTTATCAGTAGGAATAACCAGCAGAGCTTCCTGACTGGATTGCATTTCCTGTTAGGGTAATGGAACATACCAAGATAAATTTGCTATTTGGTCAGAGCCATAGCATACCTATGGCCAATATGGCCACAGCCATAGACTCCGCTACTGAAGGACACCATATGCCAGTGAGAGTAGTGTGGCTGGCAGGGCCTCGGTATGAGAAAAAGCAGCATGGCTCTACCAAAATCGACAGTCTGGTTGGCGGGGCCTTAGTAAGTGGAAAAGCAGCACAGCCCTGCTAGCCTCACTGCTGATTCTGGCAGGGCCATGCTGATTTTCCACTTACTAAGGACCCGCTGACCATGCTGTCTATTTCGGCAGAGCTACCATGCTTCAGAGGAGGAGAGCATGGAATACCCTGCCCTGTGTTATGCTCGCCGCCCATGGCAGTCCTGCAGTGTGGCCCTCTCACCTCTCTACACAAGCTTCAGGCTCCAGCTCCTCGTTGCTGGTGGCGGTGAGCCGCCAGTCCCAACCTGGGACTTCCGCCAGCACCTCCAGCCCTGATCCGCTTCCCGGGACCTCCAGCCAGGATGCCTCCATCCGTCGGGCCTCTCCGCGGGGTTCGTGGAGAGATGCCGCTGCCGGCGCCGCACTCCTCCCTAGGCACACGCGCGCACCCCAGTGAAATCTTTAAAGGGCTCGCGGCGGGAACCTGGCCGTGGACCCAGATCCTGACGTCAGTCCCTCAGCGTTTAAATGCTCAGGCCTCACACTGAAGTGTTGCCTTTGCAACAGGTCTCCTTGGTCTCCTGTTCCAGGTTTCCTCATACTCGGTGCTTCTCCGTGAGCCTTGCTTTGTGTTCCTGTTTCTCCAAGTTCCTGGTTCCTGTTCCATGTCTATCTCGTCTGTGTGCTGATTGACTTCCTTGTTCTGACCATCGCTATGCCTGACCTTGCCTGCCTTCTCCAAGCCTGCCCACTGCTACATTTGACCATGCCTGCCTTCTCCATGCCTTGACCATTGCTATGTCTGACCATGCCTGCCTTCTCTGTGCCTTGACATTCCTATGTCTGACCACGCCTGCCTTCTCCTTGCCTTGACCATTGCTATGTCTGACCACGCCTGCCTTCTCTGTGCCTTGACAATTGCTACGTCTGACCAAGCCTGCCTTCTCCATGCCTTGACCATTGCTATGTCTGACCACGCCTGCCTTCTCTGTGCCTTGACAATTGCTACCCTGTTTCCCCGAAAATAAGACATCCCCCGAAAATAAGACCTAGTAGAGGTTTTGCTGAATTGCTAAATATAAGACCTCCCCCGAAAGTAAGACCTAGCAAAGCTTTTATTTGGGAGCATGCCCGTCGCACAGAACACCAGAGCATGCAGCTGTGATTTTTTTACCCTGCAGGATTCACAGTTAGTTGTCATCACAAACCAGCATAACCAGACAACTATTCAGAATATAATAAATGTTCATTTTTTTGTTCAACAATATCTGTGAATTCTTCTTCATGGAAAAATAAGACATCCCCTGAAAATAAGGCCTAGTGCATCTTTGGTAGCAAAAATTAATATAAGACACTGTCTTATTTTCGGGGAAACACGGTACGTCTGACCAAGCCTGCCTTCTCCATGCCTTGACCATTGCTACGTCTGACCACGCCTGCCTTCTCCGTGCCTTGATCATTGCTACGAACGAATTCACCTCAGACTTTCTAGAGTCCAGAGTTCCACGTTGCTTGCTACACTTTCCAAGTGCCGCCAGCTTCTATTCAAGCTTGACAGTGATGCCTCTGTCCCTATCCTCTGGACACGGACTATTAAGGCTTCGTCCTCCCTTTGCTCAGGCACCTTCAGTTCCTTCTTGTTCCTTGGTGCTTGAGTTCCTGTTCCATATCCTGTCAAGGATAGGACCACACCATCTGCTGGCTGCTGTCTCTGGGCTGAATCATCTACTACTTGAACTTAACCTTGAGGCCCACCTAAGTCCTGCCAGCCCCAGCACCCGAAGGCTCAACCCAAGGGGAACATGGGCTGGTATAGGTGAAGCTCCAGTGGCCTCCAGCTTCAGCCCACTCCGCCTGCTGACGGTGGGGACCCGTAGGCCCTCGCCTATGGGTTATGTCAACCCCACCTCAGCCCAGGGATCCACCTCCTACGCAACACCCTGCCCTGCTGAAAGGAGTCCAAGGCCAAAGCTGGGTCAGCCCCCGTGGCCGGAAGTCGTTCTCTTGGCTTTGGGGGCTGAAGAAGGACTGCAGCCGCCTGCTGCTTCAAGAGGGGAGTGAGAGATAGCATATATGGATGTGAGTGTGAGAGAGAGCATGTGTGTGGGAGAAAGTGAGAAACAGCATGTATGTATGTGAATGTGAGAGTGAGACTGAGAGAGCATGTATATATATGTGTGGGAGAGAGAGAGAGCATGTGTATGGGAGAGTGACAGAGAGCATGTGTGTGGGAGGGGGAGGGACAGAACATGTATGTATGTGCATGTGAGCGTGAGAGAGAGAGCATGTGTGTATGTATGTGGGAGAGAGAGAGCATGTATATATGTGAGAATGAGAGCATATGTATATGCAAGAACAATAGCATGTGTGCATGTGATAGTAAAAGAGAGCATATGTGTTTGTGAGAGAGAGAGCATGTGTGTATGTGTGAGTGGGAGAGAGAGAGAACATGTATGTATTTGTGTGTGAGAGAGCGAGAGCATGTGTGTATGTGAGCGTGAGAGAGAACATGTTTGTATGTGTGTTTGAGAGTGTATGTGTATATGAGAGAGAGAGAGCGCAAGCATGTGTGTGCAAAACAACTCCACTTTCTCACTGCCTGCTAATCCATGACAATTTTAGGGCATCTGGAAAAAGTTCACAGGTATAGGGGATGTTTTAAAATTCTTATTAGTTTTAATTGTTGGGTATTATTTAATGTGTCTGTTTTGAAATATTTTATTGGTATTTGGAAAACTTTTATATGAGTTTTAATTACTGAATGTTATTTTATTTATTAGTTTTGAATGATTCTTTTTATTGGTATGGTTTTACTGATTTTATTGTTTTATGAGGAATGGTAATGCTTCTGTTTTTCCATTGTTGCAATGCATACTGAATTTGGTTTGTTGCGGTTTCCAGTTCAATTTTTGTCTGTACATTTCTATTTTTACTTTATGGTCTCTTTATTCTGTATTTGAGGGTCTATCTGTGTTTTACATATGTGACTGAAATGCGGTATTCCAATAGGAATCTATAGCAGCTTGGTTTGTTCTGTTTTCCTAATAGCGGGTGTATTAATGTTTTAGACCTGGTGAAATATTTCATGAGTAGGGCTGTTGCTATTTGAGTGCTGGCAGTTAGTGTTGTTTTGATATAGAAAGTTTATTGCATTGTAATTCTGTTTTCTCGTGGCTCTCTGAGGGTCATGCCCATGCCTAAGACACATTTCAGTAGGCCTAATACCATATAGGTTCCAACTGTCTCTTGCTTTTTTGCAGTTTTCTGGTTAGCCCCTCAGCAGAGACAAAAATATACATATTGTAAATGATATTTTTACCTCAGAAAACTGTGCTTTGAATGTCCTCTTTCTTGTAAAATCTGTTATTATAAATGCATAATTTTTAATTGTATGTGAGGAGGGTGTGATGGAGTGGGGGGTGCGAGGCTGTAAAGTTTTTCTAGGGTGCTAATATCCTTTCACCAACCATGGGTATTGCTGTACAAACATTTAACGTGAGTATCCCAATTTGTAGAGTCATGTGTTCTGTAATGGGTGAGGGCACAGTTTTTCACTTGGCCATAGGCGCCACATTGCCTGGCTATGGCTCTGTATCTGGTAGTCATGCACATTACCCGGAAAACCAATGATAATGAGTTCCATATCCATTTTTCTAACTGAGTTTGGCACTTAGTTGAACAAACAATAGGACTTGAAAATTCCACTGGTCTGACTGCCCCTGACCGAGTAGGTTGGAAACTGCTCTGGCTATGTCAGGGGCATTTCAGGGATGTAGCAGTATTATCAGGCTGAGTTAGCCAGATAAAAACAATTTTCAGCATTATCTAGCTAACATAGATAATGCTGAAAATTGTTTTTATCAGGGGTCATTTATCAAAGTGCTATATGATGTTTTCGCATGCAAAAAATGCTTTTAACACATGCGAAAGCAGCATAATGTTTGGTGTGATGCAAATGAGAAGGAATTTTGGCCAAGTGGGCTGGGCTCGCAGTGTTGCAAAGCTGTGAGAGAGAGAGAGAGAGAGAGAGAGAGAGACTCTAGCCATAATGCCCTCATGCTATTTAGGTATTATTAGGGATGTGAATCGTGTCCTCGATCGTCTTAACGATCGATTTCGGCTGGGAGGGGGAGGGAATCGTATTGTTGCCGTTTGGGGGGGTAAAATATCGTGAAAAATCGTGAAAAATCGAAAAATCGAAAAATCGAAAAATCGCAAAACTGGCACATTAAAACCCCCTAAAACCCACCCCCGACCCTTTAAATTAAATCCCCCACCCTCCCGAACCCCCCCCCCAAATGACTTAAATAACCTGCGGGTCCAGCGGCGGTCCGGAACGGCAGCGGTCCGGAACGGGCTCCTGCTCCTGAATCTTGTTGTCTTCAGCCGGCGCCATTTTCCAAAATGGCGGCGGCCATAGACGAACACGATTGGACGGCAGGAGGTCCTTCCGGACCCCCGCTGGACTTTTGGCAAGTCTTGTGGGGGTCAGGAGGCCCCCCACAAGCTGGCCAAAAGTTCCTGGAGGTCCAGCGGGGGTCAGGGAGCGATTTCCCGCCGCGAATCGTTTTCATACGGAAAATGGCGCCGGCAGGAGATCAACTGCAGGAGGTCGTTCAGCGAGGGTTCCGGCGCCTCGCTGAACAACCTCCTGCAGTCGATCTCCTGCCGGCGCCATTTTCCGTACGAAAACGATTCGCGGCGGGAAATCGCTCCCTGACCCCCGCTGGACCTCCAGGAACTTTTGGCCAGCTTGTGGGGGGCCTCCTGACCCCCACGAGACTTGCCAAAAGTCCAGCGGGGGTCCGGAAGGACCTCCTGCCGTCCAATCGTGTTCGTCTATGGCCGCCGCCATTTTTCGGCGCCATTTTGGAAAATGGCGCCGGCTGAAGACAACAAGATTCAGGAGCAGGAGCCCGTTCCGGACCGCTGCCATTCCGGACCGCCGCTGGACCCGCAGGTTATTTAAGTCATTTGGGGGGGGTTCGGGAGGGTGGGGGATTTAATTTAAAGGGTCGGGGGTGGGTTTTAGGGGGTTTTAGTGTGCCGGCTCACGATTCTAACGATTTATAACGATAAATCATTAGAATCTCTATTGTATTGTGTTCCATAACGGTTTAAGACGATATTAAAATTATTGGACGATAATTTTAATCGTCCTAAAACGTCTCACTTTGAATGTCAAAGTGGCCCCTAACCTCTACACTAATACCTAAATCTCACCTCAAGTTACTAGGTGGGCCTCCTATAGTAGCATAAATAGCTAACTTCTCGCTCTCATTCAGGCCATAGCTAGATATCTTTAAGACAGATGTGGAGCAGTCTTAAGATTAGCCAGATACACTTATCTGGCTAAACTGTAACATAGCTGGGTGCCCGGCTGAATATCTTGGCTAAGTAAGCCAGACAAGTTCATCTAGCTAACTTTGCCAGCCACCCATGAAGGAAAGCTAGTATCTTACAGTGTTCAGTGAAAAACCAAGAAGAGACATCTCTAAATGTGTCATATCTTCAAGTATCCTATAGCAAATGATCAGAGAAGCATATTTACTGTTCCCAAAATGGGGGAATTGAAGGCTGTCAGACAAAGCATCGAATAATTTGGCTACTTAATGCATCACAATGAACTTGGCAAAAACTTGTATCCCTTGCCTCAATTTCTGTAAATATTTATGAAGTGAATCACTTTAGATTGGTGGGGTGTGTTTGTTAGGTTGGGTCTCCTGCTTCCACACTGGGGTGAACCTTTTTTATCAACAAATACTTCATCACTTCAAAGCCAAGAAAAGACAGTAAAGTGGCCATAAGACAATTTAACACAATTGTTTTGCTTTCCCATTTCGTAATGGAGATGTCCTTTTGGGGATTGCAAGTTGGTTAAAAGAGAGGAAACAGAGAGTAGGATTAAATGGCCAGTTTCACAGTGGAAAAAAGGTAAACAGTGGAGTGCCTCAGGGATCTGTACTTGGACCGGTGCTTTTTAATATATTTATAAATAATCTGGAAAGGGGTACAATGATCAAATTTGCAGACGACACAAAATTATGCAGAATAGTTCAGTCTCAAGCGGATTGTGATACATTGCAGGAGGACCTTGCAAGACTGGAAGATTGGGCTTCCAAATGGCAGATGAAATTTAATATGGAGAAGTGCAAGGTGATGCATATAGGGAAAAATAACCCTTGCTGTAGTTACACAATGTTAGGTTCAATCTTAGGAGTTACCACCCAGGAAAGAGATCTGGGCGTCATAGTGGATAATACATTGAAATCGTTGGCCCAGTGTGCTGTGGCGATCAAAAAAGCAAATAGTATGTTAGGAATTATTAGGAAGGGAATGGAAAATAAAATGAAGGATGTCATAATGCTTCTGTATCACTCCATGGTGAGACCGCACCTTGAATACTGTGTGCAATTCTGATGCCGCATCTCAAAAAAGATATAGTTGCACTGGAGAAAGTACAGAGAAGGGCGACCAAAATGATAAGAGGCATGAAACAGCTGCCCTATGAGGAAAGACTAAAGAGGTTAGGACTTTTCAGTTTGGAGAAGAGACGACTGAGGGGGGATATGATAGAAGTCTACAAAATCATGAAAGGACTTGAACAAGTTAATGTAAATCGGTTAATTATTCTCTCAGAAAATAGAAGAACCAGGGGGAACTCCATGAAGTTGGCAAGAAGCTCATTTAAAACAAATCAAACAAAATTCTTTTTCACTCAGCGCATAGTTGAACTCTGAAATTCACTGCCAGAGGATGTGGTTTCAGTAGGTAGTCTTACTGGGTTTGGATAAGTCCCTAGAAGTTAAATCCATAAACTGCTATTATGGTAATCAATAAGTAATAGTAGCTTGTGATTTATCTAATGTTTGGGTACTTGCCAGGTACTCGCGGTCATTGTTGGAAACAGGATGCTGGGCTTGATGGACCCTTGGTTTGACCCAGTATGGCATTTAATTTTAACTATTGGCAGTCTATAGATTGCGCCTGCCTGTCCTCTTTGTGGAGGCTAGAGGCCTTCTGTACAAGATCCTGTGCCCCATCTACTGAAGAAAACTAAGTGCATTCTTGAGCCTTTCTACTGCCCTCTTGTGGAATCTGAGAACTTCCTGATTCAAGTTCATAGGAAAAGGGAACTTTTCTGTCTTCACAGTGACACACTTGCAAAGTTTTGCACCAAACATGCACAATGTGAACACTGGAGTGTTCGCTCTTTGCAAATTATTTTTATTTGACTGCTGTCAGGCAGCTGCAATGGCAAACGTAAAACGATGCTTGGAAGCTGTCTCAAAATGGCTGGATGGCTTTGCATTAGTAGGCAGGATAGGCCACTCTTGATACAGCCTCTTGTGTCAGGTACAGTAATCAGCTTAAAGGATACAGTTACTTGCCTTGGGGTGAAACTGATTGACTGTGACTGTGCAAGTATCCTCAGTTGTGTGAACTTCATTTTGGTGTTTATATCAAATTTGATAGCTTCAGTCCTACTTAGAAGCAATTTGGTTATAATAATATACTTTTTGGTTATTAATAAAATGTATTATTGCAATTCTTCTTACCAAAAGTTGCCAGCTTCCTGTCTTTGATGCATTCAGTTAATTCAGAATATGGCAGCATGGATGTTGGTAGGGGAAAGATGAGAGACTATGTTGCTCCAATTTTTCGTAACTTACATTGGCTTCCTGTGGAAGCCAGAGCAGAGCTGAAAGTGCTGACTCTGGTTTTTAAATGACTGTAGCTGGATGAACCTAAGTATTTAGTTGATCTCCTTACATGTTCTGTGCCCATGAGGGTGCTGAGATTGACACCCATCCCTGGCAGTTTCTACACTACCTACAACCAGAAGTAGAGCATTTTTCTGTTTTGCTGTTATCAGAGTCTCTGTTTAGTGGACCCTTGGGCCGACCTGCTGGAGACTGGGAAAGGTGGTCAATGTCTCTAGTGAATAGCAGGCTGGGAGGCAGATGTTCAGGCAGGACGTAGATCCTCTTCACCCTGGAAGCTAGCACTCCCCCGGGAGGAGCCCGTAGGGGCCCGGCCGCTGGGACTTAGGCGGATTGTGGATCAGGACAGGTAACTGGAACCAGACTAAGACAGTAGATCAGTACTGTAACTGGGTTCGGGTTCTGGAACCAGACAGGAACTGTAGCAAGACTCGGGTACTGGAACCAGGCAGGAACAGTAGCAGGCACTGAGTACTGGGACCAGGCAGGAACAGTAGCAGGCTCCGGGTACTGGGACCAGGCAGGAGCTGTAGCAGGATTCAGGTACTGGAACCAGGCAGGAACAGTAGCAGGCTCCGGGTACTGGGACCAGGCAGGAACTGTAGCTGAATTCGGGTACTGGAACCAGGCAAGAACTGTAGCAGATGGACAGGGACCAACCAGGTACTGTAGCAGGCAGGCAGGAACCAAACCGGTACTGTAGCAGGCAGGCACGAACCAGCAGGTACTGTAGCAAGCAAGCAAGAACTAGCAGGTACTGTAGCAAGTGAGCAGGAACCAGCAGGTACTGTAGCAAGCAGGCACGAACCAGCAGGTACTGTAGCAAGCAAGCAAGAACTAGCAGGTACTGTAGCAAGTGAGCAGGAACCAGCAGGTACTGTAGCAAGCAGGCACGAACCAGCAGGTACTGAAGCAAGGAAGCAGGAACCAGGCAGGTACTGTAGCAGGAACGGAGCGACGAAGCGAAACGAGTCACTCCGGGGCACAGCGCAACAGGAAACCGGGAGGCTAACCCGTTGCAAGGCAAAGACTGGATGGCTGCGGCCAGCTTATCAAGGCTGCGGCGTCTGATGTCAGGAACTGGGTGGCGTCACCACTGGCGGGAAACGGCCTAGAAAAGCGCCCAAGTGGCGTGTGCGCCTAGGATCCGGGCGTCCACGGGAGGGCTCACAGCGGTGCAGCCCCGGCGGGAATGCCGCCAACCAGGCCACAAACCAGGCCTCTGGAAGCGGGAGCAGGTCCAGGAACACGGAGGTAAGTGCCTGGCCGCGGTACTCGCGGCCAGAACCGCAACATTTGCACCATCAGTTTGGAATGCCGTTCCTTGCAGATTGAGAAAAACTACCTCAGATGTTATTACTGTAGATTCTCGGGTTTTTAATTATTAAGTCTATGCATTTTTAATGATACTGTAGGGTCGTAGGGTTTGGTTCAGCTGGAGGGAGGATGGAAATACAATTTGAGAATTCTATGTTATTTATATCTTGCTGCGTTATGTTGCTTGATTTGATTGATATGTTTTTGTGATATGTAGAATTACTGTTTTCTGTTTTGTTTATTTTTATTGCACCTGGCTCTAAAGTTATTGGAAAAATATCCCAGACTCACATAAGATTACAATAAATTATCAATTGACTTTACCTTATTTTTTGGAAAGAATTTGCCATAAATCAATTTTTCCTTTTCTCCCTGACATGGGATATTTTGTGATTTTTTCTTTTAATTGAATTTTGACAATTGCCATGAAAGATTTTCATTAAAATCCTCTGCTGAAGGTCTTCACAAAAAACACAATGGCAAATTATTGACAAAGTGAATAGAGTCATCTTGCTGCCTTGGATAAGTAGAAATAAAGGTAAAACAAATTGTAGGTATAATTCCTTTCTATTTGACTAACACTTCCCTGTACATAATGTAGGTTTTAAGTCAGGACAATAAACAGCTATCATCTACAGCTTTATTTCTTTGTTCACAAAGAGAGAAACTCTTCTCTTTGTCGAAGGTGAGGGTCTTCTTGTGTGGGCTGAAAGAGGAAACGTAAGGGCATAATGATACATGTGTGAACCAATCCTAGAAACAGCGCTGTGATGTCTTTTCGTCTATTCCTTTTCCTTCAGTGGTGACTGCTGAGAGTGTAAATAACATCTTTGTAGGGGGAACCAGGGTCCCTTTCCTTGCATCCTTCTGCCGCTGTTCCCTAGGCACTTTCTCTTTCCTTTCCCCACATGCCCTGCCACCCTCCACTCTCTTTTAGCAGCTGTCTCCTCTGACTGCCTTCCTTCCTTCCAGCCATCTGGTGGAAGAGCCATTCTTGCTGTTTCTGTTCATCGCTTGTAAGTTTGTAGTTCAGTTATTTATTAGCTGGAGCTTTCTCTCTCTCTCTCTCCTGACCCAGGTCTCTCCAGTGCTCCGTTTCAGAAATGACTAACACACCTGTGGGGAGACCCAGAAACACCAAGGTGAAATGCTGGTTAATGTTCCGAATCCACTATTCATTCTGACAGGTGATGTGCTTCTCGTTCAATTTAAATCTCCTAGCCTGGATCTTCCCTTATCTTGTAAAGTACCACCACTAGCTACGTACTCACCATTAAACCTATTGCGTCCTCTCTGGGTCATATTCCCTGGTGACTTTCTTTTTTTTTTTTGCCCTAGCATGTTATACTTTGTCAATTCCTACACTTTTCTAAAAAAAAAAAAAATAATAATTTTCATTAGGTCCACAACCCTCCTGGCTTATTATTATTATTATTTTTTTTTTTTTTTTATGATCAAAGCAAAAATCAAAGCACAACAAAATAAGAAAATGAATAAAAGAAAAATAAATCTTTGTAAGATAATTGTTCCCATCTACATCTATGCAGAGCGGCTCAAACCAGAAAGATGTGAGGTAAAACAAACTTGAAGCAGTAGAGAAGCTACAAAAAAGCTGCTGCAAATTTATATGTGTGTTTGAGTGTATTGCTGTTTTATTTTGTGTGGGCTTTTTTCTATTGATTTTATTGTACACTGTTTTGATCTTTATAGGAATAACAGTATATCAAATAAATAAATCTAAATCTAGTGCAATCATCATGTTGTTATTATTAATTATTTATTTAATTTGATTGACTGCTAATCGATCAATTATAGAGTTATACTGATACTATAGCCATAGGTACAAGACACAATGGGCCAGATTTTCGTACCTATGAGCGGGCGTAGATTTGTGCGCGCAACCCAGCACACACAAATCTATGCCCGATTTTATAACATGCACGTGCAGCTGCCCGCATGTTATAAAATCCGTGGTCGGCGCGGACATGGGGGTGCAAACTTGTGCACGCCGAACCCTAGGGGAGCCCCGATGGCTTTCCCCATTCCCTCCACTCCCCCCAACCTTCCCCTCCCTTCCCCTATCTAACCCACCCCAGCCCTAAATCCCCCCCATCTTTATTTTCTATTTACGCCTGCCTGCGCGCGATCCCCGGCACGGCCGCTGTGCCAGAGGCCACGTTCCCGCCCCCTTTTTCAAAGCCGCAGGACATACGTGTGTCCTGGGGCTTGCGCGCGTCGCCGGGCCTATGCAAAATAGGCTCGGCGTGCGTAACCCCCCTGTGCGCATAAATCCAGCCGGATTTACGCGCCCAGGGCTTTTAAAATCTGCCCCAATGAATTCAACTGCTGAGGGGAAAAAAGCATTTAGATAGGAAATTATGCATTTGCAAAGAAAAAAACAAAACTTGAACTCCCGAGTGAATCACTTTTAGAATGCACAGCTCTAGTCAATTTTGAGAAACCTTGCACCCTCAAATTGTAGAACAAAGCATTATGATGTCAGAAAAATGTTCTTAGAATCCAGTCCCTGTCCAGCTCTAAAGTAAGACTAACAGAAGGAATTTAAGTTAGACCATGCATCTAGCCTGTTCCTGCATAGGTAAATAGGGGAACACTAGGGGCACTGTCTCACATACCCCTCCCCTCAGCTTGGACCCATCGAGCCAAGCATCCCTATTCCCTCCTGGATCCCATCCAGGAGAGTCCAAGACATCCCATTCCCTTTCCTCTGGCTTCCCACCAGCTATGCTTGGGAACAGGGACCTGGTGACATGCTCACCTCCATCTCTTAGGGTTACCCTCGACAACATCATGGCCACAACCCAGTGTGCTGTTCACTCAGTGCACATCCTCAGTCCTTTAATTAAGTCCTTTGCTGGCTCTGGGTTCAAATTCCACCCTGATGGAGCTTTATGGACAGTCTGGGGAACCACAAGTTCTGGTTCCTCTATAACCAGCTGCACCTGCTTCCTGGCATCTGATATCTATGATGTAGAGCCCCTTCTTGGCTCCTCTGCAGCCTTCCTCACTGAGTTCTCCACAGCACCATCCTCCGGGTTCTCTGCAGTACCTCCCCCTGGGCTCTCCGTAATTCCCTTGTCTGTAAACTCTGCAGCGCCTCCCTCTTGGCTGTCTGCAGTTTCCTCCTCTGTTCACTCTGGCTACTTGCCCATGCTGGTCGCTGGATCCTCCACAGCCTCACTCGCTGAGATCTCTGCAGCGCCATGGGCTCTCCATGGCATCTCTCACTTGCCTTTCCATGCCCTCTCTCTCTGGGCTTCTCATGGGAATTGTCTCTGTACTCCTGGTAGTGTTTGGGCACCCTACAGGGTCTTCCTCTGGACCTCCTGTAGCGCTGACTTCCAATACTACCCCCTTCTGGGCAGCCTGTGTCTCCCTCCCCAGGGCTCTCTGTGACCCCCTCTCTCAGGATTCTTCACAGCCCCCTTCTCTGGGCTTCTCACGGGAGCAATCTCCAGACTCCTGGTAGTGTTTGGGCATCCTACAGGGTCTTCCTCAGGACCACCTGTAGTGCCAGTCTCAGATTGTTGCCTTGACTCAGTCAGCTCACTGGACCCCTCTTCCAGCTAACCCTCCAGTTTTTCATGATCTGTTGGTATTCCTTGTCCAGCCAGTCTAGGCAGTCACTTTTTTGCTTGGCCTGGACTCTTGGGAGTGGGCTCCCTCACTCCATTTCCTTGCCTGGCCTTTCCAAACCTCAAGCCTCAGGTCCTCCCTCTGACCCAGCTCTTGGGACCAGGAAACTCCACCACACAGAAATGCATGCTGTTCTTTCCTTCCAGCCCTCTGGCTGATTTTGCTTCACCTGTTGCTGCAGTACCCTGACTGCTGCACTCCAGGTTTTCTAGTGGCTGCACATCTTCCCTGCAGAGTGACTTGCCTGCTGGAAGAGGACCGCACCCTGTTTCTATTCACAGCACTCACAGCCCACTTTGGCAGCTTTTCCAGGGACACATCCTGTCAGCATAGCCCTGCAGCACCAGTGTTCCTTCCTCTTTTCTTTTTTCAAGGCAAAAAAAAGTTTTAAAAGCCTGCATAACCAGCATTAACTAAATCACTTTTAATCCTTATCTACCTCCAGCCAGGCTTCTCATGTTAGCTGGTACAAACTTATCACTTCCTGGCTGTCCCTACAACCAGGCCCACTCACAGTTTCCTCTCTACCTGAAACTTTGAAAATGTGTTGGGGTTTTTTTCCTTCAGTGCAGCTGCTGAGCCATACTCTTTCACAAGCTACCATGCTCTGTGTACCCCTGTGCTCTGCACTTTGGCCTAGATTTTCTAACCTACCGCGGCATCGTGAATCGCGCTGTTCAGGGGGGCGGGGACCGAAGCGGGGGGCGGGCCAGCTTTCACACCCAATAGCGCCATCATAAAAGGTGGTGTGCTATTAGGTGCGAAATTGGAAGCGAAAAGGCTCCTTACCTTTTCACCATCCATGCTGTCTTCGCAGCGTCCACCCCGGTGCTGCCCCAATTCCTCCCCTTCCGGTGGTTACTCCTCCCCGATCTCCCTTTTCACGTGCACTAACTTTAGAAAATAATCCCCTTTGTTTTAGAGCTACAGGCCCCCTATGTTCTGTACTATATTTAGAAGCACAGGTCCTCTTCACATCTCTCTTCTCTCCCAACAGACACTTTCTTGGAGGCTGGGGGGTTTTTTCTGTGCAAAGCTTTAGAAAAAATCCTGTGTATGATCCACAGAACTGGAGACAAACTAGTCTGATTTCAGCCTTGCTTAAAACAATATATCTTTACATAAGAACATAAGAATATAAGAAATGCCATACTGGGTCAGACCAAGGGTCCATTAAGTCCAGATTTCTGTTTCCAACAGTGGCCAATCCAAGTCGCAAGTACCCAAACATTAAATAGATCTCAAGCTATTATTGCTTATTAATTGATAGCAGTTTATGGATTTTTCTTCTAGGAACTTATCCAAACCTTTTTTAAACCCAATTACACTAACTGCTGTAACCACATATTCTGGCAATCAATTCCAGAGCTTAACTATGTGCTGAATGAAAAAGAATGTTCTTTGATTTGTTTTAAATGAGCTACTTCCTAACTTCATGGAGTGCCCCCTAGTCCTTCTGTTCTGAGAGAATAAATAACTGATTTACATTAACCTGTTCAAGTCCTTTCATGATTTTGTAGACCTCTATCTTAGCCCCCCTCAGTTGTCTCTTCTCCAAACTGAACAGCCCTAACTTCTTTAGCCTTTTCTCATAGGGGAGCCGTTCCATGCCTCTTATCATTTTGATCCCCTTCTCTGTACTTTCTCCAGTGCAACTACATCTTTTTTGAGATTTGCAACCAGAATTGCACACAGTATTCAAGGTGCGGTCTCATCATGGAGCGATACAGAGACATCATGACATCCACCGTTTTATTTGCCAGTCCCTTCCTAATAATTCCTAACATTCTGTTTGCTTTATAGACAGCCACTGCACACTGAGCTGGTGATTTCAATGTATTATCCACAGCTTCACACATGCACAATAGTAGACTGTCTTCCCTTCAGAACAGTGTACTCGCTTTACTTACAGTTCAGTACTGCTTCCCTCAGTACTCACCGTTCAGCTTCATCTCAGCTCAGTGTTTAGACAGTGTTATGTTACAGGAGCTGCCTTCCTCCTGAAGACCTGGGCCTGGTCTGGTTATCCCTACCTCGATCCCAGCTCTTATTCCCCAGACTCAGGTTATGCCCTCTGAGCCCCACCTCTCCCGCAGGATCCGCCCATACAGCATCTTCTCCTTAAGCAATTTAAGGTGGACCAGGCATCTAGCCTGGTCCTGCACAGGTAAATAGGGGAACACTAGGGGCACTGCCTCACACTCTGTTCTTAGCAGTGATTCCATTAATTTGCTCAACATAGAGGTCAGACTGACCAGCCTATAGTTCCCAGCCTCCTTCTAATCTCCACTCTTATGAATAGGAACCACATGTGCCCATCTCCAGTCCTCCGGAACTACTAACGCTAAAGAAGCATTGAAAAGATCAGCCAGTGGGGCTACCACCAGGGCTTCTCTCTCAGTAATCTCGGATGTATCCCATCCAGCCCCATCACCTTATCTACTTTAAGTTTAGTTAATTCCTCACTAACATACTGTTCTGAAAACTGATTGAGGTTTACCTCGCTGCCAATCTTATTTGCATTTCTTTTATGTTGTCCTGCTCCAGGCCCTTCCACAGTGAAGAACAAACAGAAATATTTGTTAAGCAATTTTGCATTTTCGTCATCAGCCTCTATATGTTCCTCCCCTTCACCTCATAAAGCCTCTATATGTTCCTCCCCTTCACCTCATAATGCCACTTTTGCACTTCCTTCTATCACTAACATATCTAAAAAAGAGTCTTGTCCTCCCATTTTATCATATTTGCTATTTTTATTCTCATTTGAAATTTTGCATTCCTGACTACTTTCCCTTAGCTTTTCCAGATATTGTTGCTTGTCTTCCACTTTCTGTGATCTCTTATGAACGCTAACCTTTTCTCCCTTACCTTTTCATCTACTTCTTTAGAAAACCATAGTGGCCTCTTTCTTCTTTCTATTTACTTTCCTAACATAAAAGTTAGTCGCCCTTATAACATCTCCTTTTAGTTTTGCTCACTGTTCTTCTACTTCCCTTAGATTTTTCCAACCAGCTACGACTCCTTGAGGTACTCTCTCATTTTAACAAAATTAATTTTACTGAAGTCTGGGACCCTTGCCTTTGAATGAACCATCATCTTTTGTACTCTAATAATGAACTGCACTATCCGGTGAACACTGGATCCCAGATGATCATCAATTATAAAATAAGATATATTGACCCTGTTAGTAAGCACCAGGTTCCATTCAGGTTCTGTTACCAGTTGATAGAACAATTATCTTTGCAGAGAATCCAGAATCTCCCTGCTTCTTGAAGACACTGCAGCTGGAATGTCCCAGTCAACATCCAGCAGATTGAAATCCCCTAACAAAAACACCTCCTCTTTCATAACAATTTTGTGACTATCCTCCATTATATCTCTATCCATCTCCTCTGTTTATGATGGAGGTTTGTATATTACACCAATATAAATAGATGTTCCATTACCTCTTTTCAAATAAGTCTACAATACCTACTCCTTACCTGGAAAGTCCTGGAGTTCTGTTGCTTTAATATTATTTTTTATATATAATGCCACACCTCCTCCCTTTCTTCTTATCCACTATATCTCTGTCATAGCTTTCTGTGTACAGCCACCACATCTAAATCAGCTTCTTCAATGACTACCTCTACTTCTGGGACTTTATTTCCCATACTATAAGCATTAGTGTACATAGCTTTCCAGATACTACCCTTTTCCCATGTCTATACATGTATTTAATGTTTTACTTAACTTACAGGCCGATACAGTAAAGTTCGCGGGGGAGTGCACTGGCCTGTGCGCTCGCTTGTGTGCTCTCCTGGCGAACGCACAGGCCAGTGTCCTGTGCGCGCGATTCAGTAAACCAAAATATTTAAATTAGGGCCCGCGGAAAAAGAGGCGATAGGGACACGCTAGCTTTTTGGACAGGAATGGCGGCTGTCAGCAAGTTTGACAGCCTAAGCTCAATTTTGCTGGAGTCGGTTCTCGAGCCTGCTGACAGCCATAGGTTCGGAAACCGGACGCCGGCAAAATTGAGCGTCCGGTTTTCAACCTGCGAGCCGCGGGCTGATTTAAAAATTTTTTTTTATTATTTTTTACTTTTTTTTTACTTTTGGGACATCCCACTTAATATAGCCATGATATTAAGTCGGAGGGTGCACAGAAAAGTCTTTGGGTAGGCGCTAATTTCTTAAAGTAAAATGTGCGGCTTGGCTGCACATTTTACTTACTGTATCGCGTGGGAATGACTAATAGGGCCATCAACATGCATTTGCATGTTGCGGGCGCTATTAGGTTCGGTGAATTGGACGCACGTTTTCGGCGGGTTTGACAGCCGACGCTCAATTTTGCCGGCGTCGGTTCTTGAGCCTGCTGACAGCCATGGGCTTGGAAACTGGATGCCGGCAAAATTGAGCGTCCAGTTTTTGACCCGACAGCCGCCGGCCGACTTCAAATTTTTTTTTTTACTTTTGGGAAGTTTTTACTGCTTTTCTGTGCACTTTCCCAGTGCCCAAAGAAATTAGCGCCTACCTTTGGGTAGGCGCTAATTTCTGAAAGCAAAATGTGCGGCTTGGCTGACATTTTGCACATTTTGTTTTCTGAATCGTGCAGGAATACCTAATAGGGCCATCAACATGCATTTGCATGTTGCGGGCGCTATTAGGTTTGGTGAATTGGATGCACGTTTTTGGCCCCTTACTGAATAAGGGGTAAGGGAAAACGCGAGTCCAGTGGCGGGTTAACAGTGAGCTCCGATGGAGCGCACTGTACTGTATCGGCCTGTATGTTTGCCAGTCTGTATTGGAAGACACTGTACCCCTTCTTCGACAGGTGGACCCATCTGGGCTCAGCAGTCCTTGAATTATCATCCTATGATCCAGGAAACCAAAACGCTCTAGTTAACACCATCTATGCAGCCATTCATTTGTCTCCAGAATGCAAGCTTCCCTTCCTGGGCCTTTATCCTTGACTGGAAAATACCACCTGTGCATCTGTTTACTTTACCTCTCTCTGAGAGCCATAAAGTCACTTTTGATATGATCGATGTGGTACCTAGCAGTATCATTTGTGTCAACATGGATGAGCAGCATCGGACAGTAGGCTTGAGGAATTTCGGCAATCTCTCCACAATGTCTTGTATTTTAGCATCAGGCAGACAGCACGCTTCCTGGTACAACATGTCTGGTCAGCTGATGGATGCTTCTGTGGCCCTTAGAATCAAGCCGCCAATCACCACTACCCTTTGACTCCTAGGTGCAGTGGTTGTAGCTTTGAGGTCCGCATGCTTTGGTTCCTCCTCATCCTGGGATGGTTTCTCCTCCTCCACTTTCAGGGCTGCATACTGGTTCTTCAGCTCAAGGAAATCAGAGTCGGGAAGTAAGGTCTAGTAAGGTCTAGTACTTGTAGTAATCTTGGTCCAGCTGTCATCTTGTGGTCCAGTTTCACTTTCCTCTCTGCTTGAGATTTCTATATTAGATGCCTTGTTGAGCCTTTCATTGATGTAGTTGTCATTCTTCCGGATGCTTCTCAGTCTTGCCACCTCCTCTCTGAGTTCTACCACCTGTTTCCTGAGGGAATGATCTGCAGTATTCTATTACAGTGAACTGATTCCTCATTGGATCAAGGCATTTGTCTGGACAGCAGTAGAAGTGATAACAGAGGTAATAATTCTGGCAGTACAATATTTCCTGGCCATCCTTCAGTTGTTTGTAGCTTCTGGTACCTGTTGAAAAGAATGAGAAACACTTCATTGACTCTTCTTTTGAAATAATTCCCTGTTAGTGTATCACCCCAGCCATTGTAAACTTACAGTAAAAGGTGATGAAGTCTGTGGAAGTCAATGTCTGGATCACTTGCGGCATCTTCTGGAGTTCTCTGCCAGGTCATCTGGGAGAAGTATACAGATAAACCTTCTAGTCCTCTCCAGCTGGAAGTGTGTGGGGGCCTATGGAAACTGAGGCTGTGGAAGTCAAAGCCTTGATACCTCGTGCTGCCTCTGAGATTCTCTGCTGGGGCTTCTGGGAGAAGTATGCAGATGAGCCTTCTGGTTATTTGCAGTAAATGTGAAATAGAGCATTTTCCAGTGCTGTACCAAGTGACTGGAATTCCTTATCATTGGAAGTATGAAGTGAAATGGATTACTTAAGGTTTCAGAAGAAATTGAAAGCTTTTTTATTTATCCAGGCTTTTCCTGATTAAGAAAATGCATTTTTGGAAAGCAGGTGCTCTATTCTTGTTATTATTATTATTATTTTAAAAAGTGCTGATATTGCTGTTTATCTTATGTTTATTTATTTATTTATGTTTATTTTTTTTTATATACCGACATTCCTGTAAAAATACAAATCATATCGGTTTACAATGAAACTTCAACATTCGCTCAGGGGCGGTACAAGGAACATTGGGGCCATTTAACAGTGGAAACATGTCAAAAACTCGTCTAAGCATATGTTTTATGTATTATATTTGTTTTTAATCATATGTGTGAATTACTATAAATCATGTTGAACAAATTGAAAATAGCATTTAATAAGATGGAGTAAATAAATAAATAAATAACTCTTCAAGATTATTATCCTAATGATCTTCTTCCTTTCTTTCTTTCTCTTCTTTTCTCTTTCTCTTCTTTTTCACCCTTTTGATTTTTCTTCCTCACGGTTTCCTCTCTCCTCTTCCCATTAGTGAGATCACAGCACTAGGTTTTTTTTTTACAGACTTTTCTGGTCTTGCTCTTGTCCTTCTTGTTTCTCTCTCTGACCCCTAGAGCACTAAGCACATGGCTGAGGTCTGATATCCGGACCTTACCCCAGTCACATTTTGGAAAATAGCACCAACCGGGCCAGATATTGGGATCCATTTTTAGGTACGAGGGATGTGGGAGGGAAGGGCAGAGGAGGCTGGGACACTACTTTTTTTTTTCCTTTCATGGGGAGAGGGTGGGGCCTGAGATATATATATATATATATGTATATACATATATATTTTTATTTATTTATTTATTTTACAATTGCGAGGCCGTCACTTGGGGATGGGGGGTATGGACCTTTAGGGGGTTATCACTGTCATGGAGGGGTAGCAGTGGGGATATGGACTGTTGGGGAATTGATGTCACTTGGAGGAGTAGGGGAGGTGGGGGTTATGGACTTTCAGGGAGACCATTGCTGTCACTTGGGGATGGAGGATATGGCAGCAGAGGGCCGGGGTCACATTTTATGTTTTAGCTCGGGGGAGGGGGGAGATGTTGCCAAGCAGTTCTTTCTTTTTTATTTCCATTTTGGGGGAGTCGGGGGCACCTCAACTGGTGGCCCTGGGTTGAAATGGGGGTCAGCACAAACCCCCGCTCAATCTCTCCTTTTGCTGCGATTTTTTTTGCCCTGCCGCTAGTTATTTCATCATGGTAGACCACTTTCTCGGTCAGCCACAATAAAATATTTACATCAAATTGTCTAGTAATGATCTTGCTTGCATGCATTTGCATTATTCATGAATGCAAATTGTATGCAAAAAATGTCATTGCAATAGGGGAGGGTATCTGGGTAGGGAGGTGCAAAATATTGCGTATATCGCACGATATACGAGTTATAACATTCGCTAGAGCACTAACACGGCTTCATGTGGTAAATGTGTAATACAAACATTTTATGCGATAATAACATGCATTATTTATATCATGTCAGCCAGCAATACAATGCTCTACAAAATAATTGATAGTCCCTTGTGCAGTGTACCTGTAGGACTTGTCTTAATCATTCAGCACATCTTTCTATTGAGATATCTATGCTTCTCTCATACCATGTCATGTACACTCAGCCCTTGTTATTTAAATCTGAGTACAGGGAGGCTTAAGTGGCTTGTAGAAGGTCACTCAGTGAGTAGCAGATAGGGGGAGTGAACCCAGTCTTCCTGATCTAGGTATTAGGCTTCACTGCCCTTATAATGCAGAATCAAGGGGGGAAATCCCAGTTCTTATTCTGATTAAGATAGAAGCCTAAAGGTGCAGGAGGAAAGTGTGGGATAAAAATACTTCCAAACAAACAATGTAACTCCGCATGGGAAGGTATGGAAGAAACTGGTTTCTCCTTGGTAAACTGGCGTTATACCAAAGCAGCTAATAAGTGATAGATCCTTAAGGTTATTTATTTATTTTTAAAAAATGCATAGGCCGCTCAATCCAGTGTTCTCGGTGACTTCCAAATGTCATCGTCATAAACATTTCTGGTGAATTCCTGTGGGTATCACTAAAAGGTATGAGGTGAAATGCTGAACATTAGGTAGGGTCTATTTCTATTGCCTTTTATGCCACTGTGAACACTGGTGATCATTGTCTCCCGGAGGGCTATTATCCTGAACTTGAGATACCCCCATTTTGTTAAGTACTATGAATCTTACGTAAATTGTCCACAGGCACAGAATGAGAACCCTGAAACCCATAAAGCCCCGTACCAGCAGCGGATGGCTGGAAGTCCCAATCTTTAAGCAGGCCTGGATTTAGGTACAGCCAGATTCTGAAGGCCAAAGAGGAGCGCGGCCTGGCTGGGGAGGAGCCTGCTCCAATTTGCTTTAAGGCAAGTGTGCTGGCACTGCCTCAGAGTGGCGCTGCGGTGCCACTGTAAGGCTCCCTCCCCCCGCCTGCTCTCTGATTTCTGGACCTGATGCTTATAGGCACTAAACATTTAAATCCAGCTCTGACTTAAGAGGATATTGTATAAAAGAAAAATGAAAAGGGAAGAGGAATATGAGCGTACAATAACCATGTGACCTGTCGCGGAGTGAGCGGGGCAGGGTTGGAACATCAGCCTGTGAAAATGAGAGCCCTCTCAGTGTCAGAAGCGCTGTTTTACACTGGACTTAATTAAATGACAATTTCCAGAAATAAAGCTCCTGAAACATGTAGCTGTTGCTCCTTCCGCTCCTTCTCCAATATTGCCCTTCAGAACAAGTCATTTATCTAAAGGTACTTGGTGTGGATGACCAGTAATCATGAAAAATCTGTGATGACACTTTTACCTGGTCAGCAGAGCCTGGACAATTGTTCAGAGGTCGCTGTACACCTTGCCCTCCTGCATGGAAGCGCAATGCAATAACCAGAAGTTCAATGCAGAGCAACCCGCTCTGTTTAAATCTCTACATTAACACCTTTCTATTCCCAGCCTGCCTACAGTCTATCCTCCTGAAAAGCCGCTCTTTAAGCATTCATGAGAACAGACAGCAGGGAAAACAAATCTGTGAAGAGCAAGACATCTTTTAAGCATGCCGCAATTTGTTCTAGCAGAGGGCCAGCTCCTCGCGTGACCTTCTGTGAAGGACGAATGTAATTACCAAGGCTGTCGGCTTGAGTGAAAGGTTCTGCGCTTCACCCTGGCGGGCAGCGATTTCCAGCTCATTTCAGGTAAATTTAAGCTCCCCCCCCCCCACCGATTGCCTCCAACATGCTTTATGTAAAAAGCATGTTAGCTAACCAAGGGGGTTGATGCAAAAAGCTGAGCTCTAAAACTGCACTGAAATTCAGCGCACAGTTTCTTAACGCACAAGATAATGTTTTTTAATTCCCGATGCAGTAAGCCAATAGTATGCTAATGCATCAGAAGTTAAAAAATAAAGACTTAAAAAAAAACAAAAAACGCACTCAAACCGGAAAATATGTACAAAGAAAAAGCTTAGTTCACGGCAAAACGTGATTAATGCACAGAACTTTTATGCATGGAAAATATGATTTGTGCATATAAACCATGTTTTCTGTGCATAAAATACCAAGTGCATGTTCCAGCCTAATGACCCTTGAAACTTTACTCTACCTCGGATTAGGAGTTAAGATACCAGTGCTAAGAAAACACAAGGTAAGCCAGCACACCTCTTTGCATTGGGGCAAGTGGTGGTAACAGCTAATGCCATCATTAGAATGGGATTGCCATGTGAAGGCGCTAACTTAAATGTACATTGTTGGGCGAAAACGTTAAGTTTTCGCATACAAACGGGCCGAAGCAATACCAAGCACGAAAAAACATGCATCCAAACTGGGCACATCCGCCTCTCCTGGGCACCCGATGCAATAGGCAAATGAGCTGCTGCACTAAAAAGACATGCTTGTAAGAAGATAATTTTAGGAAGTTAGCTAGCTCCCCAGAAAACTTTGTACCATGAATAGAGAACTATGGATCAGAACAGGCTCTAATGACTGATGAGTGTGGATCAATATATTGCATATAACTCAAGTACAAAGACTGTATAAAGGCATGCCACTACCACTGTCCAATGAGCTGATAAAAAGCTAAGATGGCCCCAGGGAACATCTGGTGAGACACCAAAGACATCAAAGACTAAGACATCTGGTACCTCCACACTCAGGAAGATCAAATGCTAAAGATTAGTACCGATACCAATGAGCTGATAATGAATTAAGACATTTGGTGTCATTTAACAAATGGGAGATCAAAAGACTAGTACTGAAACACCTTCCTGGATAAAGTGCAAATTGAAACACCTATCTTGCAGAGGGATATATAAGACATTGCATATGCTTATTTTAGTTGGATGATCTGAATGGAACAGAGAGTGAATCAGCTGGTTCCTTTTAGGATCCCCGAGTCTTCCAGGTTTCCAAGAACACTGTCTTATAGATAGAAGACATATAAAGGAAAGTGTTCTTTGATATTCTTTGATTATTCTACCTTTATTTCTGTCTGTTTCCTATTTACCTGTATTGATTTATGTACAGCTAACTTTGATACTGTATTTAATTTTGATATTACTTATCTTTGCTGATTTATTATCCATATATTTACAACAAAGTTTTGCTTTACCAGATTGTGCGTAGTGTGTTCTATGACACAATATAAAATATATCCCCATATGGCCACCACGCACAATGCTAGGGATAAATTGTGTGTCTCTAGCGCGTCCATGGCATTGGGCACCCAGGAGATGTGACTGTGAGTGGGTTAGGAAAACGGATGCTCAATTAACGAGCATCTGTTTTCCTAAGCTGTGCACAGCCATGGGTTAGGAAAACAGAAACTCGTAAATTGAGCGTCCGTTTTCCTAAGCTGACTGCCATCAAAGATTTTTTTTTTCATGCTTCTTCCTGTGGGGACAATATTAAGTAGGAAGAACCTCAGAAAAGCAGTAATTTCTGCTTTTCTTTGAGCCCTTGACATGCATCAAGACTTAACACTAGCTCTGGGGATAGTGTTAATTCTTGTGTGAAAAACGTGCACGTCGGGTGCATGGTGATTTTTTGCTTTGGGGCAATAGCTAATAGCCTCATCTACATGGCATTTACATATGATGAGCGCTATTAGCTTGAGCATGTTTGGACACGTGTTTTAGACATGCTAATCCCCTTTTTGCATTAGGTGTTAGCCTAGTGCATCCAAAATGCGTGTCCTGAGTGTACGATATTGCATTTGCCCCAAAATGTGCAAACAACTGTGGATTAAATTGTGAACTTTGCCAAACGCACCTTATTGCATCAGCCTGAAAGTGGGACTGTTTATCAGGGGATGTGACCAGGTGGTTACTTTCAGAAGGGAAAAAAATGGTAGAAGAAAAGAAAACAGTTATACAGTGATACCGAGAAACTCTTAGCTCCTTAGATCACCCCGAGATACCTGTTACTGCATTTTATCCAGTTACCAATTCTGTAGTGCGCCTTTGGAAGCTCTTTCAGTGCTTTCTGCTGTAAGGATTTTCATGCCAAAGACAATGAGACAGACAAACTGAGGGAAGTTTCACAGTTTGCATTCAATGATTAAAGTGCCTAAGTGCAATCTGGCCCTGCGTCCCTATTTAACAAGGTGGCTGTATCCTGCTTTCCTGCTGGCGAGAATAATAGACAGGTATCTGAGTAGGTTTACTGCACAAAGTGCTGCATTAAGGCAGAACGAGCTAAATCTATTCCAAATGACAAGTTTCTTCCTATTGTATGTTACAAAAGAAAATGCGCTGGTGATTGCAAGAGTCCTTAAGCACGCTGGTATTTTGTCATATCAAAATGTGAGCAGGAACAGGAGACGAGGAGCAAAAGGAAGAAGGGGAGAACAAAGGATAAAACATCACTAGGAGAAACAGGAAAAAGAACCAAGAAGGGGAAAAAATAAAACTAAGGAAAAGAAGAAAGCAAAAAGTACCACTGCGAAGGATAAAATGAAAAACAAAATATTCAAGCAGAAAGAGTGGGGGGAGACTGATTAGAGGAGAGAGAGAGAGAGGCTGGTTTTTATCTGATTGTGTCCTGTATTAGTATGAATTAATTAGAATAGTAACCCATGCAGAATAATGGGCAACAGTATCCTTAACTATACCAAAAATAATAAGATAAACTCGCAATGTATTTCTGAATTAAACATGTGTTTATTCAAAGCTTCTGAAGACTCTGCTCTTGAAAACAGTGAAAAGAGCATTTCTGAAAATGCAGGTTTTGCATTGAAAAGATATTATGTTGTGTGCAAAGAAAGACCACATCTTATTCTTTTAATTTTGGTATGAGCCAGATGCATTAAGCATTTTTCCTATAAAACACAATGGGAAACACACTTTAGTTCATCTGGTCTTATGTAAGTTAGGTGTTGATATTGAATCCATAGTGGCACAGTATTAGAGGGTCCAAGGTTCAGGGGTAAGCGGAGTGGTGCCAGTTACGTTTCTTTATTAGCAATGCCAGCTACTCAGACTTCTCAGGGTCTCCATTCAACGGGAACCTGAACTGTTGACTTTGGAGACTTCGGTCAAGTATGGCAGCAAATATGGAAAGGTCTTGGGGAGGATACTCTAGAGAGCATGGGGAATGGAGAGGGAAGGGTGAGAAAGGGAGAAGAGACAAAGCCATGAGAGAATATAGAAAGTGAGACATTAAGAACATAAGAGAGATGGAAGAACATAAGAAGTGCCATGCTGGCTCAGACCAAGGTCCATCGAGCCCAGCATTCTGTCTCCAACAATGGCCCGTCTGGGTCACAAGTACCTGGCAGATCCCCAACAGTTGATCAATTTCTTGTATTTCACTCCCAAGGATAAGCATTGGCTTTCTCAAGTTTAATAACCATTTATGGACTTTTCCTGCAGGAACTTGTTCAGTCCTCTTTTGAATCCCACTGTGTTGGTCGCTTTGACCACATCCTCTGGCAACAGATTCCATAGTTTGTGCGCTGAATGAAAAAATACTTCCTATGATTTGCTTTAAATCTGCTGGTTGCTAGTTTCATATCCCCTCCCAGTCGTCTCTTTTCCAAGCTAAAGACCCCTAATCTGTTTAGCCTTTCTCTATAAGGGAGCTTTCCCATCCCCTTTATCATGTTTGTTGCCCTTCTCTGTAACTTTTCTATTTCTGCGATGTTTTTTTTAAGATGGGGCAATCAGAACTGCACACACACTACTTAAGGTGCAGTTGCACCAGGGATCTATACAAAGGCATTATGATATTCTCAGTTTTGTTCTCTGTTCCTTTCAAAATAATCCTAACATTCTATTTGCCTTTTTGACCACTGCTGCACATTGAGCCAAAGATTTTAAAGTATTGCCCACAAGGATTCTGAGGTCCTTTTCCTGGGTGGTGACTCCTAAAAGGGAACCCAACATCATGTACCTGTAGTTGGGATTATTTTTCCCTACATGCATTATTTTCACTTGTTCGTATTAATTTGCATTTGCCATTTGGATGCCCAGTCTTCTAGTCTCACAAGGTCCTTCTGCAGTTCCTCACAATCCACTGCCATTTTAACTACTCAAAATAATTTTGTGTAATCTTAAAATCTGGTCATCTCACTTGTTGTTCCTTTCTTCAGATCACTTATGAATATGCTAAATAGCGCAGGTCCCATACAGAACCCTGGAGCGCTCCATTAACGACCTTTCTCCATTTGAAAAACTGACCATTTAGACCTACCTTCTGTTTCCTGTCTTTTATCCGGTTACCAGTTCAAAATGGGAAACTGCCTCTGATCCCATGACCTCCCAGTTTCCCAAGGAGCATCTCATGAGGGACCTTGTCAGGTGACTTCTGAGAATCCAAATGTACTATGGGGTGAATTTTCAAAGAGTTATGCACATAAAAATGACCATATATGCACATAAGTAGCCTGTACTCACATAATTGCTATTTTATAAAAATTGAAAGCATGTGCACACTGCATACTTTAAGTTTTGCATGCACATATATATGTACAATAAGGGGCAGTCTAGGGGTATTCCGGGGGGGGGGGGGGGGGGGGGGCAACAGTTATACCCTTAAGTTGCTCTTTTAGAAAAGACTTACACATGTACATTTGGCACCACTTATTAATTATCTTACGTAATTGATATCAGACTTATTTATTGTGCATTATTGGCTGGGTGGGAGGTCTGGGTGAACTGGGGGATGTTCAGGCTGAAGTACTAGGAGGGTCTTCATGACCTGGAGAAGGACTGGGTGAACTGGTGGAGCAATTGGAAAACTGATCATTTCAATTACACTCGCATGTTTTAAAATATACCAACCTCCGCGCGTAAATCGGGTTTTATGCAAGTAAGTTCTACTTTATTTTTGTGTGGGAAATATACATACGTATATTTTTTTTTAATTGATAGGAAAAGTGTGCATAGTCAATGCATTGAAATAATCACTTCCAGTGCATTGCATATATTCTCATGTAAGCATACATGCACACATTTGTTGCAGGGTCAAATTGCACATATTTCATAAAACAAGTGCATCTGAAACTGATACTCATGAGTTATAAAATACTAAAAAAAATCTCTGCATGGCCATATACATTCATATATGGGGCCATGCAGAGTTGTTTTTAAAAGTTAACCTCCCTATGAATTGGCCCACCTTTATCCACATGTTTATCTATACCTTCACAAAAATCTAGTAAATTACTTCGTAAGGCAAGACTTCCCTTTGCAAAAATGATGTTGTCTCTCCCCCATTAAACCATGTCTATCTAAGTTATCACTATATCATCAAGAGAAAGCAGAAAAAAGAATAATGTGAAAATCAGAAAGGAAGAGTATTACAGAGAGAAAACTCAGAGAAGAGTAGGAACATGGGAGATAAACAAGGGAAACTATAGATTGTGTGCTGTACACATAAAATCATCGTGCCTAAGAAGAAAGGAGACGGATGGTGCCGAGGCTGCGTTGGCATGTTAATATTCTTTCGCTGAGAGTTCCTGCTCTCTCTCTCTATTAGACATGCAGTGCAAATGTAGCAGGTTCTAGGTCAAAGCTGGATAAAGAAAGAGAAATCTCTCAGGAGTGGATGGAAAATATGAGCAGAATGCTGTAAAGGAGAAGGAGATGCTGATGAATAGTCAATGAGCCAGAAAAAAAACACACCAGGGAATCCAAATCCTTCCCCTTTATGCGGAAACCCAGTTTGAGGGAAGTTTTCGCTGACCCAGGGCAAGCTACATCAGTAATATCACACCAGGAAAGGGATCAGAGTCACTTTCTTGGTTTTTAATAGTAAACACAATTATGTATGCTAATGTCTAAACACGAAATTTTAAACACCAGAAAATACGCTCAGGTCAAGTCCAGGAAGATCAAATAATAAAAGGAAGAGTCTGTCCATACCATTATGTTTGAGTTTTAATGTAACAATATCAACATTGTATATTTTTGTGTAACGCATCAAGGTGAGTTAACCTTGGTTAAGGACATAAGAACATAAGACATTCCATGCAGGATCAGAGCAGGGTCCATCGAGCCCAGCATCCTGTCTCCAACAGTGGCCAGTCAAGGTTACCCAGCAGATTCCAAAAAGTAGGTCTAATTCTTATTAGTCACTCCCAGGGACAACAATGTCTGTCCCTAATCTACCTGGCTAATAATGTTTTATGGACATTTCCTCCAGGAACTTGTCCAAACCTCTTTTAAATCGCACTATACTAATTGGCTTGACCACGTTCTCTGGCAACAAATTCCACAGCTTGATTGTGCACTGAGCGAAAAAGTATTTTCCATGATTTGTTTTAAATCTGTTAAGTGTTAGTTTCATGGATTTTGCCCTTGTTTTAATATTATTTGAAAAGATAAATAACCATCCCCTATTTACTTACCTGTTCCAGGCAGGCATAGGCTCTGTAAAACATTTAATTCCTTTTAAATATACATGAAAGACGATATTTCTATTTAAAGGAAAATGCGGATTATATTGTAAAAGGTATCTTTGGAGAAGACAGAGGATTTTTTAAACAGGAAGAGAAAAGGCCCTTGTACCTTCAGATGTTAAATCAGATCTTTGCTGAGTATTATTTACATAGCATTATTCATCTTGCAGTTCAGAAAATATATACAGCAAAATGAAGTCAGATAGTTCAAAAAACAATTTAAATCAAATATCAGGAAGAAAATGAAAATATTTGATGGAAAATATTTTAGAGAAGTTTGACAAAACTTAACAAAAAAACAACCTTTGAGGAGTATTCATAAACTTAGGCGCTTAATCACCGAGGGGGTCATTTTCTATAGTTTTCACACGCGAAAAGGGACTTTTTGCGTGTGAAAATTTCCTTTTCGCTTGCGATAGCTAGATCGGGGCGGAGTCGGGGCGGCACTGGGGCGGATGCGGCGAAGACATCACTGATAGTGAAAAGGTAAGGCCCCTTATCGCCGCCAGTAACGCGCCCAATAGCACCACCTTTCACGGTGGCACTATTGGTTTGCGAAAGCCGGCAGCGATAGCACCGCGGTGGTACAATCGCTGCCGGCTTTCGCAGACCCACCCCCCGCCCCCCGGTACCGCGCGATTCACTAAGGCCTGCGATTTTAGAAAATCCAGGCCTATGTCATAAAGCTCAAATAGTTGTCATCATAGTACACCAAAATAGAATTTTTAAATTTGCTTTACAAAATTCACTGTGTTAATCCTATAGTGGTAAAACATTTACAAAGTGCTAAACTACAGTCAATTCCAGGGCTACTTTCCTCAGCATTTGATGCTATTTAGAGCTTGATATACTATAGGTTACTTTTTCATATGTTAGGTTTTAGTGCTTGATTGTTTGTGTTTATGTTTTCTTATTGTGTTTTTTTTCTATATTTTTACTGTTGTAATCTGCCTTGAACTTGTTATGCAAAGGTGGGAAAAATGTAAAATACATAAATAATAATCTTGTGTTAGAAGCACATGGGATACCGATAGTGAGGTCAGAGCCTCAGACAGTAATCTGATTAAATTTGAATTATTCTGGCATTGCTGGTTCAGGGCAGAAAGACCTTCAGCTTCCTCTACTCCAAAAAGCTAGGCAAGTTCTGGCCTGGATCTGGATGGAAGGTTTGAGTGCCTGCAGGGGGAGGCAGTGGTGACTCCTACCTTGCACTGACTCACTTCTGCATGATATTCGAGGTACCCCCCTGCAGAAGATGCCATCTTTAGATAAAATGTTAAACCCAAGGTCTCTGTGAATGCGGACCACCCCCTGGCACTTTCTGGAGAGTTGTTTACCCCAGAGTCACTCACAATCCATAGTCCACCACAGCTTGGCAAAACCAAGTTAATTTGCTTCCAGGAAAAAAAAAAGTCTGCCTTTATTTTTTGTGATTATTCCTTGTTAGATATCTGAAAAATGCTTTGAATAAGTGGTCTGTATAAATGCAATAATAGTAATACTTCCTTTCATGTGCCAGAACATTGTACCACATCTTTATATGATCGCAGCTTGATGTTCTGACAGAATGCATTTGATCCATAAAATATAAACTGATTTTGTTTTTTCCAAGAGCGAGACTACAAAGGGAGAAGCAAGGACAGGAGGGAGCAGGAATGAATTAGATTTGGTCTATGGGATGAAAATACATTGGTTTCAGGTAAAGTAATTCAAAAGTGTTTGGCAAAATTCATTTACAGTACCAGAAATGATGACAAATTTAATCTCTCTGAGAGAAAGCAAATGTGTGTGTCATTGTTTCTGTGTGGGAGGAGGCCGTCACTTGCATTTAAGAGAAAACGAACATGTGTGATTATGCATCATGGAAAGGTTCTTATTAAGGCAAGGTATCCATAATCGTGGAAGGAGAAAGAATTCAATTATTCCTTTATTTGATTCACTGCAGTTAAACAGTCCAGGGAGGGAGAGTCCTAGTACTCTCTGCTGTTTTTATTGGATGACTGTAGACTAGAATGCAGCTCCTTGCACAAAAAATATGAACACTTGGCAAAGTTATAATGCAATGCTGCTTCTAGTCGACGCTGTACATGGGCCGCTCTTCCACAAGGGGGAATTCAGCGACAGTTTAAAGTGTGAGTGTATCCACCCAAGTCAGAGAATAGGTGACAGTGCAAACATCTGTAATCTAGGCTCGCTCGCAGATGGGCTAGACTCTATAAATCACGTTACTACTGAAGTCATCCAAAGGGCGGCTTTCAGATCTGACACTCACTGAGTATCCAATCTGCCACACACCAGAAGTGCAAGTGATCTGTTGTTTGCATCCAGTCTTATCTTCTGACCTAGTGAACATTCAGATTTAGTTCTACCCAAATTGATCATTATAAGCACAGATCACCCAGGGAAGGTCATTTTCCCAACAGCTCATGTGTCTTGCATCTTTTCTTAAGTTTTAGATGTTCCTTTTTTTTTTTTTTTTGCTTTACTCTGGCTCTCTCTCCCTGCTTAACAGATCTGCTGTCTCTTGCCACACTTGCCTCCTCCAAGAGAACTCAGAACAACTCTTCTTTACGGCATGAATGATTAATCAAAGTATTTTAACATTATTAGCATTATGTCATACAGGGAGAGCAATCTTTTCCCCTTGCTTGTTTGCTGTAGTTTTGAACTTCTGTGGAATAACAATGTGGAAGTGTCCAAGGAACAAGAGATAACCGTGACACAAAGAGCAAACAAATGCTAAACCAGTACGAAGCTTTGCTGCTTCCATCACTGTAATTAATAGCAAATTAATTGTTGCTGACAGGTCCCTTAAATGATAAGTTCCCTGCTACCTTTTCAGATTCTCTTTCTAGCTCTAAAAAGGTTGACAGTACAATTACAACTTGGGGCATTTCTCTGTGGATCTGAAGAAGTGGGGCCTCTTGCTATAGAGATGTCGCACTGTGGGCACCATCTACAGAAAATATATTTTTGAATTGCAAAATGTTTAACAATTAGTAGCCTTACATAGAAATAAGTGAATGATTTCAGTTTATAATCAAAGTAATGCAAACCCCCTCCCCCCCAATTAATTAACCTGGGTGAATGGGAAGCAAGAGAGGTTACACTACAGTAAAGATGTTTACATGAACATACAGGCATAAAAATGGATAAATTGATTGAAATAAAAGGAAAAAGAACCCAGTCAGCCATGTGCCTCAGGCCACAGTGCTGGGTTGCAGGAAATGTAGGTCTGTCTGATGTGTTAAGTTATTGCACAGTAGAATCCCAGGAATAATGATTTAAAAAAAAAATACCATTAATTACTTTATCAATTTCATTTGAACCTTGCTAATCAAATAGCAAGTGAGTCTGCCATCCTTCCCTAGGAGCGTGTAGTATAAGCACAGAGCTGTACACCCCCTTGAAGGGAGTACACACCTTCAGATTGGAGGCACAGACTGCTAGCTGTTCTCTGGTTTCCTGCTGGGTCCTACTTGATCAATGCATGTCCTTCCTTCATAGGACCAGCATGGGGTCAGGGCACAAGCAAGATAGAAAAAGAGTGTTTCTGGGATACAGGAGCCCAACACTTGCAAGAAAAATATTGCATATTTTAATAGGGTTCCCTGCTCTATAAAAAGAAATATAAGCAATTGCTATGACCAGCTAGGGCAGAACTGCTGCTCTAACCATAACCAATCAGTTTCACCCCAGCATCTCCTAAAGGTGGCACTGTGGTTGTAAGTGCAGCCCCTTTTCTAGTATTGGCTAGGAAGGTAGGAGTCTGTAGTGGGTGGAAGGATTGGTGTTTTTGCTTTGTGTAGTCTGGATCACACATACACACTAAGAAAATAATGAGACCTGACTATGTTTTACATGAAAATATGAAAAGCTATATTTTTCTCTATGATAACTGCTCAGACGCATATAAGAACGTCTGTGACAATAACAAACAAAACAGGTTATTCGAGCACGAATGAGCAGCGTGAATAATCTTCCCCAGCAAAAAGGAATAATAGCCCTGATTTTCAAAGCCCTATGCGCGTAAATCCGGAGGATTTCCGCGCGTAGGTGGGGTTACTCGTGCCGGACCTATTTTAGAAAGGCCCAGTGATGGCGTAAAGCCCCGGGATGTGCATATTTCCTGGGGCTTCGAAAAAGGGGAAGGGCAGGGAGGGGGCAGGGTGGGTGTGGAGTGGTACGTGGCGGGGCAGGGCCAGAGGCCTCCGGCACAGGCTGCCGGCGTGCGCAACTTGCGTCTGCCCAAAGGCAGGCGCAAGAGGTAAAATAAAGGTTCGGGGGGGTTTAGGATGTGGCTAGGGGGCGGGAGGGTTAGGGGAAGGGGAAGGGAGATTAGGTTAGGGGGTTAGGAAGTTCCCTCCGAGGCCACTACGAAATCGTAGCGGCCTGGGAGGGAACAGGGGAAGGCCGCAGGCATTGGCTCATGCAAGATGCACTAATGTGCACTCCCTTGCGCGCGCTGACCCCCAATTTTATAACATGCGTGCACCTGCGCATACATGTTATAAAATCGGGCATCCATGTGTGCGAAGCTGGGTAGCGCACGCACAGGGACGCCCGTGCATAGGTTTTAAAATCTACCCCAATATGTATACAAATGGCCTAGCAAGAAGTGGTCACTTTCCTATAAAAATACCCTCTATCGTTTCAGAAGTGTGACGGCTAGCGGGTCTCTTTGAGGGCTGAAATGGTATTGGGAGCTCCGGGTCTTTGCAGAGTTTGTCATGCTGATCTCTCTCGGTTCAACTCTCGGCAGGAGTCTGCCCTTCCTCTTGGGTGTTAGGGTCTTATGTCTTTGGGTGGCACATGCGCTGCTTTGTTTCTTGATGTACCAGCTCTCCTTGAGGTACTGCCAATCTAACTGATAAGAAAAAAACTACTGCATGTTTCAGGACTACTCTGAAATGGTGTATTTCTTCAGTACTTGTATTTTATTCACTACTTCTATTCATCATTTTGTACATCATTCTCCCTCACATGTGGGACCACTAACCCTGCACTTTTTCTAAATCTAACACATTCTGGTGGATGCTAGAACAACAACAAAATCAGCATCAGTATCATCAGTGTCATGTAAATAAGAGCAATCATATAACTATTATTTCAGAAGCAAACCACACTGCAAAACTATTACCAAAATAAATAAGAATGTGAGCATCCCAAAAGCAAAAAGCACACTTGTACGTATAGGGTCTATAAATCTGTGTGCAGTTTATACTATATCTATAATCCATTTCTTAATGAAGAAGTTTTACCATAAACTAAATCTGGGAAAATGCCAGGTATTTTCCAGCTTTTAGCTTCAGCAGAGCTGCCAGCCAAGGGTAAGATTTTAGCTCCCTAATTGCCAGCTGGTTTGCTTTCTCATCTAAGTGGTCTTCTTATTTTCTGACTAGGTCTTGTCTCCATCTTGTATTTTGTGTTTATTTATTTATTTAAAGACTTTTATATACCGAAGATCATGTACTAGTACATATCGCTTCGGTTTACAGATAACCAGCATTAGAATTACCATATACATGGTGTACATAGAACAATAAACAACCTTGAAGTGTTCCAGGCTGCTTCTAATCAGACTAGGGAAAGGGAGGCTATAAAGGGAAGGCTGTGACACAATACGTTTTTCAGTGAACTCAAGCACAAAGCTGCATCCTATAACTATGAATCAACATAACTATATTTCTCTCTCATAAGAAGCTAAATTAATCCTTTGCATGATACATCAAAGTGATTTCCATAAAACCTATCCCTTATCACTAATACAAGGTCACACAGTATCAGGGCTTTATCAGTGCCAAGTCTCACAAACCCTGGCATGGATTCTTTGAATTGGTAGGAGTGGGGGAAAGGAGAAAAAGGATATTCTTCCAGGACCCAGGGTGTTGTGTAAGTTTCTCAAGTATTTAAATGTTTCAGATTACTAGTGCCAAATAACCAGACAGCCAATCGGGTTGAGTGCTCTAAATTAAAAGTTTACTGTTAGACCTGGGCTGTGGTAATCATTTGGCAGCAAACATACCTTCTTCAAGTTACATCTATGACCAGTCCACAAACTTCAAACTTAATCTGTGTAAGTGTCCCAGGGTTCCCTGTTTTACAAAGAGGTGGAAAATAAGATACCCTGGGTGGAATGGGGGCTCCTGTCTCTGGTAGTTCTTCTTTTTCAAAATACCTGTGGTGTACTGCTTGACTCTACCACTTCTCTCTGTTCTGTCCTCTCAGGGTAGAGACATCTGTGAAGGGGTCTCCTGTCTCTCCTCTTTTCTCTCCATATTTCCTCTTGCAAACTCCCAGTTCTTCTCTCAGATGTTACAATGGATTTTTCAGACAGAAAAATCTCAAAACTCCAAAGCTCACACTCAGGCCAATACAGAACAGTGCACTCAGCCGAGTGCACCACTTAGCCCCCATTTGACCACGCGTTTTAGATGCACTATTATTACCCCTTGTACTGTAAAGGGTAATAGTGTGTGGAAAACGAATGGCCAACCTCCCCGAAACTAATAGCGCTCATCACATGCAAATGCATGTTGATGAGCCTATTAGTTATTCCCCCGGAATACTGAAAGTAAAATGTACGGCCAAGCCACACATTTTACTCTCAGAAATTAACGCCTGCCCAAGGGCAGGCATTAACTTGAAAACACTGGGAAAAGTGTACAGAAAAGCAGAAAAAACTGCTTTTCTGTACACCCTCCGACTTAATATTATAATGATATTAAGTCGGAGGCACCAAAAATACAAGATCTGCCCGCAGGTCAGCAGGTTCGAAAACCGACGCAGGTAAACTTAAGCGTCGGTTGTCAGACCCGCTGACAGCCACCCCTTCCGCTAATAAGGCTAGTGTCCCTAGCGCGTGGCCTAATTTGAATACAAAATCACGCACCCAGGAGAGGTGCCTGAGCACGCGTCGAGAGAGCGGGCGCTCGACTCGAAGCGCCCGCTCTCCCGCAATTATTATTGCATTGGCCTGACCGTAGGGAAAGACAAATCCTCCTCCTTCCCCACTCCGCTCTTGGGCAGAAAGGGTGGGCACAAAACGTCCTCCTGAAATCAAAACATGATCAAAAACTCCAAAAATACTCAAAAATACAGAGATGCCACAATCAAATCACTGATGTGAATCAGAAAAATGTTGGTTTTCCTTCCTAAACTCACTCAGCACAGGAATTTCAGCAAGGACTGAGCAAGGATAGGGGAGCTAACAAAACAGATCTTTCTCCTTCACACTTGAAAAAAAAAAAAAATCCCATATTGAAAAGCGATTTAAGAAAGCTTGAGGGGGGGGGGGGGTCGAAGGTTTGGCAGCTGGGATTCAATGCCATGAAGTGCAGAGTCGTGCATCTGGGGAGCAATAATCCAAAAATGCTATATGCGAAGGGGGTAATAGACTATTGTGCACCAACCATGAGAGGGAGCTTGGGATAATGGTGTCTGGCAATCTGGAGGTGGCAAAGCAATGTGACAAAGTGATAGCTAAAGCCAGAAGGCTGCTGGGCTGTATAGACAGAGAGATATCCAGTTTATTTATTTATTTATTTATTTATTTGTTCAGTTTTATATACCGTCATTCGGTGCAGCCATCATAACGGTTTACAAGAATCAAACAGAAAACAGATAATTAAACATAGCTGCAAAAATAACAGTGGGAGGGATGGAGGGAAGGGGGAGAGGGTGGGGGTGGAAAAGGGAGGAGAAGGAAATAAAGGGAAAGGATGATAGTAATAGTATTGGGATTTAATCATCTTAGGGGTGGACTCCTAGCGTTGTTTCTTATAAGTTCATATTGCTAAGACTATGGTCGATGCCAGTTGTTGTTTCTGTTACTCTCTTGCAAGGGTTTGGTTGGTAGTAAATTAAAGGAGGTGATAATGCTCTTGTACAGGTCCTTGCAGAGGCCTCACCCTGAATACTGTGCTCATTTCTGGAGACCATACCTTAGAAAGGATGGAGACAGGATGGAAGAAGTAGAGAGAAAAGCAACCAAAATGGTATGGGGTCAGTATCGGAAGACTTATGAGCAGAGGCTGAAGGATCTAAATATGTATGCCCTGGAGGAGATGAGGTACAGGAGAGATAAGATACAAACCTTCAGATACCTGACTCCTCCTCCTTCGCGGCTGGAATGCCGCCGGCGCTGCCACTCTTGCTCGAGGCCCTGAGCTGCCAGCCCGATGCTGTTGACCCCTGCACCTTCGCTGCCGACTTCTCCTGCACCTGGCATCCTTCTCCTGCACCCGGCGTCCTTCTAGGCGCATGCACGCCTCTTTTCTTTATTTAAAGGGCCCGCAGCAGGAAAGTGCCCGTGGCCTTCCACGATGACATCACTGCCTAGGGACTACATAAGGCTGGTCCCTGCCTTCAGCGAGTGCCTTGCTCCTTGCTCCTGAGAAGTAGATTGCCATTCCTGAGTTCCTTCTATGTTCCTTGTCTTCCTCCTTTTTCCCTTGGACTGCTCTTGGCTTTGACTTGGACCAGATTCTGACCTTCGCTGTACGCTGCCTGCCTCGACCCTTGCCTGGAACTTGACCATGAGCTATGTTGCCTTCCTTGATCCTTGCCTGGATCTCAACCTCAAGCTTCATCGCCTGTTCCTGACTTTGACCTGTGCCACTGTGTCTCTTCTTCCACCCGGACATCCATCTCCGAAGAGGCCCCATGTAAGTCCAGCCAGTCCCGGCACCTGAGGGCTCAACCTAAGGGGAACGTTGGCTGGTAGTGGAGAAACTCCAGCAGGGCCTTTGCTTTCCATCAGCCTCGCCTACCAATGGTGGGGACCAGTGGGGCTCCTCCCCACAGGTAGCGCCAACTCCCCCTCGATCCAAGGGTCCACCAGCATAACACCCAGTGGGTCATTACATATAGAACTAGGAATCATGAAATGAAACTCCGGGAGTAGGAGGGGGGGAGGGAGGGGAATGATTCAGAAGCAAAATATTAGAAAATATTTCTTCACGGAGAGGATAGTGGATGCCTGACATGCCTTCCTGGAAGAGGTAGTGAGAACAAAACAGTAAATTCAAAAGAGCATGGGATAAACATTGCGGATCCCTAGAGGCTAGAGGTTGGAAATGAAGAAAGGGGTGCATGGGGATAACCTGCATGGAGTAGCAAGTCCTACCTTTAATGGAAGGAATGAGAATAATGTGCATGGAGTGGCAGTTACTACCATGAACAACTTGCTGGGCAGACTGAATGGACCACTGAGTCTTTATCTGCTGTCATTACTATATTACTATGTTATGTTACTATGTTAAACAAAACAAAAACGGAGAGGGATAAATGAATCTTCCAATCAGTTATTTATTCAAAAAAGAAACGTCAAATGAGCAGAGACGGTATCATAACTGGAGTGCCAGGCCCCGAGGAGCGGGAAGCGCTGAGAGGGAGTCCAGGTGAAACAGCGCCCACAATGGGCCCCAGGCAGTAGCAGCCTTAGCGGCACTGTAAATTGTAATCACATACCGTCACACTCATAAAGTATTATTTTACTTTTACCTTTACCTTTAGAAAAAATATTCTTATTTTTATAAAAAGACTGATACTTGATTCTATAAACTACTCATTATCCACACTAAAAAAAACTACAAAATACTTAGCTCATATAATCCAGCGTTCAATAATTTTGCTGTTCAAAATGTCCCCAACACGGACCATGTTTCGGCCATCCGGCCTTCATCAGGGGATACATTTAATATCAAACATCACCAAAACGCCAAAACTTGAGCTGAGTGTTATGGCGCCATTTGTGAAAGTGATTTGTGAGAACCACATATCTTAAAGAAGGATGTGGTTATGTGAAGACGTTTTGGCGTTTTGGTGATGTTTGATATTAAATTTATCCCCTGATGAAGGCCGGATGGCCGAAACATGGTCCGTGTTGGGGACATTTTGAACAGCAAAATTATTGTACGCCGGATTATATGAGCAAAGTATTTTGTAGTTTTTTAGTGTGGATAATGAGTAGTTTATAGAATCAAGTATCAGTCTTTTTATAAAAATAAGAATATTTTTTCTAAAGGTAAAGGTAAAAGTAAAATAATACTTTATGAGTGTGACGGTATGTGATTACAATTTACAGTGCCGCTAAGGCTGCTACTGCCTGGGGCCCATTGTGGGCGCTGTTTCACCTGGACTCCCTCTCAGCGCTTCCCGCTCCTCGGGGCCTGGCACTCCAGTTATGATACCGTCTCTGCTCATTTGACGTTTCTTTTTTGAATAAATAACTGATTGGGAGATTCATTTTTCCCTCTCCTTTTTTGTTTTGTTTTGCAAAGATTTGGAGAGGAGTCTGCTTCTGCGGTTGTGATTTATAAATATGTTACTATGTTAGGCATCACCAGTCCTGGGTGCTTTTGAATTGTGGTCACCCTGAGATTTCTGTTGATTAGTGGGGGGCAGGAGGTAGGGGAAGCAAAATGCTTTCCTTTGTCCATCCTTCCCGCTAATCCAAACTCTCTCTCTCTCTCTCTCTTTTTTCCCTCCTCATTCACCATCATTTTTCCCCATTCCAAGGATGACCCCCAGCATTCCTCCCCTTCCTCTCTCCCTGACCCCAGCATCCTCTTTGCTCCCATCTTCCTATAAGTCACAGCTCTTGACTTCTGCATCCTCACTCTACCCTCAGTTGAGTCCCAAGTCCTGAAATGACAGCTGAAGACTGACTTGTGTCTGTTGCAGCCCCTCTCCAGTTTCTCCCCATATGGTGCTGGCAGTGTGTGCTGCAGGCTCATCTCTTTTCTCCTGTTCTCTGCTGTCTTCCTGAGGAAGGGGAGGGGGTGATATTGGAACAAATACTGCAGAACAGAAAACAATTTCTCTTCCCCTTTTCTAGCCTTTGCCCTCCTGTTCCCTACAGGTTTTCTGAAGGGGAGGGGCTATAGCAGCAAACAGAAAGGCTAGGAGATTTCTATTATTTCTCCAGAGACCTGACAATTGATACAAATTTCTGGAGTCTCCAGCTGAAATAAAATCTGGAGAGAGTTCCCAGGTTTGGGCATCATCCGCTCTTGAGCAGGCAGGAGCTCACCACTGCAGCAGCCTCCAATGGGGGTGCTGTAGCAAAATAGTATTCTCTCTCCTACTTCACTCACAGGTCCTAATACTAGGGCCAATTACTAGTGGAGATCCCCATGAGGTCAGTAGGGAACAGCTCTGCAGCTCCGTGATCTTCTATTTTTGTAGCAAATATGTATTAAAGAATATGCCCTTGATAAATGTTTTGGAATTACTATTAATTGGATATTAAAGGACAAAGTAATTCATGTTTGCTATTTGATGAATTAGGATGGTAAACAAATGGAACAGCTTCCCAGAAGAGGTGTTGAAGACAATGATGGTAACAGAATTCAAGAAACCTGGGATGAGCACAGAAGATCTTTAATTGCAAAGAAGTGAGTAGAAAACCAGAGATCAACTGAGGCCTACCAGGAATGAAATAGGGCAGACTAGATGGGCCTTACTGTTCTTATCTGCCATCATACTCTGCGTAGGTGCTCAAGGCTTTTACAATCTCGATTCAGTGTCCCATTGTGAGTTTGATTCTAATCCACACTTTGCCATATCTGGAACACAAACGGAGCTGTTAAACCTTCTGTCCCAATGTATTCCTGAAATTTATGTGACAGAAAAGCTCAAATCAGCTAATTGGATTTGTCTGCTAAGGCTTTCCACAGTGCATAAGGCTCTTCTCCCTAGGTCATACACACTCCGCTAGAAGGCGGCGGCTGAGCTGAGTGTAATTAATCTAATCCAGCGAGTGTGTTTCACTGTATGAGCACTCTCAGCTTGGAAAAAAAAACAAGAAGACAAACACACAGAGAATGTGAGCGCAGAAACAGGTTTCTTTGTATTCAAACGCACTCCATGGGAATCTGCAGCAGGCCTTAGGTCTCCAGTGTACCCGTAATGGAGTAAACTGGAGCAGGGCTCAAGGGAACGGTCCTTGCCATGCATCTTCACCTGACTGGGTTGAGCAGGCACACACCGATTGATTTTCACCGTGGGAGGGGTAAAATCTGTCCTGCTCCCTGGGTCATTTTTCAGACCAGTGATAGCAGCTGCAGGACAACCCCTGCCACTTCAAGCCTGACATCAGGCTGCCCTTCTGGGCTTCTGCCAAACCTAATAAAATTAACTCAGATGGATTTAATGCTAACAGGCACGAAACCTGGGTTGCCGACCGGTGTGAATGAAAGAGCCGCTCGCCACCTCGAGGAGAGGTACTGGGGGCTGGGATGCGTCTTTCACGCAGCATTAGTAACATCATCTTATAGTGGAATTCTTGTTGCCATGGAAATGAAATTCACATTGTTAGGAATATCACTTGGAGAAAGAATTAAGCCGTTTCATCCTGTCTCAGCCATGCGTCAATTTCTGTGCAATGAAAGGATAAAACTTAAGAGATAAGAAAAGGGTAGGATTGCAAACTGGCTCCATTTTTTTCAGGACAGGGGGGGGGGGGTTTCAATTCTGTTTTAACCCGCTGCCTGCATGGATTTTGCTTTTACTGATTTCCCTGAGAGAAGAAAACCTAGAAGTTAATGCAGTATGTGGGGTAAAAACCAGAACTGGGTCAGTCTGTCTTGAAAAGCTGGAGTCAGTTGGCAACTCTAGAAAACAGGCAGGTAGGTGACACCTGGGATGTCTGCCATGGAGAAAGTACAGTGAAACAGCTCCTCTCCATCTCAAGACAATTTTAGCTTAAAACAGCCTCCCCAAAAGGAATGGCCAGTAAAAGCTAGCATCCAGTGTTGGGGGAAACAGCTGAATGGGTCTGCAATGGGCCCCAGCAACTGATCAGGCCCCACAAAAAAGGGGATCAGTAGAGATGTGGAAGTAACACAGAAATAGTGAGAGAGAATCTTTGTATAGAAAGCACTATATCACTATTTATACCTCTGTAAGAGGGGGCACTTTTAACTTGGTGTGGGGTTTGGGGTAGGGTAGGTTTGGGGGACTGGTTTTAAATACACAGAGGTATGAACAGCAAAGCTGATATCACCAGGGCCGGCGGAAGCACTAGGCGAACTAGGCGGTCGCCTAGGGCGCCAGCTTCCCGGGGGCGGCACTGCCCCGGTAAAATGAAAAGAGCTGCATTAAGCCGCCACCCCCCCCGATAAAAATAAAAGAGCCGCTGCCGGCAGCCCGCCCCAAAAGACCCATCTGACCTCCCCCAGCGGTTCGCGTGCTCCGGGTCTCTCCCGCTGCTCTTTCTTCCCTGCTGCCGTTGCCGCCGGGCTATCAGCACGTTCAAGCCCAGCGGGAACGGCAGCAGTGCAAAAAAAAAAAAAAAAGCTGTGGCATCCGCGGCTGCCCTTTTCTTCCTCCCGCCCCCCCCCCTGACCCGGAACAGGAAGTGATGCGCGGGAAGGAGAAAGAGCGGTGCCGCATGAAAAAAATAGCGGCGACAGCAGCATCGGCCCCCGAGCAATTGAAACAGCCGGTAATCGGGAAAGGAGTCAGCAGCACGAGCCTCCCGCGGCCGATGGGAGTCTTCCTTTTTGGCCTGCGGGGGCTGGAGGAGGAGGCTGTTGCAGCTACCATTTGTGCTGGGGGGGGGGGAGAAAGTGAGTGAGAGAAAGAGAGAGAAGCAGCCAGCCTGCCTGTGTGTGATTGAGAGCCTGTGTGTAAGTGAGAGAATGTATTTGATCGAGAGAGCTGATGTATGTGTATATGTGAGAGACAATGAAAGTGACTGCTCAAGGAGATGACTGATGTGTGAGAGTGTGAGACAGTCAGGGATGTGACTGATGTGTGTGTGTGTGTGTGTGTGTGTGTGTGTGTGAAAGAGAGAAAAAGCATGGAAGTGAGAACTCTGGGTATGTGAGAAAGCATGGGAGTAAGAAGCCTGGTGTTGTGGGGGTGTATGTGAAAGAAAGCATTGGAGTGAGAAGCCTGATTATGTGAGAGAGAGCATGGGAGTGGGAAGCCTGTGTGTGTGTGCATGTATGAGAGAGAGACTGGTTGGTAAGGTGACGGTGTGACTGGTGTGTATGTGAATGTGAGAGAGAGAGAATGTGATTCAGGGAATGAGAAGCCTGTGCACCTGGAGAGCGAGCATGGAAATGAGAGAGAGACTGGTGTGTGTGTGTGTGTGTGTGTGTGTGTGTGTGTGTGTAACAGAGAGAAAGTGATTATGGGAATGAGAAGTCTGTGCATGTGAAGAGAGTGAGCATGGGAGTGAGAACCTGGGTGTGTGTGAGACACAGCATGGGAGGGAGAAGCCTGTATATGTAAGACAGAACAGGTGACTGGTGTGTGTTTGTGTGTATGTGAGAGAGAGAAAGAAAGTGATTATGGGAATGAGAAGCCTGTGCATGTGAAGAGTGAGCATGGGAGTGAGAAAGCTGGGAGTGTGTGAGATACAGCATGGGAGTGAGAAGCCTGTATATCTGAAAGAGAACATGGGAGTGGGAAGCCTGTGTGTGTGTATGCATGAGAGAGATCAGGTGACTGGTGTGTGTGTTTGTGTATGTGTGTGAGAGAAAGAAAGTGATTATGGGAATGAGAAGCCTGTGCATGTGGAGAGAACAAGCATGGGAGTGAGAGACTGGTGAGTGTGTGTGAGAAAGAGAAAGTGATTATGAGAGTGAGAAGCCCATATATGTAAGTAGAACACGGGAGTGGGAAGCCTGTGTGTGTGTATGGCATGAGAGAAACTGTTCAGGAAGGTGACTGGTGTGTGTGTATCAAAGACTGTTTGGGAGATGATTGGTGTGTGAGAGACAGAAACTGGTCATGGGGGCATGACTGGTATGGTGTGTGTGTGAGAGACATGGGCACTAATGAAGAGGACCATGAGTATAGAGCTTAGCCTCTACTGCTGCTTCTGCTGTGTGCTACGGCCTGCATGGAAGAGGGGTAGGAGAGCTGCTGGAGGGGGTAAGTAAAGGTGGCTTTTTAAGTTTATTTTTCTTGATTGACTGCCATTTTAATTATTTAATATTATGTGGTGTCTGCTTTTTTTGTTTGAGCAACAAGTATAGCTTTGGTTTATGTTTATTTTATTTATTTTTATTTATTTATTTATAAAAGTTTCTATACCGTCGATAAGACAAATCATCTCAATGGTTTACATGGCATAAAAATGTCAAATAAGTGTTCTGTTATAAATACAGACTTCGTTATTTTCATTAATGCACAATGTAAGTTAATTGTGTGTGGAGGCGGGGGGGGGGGGGGGGGGGGGCGGCATAGCTGACGTTTCGCCTAGGGCGCCTAATACCCTTGCACCGGCCCTGGATATCACTGAATATTTTCTGTTGTTTGAATCGATGACAAGTACAAGAGGAGTTGATTTGAACAATGCACTCTCTTCCTAGCTTGTTGCACTCTCTACCTAGCTTGTTGGAAGCTAGGTAGAGAGTGCAATGTACAAAGCAACTCCTCTTGTACCTTTCATCAATTAAATAACAGAAAATCTTCAATCATGTCAACTTTGCTGTTTGTAGCTCTGACTGTGCATGTATACCCCCCACCCAACACTGAGTCAAAAGTGCTCCCTCTTACAATGGTATAAATAGAGAGTGACAGAGTGCCTTCTATATAGAGTCAGTCTCTCTCTCTCTCTCCCCCTCGCTCTCTCTCTCTCCAAATTTGTAATCTCTGGGGAAGGATAGATTACTTATGAGCTCTTAAGTAGGTGCCCATGTATAACAAATTTCGTTAGCATAAAAACTCTCTGGATCTATGTATTAAACTATTAGGGTGCCTTTGGTTGGGGAAGGGAGTTCCTTTGTGTTACTTTCCCAGTTGGATTATGGTAATGGCCTGTGATTGGGATTATCTGTCAAACTGTTTCACTAACTCCAGAGAGCAAAAAACATGGCAGCCATGGTCATCTTTGGGAAATCTCTTTTGGAGTGAATAACACCTATAATGAAAGCCTTGGCAGCTTGGGCAAAATTTCAAGTTTTAACTTTTACTTTTTGGGTGATGCATGTTACCTTCAATGAGTACTTGGTTGGTACAAACCAGGCAGGGAGTAAAGATCTAGACAGGAGGTATGTCTGAGGCCTGCCTGGTTTAAAGCAATATCCTTTTCAGTAGCAGCTTCTACTTTGAGCAACAGCCTGCCATTAGATGTTAGGTTAGAGCATAATTAGCTGCACTGTTATAAGAAAGTGAAAACATGGCTGTTTCCGATTGGTAACAAATTACCTTTTCAGGTTTGAGGCATGGGGTTTATTATTATTTCCCTATTAGAACTAATGGTTTTTCTATGTTTGGTTTACATGCATTGTATTTTTAAATGATTATTATAAATCATCTTGGATCAATCTAGTATCTGAAGAAGCAGAACATAAATATTTAAATTAAATTTACTATATCAGAAACATAGAATAGGAAATCAATATGGTCCAGTGATTGAGGCCTCTTGGCAGATTTGGAGTAGAGTTTCTAAATGCATGGAGTCAAAAGAAGTTCCAATATGGAGGAATCAGGAAATAATTACAGCAAGAAATCCATTTTACTGGAAAGTAAGGGATGGATTGAACAACTCAACTGAAAATGCTCATGATCCAGAAAATATTGCTATTCCCAGGCTGTGATCTACTATCTACACAAACCTCAGCTATCTGAAATTGGTTGACGTCATAAGATTCATTATTCAGAAAAACTCCCATTATCTGAAATTATTTTATCAAAATATTTCTATTATCCAGAAAAAAGTTCATTACCCAGAATGACCTTGGGTCTCTGGACCATTCCAGATAAACAGTGCTCTGCTGTATTACAATATGGAACATAAGAACATAAGAAATTGCCATGCTGGGTCAGACCAAGGGTCCATCAAGCCCAGCATCCTGTTTCCAACAGAGGCCAAAACCAGGCCACAAGAACCTGGCAATTACCCAAGCACTAAGAAGATCCCATGCTACTGATGCAATTAATAGCTGTGGCTATTCCCTAACTAAACTTGATTAATAGCCGTTAATGGACTTCTCCAAGAACTTATCCAAACCTTTTTTGAACCCAGCTATACTAACTGCACTAACCACATCCTCTGGCAACAAATTCCAGAGCTTTATTGTGCGTTGAGTGAAAAAGAATTTTCTCCGATTAGTCTTAAATGTGCTACTTGCTAACTTCATGGAATGCCCCCTAGTCCTTCTATTATTCGAAAGTGTAAATAACCGATTCACATCTACTCGTTCAAGACCTCTCATGATCTTAAAGCCCTCTATCATATCCCCCCTCAGCCATCTCTTCTCCAAGCTGAATAGCCCTAACCTCTTCAGCCTTTCCTCATAGGGGAGCTGTTCCATCCCCTTTATCATTTAGGTTGCCCTTCTCTGTACCTTCTCCATCGCAACTATATCTTTTTTGAGATGCGGCGACCAGAATTGTACATAGTATTCCAGGTGCGCTCTCACCATGGAGCAATATAGAGGCATTATGACATTTTCCGTTGTATTAACCATTCCCTTCCTAATAATTCCTAACATTCTGTTTGCTTTTTTGATTGCTGCAGCACACTGAGCCGACGATTTTAAAGTATTATCCACTATGATGCCTACCGTAGATCTTTTTCCTGGGTGGTAGCTCCTAATATGGAACCTAACATCATGTAACTACAGCAAGGGTTATTTTTCCCTATATGCAGCACCTTGCACTTGTCCACATTAAATTTCATCTGCCATTTGGATGCCCAATCTTCCAGTCTTGCAAGGTCCTCATGTAATGTATCACAATCCGCTTGTGATTTAACTACTCTGAATAATTTTGTATCATCCGCAAATTTGATAACACCACTCATCGTATTCCTTTCCAGATCATTTATATATATATTGAAAAGCACCGGTCCAAGTACAGATCCCTGGGGCACTCCACTGTTTACCTTTTTCCACTGAGAAAATTGACCATTTAATCCTACTCTCTGATTCCTGTCTTTTAACCAGTTTGTTATCCACGAAAGGACATCGCCTCCTATCCCATGACTTTTTAGTTTTCTTAGAAGCCTCTCATGAGGGACTTTGTCAAACGCCTTCTGAAAATACAAATATACTACATCTACCGGTTCACCTTTATCCACATGTTTATTAACCCCTTCAAAAAAATGAAGCAGATTTGTAGGCAAGATTTCCCTTGGGTAAATGCATGTTGACTGTGTTCCATTAAACCATGTCTTTCTATATTCTCTACGATTTTGATTTTGAGAATAGTTTCCAGTATTTTCCTGGCACTGAAGTCAGGCTCACTGGTCTATAGTTAACCGGATTACCCCCGGAGCCTTTTTTAAATATTGGGTTACATTGGTCACCCTCCAGTCTTCAGGTACAATGGATGATTTTAATGATAGGTTACAAATTTTAACTAATAGATCGGACATTTTATTTTTGAGTTCCTTCAGTACCCTAGGATGCATACCATCTGGTCCAGGTGATTTTCTACTCTTTAGTTTGTCAATCTGGCCTACTACATCTTCCAGGTTCACAGTGATTTTGTTCAGTTCGTCTGACTCCTCACCCCTGAAAACCATCTCCGGAACTGGTATCTCCCCAACATCCTCATTAGTAAACACGGAAGCAAAGAATTCATTTAGTCTTTCTGCAATGGCCTTATCTTCCCTAAGAGCCCCTTTAACCCTTCTGTCATCTAATGGTCCAACCGACTCCTCACAGGTTTCTTGCTTCGGATATATTTTAAAAAGTTTTTATTATGAGTTTTTGCCTCTATGGCCAGCTTCAATTCAAATTCTCTCTTCACCTGTCTTTTCAATGTTTTACACTTAACTTGACAATGCTTATGTGTTATTCTATTTCCTTCAGATGGATCCTTCTTCCAGTTTTTGAAGGATGTTTTTTTGGCTAAAATAGCCTCTTTCACCTCACCTTTTAACCATGCCGGTAATTGTATTGCCTTCCTTCCACCTTTCTTAATGCGTGGAATACATATGGACTGCGCCTCTAGGATTGTATTTTTAAACAATGTCCATGCCTGTTGCATACTTTTAAACTTTGCAGCTGCACGTTTCAGTTTTTTTCTAACTATTATTTGAGTTTTCTAACTATTTTTTGAGTTTACGAGAAGGCTTTGGCTTAATTTGTAGGACAATGGCCACCACTTCTTTTGGCAGTTCCACAACTTTCTTTCAGATTTAAGAAGCAGAGCAGCAGGGGTGCTCTGCTCCAGCCCCGCCCCCTCAGGAAGCCTATAGAGAAGAAGAAGTGAGGGAGTTAGAGTGGAGCAGACAAAGCAAAGAACAGCCACTCTGCTCTCTATAGCACCCCCTTCTCTCTTGTTCTATAGGGAACAGGAGGGGGGCGGGAGAATACTGAAGCAGACATTGCAGAGCAAAGAGCAAGTACAAAATATTAGCACAAGTCTGAAACTCTTGAGCACCAGTGTCAGGCTTCAACCCTGGCTTTGATGATTAGTAATGCAGTTCACAAATTTCAAACTTGTACTAATTTAACCTATTTTTGTGTCTATCAGCCAGGGCTTAATTACTAGCAAAACAACTCAGATTGGCATTCCGCCTCTTTTTTCTGGAACTCAAGGAGACAGAGCAGAGCCTGCAGTGGAAATCTGTCCTGGCACCCTTGCAGAAAAGGGGTAGAGCTGATGTAGGCACGGACCATTTCTTGCTCCCACCCCAGAGGAAGCAGAGCCCAGTGTGTTGGAGTTGAGACGGAAGCAGCCACATGGCTTTAATTGTTGTGCAGTTTGTTGGCACTGTTGAGGAGGCAATGAGGGAGCATGGTCAAATCCAAGAGACAGGAGATGAAAGCCTGTTAGCCCCACTGCTTCTGCTACTACTAGGTGTGTTCACATATGTAGGGGAGAGTTCACACCTGAGGGGGGGGGAGGATACAGGGCTAAATGGTCCATGCCTACATCAGCTCTACCCCTTTTCTGCAGGGGTGCCAAGACAGATTCCCACTGCTGGCTCTACTGTCGCCTTGAGTTCCAGAGAAAGGAGGCAGAAGGTTATTCTGGCCCTTCTCTTTCCCACAGGTAATACCCAGCCCTGGCCCCCCACCCTACCTCCCTCCCTACTTTGCCTCTCTCCCCCACAGTTTCAGTTCTACAAATTAAGCTCTGACGGAGGAGTTCTTTGTTGAGTAAGGGATCTAGATGGGATTTGGGAGAGGCACACCTGGGTTTTGGTTAATTATTTAGATAAATGGGGATTAAATCCTGCGTCATCTTCTGGAGGCTGTGCTTTGTTATTGGTGGGCAGGGAGAATCTAAAAGACAACCTTGAAACATTAAGGACAAGTTGGGAAAGAGAATTTGATACTGGATTGGATGAGACTAGTTGGAAAAATGTCTCAACGTTTTGTTATGAACATGTTAGAGACAATGATGTCAAATGAATTGTATATCAAACATTGCATTGGTCATATTGAACCCATTAGAATTAGTAAGATTAATTAAATCTTTTCTGCCTTGCATTGGAGTGGTTGCGGCATAATTGGTTTATTTACCAAAGTCCTGTGATTAATACACTTTAGAATAAGGTGTTTGATCTTTATTTCAAGTGCCTCTGGGTTCCCCTATATTGACTTTGTATGGTATTTCATTACTGCCAGTAATAAAACAGAATTTATGAAAACGGGAAAAAATTGTAATTATTTATGGATAATGTCTGCTATTAAGGCACTGGAAAATTGTTACTGTAGATCTTTTTCAAGAATAGCATAATTAGATTTCTGTCACTATTTAATATGGAAAATGAATAGCTAGGATGAATGATAACTTTGAAATGTTTAGTACAGTATGGTCCTTCTTCTTTGATAATTAGTACCAATAATTAGTTTAAAAGAATGTTAATGATTAAGAAAGAGGTACCAATTAATAGCATTCAGCCAGTTGTAAAACTAAATGCTAAATTGATTGCATACGGTAATATTTGGGATAATAGAAGAACACAAATCTGAATATATGGGGAATGGGGGAAGGGTTATTTTTGGTTTAATTGGTATTAAGAGAGGTGTTTGGGAAATATATATATTGTACAATATTGTAATTTTAAATATTTCCAAAGATGTGTGTTTGTTTATATGCTGGGAAAAGAACCTTACAATAAAAATGGTTGAAATACACACTCATCTGTTCTCTGCTAGATTCAGAAACTGCAAGCAAATACATTTCTAGTGTGACCGGACCCCCTAGTCCATCACCATATGCCTTAGTTCCATTTCCCTTGTCTATAACATCTTGAGCTATCCATCCCCTCTTGCCCTCCTTCCACCTAAGTGAGCAGGGATTGATTACTCATGGCCTTTATAACAGCCATTTTGTGGTTTAAGGTGTGGCTGGTTTCATTTTAGAGCAGATACCAGAGAAGCAAGATATAGGATTTTCTTCCTCCCTGCTGAGGCCTCCTGCCTCATTAGATTTCCCCTGTTTTAGTAGGAGACTGGCCTCTGGCACAGCCTGACACAGGATCCATAATTATTTAGTTCAGTAAGGTAGATTTTTGTGGCTTTCCCTTTGGGGCAAAAGGGCTCTCAAGCCAGAGGACTGAAGATCCTTGAGTACCACTCTACTCCCTAGAAGGGCAAGACCAGTGACAGATCTTTCTGAAGGAGATTTTTGATGGCCGAAATGTATCCTGTTTTTTCAAGAAGGAAAATACACTTCTTTTGTTGTGAAGAGGTTTTAAGTCACCCCTCTTCACTGGGAGCCTGGCTGGATAAGCAGGTTCCTTCCTAAAGACTTTTCAACCCGAGAAGTCACCCTTTCAGATCTGCTTAATAGAATCAAGGAAGAGTGAGGAGACCCCTGTCTGGATCTCCACTAATTTGGGACCAGGACACAGGGCTGGGTGTTCAGGAAGATGGTGAACTGTGAGGTAGAATTTTACTATTCTAGTAGGAGACCTCTGACCTAGGAATCCCAGATAAGCCGCAGGGGAGCTTTGAGTGCACAATTTATACCACCATGGGAAGCTCAACCAGTGTGCTGAAAGGAAAGGACACCTATTCACAGTGAAACACTATCTGCAAAAACATCATCTGTACCTGCACAACCAATTGGTAAATGTTTATTTAACACCCAGCACCTGGTCCTGTTTGGTTATTCACAGCATCTCCCTCCAGAGGATGCCACAGTTACAAATACATACAAGGGTCATGCATATGGCCTGATTTTAAAACATGCGCGCACGTAAACATCGGGGGTTACGCGGCCAGCTGGGCCCTGTGCATGCCGCTCGTGTTTTCAGAAGGGCCCGGCCACGCGCGTAACCCCCGTCACGCGGAAAAGTGCCGGGCCTCTAGAAAAGGGTGGGGTGGGGGGCGTGGCAGGTCAATACCATTTGATGCTGACCCGGGGAAGCATGCGCTGGCAGCCGGCCAGCACGTGAAGATTACTTACTGCTCCAGAGGAGCAGTAAGTAGGAAAATAGAAAATTTTGGGATAGTTAGGGTAGGTTTAGGGGGCGGGGAGGAGAGGGGAAGAGGGAGGAAGGATAGAGTTAGGGGTAAGAAAAGTCCCTCCCAGTCCGATGCACGCATGTTATAAAATCGGCGTGTCCATGTGCACGCACGCGCCGGGAACCGCGTTCACATGGACATGCATGCGCGGGTCTTCAAATCAACCCCTAAGGTTTCTTTGATTGTCTGGGCCATAGACAACAGTCTCCCCCCATAGAAAGAATCCCCCCCAGGGATCAAGGGTCAAGCTGGGAAGGAGTCAGCTGGCCGGAGCAGCCCCAGAGGTTATAAATGTGATTGTGTACACTTGGGACTAAACACCCTAGGTAAGGATTACACTAACATTTTCAACATAATCAATTAGATAAATGTAAAAAATTCAATTTAGGAAGTGCAATGTGCCTCATCTATTCAGAAAAACAAGGCAGTGTGACATAGTTTTGAAATGCACTCATGTATGCTAAAGTCTGCTTGCACTCTGATTACCCCATCTACCCTCCTCTGACTCATACCCGGGCCGATGCAATAAGATGTGTATTGAGCACCTGTTTTACTAATGTGCGCGCAGTCACATCCCCTGGGCACCCAACGCAATATTTAAATGAGAGGCAGCATTAAAAAGGGTGCACTAACGGAGAACTGAGCGGACGTTGTGCTCATTTATTGCATCCGGAGCCCAATTGCAATGAGCAGGCAATCCTTCTCTTTTTGCTATAATTCACTTCAGCAACCTCAGCAAAATATTAGGCGCCTCTTGCTATGGACGTCCAAATTGTGTAGCAATAAGAAAAGTGAGGGTTTTTTTTAATGAAGTGAAAATATACAATTATTTTTCTCCACCAAAAGCAGTAAATTAAAAGTGTCGCAATGATACTAAGGGGGAAGGCACACTTATCACCACACAGAGAACCTATTTTTTAATGCTTTTCATGAGCCCTTGACAGCAAGCTGAGGCTGGAGTTAAATTTGCTGCCTTAAAAAGTATTTGATGAGTACCTAAAGCTTTACTGCATTGGGGGTAATAGTTAATGTCCTCATCTACATGGAATTAACATCTGACAGGCGCTGTCGGGTTTGCGTTTGTTAGGACGCGCCTTTTGAACATGTTAATCTTATTGCATCCGGCACTAGCCTAGTGCATCTAAAACACGCGTCCAACAGCACGTAAAGCCATGAGCTAGGCTGCACTGGAGGCAGACTCCAATCTTGATACAGTAATGGATCCAGAGCCATTTGCTTTGGCTTCAGGGCAAGAAGTAAACAGAATTTGTTCCAGAGTATGGGTGTATAGTTCAAGTTCCTCCCCAAAACCTGACTCAATATGGTCAATCGGTGGCAAATAAATGATAGGGATGTGCATTCATTTGAAACAAAATGGGAAATTTTATCTAAACTTTCCATTTCATTTCAATTCATTTTTAAAACAAAATGAAAGATAAACAAAATTTTGGTTGTTTTCGTTTTAAACATAAGACTTGCCATACTAGGGCAGAGCAAGGGTCCATCAAGCCCAGTATCCTGTTTCCAACAGTGGCCAAGCCAGGTCACAAGTGCCTGGCAAGTTCCAAAGGGATACGCAGACTCCAAGCTACTTAAGCCAAGAAGAAGCAGCAGATATCTGCAACTCTACCTTAATAATGGTTAATAGACCTTTCCTCCAGAAACTTGTCCAAACCTTTTTTAAACGCAGCTACAATAATAGCTTTCACCACATTCTCTGGCAATGAATTTCAGAGCTTACTTGTGCATCGAGTAAAAAAAAATATTTTCTCTTATTAGTTTTAAATGTATTAACTAGTAACTTCATTGTGTGGTCCCCAGTTTTTGCCACCAATGGCAAAAACAAAACAAAACCCAAACCCTCTCTGGCCTCCCATCCAATCCTCTTACCATATACCTAGATCCCATGGGATTTCCACTAGTGATTCTGGCCAAGTGTTAGGATCAAGCTATGTAGAGTAGAGGAGAGTACGTTTTGTCACAGCATCTTCACTAGCATGTGACATCCCTAGTTTCAGTGCAGCATTTTTGATTTGGAGTCGGGTAGGAAGGATTTGATTTTTCCTAGCTCCCCTATCCTCATTTAGTTAATTAATTTGAATTTGATTGCACACCTTTTGGAGCGAACCATCAACCACTGGCTCTTGTGCTGAGTGGGTTAGGAAGCAAGAAAACCACATCTGACTCGTGCCCTGTGGTTAGGGGAGGGGATCTCAGTGCTTTGAGTGTTTTGGGGTACATGTGGAAGCGCTGTGATTTTTATTTGAGAGGATGCTTTTGTCCGCCCTTCCTGCCCATGAGTAGGGATGAAGAATCTATTTTTCCCTTTTGCATTCATTTTGGATTTCTTGGTCTGATGGATCCCTGTGACTTCTAAGAGGAGGTTGGGAGAGTGAAAGAATACCAGTGATGTACAGGGCATGAAATGTTGTTTCTTTTGTTTCAGGTTTTTTTTTTTTTCAGGATTTGTTTTGTTTAGTGTTTATCAAACCAAAATAAACATTACATTTAGGGAAAAAGGCTGGAGAGGAGATCTGAAGACACCCCCCCTTTTTTGGGCAATAACGGAATGCTTTCCATAACATGATGTTGATGGCAAGTCTTGTCTTGTGGAACAGAGGGTTTTTTTTTTCCTATTTGGGAGCTCGTCTTCAAAGGATACGTAGCGAAGTTCCCAACTAAGTGTAAATTCCAGGCCTTTCTTCAATGTTTTCTATACATATTCAGCATCTGTGATTGTTTGTATCCGAGACACCCTAATAGCTTAAGGAGGTTGAAATTTGATAATGGGGGATGTGGAGGGAGGGCAGAGAGGTTGGTTTAGGGCTTTCAAATTAAAGATCTTTTTTATTTTTTTTCACTAATAGTCTTATTATTCTCCGTTCATGGCTTGGGTGCATTAAGAACCAAATGTGCCTTGGCCTTGTTTTCATATTTTATTAATTGCAGTTTGTTTTTGTAATAAGGGTTGGGTGAAAGCAGAAGCAGGATGGAAAAGAGGTGGGGGAAGGAATTGAAAAAATGTATTACCGTTTTGATGTGGTGGAAGTGATGAATATTTGATGCTTCAGGCTACTGCATATTGTATGCTGTCAACTGTTCCATTTCTTAATAAAGACGTTTTACCATAAATTAAAAAAAAAAAAAAATCAAAAACAAACAATCCCCTCCCCTGCCCTGCCTCTCCCGGACTCTATCCAAGTGCAGATTTCCAAGTGAGAAAGGGGCACCAGCTAGGGCCAGACCCAGGGCCATCTGTGTCAAGTGTTTTACAGCCATAAAGCAATACAGACTTAAAACTTAAGTTTGGCGGCCAGATTGCTTTAATACTGTAAAACAATTTGGCACTGCCTGGCTCTGAACCCGAGGCCATCCGTGGCAAAATGCAGAATAGCAAATGTTTGTGAATACATAAAATAAAAATGTTTAAGTCAGAGCCAGTAAGGCAGGAGTGACGGAGGAAATGCTCTGGGGAACGTTGTAGGGAGGCCAGAGGTGCTGGTAAACCAGCGCACACTATTTACCGAACTGAAAAATCCAAATCATTTTAGGATCTTTTGGAATGAGTCCATTTTTTGGTTTGTTTCATTTGGAATGAACTGGAAATGGACTGATAAATTCCAAGGAAAAATAAAATAAAAACTGAAGAAGACGAAGGTCCCTATTAATGCATTAATTCAGGGTACTATAAATGTGAAACACACCTTTAGCGAATCATAGTATTAATATTAATATAAAGCAAAGGATTCCACTGTGGTCTGCGTGTCAGCTTGGTCTGGAGCTCAGAGTCTAATTGAATAAACTGAATTTTCTCCTTTTTCAGAAAAATATAATAATGATAGTATTACATCGGATTAATGTAGTGACTTTCATTCAAGCAGGACCCAAATGAACTTTGGATTCTAACATATTGAAAGTGTTCTATATATAAATATAGATAGATAGATAGATAGATAGATAGATAGATAGATAGATAGATAGATAGATAGATGCAGTCACCTTTTCGGGTGGATGTGGTTTAGCAGTTAGATCTGGCACCTGCATTGCACAAAAGATAAACAATGTTTTACTAATTATTGCTGGCTAAATAGAAGTAGAGGCTAGGATATAAGGATGCATTGCCCTAGATCTTACAATGTCCCTGACAGAGGGGGCTTGAGTTTGTACCCTTGGCTTGTATTTCAGTACTAGCACCATTAGATCATCCACTCCTCCTTGTATAGACCAGTGAGGAAGTTTGGACTAGCACCTATCACATAGGAGACTGCAACAGTCAGGGGGATACGGAAGAGGAACAGACTGATCTACGTGTATATGTTCAGCTAATAAATGAAGTGGGCTGGCATTCTTGTCCACTCATGTTTCAAAGCTGCAGTGACATTTTGGTTCTTTTTTTTTTTTTAATCTATCGGTGTCTCTCCACTGGACTCTGTTCCGTATTGTAAGAAACCAAGAGGTCGATGTTCAGTCACTAGCCAGATTGCAAAGTTAGCTGGATAAACGTATTTGGTTAGCTTTGGAGTAATGTTCAATAGTGCAGTGGCACTTTTGAATCTAGGGAGCTATCTTAACATAGTTGGATCCAGCTAACTTTAGGACAGCTCAATGGCATAACCAGATTTAGCTGGTTAACTTAGCCAGTTAACTTAACTCCTCCCAAAAACGACCCCTAAGTTATCTGGCTAAATTTTAGTGGGATAATGAGATACGTAGCTAAAGTTTAGCCAGATAAGTGGCTGAAATATTCAAAAGTAAGCATTTAGCCTGATAACTTGTGAGTTAGCTCGCTAAAACCTCTGAATATGGACCTCTACATTTTTATGGTAGAGGGGGACAGGGGAAAACGTCTATTGCACCATGGTACTTTAATGCAAAGTATCCCCATGTCTCACTGTGTAAAGTTTCTGAGACCTGTACAGCAAGAATTAATATACAAGTAAGTTGTGCGATACCTGCTTTAGGCAGACCAGCTACAGCATTGCAGAAGCTAGCGACAGCTTCGTGTGTGAGAATATCCCAGACTAGTGAGCCAAAGAGATATCCCACACACAGGATTCTAGATGCGCCTTACAGAAGTTCAGAAAAATACCCGCTGCTACCTCAGCATGCTTGGTGAGCAGATGAAAGAATGGTTCTTTTATTGATTTTACTGTCGCCTTCATCAGACCATTGTAATTAGTTAGATTGACACACTGAAGTGGAATAATATTTTTTATTTTTTTATTTATTTATTTAATGGTTTTATATACCGTTTTACCAACAATAAATGCCGACCAAAGCGGTTTACAATATTTCGAAGCAAAATTAGAACCAAAAAAAAAATAAAAACTTCAGTAAAATCACATAGAAATAAAATAAAGCGGGAATAAAAATACAATAATAATATTATCAATAACATAAAAATAAGGTGACTGGGGTAAGGAGACTGGCTGTTATTATAATAATAGGTTCAAAGTTCAAGGTCATGTTAACAACCAGTGTTGAGGGCCTGTCCAGTGGCTCAAGTGGCAGGTGGGTTTGATTCCTGGGACAGGTTTCTGCTCCCAGGCTGGCCATCCTGTGGATGGACAATTCCGAGCCTGTGGAGAGAGAGTTTCAGATGTTGCTCACTGGCAACATCTAGTGGCCAGAGTTAGCATTCACATTAACTGGGATTTGTGGCCTTTGGCCGAGAACTGTCATAGCAATGGGTGGGCCAAGTTGGGAGGGAAAATACAAAAACAAGGGAAAATGTCTTAAGCACTTGTGAATGAAGGGTTGTGGTACCACAGCTAACAGAAACTGGTTCTGATTGAGCTGGAAGTCCAAAAGGAGCAGGAGGAATCTGCAGGGCCAAAAAAAAATATGTCAGAGTCAGAAACAGAATATGAGAATCCCAAAGCCCATCTTTATCAATTCCCACTACTCCTCCCATTTGAAGTTAGGCAGCCACTGGAATCCGTTCCAAGGGACACAATAACACACTAGTGCACCTATCTAATCTGACCCAGACATCACGCACATATTATAACTCTTCAGGCTCTGAAGACAGCTTAAGAAAAAGACCAAGAGGGCAAAATTAACATTTTCCATTGACCTTTGAAACAGAAATTCTAGTTGCTGGTAAATGGACTGCACTTATCTGAACCTTAAACTGACTGACTGCTTACATTCTCACCAGGTGCAGGAGGCTTGGCAGAACACCACAGCATGACAGTGCTGGCAGCCTTTGCCCCAGAGGAATAGACAAGGTGATAAGACGCTCTGGAAAAAAAAAATGGCCTCCTATCCCTGCTCTCCCATTCCATTAAATCTATTTATTACCACATTGATAGTCTCGCCTACCAAATAAACGAGACTGCCAGCTTTAATTTTCTATCAGTCCTTATATTTCATTTGTGTGGATGGTGCCATCTAGGTGTCTCTCATGGTTTATATAGCACTGGTAACATTAGCAATGTGGCTGTGCTCTTTCTTTGGTATGTGTGGCATGCCTGAGCTGGCACTCTGGATCTATCAGTTAGCACCCAGGGCACTGTCATTTATCGCGTGGAATCTAGTAATTAAACCCATATATTTATTCATTTTTCCCTCAGAAAAATATATATACTGTATATATATTTGATAGATAGGGCCAGCTATGCTAAAGGGTTTTTCTCTTTTTACGTTCATGGGAAAAATGTCTAGTACATTTGATTCCTGGTAGAAAAATGATTGAATCTGCACAAGTTTGAAACTTTGGGCAGTAAAGCCAATTGTCAAGGTTTCAATTATCTCCTCCGCTGTCCTCGCTCTCTCTTATAATGCCACATCCCCTGCTGAAATATTATAGTCTTCTGCAATGCAACCACTCCGAGTTATTTAAACATTATTAGATTGGTAGGCCATGCGAGTCATGTTCCTTCGACATGTATCCTGGGGAAAAACAAATAATTCCATTGGTTCATCTCATTAGAATGGCACATTTCTCCAGATAAACGGAAGCTGTCTTTCCTTGTCCTAATTTTAATTTCTCTAAATGGGAAACATGATAGGGAGCAAGGCAGATCTGTACAGCTTCCGAGTCAGGCAGGAATGTCTGTTTCCTGGCCATGGACTCTCTGATACAGTAACTAACTACCCGAGAATAAAATCATAATGCCATGTTGTGTGTCACTGTATTCGTGTATTTATTTTGATTTATATTCTGCCTTTCAGATTATATTCAGGTACTGTAGGGAAATGCCTCACCTGGTCAAGTATTTGCCAGTTCCTTTTTTCCTTGGCCATTCCAGTGATCTAGTTGTAAACTTCCCGAGCTGTGAATTCTCTTCTGTCCGCTGCATGTATTTGGCCAATGGCTTATAGTTATGGGGTTTCAAGTTATTTGTTTCAAAGAGATTTCACCAGTTGGTAAAGTTCAGGATAAATATACAATGTTAAATAATAAATTGTCACTTCACTTTCTAAAAAACAGAATTTTATTTTAAGAAGAATATTAAGCTGGCAGGAAAGTTGGTTATTTTCAAGTAAAGTAGAATCTCAAATTTTTAAATTTCCCAGTGAGCTCACGTCAACATTAGTTTTAAGTTACTTCTTTAATATTTCAGACACTACACTTTTACAAGTTCTTAAAGGAAACAAATTTCAATAAAAACATTTGCATACAAATATCCAACAATTAACTCTCTCTCTCTTTGGTTTTACTTTTAGCTGCAGTACTCAAGATCAGATTAGTTATATGACTATATAGCAATTAAGTATTACTATCAAGTATAATTACTATTTACTAACTGTGAATATTCCAATTACGTTATCAATTTTGGAACTGATTCTTTGTGTTCTTTTCTTTTTAGAGGCTTCAAGAATCCTGAGAAATGTGATAAATCTAACTCCTTCAAATGAGTATTAATATGACTTCTATTATTTCTGTCTGCATATATTCTCTCTTGCTCCGTTATGTCCCTTTATTTTTCTCTGTTTCTATCTTTTCCTTTACTTTTTTCTCTATATTTGTGTCTTTCTGTATCCTTTATGTGAATTTTAAAAGCCTGGTGTGTGCCAAAACCAAAGATACTTGCACAAGTCAGGCTTGTGCACACTGGGGTAGATTTTAAAAAGCTGCGTGCGGGCGTACATGCGCGCTCACTACCCGGCGCGCACACATGTACACCCGATTTTATAACTTGCGTGCGCAGTTATAAAATCGGATCGGCGCGCGCAAGAGGGTGCACAATTGTGCGCCTTGCACACGCCGAGCCGCGCTGCCTTCCCCTGTTCCCTTCCCCCTAACCTGACCTTCCCACCCATTCCCCTAACCTTTCCTCCCCCTAGCCCTACTCTAACCCCCCCTCCCCAAATTTTTATTTTACCTTTTGCGCCTGCCTCTGGGTAGGCGCAAGTTGCGCACGCCGGCAGCCTGCCAGCACGCGATCCTTCAACACAGTGGCAATGGCTGCTGTCGTGGAGGCCTCTGGTCCTGCCCCACCCCCGCCCCACCATGCCCCTTTAGTAAAGCCCCGGGACTTTAACGCGTCCCAGGGCTTTATGCGCGTCGCCGGGCCTTTTTAAAATAGGCCTGGCGCGGGTAAGACCGGTTACGCGTGTAACCTTTTTAAAATCCGGCCCACTGGGCGGATTTTAAAAGGTGCCCTGATATGTGCATACGTGTCGCTGCGCATGTAAATGAAAAGTTTTAAAAAATGGGACAGAGTACGGGTGTGGTCTGGACGGGGCATGGGCATTTCTGGATTCAAACTTGAAATTTCCATGTCAATTTATTTATTTTGTTAGTTATTTTATATATCGTCGTTCCAAGGGATGATCACAATGGTTTACAAAAGTAACAAGTGTCCTTAGGTCACTACATTATGATGATACACGTATTGATAAAATACATTTTGGGGTTACATATACTTTGACGAGATACATATTTTTGTATGATATATAATTGGAGGAGCTCGAGTGGGTCATATGACTCTAGGGTAATGTTCTTATAAGCCTCAACTGAGGGTAGGGGCAATAGTCTGTTTAGTAAATTTATATGGTTGTAGGGAGTTGTCTTGAGCTACTTTGTTCTCTTGTTACTTGTTATTGTTTTTTGTTCTTGTTATTTTTCACTCTGCATTCAGATAGAGTTTAAGTTAAGATATAAGTTCTTGTTGACATAGGATTCTGAAATAATTTTTAAAGAGCTAGGTTTTTAGTTCACGTTTGAATATCTTTCTTTCTGGGATCAGTCGTATTGCCTCTGGTAGTGAGTTGCACAGTTTAGGGCCTGCTATTGAGAACATGCATTTTCCTATTTGTGTCAGGTGTGTGCTCCAAATCGCAGGTAAAGTTAATAGTCCTTTGTTTTGGGACCTTAGGGTTCATTGTGGAGTGTATGGATGAAGTGTCACAACTATTATTCCTGAGTTATCATTATGGATTATTTTAAAAATTAGAGTTAAAACTTTGCAATATATTCGGTATTGTATCGGTAGCCAATGCAGTGCTATAAGCAAAAGTGTGATGTGATCAAATTCCCTGATTCCAGTTAAAAGTCTTGCCGCTGCATTTTGTAGTAGTTGTAGTTTTTTTTAATAGGTTGGTTGGGAGTCCTAGTAGAAATACTTACACGTACTGACACGCACCAGGGTCCCCTGCCTCGCAACTTTACTTCTGCTATGGGTGACGTGTAAGTTGTAAAACAAAAAATTCTAGGCAGATCATTGGGGTTTAAAGGTCGGGAATAACAGGAGAAAAGGAACACTATTAAACTAGGGGGATTTGGAGGTCCTATCCCTTATGGGGCAAAATGTGAATGAACCGGGAAAACTGGTAATGGCATTAGCGTGCTTGTCTTTTAAAACCCCTCCACTTTGAAGAATAGGCCGAGCAGATAACCAAGAATTCCCAGATGCCTCTGCTGTATTGTGGCCTGTCATAGGTGAATGAACTTTGAGTGCTTTTCTGAGCATGACTTGCAGAAAATCTCTGAGACAGATTTGCTGGCAACAACAGGAAAGAGGCCTATTTAATGGCAACATTTACTTCACAATGCAGGGATACTTGTTTTGCAGGAAAACCAGGATGCAAGCTTTTGTCTTGCAGATGCATGGTTTCAATGGACAGAAACCAATTTGAAAAGGAGATCCTGTGAGGTGACAGTTTTTAATTAAACCCTGGTGCCAAGAAATGGAATTCAAGCCTAGCTCCTATTCAAGACCCAGACTGCGATTTGTTTACACAACAAAAGAAGAAAAGAAGAATACATTGCATCAAAGCCAGAGTGATACAGGAACTTGTATGATGGGAGGATGGTACAGGGAAAACTAGTATAGAATGATTTTTACAATTGAATGGGGGGTGTCATCACAAGCATTTCCTATACATGATAGATTGTCATGACAACAGCATAAGGTATTTTTTGTAAGGAAATCTTTGAGCAGTCACGTCATTCATTCTGGAAGCTTCGGGAATGTTGTATTTTGATTATATAAGTCAGGGCATGGCAGAGATTCACTGAGATGCAAGTTATTACAGATAGAGGGCAGTTATATTGCATCTCCCAGAACACTTGTCTTGGAATTTCTTATAAACAGCTGAATAAATTATATTTTAAAATCTTTTTCTGAATCGAAGTGTTCTGATTGCCCTGTCCCGGTGTACACAAAATTATGTACATTTTGGCGACCACGAAGGGACATTAATAGCTGTTGTTATTATAATTATTAGCCGTAGTGCTACGTGTGGTGGACACACTCGCACTAGGTTCTTGGGTATTTTATCCAAAGATATTGAGTTTCCCAGGTAAAGACTGGAGGTCATCCCGGAGCATATTTGAGTTTTGCTGGTTCCAGGTAAACACCAAAAGTAGTTACTTTTCCAATGAGACGTCTGTAAGTATAAAAATTTTATTATCTGTATTTTTTGCGTGTTTGTGTGCACATGTATAGCGATTGTATGTTTCATTTTATTCAGGTATTTTGTTTCAGTTAGGTATTTTGTTCTCTCTCTTTTCTGACTTTTTTTCCCCTTCCGTCCTTGTGACTGCCTTAAACTAGAAAAAAAAAAAAAAAAGGAAAAGGGAAATAAATCTTTATATTTTCTGATTGATTTCTGAAAAATGGTCTAATGCTAACTTAATCTTTTGAGTTTAACATTATCGGAAGTTCAATTCTTTCCTATCTTCTGAAAGTTGTATATTAAAATTTGTAAAATTTAGAACAGGAGAAGGAAAGGGGTATAAGCTATATATATTTTTTGCACTGGTGTGGGTTAAGTAGATTGTGGTATAGGGTTGCCATCTAGTGGACAATATGAAAACTCCGTTAGAATCAGTTATTCAGGCTAATCCTCTTAATAGTAAAGATATTACAGACTTTCACCGTAAGTGGATGAAGCCATCTAAAGCATCCCCAAATTTCATGTGGCCACCAACAGGCTCATTACAATCTTCTGTGCTGTTACAATTGCTTAAATATATTAGAGATTCAAAGAAAGGGAAATCGTTAGATAAGCATTTGCAGGTATTTGATTTATGGTATAGGCAGAGAGATTCAGTTATTACAGACACTGAGGGGACTCAGAAACCTCCAGCGTATGCACCTGAGAATCCCATGCTCCATGCCTCTAGTTATTCAGGATTATACCCAGCATTGCCACAGTTTAATTTGGGGCATTTTCCAGTATATACTATGCCTAAAGACTTAGGACCTGTCAATCCACAAGATGTAGCCCCAGGATATAAACCATTGCAGTTAGATCCTCTCCCAGTGACTCCATTATCAGTTATTGATAATTCAGGAGAGGGTATGTCTGGGCAATCTCAGTTCCCCAGTGCTGTTGCTTCTGTTTGGCCAGAGGTGGTAGCTAAGCCAGAAATGGTTTCCCCAGCTTCTGCGTTAGAGAAAGCACCGGTGGTAGTGCAGCCAGTAGAGGGATCTGTCCCTCCTCAGGTAGAATTACAGGACGGATGGCAGGAGATAACTTGTATTTTAAAGGGGTTAATGCATCCATCTAACACTGTGCAACCAGGTTTAACTGTAGATGAGTTAAGAAAAAGGTTTGGAGAAGTGCTTACTCTTCCAATATCTGAGAGCATAGAACCTATAGGGGACAGTGCTATAAGTATGGCAGGAGAGGATAAAAGCGTAAGGGAAAAGGGTAAGATAAAATCAATTAAGATAGGAAATTATTTTCCTAGACAACAGCTACCCGAAAATGTAAGACGCAGGGCTGTATAATTACACACGAAGGGAAAGATGAAGAGACAGCTTGTAGAGATGAAAAAGGGGATCTGATTATGATAGTTCAGAGTGGGTGTAAACAGACACCAAAAGAAATAGTGGCTGAGAAAGAAGCTAGTAGATATTATGTGGATTTATGGGTGGATAGGTTATCTAGATGGACTGAGGACAGGAGAGGAGATATGTCTCCATATCCAAAACAGGGTTCTTTATCTTCTAGAGATATGAATGTAGCTCGTCAGTGTATTAGAGGTCCTTATGGGGATCCTGAGTGGGATGATCAATATATGAATGATGGTTTAATGGTATGGGAGAAATATGAAAACCAAGCAGGGGCTGAAGCTGCACAGTATCCCCTGTTGTTAGGCAGACCTAATGAAAGAGGGCAGGTTCTCCCTCGTTATACACCATGGCAATTTACTGATCTGACTAATTTAATCCTGCAATTGCCGCCGTTAACCAAGGGTGCAGGGGCATGGATTCGTGATTTTGAAAAATTAACTAGTGGATTGACATTAGCCATTGGAGATATAAAAGCATTATTAGCTAGAATGCCTGGAATTGATGTAGATGCATTGTTTAGACAGGCTAGAATGAGGGAAATTACATTAGCTAATTCAGATTATGATGGTAATCCTTTTAATCATTTTCGTCAGAATGTCTGGGAAGCTTTAAGGCAAAACTTCCCTACACAAAGAGATTTATCAACTCTTATGTCACGTGTATGGGATGGCATAACTGATATTAGACTGCATGTGCAAACAATGCAGGAAGATTGGTTTCGGCAGATGGAACAGCCATTTGATCAGCTCGGAATGTTACCTCTGTTTTTCCAAGCTTTAAGGAAAACTTTACCAAAAAGTGTCCAACAAAAATTAGATCTTGTAGTCAGTTTAGACAGTAAATTATGGCCAGAAATGTTTCGTACTATCTGCCATTATGGGGATTTGTACATTAGGGAGAAAAATAAGGGCACGGATGATTTGACTAAAATTCAAACTAAGTTATGCTCTCTTCAGATTGAACAGCTGAAAAAACAAAAAGAGGAAGAGACAAATAAGGTGATAGGGACAGAAGGAGTTAAAGCATGTTCAGATAAAGAAGTTGTGTCAGAAATACAACCGGGACAGGATGGGTGTAATGTAGTTTGCCCCCAGAATCACCCACAGAATCATTCCCAGAATCAATTAATAGGTGCTGTGATTACAGCTAGAGGAAATAATATCCGTGGTAGAGGGATGTTGCGAGGCAGAAGAGGGATAGGTGGAAGAGGAATGTATGGGAGTCCATCACAAGGAGCTGGGTTTGGACCTGATAGAAGACCAGGTATAGATTGCTGGTTCTGTGGTAAATTTGGGCATTATGCATATGAATGTAGAGCCAATCCGGATAATAACAGTACTGGTAATAGAGGGAGACAAGGAGGATTCCCTCATTGGGATCCTGCAAATGAGATTCAGAGATATAGAGCAGGAAATGGGTATAATCAATGACTTTTAGGGGTGGTGCAAATTAGGGTAGGAACAGCAGATCCCATGTTGACAATACATATAAATAAACAACCGTATACTTTTTTATTGGATTCAGGAGCAACCAAATCTGTGATCACCAGACTTCCTGAGGGAGTTGCATTGTCAGATGAAACTATCTGTACAATAGGATTTAATGGACAGGATAAGTTAGTACAGAAAACGGAAAAAACTAGGGTGCAGTTAGAAGGAAAAGAAGTGATGAGTCAGTTTTTGTATGCTCCAGAATGTCCAGTAAATTTACTAGGAAGGGATTTGTTACAAGCCTTGGAAATAGAACTCTCATTTGCACCAAAATCCTCAGCACTACATTTTGCAAGACAGTTTGTTAATATAACACACAGAAAGGACCAATTTCCTAATGTGCCTGAGACAGTGTGGGCAACTGAGAATGATCCGTATGGTAAAGTGAAGAGTATAGAGTCTGTGGAAATACAATTAAAGGCAGGTTATACGGGCCCTAAGCGTAGTCAGTATCCTTTATCTAGAGAAGCACAAGAAGGAATCAAGCCAGAAATTGCATCTCTTTTGAAACATGGGATCATAGAGTCTAGTGGTTCACCATTTAATACCCCGTTGTTCCCAATTTTGAAACCTTCAGGGAAATGGAGATTAGTGCAAGATTTACGTGCACTTAATGAAATGGTAGTGGTAGAATATCCTAATGTTACGAATCCAGCTACTATTTTACAAACTGAGCCATTAGGAAAATGGTACACTGTTTTAGATTTGGCAAATGCATATTATTGTGTGCCTCTTGCTTGGCAAAGTAGGGAGTTAACTGCTTTCCAATATGATAAGCAGAGTTATCAGTGGGCTAGATTACCGCAAGGGTATGTAGAAAGTCCGTCTATTTTTTCTAAAATTCTGTCTAAAGATCTTCAGGCAGTACGTACTCAACTACCAGTGGGTGTGTCGCTGATCCAGTATGTGGATGATTTATTATTATCAGCACCTACACGATCTGCATGCATGATAGCAACTGAAATGCTTTTGCAGACATTAGCCAAGGCAGGATATAAAGTAAATTCAGACAAAGCACAAATCTGTCAGTTACAAGTTTCATTTCTAGGATTGAATCTAGGAATTGAGGGAAAGAGTATTGGTTGTGCACTGCATGAACAAGTGTCAGAATTGGCAGTTCCTCAAACAGTGAAACAGTTAAGAGGTTTATTAGGTTTGTTAAACTTTTGTAGATTGTGGATTCCAGCTTTTAGTACCAAAAGTAAGTCATTGAGAAGACATCTTAAAGGCAGCCCAGCTAGTGAAGATACATTGATTTTAACTGAACAAGATTTGGAAATATTGCAGGACTTAGTGCAGTCAGTATTAAATGCTCCTAGTTTGGCTCTGGTTGATTTAACTTGCCCAGTTGATTTATGGGTCTATCAGGGTTCGAATGGTTGGACAGCAGCAGCATCTCAACATAATAACAGCACTCCCATCACTTATTTTTCTGGCACTTTTGGAGTGGTAGAACAAGGATTTTCTGACTGTGAGCTAGGTATTGTTGCTTGTGCTGATGCTATATGTAAATTGCAGTCACATGTGCCAGGTATTCCAATTATATTGCATACTTCTCATGCAGTTAAAACACTTATGGGAGATACTCATATTTCCTTTTCTGCTTCTAGGCTTGGGAAATATTCAGCTATATTATTGAATTCTACAGTGTTACATAGGACTATTACAAACGCATCTAAATTCAATTTTCTCCAAGATCTGCTAGAGGGAGCAGTTGTGCTTCCACACACCTGTGGAATCACGGCTCTGCCTTTACCTGATAAAGTTGTTCTATCTAATGAACCTCTAGTTGAAGGAGATTTTTGGTTTACAGATGGGTCTTGTACAAAAGCAAGTCCAGGGTTTGCTGCTATTCAATACAACTCGGATGATCAAGTTCTTAGATGTGAGCAGTTTTCATTACCAACAGAATTGTCTGCGCAAGGAGCGGAGCTCTGTGCCGTTTCATGGGTATTATTATATTGTTCAGACGAGCCGGTGACTATCTTTACTGATTCACATTATATATTTTTATCTGTTAATGAACATTTGCGCAAATGGAATAGGAGAGGATTTATTTCAGCTTCTGGAGAACCTCTTTCACATGTGCAGTTATGGGAATTAATTTTATCATGTTTACAGGAAAGGGGAGAGAAAGGATTATTAACAGCTATTTGTTGGGTGAAAGCTCACCATGCTGTTGATACTTGGATCTATAGAGGAAATGCATTGGCAGATTATGCAGCACAAGAGGTTGCACAGACAGCTTGTCAGCCAGCAGTGAAGGAATTAGTGCAGACGAGAGCACAAAAAGATACAGGTTTAAGAACAGTCCAGCAATTACAGGAGTCAGCAACTAGTGATGAGAAAGCAAAATGGAAGGCGGCCGGTTGTACAGTTATTAAAAATTTAGGGTGGGTTCATCCAGCAGGAACTTTGTGTTGTGCTTTGAATGTTTTAAATCTGATGTTACATGAAGTTCATTGGCCGCTACATAATAGTTCTAATACAATGTATTTGAATTTGTCTCAAAGTATATGGGCTCCAAATTTACAAAGCCTTTGTTCGCAATTTGTGACCAGATGTCCAATATGTGCTACTGCGAATCCCCGTAGAGGTGCAGTGACCCCTAGTGGACATATTCCAAAACCACAGGGACCTTATTTAGAATGGCATTGTGATTATACTGATCTGCTTATCTTACTCCAACTGATGTCCCTGATGAATTTAAACTGTTTAGTAGAACTGAATTGTTTTTTGCTTCATGGCTGACACCTGGTGTTCAAGCTGCTGCAAATGCTAAGTGGATTCAGACTATTCGTTATCAGTTTATGCAGTTTGTTAATTTGACTACTGCAGGTCTTAATGCTATCAATACTGAGCTCAGAGCAACTGCAATTACTGCTCAGCAAAATAGGTTAGCTTTGGATTCCGTCCTTGCATCGAAAGGAGGGGTTTGTGTTATCATTGGTACTGCGTGTTGTACCTATATTCCTACAGCAGCTTATGAACATAATATGTCATATGTTTTCCAACACCTTCGAAATCTATCGCATGTTATGTATACACAAGGTGGTATAAATCCTGATACGGATTCATGGTTAGATTCTATATTTTCTTGGCTTCCTTCAATTGCTTGGTTACGTAAGTTACTATTTTCTGTATTTGCTATCTTCTGTATACTGATTTTTGGCTGTTGTTGCTTCCAATGTTCTTTTTCACTTTTATCACATATTCGTCCTCGTTCTTCCCTATTACACATACCTACTTCTATCCCTGGTTCTCAATATGAGACAGTTCTTCTTGCAGAGACGCATCTTTTATAAACAATGTAACATGATAGGAATTTTCTTTTTGAATAATTTTTAGGTCTTGCTTTGGTTATATTAGTATATGATGCATTATTATATGATTTGTAGTATGTAGACTAATTTCTAGGAGGAATAATTCACTCTCTTCATACTATTAGTTTAAGTATAGTATTTTCTTCTTATGCAATGCAAATTTTAAGTGTAAGACTATAATTATGAAAGTATGATATTTGTATTTTAACTATAGAACTGGAGAATTATTTTTGTAATTCAATTTGAATGTTGTTTGATTAACTAGTGAATGCTTGTGGGAGCATCCTTCATATTAATTGGGAATCTAGAGGGACATACACCTATGCACTACACCTGATAAATACCAAGGTTAGGGGTTAGTCTACACTTTTAAGTTCCTCTGTCATGGCTTAGCATCGAAGACTGGTTGATGTGACACCTGTCCATTAAAGGTGTCCCATAGAGGGAAATGAAGAATAGGCCGAGCAGATAACCAAGAATTCCCAGATGCCTCTGCTGTATTGTGGCCTGTCATAGGTGAATGAACTTTGAGTGCTTTTCTGAGCATGACTTGCAGAAAATCTCTGAGACAGATTTGCTGGCAACAACAGGAAAGAGGCCTATTTAATGGCAACATTTACTTCACAATGCAGGGATACTTGTTTTGCAGGAAAACCAGGATGCAAGCTTTTGTCTTGCAGATGCATGGTTTCAATGGACAGAAACCAATTTGAAAAGGAGATCCTGTGAGGTGACAGTTTTTAATTAAACCCTGGTGCCAAGAAATGGAATTCAAGCCTAGCTCCTATTCAAGACCCAGACTGCGATTTGTTTACACAACAAAAGAAGAAAAGAAGAATACATTGCATCAAAGCCAGAGTGATACAGGAACTTGTATGATGGGAGGATGGTACAGGGAAAACTAGTATAGAATGATTTTTACAATTGAATGGGGGGTGTCATCACAAGCATTTCCTATACATGATAGATTGTCATGACAACAGCATAAGGTATTTTTTGTAAGGAAATCTTTGAGCAGTCACGTCATTCATTCTGGAAGCTTCGGGAATGTTGTATTTTGATTATATAAGTCAGGGCATGGCAGAGATTCACTGAGATGCAAGTTATTACAGATAGAGGGCAGTTATATTGCATCTCCCAGAACACTTGTCTTGGAATTTCTTATAAACAGCTGAATAAATTATATTTTAAAATCTTTTTCTGAATCGAAGTGTTCTGATTGCCCTGTCCCGGTGTACACAAAATTATGTACAACTTATGCAATAGAAATGGCATTTGCGCACATAGGTGCGTGTCCACTTAAAAATGCGCACACATGTGCATGCAGTCATGCTATTTTATAACATGCACACATATATGCACGTATATTATAAAATGACTGTGTCCCTGGGTGCAGGCTGACAAATGCGTGCACATGTGTGCCCACACACTGGTTTAATAGTTACTGTCCCTGTTTAGTCTTTTTATAGTCTAGTGCTGCTTGTGGGTGTGACTTGGGTTCATAGCTAGCTTTTAACGACTAGAGCTCTTGAACATAATTTATTTTATTTATTTATTTTAAGTTTTTCTATGTTTCTTCTCCCTACTACCTAACTTTAAAAACTCAATAAGAGAAACTAATTTCTTTTCACAGATTCTTCCCGCAAATAGTATGTTCCCTAGAGTGTGGTTTCTACAACATCTCAGTGTTCTGAGATAACTAGCTAATTTAAATAAAAAGATATTCAGATCAGCCCTCTCACTAATTTAAAGGGCAATGAGGTAAAATGTGTGACACAATCACTCAAAGTTTCAACTCTTCTGTTCTTTTGGAATCTCTTTAATTTGTATTTCCTTAAATGTTCTTTTCCCAAGAAGAACTAATGTGTATAAATGCTCATTGGCAAAATGGCATTTTACTCAATTATCATATCTTTAGTTAGATTCGGAATGAGAACATATATCAGCTTCAATTCTGATTCTCTATTATGACACTTTACTCAGAGAAACTTTTAAGCTTCTCTCTTTTCCATATTTTAGCAAGAATCTGAATAGGTCCTTATATCATTTTAACAAAGCTTGTTTTTTTTTGATTAGGCAAATAAGCCTTGTCAATTAAACACAAAACCTAAGGCAAATCACAACAAATAAACACTCCAGTCATGTTTTCTTAATATGATTTATTACTCTATCTCTGATTAAAATCACATTTTGAGGAATTTTGGGTCATTCAGTAACTAAAGCCAAGGAAGAAATTACTATGCTATCAGTGGCTTTTATGACATTTTAATTTTCTTTGTGGATTTACCGCAAAGAATTTTCTATTGAATTTAGAATTTCTTTTCAATCTATATGGGTATCACAATTTCTTTGTTATACAAGTCTGGTTATGAGACCCCAGTCACACTTTTTAGGAAATTTCATTGAAACTCTCTTCATTCAGATCTATTATACAAAGGCTGACAAATCATTCTCACAGGTTAGCACCTTCCCGTTTACAGTTAACTTCTTTATCTTACCTTGTCTGGAACCTTTTTACCCAAAACATTTGTTTACACTTACACTTAAACACATAAATGCGCCTACACTATCCTTTTTCAATTGTGATTGTGATAAATTGCAGGAAGACCTTGTGAGACTGGAAAATTGGGCATCCAAATGGCAGATGAAATTTAATGTGGATAAGTGCAAGGTGATGCTTATAGGGAAAAATAACCCATGCTATAGTTACACAATGTTGGGTTCCATATTAGGTGCTACAACCCAAGAAAGAGATCTAGGTGTCATAGTGGATAACACACTGAAATCGTCGGTGCAGTGTGCTGCGGCAGTCAAAAAAGCAAACAGAATGTTGGGAATTATTAGAAAAGGAATGGTGAATAAAATGGAAAATGTCATAATGCCTCTGTATCGCTCCATGGTGAGACCGCACCTTGAATACTGTGTACAATTCTGGTCGCCGCATCTCAAAAAAGATATAATAGCGATGGAGAAGGTACAGAGAAGGGCTACCAAAATGATAAGGGGAATGGAACAGCTCCCCTATGAGGAAAGACTAAAGAGGTTAGGACTTTGCAGCTTGGAGAAGAGACGGCTGAGGGGGGATATGATAGAGAAGTTTAAAATTATGAGAGGTCTAGAACGGGTAGATGTGAATCGGTTATTTACTCTTTCGGATAATAGAAAGACTAGGGGGCACGCCATGAAGTTAGCATGGGGCACATTTAAAACTAATCGGAGAAAGTTCTTTTTTACTCAACGCACAATTATACTCTGGAATTTGTTGCCAGAGGATGTGGTTAGTGCAGTTAGTATAGCTGTGTTTAAAAAAGGATTGGATAAGTTCTTGGAGGAGAAGTCCTTTACCTGCTATTAAGTTCACTTAGGGGCGGATTTTAAAACCCCTGCGCGCGCCGGCGCGCCTATTTTGCATAGGCCGCCGGCACGCGTAAAGCCCCGGGATGCGCATAAGTCCCGGGGCTTTCGAAACGGGGAGCGGGGGCGTGTCCGGGGGCGTTCCCGAAACGCCACGGCGTTTCGGGGGCGTGCCGCGGCGTTTCGGGGGCGGGCCCGGGGGCTTGGTCGAGGCCTCCGGACCACGCCCCCTGGACTGGAGGACGGAGCGGGGCTGCCGGCGACGCGCGCAAAGTTACGCCTGCTTTTAGCAGGCGTAACTTTGCCGACAAAGGTAAGGGGGGGTTTAGATAGGGCCGGGGGGGTGGGTTAGGTAGGGGAAGGGAGGGGAAGGTGGGGGGAGGGCGAAGAAAAGTTCCCTCCGAGGCCGCTCCGAAATCGGAGCGGCCTCGGAGGGAACAGGCAGGCCGCGCTGGGCTCGGCGCGTGCAGGTTGCACAAATGTGCACCCCCTTGCGCGCGCCGACCCTGGATTTTATAAGATACGCGCGGCTACGCGCGTATCTTATAAAATCTGGTGTACTTTTGTTCGCGCCACTGGCGCGAACAAAAGTACCCGCGCGCATAGTGTTTGAAAATCCACCCCTTAGAGAATAGCCACTGCCTTTAGCAATGGTAACATGGAATAGACTTAGTTTTTGGGTACTTGCCAGGTTCTTATGGCCTGGATTGGCCACTGTTGGAAACAGGATGCTGGGCTTGATGGACCCTTGGTCTGACCCAGTATGGCATTTTCTTATGTTCTTAATTATTATTAATTTTTTTTTTTACAACTATTTTATTCTCAGAGAGGAGCCAAGACACAGATCGATCTCTCTCTCTCTCTCTCTTTCTAATAGAAATCTCATACTGCTCTTTATAGATTCTAAATTGTCACTGTATTTTTTCTAATAAAGATATCGTTGCCTTTGTGATGTCACCTGTAAAAATAATTCTTCACTGACTGGATTCACCTGGAAGCAATTTAAAGTCAGCTTCTTCCACGCCCTGCTACAGAAGGACAACATATTAGAAAATTTTTGAAAGCTTCAGAAACTCGCAAAATGAATTTAGAAACAGGTAAGAAATTGGTGCATTGACCAATTTTAGTATAATTCCGCCAACCTTTTCACCGTTCACTTTCTAAGCCGTTTCTGCGTTGCCTAAGAGATGGCTTCAGAATGTTACATGTGCTGAGCTAAACGGAACCTCTTTTTCAAATTTTGAGAGGAAAAAAAACCCAGACTGGATCATCAAAATTGCTTAGATTGGAGTCAAATTTTACAATAAACTAAATTCTTAATACTCAAAAATATTCCAAATGTTTCCTAGTAAAAAGGACTTGCTCAAAATCAAACATAAATTTTATTGCTTTCAATCATAAAAATGACTTCAAAGGTGTTATATGACACTGATTCCAATTACAAATTGCCCAAAGCAATTTTGTTCAAAATAATAACCAAACCCCTGTTCAAAAGCTTTATTTAATTCATTCTGATTATTTTTTTAGGTTTTTACCTTTAAAACACCATGGAGAAAATGGTTTATTTCCTGCTGTTTTTCCCATAATTTTAACCTTTGGCAGGGCCTTGCCAGGGCTTCTGGCTCCTGCTCAGATGTCAAGTGAAAGAAAAATAAAAAAAATCTGATGAAAAGTCCTGTAAAAGTACCAAAAAGTATCAACAAGCCCTTTTGTATCTATTAACCCAAGGAATCAGGAAGCCAGTCAAGGGTTCCTGTTCCAAGTCAAGAGTGTTCCTGTTTCCAAGTCTAGAGAGTTTTCATGTTTCAGCCAGTCCATGCCCAGATGTGCTTACATGCCAGCAGCAGACCATGGCCAGCCCCAGGGCTGAGTTGGTTGCGCCGTGGCACAGGGGCTCATGATCCTAAGCGTCCATCTGTGCTTGCAATAATACCATATTCTTTCACGGACACAAGGTCTCAAGGTGTCAAGATGTAAAAACTGCAGGAGAAGACATGGTTTTTTTTAAATGCCGAGAAACATCCAGTGACATAATCATGTCACTGGACGTGATTGCTTCACTGGGAAAAGATTCGCTCCTTGAGCCTCTCTCCGGATTCATTGATTTTTTTCATGGCAGCCTTTGTCCTAATTCTACCATCATATATACGGGATTCTCAAGACATGATTGTTTTTCTGGATCAATTACAGGTGAACACTTCTGATTTATTTTTGGTTATGCTTGACATGGAAGCACTCTATACCAGCATACCACAACAAGAAGCCATTGCAGTGGCTACGGATGATTTTGAATGACAACCATGTCCGCAGAGAATATCCTCAGATTTTTTAACTAAACTCCTGGAGAGTGTTCTCACAAAGATTTTTTTGCTTTTGATCAAAGGTACTACCAACAGATTTGTAGAACATATATGGGGCCACTATGGCCCCCAAACTGGTAAATCTTTATATGGGTGCTTTTGTGGCACGGTGGCTTGTGGATTACCCTTACTAATTGCAAGTTCTAACATGGAAATGCTAAATAGATGGCGTTTTTGTACTATGATGGGGAACAAGATCCTCTTTTGATGGTTGAATTCTCTAAATCATTTGAAATTTACTGCTGAATTTCAGATCGTCAAATTTCTTTTCTTGATATTTGGCTCTACAAGACCTAGAGGGTCTTCTCCTCTTCAATATATCGGAAACCTGTGAGCTTTAATACGTTGTTACACTTTAGTAGTGCACATCCATAAGCCTTAAAAGAAAGTTTATCAACAAGTCAATTCTTCCGTCTTCTCAGGCTATGTTCTTCAATTATGGATTAACAGTCTCAGGCTACATCAATGATGAATATCGAGGATATCCAAAGTCTTGTATACGAAGGGCAAATCGGAGTAGCTGTTCCTTCCCCGGCCACGGGATGATGGTCTACAGCGTACTACTTGTGTTCTTCCTTTTTTGCCATATGCTCGAGAGGTTTGGGCTTCTATTATGAATAATTGTTGCATTTTGCAACTACACGATGTCTTCAAATATCTCCTCCATTTTACATAACACATGGAGGCAGTTTGAGAGATTATTTGGTACATTCAGATTTTACTATAACCTCCTGGCAATATTAACACCTTTATTGGATTTTATCAACCATGAGGTAATTGCAAACATCTTCCATTTTCATAGCCTCAGCTAATCAGACAGCATCACTGAAACAAGTCGCCACTTGCCTATCCACAGGAGTAATCTACATTATTCAGTGTCCATGTGGAAAGTGCTATGTGGGCAAAATGAAAAGGATGATTAAAAGCAGAATGATTGAGCATCGTTCTAGTTTGTCATTACATCGTCTCAATGAATCGTTGGTTTCACATTGTGATGTGTTTGCCCACTCCTTTGATATCTTAGATTTCATGTGCTGGATTAGCCTGTATTTGAGGGGGTGATTTAAATCTGACACTATTGCATTTACAACAACGATGGATTTATAATTTGAGCACTGTTTTACTGAATGGATTTAATTCTGAATTGGACTTAAGTGTGTTTTTAGGATAACTCATGTTCACATCACTAACTGATTGCCTGTCATTACAGGGATTGCCCTATCAGCTTGGATCGCATCATCATCAGCATTCAAAAGAACTGTCTACCCCCCGAGGTTTCTCCAACTTGATGCCTTGAACCCTTGAGTCCGTGAAAGAATATGGCATTGGTTCACTACAGAAATGTTCCTTTATACTCTATCCTTGGATATTTACTTAGGGGTCAATTTTAAAAGGAGCGAGTGGGCGGTTCCTGGCGCGCACACATGGATGCACTGATTTTATAATATGCGTGCGCCAGCTTCCCCAGTTCCCTACCCCCTTGACTAACCTTCCTTCCCTTTCCCCTCTCCTCCCCCACCCCCTAAACCTAATCTAATTTTCCCAAAATGTTTTATTACTTACTGCTTCTCTGGAGCAGCAGTAATCTCCCTGCGCTGGCCGGCTGTCGGCACACACTTCCCCGGAACAGCAGTAAATGCCCACTGTCCAAGCCGGCCTCCATCTTGCCCTGCCCTGCCCCACCCAGACCCCTCCCCCGGCCTGCCCCTTTGGAGAGGCCCGGCACGTGTGCATACCGGGGTTTATGCAGGTGGCTGGGCCCGTTATAAAATGCGCACTGCGTGCGCAAGGCCCAACCATGCACATAAACCCCGGTTTTTTACACACGTAGGCCTTTGAAAATTTGGCTGTAATTTTGTGCATTATTTTGACTTCACAGTCAACAGTGAACTTATTTCTGAATGGCATGATGTTTATTATCAATTATCTCCTGAGGAAGCATTTTGTGAAACACTAACTTTTGTTGGGCTTTTTTTTTTTTTTACTAACCATAGAACAAGACTGGTTATCTATTCATTTTAATGTGCAATCTAAACAACTCTTAAAAAATTGACTTTTTATACCTAGGTATATGAATGAATGGACTGTGTGGCCCATGCAATGCAGGACACACTGACTGGCTTGGTGACTCCTTGGGTTAATAGATACAAAAGGGCTTTTTGATACCTTTGGGCACTTTTGCAGGACTATTCATTTGATATTTTGATTTTTATTTCCCTTCTTGGTTTGGTTTCTGTTGACCCGGATTCATTTGGCTCTTCTGGATTGTCAATTTTATTCCTGCGCAGATGTCCCATATTTTAATTAAATTTAGTTTTAGGGGTTTTTTAAATTAATTTTGTGCCCTTCGAGCCAGGACCACAGCTCTACACAGACTTCATTGCTGATGAAATTCATATTGTGGTCTACACCCAAAAATCTCACCGGGTGCTTTCCCAGGACCCACCCACACATCCTTGCTGCATCGTGCCCCTCTCAAACTGTGGCAGGGCAGAGCTCCCCTAGCTGCTGCCTTGGCTGGGAAACAAAAGGGAGCAACAGCAGCAGTGGCCCAACACTGTGCTGCTCACTCCAGGCCCTCCCTTTCCTGCCTCCTCACCGCTGAATTTCAGATGCCGCAGCCGTCTCTTCTCTGTGGCATTTTTTCAAACGCAGCACATTGCTGCTATCAGCACAACCATGATACTTCACGTGGCCCCCGCACCAGGTTCTGTTTTGTTTCTGGGCTCCCACGGCTGCCCTGCTTCGGACCCATACCAGGCCCACTTCAGGCCTCAAAACTACATCCTGACTGCATCACCACTGGCCCCTCTCTAGCAGCCCCAATGCTGCCATCAGCCACTCCAGGGATCCAGGTAATTATATTATTATTTTATACTGCTATTCACATGTGCTTAATGTATGCTTTGGGCCAATTTCCACACTTTTGAGAGATTTATCCATCTGTCTGGCCTCGCTCAGTGCCCTCATATCAGTAGAAATCAGGCTTTTTTTTTAATTCCATATTAATATAATTATTCAATTTACATTGAATGCAAAAAGAAAGGAAATCAGGCTTTTTATTTAGGAATGTGCTCCTACCCAATACAATAATGCAAGCTTGGTGGTGGGTATGGGTTTATGTTACAAAATCATATTTGTCTCTTTGCATGTCACATAATCTGATGCTAATGAAATGTGAAAATGCAGTGGTCAAACCATTCGCATCGGTTTCCTGAGCATCAAAATGATACAATATCCTATCTAATAGCATCTTTCATATAGCTACTGCATATGCCAAAGTACTTAACAAGTGGATGAAAATATAGCTAAATCTGGCAGCACTAGTCTTTAGGGCAGTGATGACTAACCTATGACATGTGTATCAGAGGTGACACGCCGAGACTTTTTGCTGACACGCGCAGCGTTTTGTGGACTATCGGGAATTTTTTTTTTTATCGGCTGCGCAGAGCCTTTTTTTTAATCAGCTGCGCCGACCCTTTAAAACTAGCTTTTTATTATCCCCCCAATGCCCCCGGGCGCAGCGACAGGCAGATCGGCAAGGCCAAGAAAAAGATCGCGTTTAAACGCGCTGATGCTCCTCCTCCTTCCTGCCTGTGCGTCCCCGGAAGTAAACGTTGCCGGAGCCGCGTGGGCAGGAAGGAGGGGATGCATCAGCGCGTGCAGAAGTGGAGCAGCACTTGCGTTTACCGGCCGCCGCGAATCTCAAGTCGCAGCGGCCCGAGAAGAAGAAGAGGCCCGGTATCAGGGCTGCCGCAGAGCCCATCCTGTGACGACCCGCGAAGAGGAGGCCCAGAGGTGAGAGAGAGGCTGAGGGTCTGTAGAGGGTGTGTGTATGAGATGAGTTGAGAGATTGTGTGTGAGAGTGAGGACCTGAATGTTTGCAGAGACAGCATGTGACAGTGAGAGCCTGTGCTTGAGCAAGACAGCATGTGGGAGTGAGAGACTGAGTGTATGAATGATTGTATGAGAAGATCTATTGTTATTACAAGCTGTGTATATCCTGTTGAAAAATGAAAACTTGAATAAATATAAATAAAAAAAAAAAAAGACACAGCATGTGACAGTGAGAGCCTGTGTGAGTGTGTGAGAGAGAGAAATGCATGTGAGAATGAGAACCTGTGTGTTTGAGGGAAGAAGATGGAGAGAAAAGAAACAGAAAAAAAGACAATATAAAAGGAATTGGCAAAAAAAATAAGAAAGGGAAAGTGGGAAAAAATAAGAAAGGGAAGGTGGGAAAAAAAGCCTGTGACCAACCAATTAGAAAACGAAGATCAGACAGCAAAGATAAAAAACAAAATAAATCACTTTTTAGTGATTGGCACATGTAATCTTTGGGAATGTGCAAGAATAGCACTTTCTCTATGCGGATCTCACAATGTACGAGATCAGCATGGAGAAAGTGGAAGCCCACGGGGCCTGCACAGAGGAGGCAGCAGAATGGGCTTCAGTGTCAGTAGCAGCAATTGGCACCTCCCCAATAGCCATGCGGCAACAGTGACAGTGGCAGCAGAGGAATGAGAGAGGTTCCGAGGTTGTTGGCAAAAGAAAGAGAGGGGGGTCTGCCTTTAGTGTGTGCATGTGTATGAATGGGACTCTGCCTGGGGGTGTATGTGTGAGAATGAATTGGTGCCTGCCTGGAGGATGGAGTGGGAGTGGCGTGAGAATGACTGGGAGCCTGCCTGGGTGTGTGTGTTTGTGTGTATGTGAGGGAGCCAGTGAGTGTGAGAGCATGAGTGTGTATGAGAAAATCCAGGGGAGTAAGAGTTTGTGTGGGGGGGGTGGAGGGGGAGAGAGTGTTTTAATTGAAGATTTAGCCAATGAAATTCAGCAACAAAAAGTCACTAAGCAGGTAAGGCAAAGAATTATTTGTTTTTGCTTTATTAATAAATACAGAACATATATTAAAATTATAACTTTTTGTTGTTAATATTAGAGCTGCAAATATCACAAAATTATGGATTTTTCTAGAAGTGACACACCACCCGAGTTATGCTCAGTTTTTTTTATGAATTTTGACACACTGAAAAAGGTAAGAACCCTTTTCACTGCCGATTTCGCACCCAATAGCACCACCTTTTATGATGGCGCCATTGGGTGCGAAAGCCACGGAGGTGCGATCGCTGCCGGCTTTCGCAGGCCCGCCCCCCCTCTTCGCCCCCCCTGTACCGTGTGATTCAGGAAGCCGTGGTAGCTTAGAAAATCTAGGCCTTAATTTGTTTAAATAGCCTATGTTTCCTTGCAAACGGCTTAGTTCAATTTTACACATCAAAGAGGGTCAGATGAAATATTTGTCACTGTGGCTTATGGATCTGACAAATACACAGGCAAATTGTAGGATCTTTTCTTGCTTTAATTAAGGGTGAGAGTAGAAAGGTAGTGCTACTGTTTTTACAGGTTCACCCACACACAAGACATGGGCACCAGGTTGTCTCCAATTCCATCCACAATATATTAATTTTGCTTCATGCGCCTCTTGTATCAGCATCTCTGCCTGAAGTGCTATTGAAGGATGGTGCTATAAAGTTCTTCATCTACAAATCTTTTTTTTTTTGGTAGGGGGTTCATTATCCCATTTATGAACCCTTCCATTCCACAGCCCCTACCAGACAGCATGCCCAGGCAGTTGTAGAAACCTTTGCCATCACCAGTGCCGGTGAGAAGGTGTCCAGCCGCCCTAGGTGGTGATATCATGACGTTTCTTGAAAAGTGGGTAACGTGGGAATGTAAAAGATTTGTGCGCTATAAAACACGGCACGGTCATGTTAATTTCATTGAGCCCAACTTGTTGAGAAAATAACGGTGATGTCAGAGAGGAAAAGAAATTGTGAGTATCTTTGAATTTCTGAGGAGAAAGAAAGATGTTTAAAAGTAAAATGTTAATATATATTTTTTCTGAATTACATAGAGAGCCCTGATGCAGCGTTAGCTAAACGTCAACGTTGGCATTTCTCGGCATAAGAAGATACAACAGTCTTAGCGATCTGAAGAATCAAAAATGATTGAAGAAACATTCAGATAAGTGCAAAGTTTTGACGATTTGAATCAAGTGGGCATTTTTCAAGCTGCACAGATTTAGTCAAGAAGTGATATATATACAGCGATTCAGTTTTGCCAAAGAAATAGAGGTGAAACAGGCTGTATTGCTGTTGATTCACAAAGTTACATATTATTGTCTTTGGACAGAATATATAAACAAGGAAGAGGATATTTTAAAAATGAAGACGAATTATAAATAAGAAAGAGAGGTCTTGGAATTTTAATAAATATAAATCAAAGTAGTGTGAGAGGGTTTTGACCTATGATTGCAACTACTGGGTTTGAATTCAGTTGATTACGTTTTCAACCAGTGCTGAGGTTCTTTCCTCTCAAGATTAAAAAATTGAAAAAATAAAAAATGTATAAAATCAAATTGATGTTCATTAAAAATAATTAAAGATTTTATTGTTTTAAATCTGGGAGCTGAAGCTGAATGATAATTATATTTCAATACACTATAGCCTTTCTTGTGAGTGGAACCTTTGCTCTACCAGTGCCGGTGCGAAGGTGTCCAGCTGCCCTAGGTGGGAACATCATGAAGATGTCATATTCCTTCATATCCCCCCGGAGTCACAGTGCCCACGTCACCAGAGCTCCCTTACCTTGCCGACCGATACATCCTAACGCGTGAATCCATTAATTTCAAACCTGCCGCCCGATGACTCTGCGTTAAAAAGAATACCACCCTCATGTCCAGTGACGGCACCCTGCCCACGTCCGGCGCCCTAGGCAACTCCCTAGTCCGCCTAATCCCTTGTGCCGGCCCTGGTCACCACCTCCAAGTTGCACCCTCACTGCCGCTCAATTGCCAGCACAGTCGCAGCAGTCAGCTTCCCTCTCTCCCTCCCTGAGCCAGCATGCTCTAACTCTGTGGTGCATCCAGGCCTAATCAGCAGCCACAAACCTCCAGTGATGAGCAAAACAAGGTGAACTGTTAATGAAGACAAAATGCCTTGAGCTCAAGGTATATCTTGTATTTCTCTGCTAGCAGAAAAGGCCCGTCAGGAACAGTTCTTGCCCGTGTGCACTGAGGCCTCGAATCTCACCATCTCCCCTTAGGTACCTTGCCCCGTGCATGAGTTTCCCCAGCCCTGCGTCTACGTCGCTTAATTTTCCTGCACCACCGACTGCCAGAGCCTGTGCTCTATGCCACACTGCTACATTCCCCCGTGCCGCCGTATACCGGGAGTGAGGCTCCTCGCCCTGCTGCCGCCATCTGTTTTGATGGCAGATGGACTGCACATACTTGCGCAGAGGCAGGCTGATGTGCCCGCGTGCACAGTGACATGACTGGCATGTCACTGTGCACGCGGGCAGGGATCCCCTTCGCTGCGCGCAGATACTGTGCCTGCTGCCACGCCTGCGCACAGAACGACTCTGAGAGACACACATCACTCAAACACAACGGCTTTTTAGTTGTTAGGGGAGAATAAAGCTGAATTCTAAAGTGGTTTATTGCAGATGTGGGACTCTGGGATTGTGTTTGGCGATCATGTGCTGCCATCTGGTGACATTAGTAAAACATTTCATACCGGTGTTTGTTTTTTTTTGGTTTTTTTTTAATGATCACGGGTCTTCAATTAAAGCCAGGTGCATATTGCCCTAAACTAACAGCTATCCCATTGCTTGGTCCTTGGCAGACGGAAGCAGCACTGTTCTGTGAAATTCAGAGGCAAGCAAAGAATTATGCCAAAGAATACATCTTTATGGGACAAACTCAAATATCACCAGAGCTGACTTGAGTATTTTTCTACAGCCTGATGAAAATACTACTGCCTGACTCTCTCTCTTAATACAGAATCCTTTATGCATCTCAGGAATTTTGCCAAACTGAGGCCATAATGTATACAATAGCCCTGTGACAGTGATATGTCATTCATGATTTCTTTACTGCTGTCATTTTTTGTAACATGCAAGGAGCATTGGTGGAGCCAATTTTTCAAAATGATTGGGTAGGAGAAGCTAAACTCAAAAATGACTTCTCCATGGACACAGGGAAGGAGTTTCTTCAGTACTAGAGTGCTGCTTGAGCACCCACTGCACCCACGGAGCTGGCAGCTACGCAAGGAGTTACGGAAGTATATGAAATCATTTTGGGCTTACCTTGCTGAGGGACTCACACAGCAGAACAATATCCCATTTTCATGTATTATTCTGGAGACCTGGAATTCTGGAATAAAGTCACACTGGCTAGTTTCTGCTATTTGAAGTGTCCTTGTCACAGGCTGCTGAGGGTGCCGGTGGTTTTATACAAGGCATAGCACACGGCTAAAACGTAATGAGTCTTGAGCTCTATCAGTGGATGAGATCCTGAAGAAAATTGAATTCTTTGCTCCCACTGGATCAGCATAAAATTTATTCGGTGATAGTATTATGCAGGAATGTGTGAGATGATGCAGCCTTCCTTCAGATACCAACCTAAAAAACTCCAGCTTTGTAAGCTCAGGGGGTATAGAAGTAATCACTGCTTTTCAAAATATATGATGGAAATAAAGGTCAACAAACAAGAAATTATAAAGTGAGAACTTTTTATTGAACCAACTTGATAAATTTCTTGACTACCTTTTAGGATTCAACACACCCTTATTGGGGTCCAACCAGAATGAAAAGCTCAGGAAAAGTGTGTTAACCTGAGAAAGGGCATTTTAATGCCTTAAAGCTATTCAGGAAATGTATTAAGTTTTTATATCTTTTTTTTGTTGGCCTTTACTTCCATGCATTCAAATGGACTAACAGGGCAATCTCATTACTCTACTTAAAATATAACAGACTCCTACCTTTTTTCCTAAAACATTTAGCTTTACTGAACTCAGTCTGCAGAGTTTGGACACTTTTACAGGGCTTTCTCTGCAATGTGCAAAATTTAAAAAAATATATAATTTTAACAAACAGGCCACATCTGAAAAGGGTCTGAGATGGTCTTAGAAGCTCATGTAAAACAAGTTTCATCACCTTTGGATAATTCTCTTTGGACTTTCTCTTCTCTCCCCCTTACTGTCAGCACAGGCTAGTAGCACTTCTCCTCCTGGCTGGGGCTGGTGCAGAAGAGCACCAGAAATTAGAAGAATGTCATTGCCCTCTAAGGAGTCCTATACCAGCGTAGTGCATGCTCCCACCACCAGAAGGTGTCTGAGGGGGGGTACTTGCTGCTTCGAGCCATTGGCAGGCAGTCCTGTGTCTGCTCAGCACAGAACAAATTACTGGTGTTCTATGAGATTGTGCTGGCAGCTGATTGGTGGCACCGTCATGGTGCATTTAAAATGTGGCAGATCCCGGCCTGGGAAGTTGTAGCCTGCTTGTAGCAACCCATTTACCTCATGGCCTGCAGTACTGTTAGGATGGACTTCCTCCATCCTCCCTTTGTTTTAACCTTATCACCTCTCCCTCTGCTTCTGCCCTAGAGCAGTGGTTCTTAACCAGGGGTAAGTATACCCCTAGGATACTTGAAAGCATGTCAGGAGGCACACAGTCATAAGAACATAAGATCATAAGATATGCCATACCGGATCAGACCAAGGGTCCATCAAGGCAAGCATCCCGTTTCCAACAGTGGCCAATCCAAGTCACAAGTACCTGGCAAGTACCCAAATATTAAATAGATCTCAAGCTGCCATTTCTTATTAATTAATAGGGGTGTGCATTCGTTTTCGACGTATTGTGAATCCGCAATGTATATGCCATATTGGTTGTATTTGTGGGGGTTCCGAAACGTATGGCGAACCCCCACAAATACAACGGATCACCAACGAATAGGCCCCCCACCCTCCTGCCCCCCCCCCCTCCAAGACTTGCCAAAAGTACCTGGTGGTCCAGCGGGATTCCTGGAGCGATCTCCTGCACTCGGGCTGTCGGCTGCCGGTATTCAAAATGGTGCCGATAGCCCCTGTGACATAGTAAGGGCAAAGGCTATCTGTGCCATTTTGAATACTGGCAGCCGACGACCCGCGTGCAGGAGATCGCTCCAGGACCCCTGCTGGACCACCAGGGACTTTTGGCAAGTCTGGGGGCGGGGGCAGGATCAGCGCATCCATGTGTGCACACCGGGAAGCGCATGCATATGGACGTGCGCGCGCATCTATGAAAATCTACCCCTCAGTGCATATTTAAGCTCTGAAATTCATTGCCAGAGGATGTGGTTATGGCAGTTAGACTTTTGGCAAGTCTTGAGAAAGGGTCAGGAGTCCCCCCCCAAGATTTGCCAAAAGTCCCTGGTGGTCCAGCAGGGGTCCTGTAGTTATTTATCTACAACCCCCCACCCTCCTGACACCCCCCCCAAGACTTGCCAAAAGTACGTGGTGGTCCAACGGGGTTCCTGGCGCGATCTCCTGCACTCGGGCTGTGGGCTGCCGGTATTCAAAATGGCGCCGATAGCCCCTGTGACATAGTAAGGGCAAAGGCTATCGGCGCCATTTTGAATACTGGCAGCCCACAACCCACGTGCAGGAGATCGCTCTAGGATCCCCGCTGGACCACCAGGAACTTTTGGCAAGTCTTGGGGGGGTCAGGAGTCCCCCCCTTACTATGTCACAGGGGCTATCAGTGCCATTTTGAATACCGGCAGCTGACAACCTGAGTGCAGGAGATTACTCCAGGAACCCCACAGAACCACCAGGTACTTTTGGCAAGTCTTGGGGGGGGGATCAGGAGGGAGGGGGGGTTGTAGATAAATAACTTTAAAGGGTTGGGATGGGGTTTTTGGGGGGAACGAATGTATTTTTGACATATGAACGGATTGGGGGCCCCCGAGAACGGATGCAACGGATTTGGGCCCCTACAAATCCGAATCCCGAATGGGATGAATCCGTCCCTGCTGCACATCCCTATTAATTAATAGCAGTTTATGGATTTTTCCTCTAGGAACTTATCCAAACTTTTTTAAACCCAGTTACACTAACTGCCGTAACCACATCCTCTGGCAATGAATTTCAGAGCTTAAATATGCGCTGAGGGGTAGATTTTCATAGATGCACGTGCACGTCCATGTCATGCGCTTCCCGGTGTGCACACATGGATGTGCTGATTTTATAACATGCGTGCGCACATGCGCACTGGAGTTTGTAATCCACGTGCGCATGAGGGGGTAAAGTTCTGCAAATTCGTGCAGCGATGCATTGCAGCCTTCCCTAGTTCCCTACCCCCTACCCTAACTTCCCTTCCCCTTCCCCTCTTCTCCCCATCCCCTATCCCTATCCCAGTGGTCCCCAACCCTGTCCTGGGGGCCCATCAGCCAGAACTGCACAGTATTCAAGGTGCGGTCTCATCATGGAACGATACAAAGGCATTATGATATCCACTGTTTTGTTAACCATTCCGTTCCTAATAATTCCTAACATTCTGATTGCTTTTCTGTCTGACGCAGCACACTGAGCCGACGATTTCAATGTATTATCCACTATGACACCTAAATCTCTTTCCTGAGTGGTAACTCCTAATATGGAACCTAACATTGTGTAACTATAGCATGGGTTATTTTTCCCTATATGCATCACCTTGTACTTGTCCATATTAAATTTCATCTGCCATTTGGAAGCCCAATCTTCCAGTCTCACAAGGTCCTCCTGCAATTTATCACAATCTGCTTGTGATTTAACTACTCTGAATAATTTTGTGTCCTTCGCAAATTTGCTCACCTCATTCATCATACCCCTTTCCACATCATTTATAAATATATTGAAAAGCACCGGTCCAAGTTCAGATCCCTGAGTCACTCCACTGTTTACCCTTTTCCACTGTGAAAACAGACCATTTAATCCTACTCTCTGTTTCCTGTCTTTTAACCACCTTGCAATCCACAAAAGGACATCGCCTCCTATCCCATGACTTTTTAGGTTTTTTTGGAAGCCTCTCATGAGGGACTTTGTCGAACGCCTTCTGAAAATCCAAATACACCACATCTGCCTGTTCACCTTTATCCACATGTTTAGTCAATCCATTACTGCTGCACAGAGGAGGGGAGTTAGAACTTCAAGAGACAGGCACTCGCCTCTGCATAGGAAGAACCGTCCTCTTTGCTCTCAGTGATCCCTTGCCAGCAGCAACCTGCACTCTTGCCTAGAATACACCATAAACTATTTCTGACATTTGTTTTAACGTCTGGAGAAGAAAGGTGAATAGAGACGCGTCCGCTTGTAATATTCATCCCCCCCAATTCCTTAAAAATGAGCAATGTAAACATGGGCTGTCTGATACTCCTTCCCCCCTGCTGCAGTTTCTCCCCTAAGCTCAAACTGCTGCCAATTTGTCAAGATATATGTCCTCCATCTACCTCAGCACCACTGGCTCTGCCACACCACTGTCACTTCGTTCTAAACTCTGAATTGAGCAATGTCAGCATCTGAGGCATCTGCTTGTTATTTAGGAGTTAAAGGCCAATTGAAAAATCATCCCAGATTTCATGCTAAAGTTAAAATTAAGAGGTCAATATTCAACAAGTTTGTCAGAGCAACTTTTGGAGCTATTTGGATAAAACCCAAGTTTGATTATTCCCCTCTGCTCGCCACCTAAACTTTGTCCGGGCAATTCATTACCCACACAAAATTTACCTGGGTACAAAGAGGCAACACTGGTGGTGTTCCTGGGGCACAATTTCACTTTGTCCCGATTTAAACCACCTGAGCTGGAGCTTCAATAGATCCGCTGACACATTTATGGTCAATGGCTAAGGCCTCAGGGTTTCCAATGGTTTGTCATGGGAGTTCGCAGATGGTATAACCTAGGAAAGGTTTACATCAGTGAAAATAAATAGACACTATTCATATATAAAGATTATGATTTTATTTAAGTGAGAATTTAAGTGAAAATTAAGCTGGCAGAAGATATTATTATATTCAATAAGAGAAATGCTCAGTTCTTGTTAAAGCTTTTCTATGAACTCATGTGATTTTAACAAACTATTATTCTTATAATTTAATCACCACCTTTCATACATTTAGCTCTCTCTCTTAAAGAAGACAAACTATAACACACGTGCAGTCTTTATATTGCATAACAATTTTCTTTTGCTTTCTCCTTAGAACTAATTAATACTGAAATCGATTTCTCTTCATTAATTTCAAAATTCCAAATATAATATAAATCTTAAAAATTGGTTCTTTATGTGCAATTTTATCTTTCAGGAGCTTCAAGAACTTTGAAAGAACTGAGGTAAACTTCCACTACCTTTATGTATATTTTCCTTGTAGTTTTTACCTCTCTCTGTCTCTCTCCTTTCGTGACTGTATTATTTCTGTCTTGGATGTGCGCTTCTTTCTATTTCCTTTATGTCTTACTCTCCTTTCTTTTTCATCTGTGTTTGTGTTAAGTTCTACTATCTCTCTTTTGTTAGGCCTGTTATCCGGATTTGTTGTGTTGGTGGGTTCACACTTAGCCGTTTGTTTTCCTCAACACTGAGGTACTTGTGCTCACTGCTAGCGTTCGATGCCCTCTGGTGCTAGAATCTTGACCTCAATGCTTCTTGGTCTGGACATCCTCCTTCTCACTTCAGCAATCTTCTCCCTACTAACTTACTCTTTAATAAAATCAATAAAAGAGTCTGCCTCCCTTTCCCCGAGATTCTTCCGAAATCTATTATGTTCTGTGTTTGGGGTCTTTGCCATCTTATTGAGACTGTGTTCACTAAGAGAAAATAAAAGATAAGCAATGATACCCTAAGCTATGTAAGAGAAGGTTTTCACAGTCGCACTTGTGACACTGTCTTCATTAGCTTCCACAGAGCTACAGGTGCTGATGTTCCTTTCATTATCTTAGGAAGCATATTGTTTTTCTTACATGAAAGCTTCTTCACTCAAAACTTGTTTAGTCTTTGACAAACCTTCCACTTGGCTTTTAATATGTATTTGAGATACAAACTGAATTCTTTATAACACTTATAGCTTTTCTTTGATATTCCTTCCTTAGGACCTCTGGCAGCGTTCTCACAGTTCTGATTAACACTGCACAACTCTGATTACTGCTGCTGCATAGTGAAACAATTATTCTATGTGCTGACCAAGTCTGACTTCTGTTTGGGTAATATAGTCTTGGTGACAAGGACTGGTAACAGGGACTCAAGAGCAGGGGCGGCTTGCAGGAAAATATCAGCCAGGGGGATTTTTTTCAAAACCAGCCATGTGCACTTTCTCTGCAGCACCTGCATCAAACAGCTCCCTAAAGCACGCCAAGTTGGCTCTTGAACCTGTCAGAATTAAGCCTAAATATCTCCAAAATAAATTTCTCATTTTTCCTAAATAACTAAGAAATAGAGCATACTCTAGACCAGCAGTGAGTAAACAAAGCTGTAGACCCCACAAGTCTGCTTCTACACATACACACATGCATATCCTGGTCTGGCCAAACAAGTAGTTCTTGAACTAGTGAAAGTAATGAGACAACTACACTACCAGCCAGTGTCAGAGCTCAGTCAGACAAACAGATGTATAGATTGCAGAGACTTTATTGGCGCATAGACATACTGACACACACAAAGACACACACTATTTTTCTCAGACACTTTCTCACAGATAAACCCACACACTGAGAGCAAGTGTGTGTGTGTGTCAGAGAGATACACCCACACAAACACTCTCTTTCTCTCTGACACAAAGTAAATGTTTAGGTATGTCTCGCTCTCTGTGTGACACACACACACACACACACTCTCTAACACGCTACTGTTGTGCTGCTATTTATGTGCTCACACAGGGGTAGATTTTAAAAGAAGCGCGTGTGGCCTACATGTGCGCGCGCCTGCGCACGCCAGGTAGCGCGCGCATATTATAAAATCCGGGGTTGGCGCGTGCAAGGGGGGTGCACAATTGTGCACCTTGCGCGTGCCGAGCCGCTCCGAGCCGAGCTGCCTTCCCCTGTTCCCTTGAAGGGAACTTCCCTATCCCCCAACCCACCTTCCCTTCCCCTACCTCCCCTGCCCTTTCCCCCCTACCTTTGATGACTTCTTTTTTTTTATTTCAAAACTTACTTCAGCCCTGGGGCTGAAGAAAGTTGCGCGCGCCGGCCAACTGCCGGCACGCGATCTCTGACACAGCGGCAAATGGCAGCTGTGTCAGAAGCCTCTGGCCCTGCCTCCGGCCTGCCTATGCCCCACCCCGGACCGCTCACGCCCCGCCCCTTTTTGCAAGCCCCAGGACTTACACGCGTCCCGGGGCTTTACGCGCATCGCCAGGCCTTTTTAAAATAGGCCCGGCGTGTGTAACCTTTTGAAAATCCGGCCCACAGTGAGTGCCCCACCCCATAGTGTAAAGGTCTTGCTGGCTGCCAGCCCTTCCTCATTCTGCAGCAGCCTCCTCCCAATCCCACTCTGAGACTCGCTGGTTCCACAGCTAACTGTTCCTCTCAGAGCTCAGTCCAGTCACCTCATACAGAAGCCTCCCCAACATTGCACAGGTACTTCCTCCTGGCTCACTCTCTCCCTTCCTGTGCCTGTAGCTTGCCTTCAATTCTCTGCAACCCTCCCATCACTCCAGTCCTTTCCCATTGACTGCAGGCCACACAATCTGCTGCTTTTATAGTTCCCCGGGCTTTACTCTGCCTACCTACTCCAGCGGAAAGGGGACCAGAAGTGATCCATACTTTTCCCTGGGCTTCTAAAAAGATAAACTTATGCCCTGACCGAGACAAGGGAGAGCCACTAACCCAGCTCCAGATGGGAATCCTGCTTTTTCTTGTGGAGCCAGTGCAGCCAGGACTGGTGCAAGAGTAATTCATAACAACAGATTTTACATGAAAAAGAACATTCAAAGTACTAAGGTAAAAATATCACTTAGAACATGTATATTATTTACAAGCAGTCAAGCACTGCTATGCTACCAGTCAGAAAACTCTGCAAGAAAGCCACCTGCAGCCATATGGTATTACAGCTTGGGTTTGGCCTTCAGCAAGCTTTGAGTAAACTGAATTGCAATATAGTAAACCTCCCATACAAAAACAGCACTAACTTCCAGCACTCAAACAGTAATAACCCTATCTATGAAAGGCGCCTAAGTCCCAGCGGTTGGGCTCCTACGGGCTCCTCCCGGGGGGGCTTCGGCTTCCAAGGGTGAAGCCGCCTAAGTCCCAGCGGTTGGGCTCCTACGGGCTCCTCCCGGGGGGGCTTCGGCTTCCAAGGGTGAAGCCGCCTAAGTCCCAGCGGTTGGGCTCCTACGGGCTCCTCCCTATTTATACAGGCAATGCTGATATTCAGGTCTACCCAAGGTCAGCCAGCTCAGTCCGTCAAAAAATACCCTTTGTATAGTTGCCTGGATAACTTTATCAAGATATATTTAGTGGAACATTTATCTGTTATGTTTTGCTGAAAATCCAGGTAAAGTTATCTGGATAAATTTGTTGGAGAACTTTTCTACTCATTGAATTGTCAAATATAGACCTTATGGAATTTGTTGTACATATTGAAGTTTGCAAGCCTAGGGGTACATAAAACAGCTTAAACTCTTGAAAGGTGTCTAGTAGTCACGCAAGGTTGAGAACCACTGCTTTAGAGAAAGTTGAAGGATGAGTTTGCAATACTGCAACGTTCCAAAACTGTTCATGCCATGGTCTTAGAATGACATCAGACAAGAACCAGTAAGCCATGTAGACTCCACCTCACTCCGAGTACAGTACCACAGAGCCTGGCCTCCCCCTCTCTTCCTTGCCACTGGGAATCCTCTGTGCTTATCCCAGGCTTTATTGATTTCCATTATCAGTTTTGTCTCCATTTTCTCCCCTATTTTTCCTGGCACTGAAGTCAGGCTAACCAGTCTGTAGTTTCCCGGATCACCCATGGAGCCCTTTTTAAATATTGGGGTTACATTTGCTATCCTCCAGTCTTCAGGTACAATGGATGATTTTAATGATAAGTTACAAATTTTTACTAATAGGTCTGAAATTTCATTTTTTAGTTCCTTCAAAACTCTGGGGTGTATACCATCCGGTCCGGGTGATTTACTACTCTTCAGTTTGTCAATCAGGCCTACCACATCTTCTAGGTTCACCGTGATTTGATTCAGTCCATCTGAATCATTACCCATGAAAACCTTCTCCATTACGGGTACCTCCCCAACATCCTCTTCAGTAAACACCGAAGCAAAGAAATCATTTAATCTTTCCACGATGGCCTTATCTTCTCTAAGTGCCCCTTTAACCCCTCGAATTGTGTCCTCCATGGAGCCTTAAGTTGGTATCGAAGACTGTGTACTTGTGCCTTTGATCCCATTAGGGAAGTGTCTTTGAGGGATCTGACTTGTAAGATAATTTTCCTGATGGTGATTTGCTCAGCAAGACATATTTCCAAACTACAGGCTTTATTGCATAGAGACCCCTTTTTCAAGATTTATTTATTTATGTATTGCTTTTTTATACTGTCAATCTGTAAACAATCTTAACGGTGTACAATAAAACAAGATTTCAGAGGATGGGGTTTTGATCCATATGGTTCTTACCTAAGGTGGTCTCTTCTTTCCACTTAGATCAATCTATCAAATTACTCTCCTTCAGGAAGTCTTCTTCTGGAGATCAGTTCAGGGAGTTGCACATGCTAGACGTATGCAGAGTTCTTTTGAGATACTTGAAGGTGACAAGTTCTTTTTGTAAGTCAGATCGTCTGTTTGTGCTTTTCCGTGGTCACAAGAAGAGGGAGAAGGCCTCCAAGTCTTCAATTGCAAGGTGGATTAAGGAGACTGTTACGTCAGAATATATATCTTGAAAGGTCATTTAGGTTTGAGAAGTCATTTGACTAGACAGATAGTGGCCTTGAGGGCTGAGTGTCAGTTGGTGTTGCCCCAGGACATTTGTAAAATGGCAACATGGTCATTTTTGCATACATTTTAGAAGCCTTACAGGTTGGATTTCCAAACATCAGACACAGCTGCCTTTGGAGCAGGTGTGTTGATAGAGTTCTTTCAGATTCCCACCTAGTTTGAGGGTGACTTAGATACTTTCCATTCATTTGGACTGGTCTGGTGAATGATAAGGAAGGGAAAATTGATTTCTTACCTGCTAATTTTTTTCTTTGAGTTCTATCAGACAGGTCCAATCCCACCTGGTAATTTAAGATCTATTCTTGGCAAGTGTGTCTTCTATTCAGATTAGGAAGTTTATTGTTGTAGGTCTCTCGAGTTGAAGGAGTCAGACATAGTTTTGGTCATCCCTGCTTCATGGGGGAGTTACTGATCACTGTCAAAGATTTGATGCATCAATACTGACTGATTGCATGTGGCAAAGTGCCTTATGTAGGCGGTTACAGCAAATCTTTTATTCTCTGTCTCCATCTGCTGGTAGGAGAGAAAAACCGATTCAGCTGGACTGGGGTGGTAGAACTCAAGGTAAGAAAATCAGCAGGTAAGAAACCAATTATCCCATATATAAATGAGTGAAAACACACCCAGATTGTCTTTCAATGGAAAGGTTTGACACATGTGTACTTTTTGGGCTGTTCCCTTTAGAAATCTACTTTTTTAATATTGTACAATTACATTACTGATCCCAGCAGGTGGCTTTTGAAGTTTGGCAGCTTTTAGCGTGAGGTACTTGAGCAGCATGAGCAGCATAATCAGGCAGTGTCAGTGCTGATCAAAAAGTTGACATCAGTGATGTATTGCGTTCAGTGGATTGTGGACTGCCCCCATGAGCCGCTGCTCTCACTTCTGTGGGCTGACCAGCTACTGCTCTCTTTATTCTGGCAGATGCTGCCAACTCTTCCCCCAGGAGAGGTCACCGAGTGCCATATTGCTGCCAGCTTCTGCCTCACACTACTCCCCCTAGGTACGTGCATACCCGATGCTGGTCCTCTTAAAGGGACTGTGGCAGGAAAGTCCCCATGTCCCCTGCGGAAGACATCACAGTCTTTGCCCTATTTAAGGGCAGTTTCCTTTCTTTACCCTCCCTCAACAACAGGTACAGCTACATCCTGTAGTGGGCGTTGCTTCCTGCCTTCATCTGCCCAGGTTGTTCCATTCTTTGTCTGCCCAACCTGTTCAGCCCTATCCATCCCCCTTACCCTCTCTTGGATGGATACCTGGTTTCGACCCTTGCCTGGACTCTCACTGCACTTGAATGCTGCCTGCACCAACCCTTGCCTGGACCCTCGCTAAGCCTGAACGCTGCCTGTGTCAGCTCTTGGGTGGAACCTTGCTATGCCTGACCACTGCCGCCTCTGACTATAGCCTGCCCCTGGACCATGAGTCTAGCCATCTCCAGAGACTTTCGCCTAAGTCCTGCTGGCCCCAGCACCCAAAGGCTCAACCTGAGGGGAATGAGGGCTGGTGAAGGTGAAGCTCTAGACCGGTCTCTGCTTCATCTGGATCCTCCTGCTGGCAGTGAGAAGCTGCAGGACTCCTCCCTGAAGATAGAGCAATCTCATACCATCCCAAGGGTCCACAGATGCAACATGGTATTTCAGTTGATTCTGTACCAGGGGAACAAATTTAAACAATTTAACCTAGCTGCATAACATGCTCTCTTCTGACTGCTCCATTTCCCACTTTGCTCCATTTTGAGACTGTCAGTAGTCTGAACAGAGTGCCTTATGCAGCTATATTGTTTAAAAATGTTTCCTTGATGCAGGATTAACCAAAACATTGCAGATGTCAATTTCATCAGCACTGATGCTTTCCGATTATGCTGAGCATACTATTTTTATCTGCAATTGAAACACTATCTAAAAAAAAAAAAGACTGTTCTACATAGATAAAAAATTTTCATATGATCAGTTTGGGAACCCTCATGGATCGTTTGTCAAGAGTTTGTCCAACCAGGGTAAATGATTATACAGTCCGATTTAATGTCAGCTTTGACTGCGACATTGTCTGTGATACCAGCTTTCTGATACTGCCGGAGACCTTATAAATTGTATAAATGCTTGTTGCACCACTCCTCTCTTTATGTTATTATTTTTAAACAAACCATCTGATTGTCAGCATTGGAAACCAAAGCCCTGTGTTTATTGATTGGACAGGTACAGCAGGGCGGCAGAAGTGCAAACTTCCTCAGTAACTTCCTCAATTTGCATCAGTTCTACACCAGCAAGTGCTACAAGGAAGGAAACACCATTTTGTTAAACTTTTATTGCCATAGTCTCTCCGTTTGTCTTACAGCCAGAGCTTAGAAGAATATGACTTTCAGAAGGAACTGAATTGTTACATTTTGGATGCAAAACACTGCATTACAGAGACAAAGAATGGGGGTGAAGAGAGAGAGAGAGAGAGAGCAAGAGAAAGAGAAAAATAGTGGAAGGGCACTTGGGCCTGGCCCAAGGGAGCACTGTGCAAAATTGACTTCAGATTTTTGGCACAACATTTAACATTTGAATGCAATACAAGATGTTGGGCATCTTATGTTTGTTTTACAGGAGATTAATTTTGCCATTCACAAGAAAGGCAGGCATACAGACACTGTAGGAAAGTGAAAACAAAGACCAAAAATTCCCCTGTGAATTTAGGAACAGTTGCAATGCTTACACAAATAAAACAGACTGATCTGGAGTTAAAACTTAGGTCATCATTTTCCAGACTATGAGACTGGACTGGGTTCATTTCTAAATCACTGAACACTTTGCATTCTGCAAGAAGATGCACTACCAGCAAAATCAAGAGCAAAGTGCAGGGTCTCCAGCTAACTGTTTCTTGAAGTGCTTCCATCTAGAGGAATTTGCTAGCTCACTGACTCATCTGAAAACCTTGAGGCACTTTTGATTTTGCACGCAGCATTTACATCACTGAAACAAAAAGCAAATTGTCCAAAATATTCACGCTGGAAGGTTTTTATGTTCCTTCAAAGAGAACGAAGAAGCTTGTGGCACACTGGTCATTGGGAGTAGGGGAAGGTGCGTTTGAGTGTCTGCATGTGTGTACGTTTGAGGCAATATGATGTGAAAGAGCAAGGGAACATACAGTGTGCAGATAGTGGGGAATCGATGTATTTGCTCACAAGGAATTCTGATCCTGTGTGCATTCTGTTACAGGTGCATCAAAGCATAGCATTAAGCACGGCTGAGGATGAGTAAAAGAATCAAAAATGGATCTTGTAATGACTTTGCTATTCCAGGCCACGGGTCCTTGTAGACATTTTAAATGGGGCACGTCATGGTGTCAGGGGTCCTTTTTTGCAGATGTTATGGTTTTTCAGCTTTGTAAGTAAATTCTGACCAGTTGGGTGCACCCTAATAAGAACTTAAAATCAGAGATAAAAATATGCATTTTTAAGAAAGCATGTACATGATAATTAAAAGTTCTGAGGTGTGGCTAAGGCCTTTTTAATTGCAAAGAGATGGATTTTATTTAACTGGCTGAACCAAAAAGCTCCTGCTCTCATGGCCTGGAAGAGTCAGACGGCAGATTTTATGTATATGGAATATTGTATGGCTATTCTGAACTCATATAAGGCTTATGCTACTTTTTGTCACATTTGGAAGCCTTACCTACTGATATTGCTGGAAGGCTATCAAAAATCAATGACCAGATAGTTTCTCCATTGAGATGTATTTCTTTGAATATGTGTTTACTAAAAATCTAAATATGATTGCTCATACTAAGGCAATGTTTAAAATTATAATAGTTTATGATGTCCCTTCTAAACTCTCCAAGTTGGGTTGTCGTTATTTGTACGAGGGGAACAAAGGAATACATCACTGACGAGTTATGAGAAATAAGAGTCTATTCTTTATTTCAGAATTAATTAATGAATAAAAAACGTTGAACCAAAGAAGTTCTGGGGGTCAGTCACAGCCGCAGCTGGTTCTGGCTTCCGTGTTTTCCCATCCCCCACCCCTTCGGGAATCTGGACATTTCTTCCTTCAGGCTAGGGCTTTCGGCTCAGTCAGAATCTGATTCTGCCGGGACTTTGGTTACCACGTTCAAAACGACCCAGGGATTTTCCCCTGTTTTAACTACTTTTTTTTTGCCCAGCTTAGCCACCAGAGCAGCAGCCCAGGGCCAGGGAGCACACACAGCAGCTTCCTTGGGAACCCTGGTACCCAGGCACCCCCCCCCAGTCTGGCCACTGGATGCCATCATTGTGTGATAGCTAAGACTTCCTTCTCCCAAGGGCCGTGCATGCTGCTTCTGCAGCCCCCAGCACTGTCACGCCTGAGGAGAAGAAACAGGGAACAGGAATCAAACTCAGATCGCCTGAGTGGCTGTACATAGCAACTTGCTTTTCCCTCTAGCACCAATGGGACAGATGATATGGACCTTGCTCATGAGTCAAACTTTAGGTACTGTGGGCTTCTGGGAAAGCTGGGAGCCTGGTGACATAGAATTCATCAAGATCTTTTCTCTCATCCCTTAAAAGTCACAAAGACCAACCCAAGTGAAGGCCGACGAGAAGACTCCAGGGATGCTTTTCCCAGCAAGTACTGTCCAGGAGGACTCCAGCCTGTGCGTTTGGAAAGTATCACCAAAGTAAAGACCCCAGAATTATCCAAGATGAGGTCTTCTCAACTGAATGGCCAAACCTTAGGAGAGCAATTCTAACAATGCTGCTGCAAGTGTACTTTTTCATTCATTTTCTCCAGTTAGTATCATGCAAACTTGTTATTGAAAGGGTGAATGGAAATTCTCATACTGGAGCCAGTGTTAGGCTTAGGTTTACAAAATGTTACCAAACTGAAAATGATTTCAGTGGGATACAGTGTGAAGCCTGTGCAAATCTTTTCAAATATGTGGATTTCACAATCTTTACATTTTAATAAAAATAATATCTACTACTAGATTATAATAGTGTTATTATAAGCAAGGAATTTCCCTTAACCTTGTTGATAATTATAAGCTGCTATATTACCTACGTTGTTCTCAACCCATAGTATGATTATAGTAAGAGTGCTCTTAAAAGTACAGTAAATACATCTTAAGAATAGTAAACGTGTTAGAACTACTAAATACACATGCCCTGTTCAATAAGAAGTTAAGCCTTTTCAGTTTTATGCAGAAGGAGTGCTGTATCAAATCTGAAAGCTTTGGATTGATTTAACCCCTAAGGATTTTAGTGATAGGCCTCCAAGTAAAGCAGAATGAAGAGAGCCTGTATTAAAGTGCATCTTTAAAATACTGCATGTGCATCACAAGTAGACAGCTATCACTACTAGCGTAGAGTACTGCTTTAGGTCATATTTTTGTATGAGCATTTCTGGAGGGTGAGGGCAGGGATTTGACCAGCAGTTCTTACTGCTGTATTGGGCTTCCAGCTCAAACAGAACCGGGGCTGGGATCTGGTGCTTTGAACCTTCATTGGCAACTACCACCTACCCAGGGTTCTCCTGCCCTATTTTTCCATCCCCTACCCACTTCAGCCCCCGCTACCAGCAGGGACAATCCTCAGCCAGAGGCCACAAACAGTGGCTCTCTCCAGAACCCAGCTAAGTCTGGTCACTAGGTGACACCACGGAGTGGTGGGGGAGACTCCCCTGCCTACCAACACCCACCCAGGGGGCTGCGAACACCGTCTCCGCCGCTTCTCCAGCCCCGGTCAGTTTTAAAGTCTCAGGTAGCGTGCAAGCTAAAAGATGTTCTCTCTAATAACATAAAAGATATCATGTACCTTAAACAATAAAGCTGTTAACACATAATAGCACCGATGAATTTCACATATTGCATAGCGCTTTAATGCCCTACCCCCCTCTCGTGTCTTGCAATGGAATGGTCAACTTAAACTTTCCCTGCAGGAAGTGGTCCCGTGAGCAGGGTGTAAAGTGACAGGGAGCAGACTACTGATGAGATTGGCTTTATAATGAGATAGCCCTTCATCATTTCCCTGTGCACAGTGATACCAAAAGGGCGTTCTGCTAAGGTGGGAACCAGCTTCAAGCTGAGAAGCTCTATAACTATCAGGCCCATGTGAATGCGATCACATAGCTTAAGCATTTCTGTGTAAAGCCTCTATCTGCTCAGTGCCAGCAAGCAGAATGGCAGCTGGCAGTACCTTAGTGCAGTCACAACATGGGCTCCTCAGCTAGCCTAAAAAAAAGAAAATTACTTAAATATATATTCTAATAAAACAACTCCTTTACATTGAATGATTTTGTTTTAATACTCTTCCATCATAAGAAATAGTTCAAACAATGTAAATATGTTAATGCATTTACACTACAAAAAATGTAAATGATCTATGCATTATGTTAATGTTATTTTAATACTTTTTGGTTTTGTTTCAGGGGACTACATCTTTGCTCCCTACCATCTATTTTTGTTAGTGCAATGGCCTATTACCCCACAATCAGCTTTTGAAGACCATTTTAGCAGAAAAACATAAATTGTTTGTTGGTGACTATTATGGGGGAGGGGTGGGATCTCCATCATGGGAGGGCTTTCAGAGCAGGTTAAACAGGACTGTGAGGCTACAAGTAGAGGGGATCCTACCTTTAGGCAGAGTAGGATGGAGTGGGGAACAATCAGTGGTTCTCAAACCATTGCCTGGCCCGTCTGGTTTTCAGGATATCCCTAATGAATATGCATGATATATTTGCATACACTAGAAGCAATGCATGACTCCAACGACCTAGATGATCTACTGAGGTGCCCTCCAGGCCTATTCTCCCAGAATTCTATTATTGGAAGGTTTAACTAGATTTTACTGTGGCTGATCACTAGCAAGTGCCCCATGACTGCTGGGAAGACTAAGCATTTCAGGTCACTTGGGACAATACAATGGTGGCATTGCTTGGATGGCAACCATTCACTAAATAATAAAAAAAAATATATACTACTGAAACCATAAAAGGTAGAATTGCAGAATGGTACACTAAACCAGTGCATTGATTTCCCAGGTGTTTACTCTGTTTTTCAGGTGGTATTGGAATTATCTTTTTTCATGGTTACGCAAAATTACATTAAAGCTAAATCAAACACAGCTCTTGAGTGGGTGCACATGCCAGAGAGCCATAAGAAGCAAAAAAAATAAAATGTAAAACAATACAAGACTCTCTGGCATGGCATAGGGAAATGACAAAGAGCTATTATGCAAATTTTGCAAAAGGGGCAACCATAAGAGAAACAGGAAGTAAGAATACCACCACTAATTCACGGCCAAAAGAGATCCATTGTTCTGTTTAAACAGAGCCTACGGCATCCCCTTTTTTGACCCTAATGCAGAGTTCTAGTGGCTTCCTTAGTCCTGAAGGAAACGGCTTACTCACTAGATCAATATTAAGAAAAATCCAAAGAGATTGCACTACATGATCTTTGAAGACCACAGCAATCCCATGACAGGAGTCAGATCTGAAGAGGGACCTAGATGGCCTCAGAAGTTCATGTATCACATCTCCAGCTTATTCTCACATTGGTCAAATGAAAAAAAAAAAAAAAAAGTGTCACCCAACCTGCAAAGCATCCACATTTTTTTGCTTCAGGAGCCTTGCAGAGTTCTCAATTAAGCTTTAAGGAATAAAGGGTGATCCTGGGTCAGCACATGGGCTATGGAGCAGTAGAAGTGAAGGGATCCAGAATGGTGTTTAGCAAAGCAGCTCAGCTACCATAGTGTGAACAATTCATAGACGATGAATGTTCCTTTTCAGCCAATCAGGGTTCGGTTGAGATAATATTTTAGAGGTCCATATTCAGTAGAGCAGTTAGTAGACAAGTTATCTGGCTAAAGTTAGCGGGATAATTTGTCCCGTATATTCAGCGGGATAAATATCCTGCTGAATATACTTGCTTAATGCTATCCGGCCGCTTTCCCCCTGCCCATGGACGAAAATCAGGCCACCTGCCCCCTCATCCCCGGCCCTCTCCATCTCCCCAGTAACTTTTTTATGCAAGCACGGCGGCAGCGCTGGAGGCGCCGGGAGCGGGGCAGAGGGTCCCTCAGTCCCGGCTTGCATAAAAAAGTTATGGGGGAGATGGGAAGGGTCCGAAGGATGGGGAGGCAGGTGTCAGATTCATCCTTGTGCGTGGGGGGGGGGGGGGAAGTGGGGGTTAGAAGAGTAAGGCCTGACAGGGCTTTAGTATTAGCGTTGATGGAGGAGGAAGGGGATTGCGATACTGATTCTTAAGTGAGGACAATACTACTTAACCGGATATCTTTTAAAGATATGTGATTCAGCTAGGTTAGCTGGACAACTCAGCCCCTCCCCGGAATACACGATACCCGGCTAGATTTTAGCCAGATAAGGACTGAATATAGCCAGGTAAGACATTTAGATGGATAACTATTACATTATCCATCTAAAATGCCGTTTGAAAATGGACCTCCTAATGTTTACTGCATAGCCATGGACATTTTCAGAGAGGTGACTAAGGGCAGAGGATACGTATGCTTCCCTTGGTAACTAGAAAAAAAATATTCCCACACCCACTTCTCCAGACGGGAGCTGACTTCCTTTCCTACTGTTATCCTCACACTGGTTCGCCACTAGCTCCCATAAAACTCTACTGCATTTGGCATGGGCATGCATGTACTGACATCTGAAATTGTTCCACGGTATAGGAACAAGTCTGGCTCTTGACTCACACTGGAGTACAGCTCCTTCTCTCTTTCCAGCTCAGGCGGGTTCTGCTTCTCTGAGAAATTGTTTAAAGAGGGAATAAGGAAAAAAAAATGCATGCCTGTTTTCCCTGGCAATTCTCTTCCTGCTTTCAGATACCCATCCACCCCAGAAAAACTATGCCCAATCTCTTGAGGCCCAGGTCACTGGTGATGATCCACATTTGTCTACTGGGCTCAGAGTGGGTTCCTTCCAATAAAAACAAGTGGTGTAAATCTGGCATTATCTCTCATCTTGCAAGTCCAGGGAATGGCATGACAGCACAGGTAGCATGTGTGCACACACACACACACATATATATATATATATATATATATATATATATATATATATATATATATATATATTATATATGCTTCGAAATTACTATGGAACAGGTTCAAAGAAACAGGGCCCACTGCCTAACTCTTTAGTATATAGTGAACCTAAAGAGAGGAACAGCTATGCATACGTAGGCATGTTCAACTACCACTGAGATCTAATATCAACCCCCAATGCATAGTAATGTTTATTATTTACCTCAGCTCCCATTATGAGCAAGTGGGACTATTTACTAATAACACATATTACCGTGCATTGCAGGATCTTAAATAGACTCCAGTAGGCCATTCCTTGTATCTGAACTGGCAGCATGTTCATTTTATCTAGAAATCAAAATCTTTATCATTTTAAAACCGTTAATAGCAAAAGAAATAAAATGTCTTTCTAGCTCTTCTATTTCTTTTTAGCCTACTTATGAAGGGAAGAAAGTAGTATGTGTGTGGGTGTTGGTGGGTGTGTATGTTGGGGGAGGGGGCCTCCTTTCTCCACCATATTATTTTCAGTATATATTAGAGGATCCTGAGAGGAGTTGTTTTTTGTGGGGGGTTTTGTTTTTTTTTTTTGGGGGGGGGGGGGAGTAATCCATGCAGGTGTGTGGATGTGCACATGTGTGCACATCCCAGAAAAGTAGGATTCTTTAGTCCTGCATGGAACTGTCTTGTTTTATATTAGATGTATTTGTATGTTAAAACCAAGAAAAACTGTAAGAGAAGCCCAGTATACAGGAAATACAACAGGAGACAGCACAGCAACTACTCACACTGCACTCAGTCTGAGGAAACCATTGTGCATGTAAGGGGAGAAAAGTGCTAGACCAACCACTTAAGAAATGGTGGAATCTATATAATTGGAGAATTCAAGGGATGAGATAAATAACAGAGAGAGTTTAGGTCCAGTGGTTCAATGCTTGAGGCAGGGCAATAGATGAGATTTTGGATTTTTAGCCTGCTTTTCCAAGGGATGTTCAAAGCGGCTTATAACATTATTGGAATTCAGGTTGTTGGCCTCTTGAGGACTAGCTTTCCATGATTCTGGATGTCAGAGTCGTGGTTCATTGCCCAGTTAAATTAAGATAGTTTGTTCAGTTTTAACAATGGACTCTAATCAGTTATGTTGACCAAGGCCAGGAGTCAACTGCTTCGGCAAGACTACATGTCATGGCATAAATGCTCTTGCAATGGAAAATAAAGCTTTAGCTACTCTTCCATTGTGGCAACATCTCACCTTTAACTTACTGAGTTCTGGGTACTGTGTTCCAGGCTTTTGCTACAGCATACTGTTGGCTCCCATTCCTTATGGAAGACCCAGGACCAGGCAATGGCCTAGGGTGCCACATTTTGAAGGCAGCCAATACCCAGGCTGTAGGACTGTACTCTCCAGTCTCTGGAGGGATTCCCCCCAGCTCTGCCTATGGGTACCAAAATCTTCAGTCCAGCCTTGGGAAGACCCTGTTCCGAGTAGAGCAGCCCAAAAGGACCAGCAAGGACTGAGCAAAACACTTTCTGGTAAGCATGGAGCACAGAACCGAGTGGGAAAATCATCTCTTTACTACTTTTATTTCCCAGAGAAGTATAGCACTATCCAGCAGTGGAGGCACTTTTTTTTAACAGAGTGAACAATGCTGTTTTACAGTCCATCCATCAAAGACCTCCTGTGACAGCTCAGCATTATGAGCAAGGTACAATAGATAACCTCACAGCACAGCTAGTGCTTCCCCACGTGCTTTCTACAGCCTAAGAACCATTGCATAACAATGGTAAGTGAATGGGAGATGCTATTTGGGCACTAGAGCTGCTATAAGCTCCAAGACTTAAGGAAGAGGTCAAGTCAGTGCTTGTTATAACCCCCAGTATAGCTACAGCCATGTTATTTCCCCCCCCCGAAAGGCAAGAACCACAACTGTCAAGTGCATCTGATTAAAACCAGGACTGGTTCAGCTTGTCCCTTAAAACTCGGAGCAAACCTCCCATTTTCCTGTGTAGTTGCTTAATCAGTCACATCACCTAGCTGTTGAGCATAAGCACAGTGAAATCTATGAACATCTGTTTGCTTTAAAAATGTAACTCAAGTATATTGGCAATTTAGAAGTTAGACATTGGTTATTAGCTTAACCCAGAGACTGGGGAACTCTGGTCTTCAGAATAACTAAAATATGCAAACTAATCTCATTCCAAAAAGCAAGTACATGATAAAAATTCATTGTAGAAATTCAGATAATCAGACCTGTCTGTGACTCTGGAGGAGTGGCATTGCCTTCCCTGGATTTAACCTTTCCTCCAATGCGATAGGGCTCCAGCCTCACAGTCTACAACTGTGCAGGAGAATTGATGGAATAAATGAAGATAATATACAGGAAAGTAAAGAAGATGGTTAAAAGGAACTCCTCGGCAAGCACCTGAGATCCAGGGGTGGGGCTCTGTCCTGTTTTTTTTGTTTTTTTTTTCCTGGGTCAGCTGGTGTGGTGCACGTTCACAAGATCATGTTACAATACTGTTAGCACAAAATACAATACTGAAGCTTGCTGGACATGTAGAATGTACACAAACTGTACAAGCATAACACTGCAGGCTACTGATCACAACTACCCCTTGCAGCCTCCACAGACACAGAGGTTCTACAGACATTTAGCAACAAAGCTAATATTGGCACAGGCAGCAGACTTCACAAGATCATGGGGGGCAGGGGAAAGTGGCTACTGAGAAACCAGAAGTCAGAGGCAGATATCATTCAGGGCGCAAGGGGTTTGCCACAAAGGAAATCCAAATCGACCCTCCCATAAGTGGAAATTCTGCCACACTAACTTCCTATGGAAAAAAAGCCGACTGTACTCGGGGCTTTGGAGCAGAGCAATTATGAATACAGGGAACTAGAATGGGAAATGAGTTCTGCCGGAGTTTTATACCCCACTCATGGTGCCAAAATGAGGGTTGGCAGGCTATGAATGACCCTGGGACCCAGTGATGATATATTGAGCCCTACTTATTGCACAATCAGGCTCTTCTGGACCCATCCTGGGATTTAGTTTGCAATCAAAGATCACATACATATATATATTTTTTTTTAATACTTATAGGATAATGTTTGTTTGCATTGCTTTTGAAAGATGGCAAAATGTTTTGTTTGGTGTTCAAAGAACAATAGGAGACGCTAAAAAGGCCTGTCTCGAATATTCAGTCAGATATTATCCTCTTCATTTTCTTCTTTTGAATCTAGAAATTATTCTAGATTTTCCAGAAGTGAAAATTCAGCCTATTAACCCGCAAAACATTCATCTCAGATTAATAAAAAAAAAATGTCCGTTTTCCTGAATGGCATTTGATATCCGCATTGGAACTGCCACCCCCTAAATTGTTAATTTGAATGGCTGTGGTACCCCTAGCCCTAGATATGTGCTTCCCCGACGGACTCTCAGCATGTTGTATCTTCTTGTTTAATGAAGTACTGCCATGTAAATTTACTAATTGGCACAACTGCAATCAAGCATGGCTGGTTGTAGCAGGAAACTAAGCTCCTCCCACCCACTGCCCAAGCATACTGTAGCGGTGTACATCAAGTTAGATTACAGTCTCAAAGAGAGTTGTTTTTTCCTTTGCAACCTGGGCAAGAGCCTCTGGTGGAAGCAACTTTGTCTCTGCTTCAGGAGTCAGGTATTCGAGAAGGTGGTGACCCCAGACTGGCGTGGTCAGGAACTGCCAACGCTGTAAAAGAAGAAAGAAAAAAAAAAAAAGAGGGTCATCCAGATTTAGGTTTTCAGCGGGAATATTATTCTCATCGAAGAAGCTTTCCCTTGCTGGCTAGGCACACCGTGTAGAAAGCTAAGCAATTTGTCCTCTCACTCTTGATAGCTATTCAGTATTGGCAGAGTGACACAGTAAAACCAGACCCAGGTTATGAGAATAACGACACTTGCCAATACACCTCCCCACCCCGCCCCCAAAAAAACCCCACAACAGTAAATTCATATTAATATATTAGCAGTATCACTTAGCATTTTTCAAATAAAAGGTTTCCAAGTAGTAGTTAGCAAAAAAATCAAAAGAAATAGTTTCTTTTTGATACTCCTTCAAGGGAGTTATGATCAACTGAAAAACATCAAGAGAGGTCGTATAGTATAGTATAGTATAGTATAGTATATAGTACTATATCTGGGGCCCACTTCACACCCCACACCCCCACCCCCACCCATATCCATGTGCCCCGGCACACACACATTTACTCATACTACTGGCAAGCCTGGCCAGAACCTCAGCTTTTTCTTCACCAGAGGAAGAGAGAGAAAGAGAGACCAAGGGATCAGAACAGCCAAGGTGAACAGATGAATGGAATGAAAGGAAGGTGAAATAGGAAGCGGGAGGAAAAAAAAAAAGGAGGAAACAAGAGAAAGGAGAGGCACAGAGAGAAAAAAAGATGTTCCCGGTGATGTGTTGGGAGGGGTTTTCTGGGGGACGTTTGAGCTCCTTGTTAAACTACTTGATGAAAATGAAGAGTGTCTTGCCAAGAGGCGCAGAGCTGGTGAGAGCATCTGGGCAGCACAACACTGGATGTTCCCAACTTCTTATTGGTAATTCTGGGAGTCCCTGGCTATGGAAAGTGTGATTTTCCCCTCCTTCTCCCAGATCCCGAGGTGCTGGGGATGAGGGGACTTATGCCTAACAAAGAAAGAGAAAAGGTTAAGTGACAGGCAAGGCAAGGGGACACTTACCTCTCGCAAAGATCCCTTACAGCGTAGAAGCTTGCAAACAACTGTGAGGGGAATGCAAAGCATGGAGGCCAAAGCAAGACTCAACCCAATGGCTTCCCCCCACCAAGGGTACACATAAGTATTATTGTATGTCAGAGGCTTATAGTTCACTACATGGAACAAGAAGATCCCCTAAAATGAGACAGAACCGAATAGTTGATTATTTGATGGAACGGCACATAATTACAAATGATATGCCATTAAAAAAACAACTCGTCTACTTCTACTATTGCAGCACGCGAGCTGCACGCATGGAATGTTATTCCATAATCAACCTGCTCCAGATATTGTCTATCTATACAATATAAGTGCACCGCCTTACCACTTCCAACTAAATCCTTACTATCGTTCCCTAGTCTGAAATATGCCCAGTGTCTGAATACCCTCGACAAGAATCTGTAAACCGAAGTTAAGACTCTGTCAGCTCATTTCAAGGCTATCAGCCACCACCACACATTTCCCGATTGCATAGAATCTAACAGAGTCTCCAACCCCCACCTTGATATCTTGGGTAATTCACTTAACCAATGTGGGGAGACCCCCATCAGATTTGTGCTCATCCTTTCCATTCTAATAGTACAAGATGTTCTGGATGGGGGAGACCTGGTGAGTTTATTGGGTAGGGTTCATCTAACCAGTTTGTTGTTGCAATGTGCATTTTCGGGACTTGAGCAGTGCGCTGTATTGATGGTGCTTGGGTTTAGAGAATAGCGTTTGTGTGTGTCTTCATGTGAATGTGGATTTGCCTGATTGGGTGAAGATAGTTTAGTGGGAGGTCTAAATGTGGGGGGGATTTGGCGGGAATCTGCCCTTTTTTTCAGATTGGATTTGGTGTGAGAAGGACCTCCAAGCTGTAGTGGCCTGGAGTAGCCAGTCTGCAGGCTGATGAGACCAGGAACCGCTCCAGTTGGATTGGGGCCCTGCAGGACTTTTTCCCCTCAAGAGAAAAAGGCTTTCCTCCTCCTGAGGAAATGTCAAGAGTCGAGAGGGGATAAATGGCAATTCCTTCCACTGAGGAAAAGGAGAGAAGGGTTTATCCATGATGAGGCCACTCCAGGCCACTCCATCTTGGAGGTTCTTCTCACACCATGTAGCCAGATAACTTTGAAACCTAACTGGCTATGTTTGAATATAGCCAATTAGCTTATAAAGTAATCCGGGCTCTTGCGGCCAGATAATGTGCCACTTAACCAGATATCTTTAACGATATCTGGCTAAGTAGCACTATCAAAAGAGAAAAGTACTAAATAAAGAGGGCGGGCCATCCCCTCCCTCAGCTGCCCCCACGCAACTATCTTTAAAGGACCTGTCGGGCCGTGCCTTCTTCACCTTCTCCTAAAAATGTTAACCAGACCCCCCCACCCCCATCCCACTGTATTGGCAATAACATCTGGTGGCCCCTCCCTTCCCTACTACCCACCAACCCGCAAAGCTATACTAAATAGCCAGGTCCCCCTCCCCTTCTCCCAACCCTCCCGATCCCTTTAATGAAATTGCCGGGCACAAGGGAGCCTTTACGTGTTTTACATGAAAAAAAGGACATTCAAAGTACAGTCTTCAGAGATAAAAATATTACAACATATATATTATATTTGCATGCACTGCAGTGATGCCAACCAGAAAACTTTGCTAAAAAAGGGAAAAAAAATGTCCCTTGGAACCCATTTGGTATTAGGCCTATTGTAATGTTATTGAGTGTTGGCTTGGCACTAAGAAAGCTATGAGTAAACTGTATTGCAATTACAATATAGTACACCTCCCATACCAAAACAGCACTAACTGCCAGTAATCAAACAGTAACAACGCTACCTATGAAAAGGTAATTCAAAAAAAATCTTACACCAGCTCAAAACACCACTACACCGCCTCGTCAGAAAACAGAACAAGATAGGCTGCTAAGATTCCTACACAGAACCTATACGGTATCAGAATACCTTACCTCAGTCACACATGCAGAACATGGACAGACCTTCACCAAATACAGAATTCAAAAAAGCACAAAGTATAAACAGAAATGTGCATACATCCATGCTCTCACTCACACATTCACGCATGCACGCACGCACACACACAACGCAATCTCAGGGCCTCCCCCTCTCTTCAGGCCACGCATGGAGAAAAAAAAACAGAAAGTCAATTAGGGGCGGGGATTCACTGAAGCCCCTGAAGTTCTGACTGTGTGCCACTGCCAACAATTCATTAGAAAGAGAAAAGGCTAGGGACCACTAGGTGGCGCTATTTCCACATGGTTTCCGCACCATAACAAAGTATTTGCCTGGGAACCCTTGAGCCAAGGAGACAGAGCTTAACGTGGGCCAGCCTCTGATGTTTAAAAACAAAAAACCACACTAGAATACAAATCCAGTCTAATGCATTTCAAATGAGAATTAAGACACGATTGTCTTTTTTTCCAGTGAAATAACCCTACCAGTATAAAAAAAAAAAAAAAAGAAAGACTTACCACACAGACCAAGGGGGTAAAGACAGACCAGCACCATTTCATATAAGGGAAAGGACGATAACCAATCATACGAGCAATGTCATCCATGAACCGATCTGCACCTGCACAGAATGACACCAGAAGATAGATTAGTGGCTCTTTTGCTGGACAGACGCTTTGCCATGATGCTAGGCCTACCCACTCATCCTTATCTCGACCAGGGATACTCTCATTCTAAGACTACGCTCTTCCTTCATTTTTTTAAAGTTTCTATAGATCAGTGGCATCACTTTTGTAATGTCTAGAGACCTTTAGTAGAGGTGTGCATGAAAAAAAACCTCATGTTTTATTTTGTGTTTTATTTTGGCACACGCTGAATTGGAAATGAAAAATAAATGTATCGCTGGCCTTTTTTGTTTTTCATTTGAGGATGACAGCACACCCTAATTGACAGAAGTCCATCAATGTCCTTGAGATTACATTCTCTGCGCTGAAAAACCACCTTCCCTCCTGTGGTGAGATAAGGCTAGGGTCTCAGCAGCCTGGGAAGGTGTGCAAGATTCTCTTCCGTTCACTAGCTTCAAAAAGTATCACGGCTCATTTGCCAGAGCACCCATGGGACAATGAGTCTGGTCGGGAAACTGAAAGGGACAACTTCAGAGAGATTAGTTCTAAATTCTAGGCTATTCAATGCTGGAACATCCGTTACAGACGATAGAAAACATTACTTTCACGATGATATCCAACCCCAGAATGATGGTAAAATCACTGTGCCAGGGAACAAATCCCTAACATTTCAGGAAGGTAACTCTCAGGCCTCCATAATCCCAATCTAACAGGGGGGTTTTGCTATTGGGGAAGGTTTTATTGAAATGAAAGTGTGAAAAAAAAAAAGTCAACACAAGGGGTTACTTGGACTTGAAAGCAACAAGCCTTTCAACATATGATAGATAAAGAAGGGAACCCTTTACTAAAATCCACTTATTTCCAGTTGCCAGCACTAGCAACATGATCCTTAAAAGCTATGCAAATATTTTCAAACAGGTCAATTGTAAAAGCACTGCTTGCGAAAAAATGCACATATGTGGGCCGTGCGTGATAACAACGCGGTTTTTGAAAAGCCGTAAAATACATGCAGACGAACCCATGCGTGCGTAAGGAATAAGGGGGCGGGGAATGGCATTCTAGGGTGGAGCCAAGATGCACGCAATTCAGCATTTTAAAAAACTGAAAACCGCAGCACACATACTGCTCCTGATGAGGAGCCAGTCTGTACAGCTCAAGTTTTAGGACCTATGGAACAGGGTGAGGGGTCCGGGTCAACTGGGACGGCATGTAGGATTAAGAACTAGAGAGGTCTGAAAGACCTCGCTATTAACTAGACCAATTGATGGGCTAATTACAAAGCTGGGAATGGGCCTCGCATGAGCACGTTTTGAAATTCGCTGACATACGTGTGGAAAAGCCAACAAGGTCCTATGGAAGACCCATGCACACTAGCTATGCTCGAGTAACCTTTTATAAGTAGAAGCATGCATATGTGCGGTTGGTACACAAGACCATAAGTGCGCGCACAATTAAAAACGTCAGCGTATCCTTGCTTGCGCATGGGCGTACACGCACTCATTTTAAAATTGACCTCAAAGAATTTGTGCACATAACATTTGGAGTTGGACACCTAAATCGAGCCCTTTGAAAATGTACTAGGGCTTAGCACCTGATTTAGGATCTTAAGGAGTGGGTGCCTATAGTTTTAGATTCTTAATTTCAATTTTATTTTCAGCTGGTGCAAAACTTTGGCTGAAAAACCACTTAATTTACATGTTCCAGTGCTCCAGCCTCCCTTCCCTGTCCCATCTCTTCCACCAGCCTTCATTCCTGGTTCCACCTTTCCACCGACTCATTGAGGTCAATTCTGTTTGGCATAGCTCTCACTACAGCAAGCTCCAGCCCTCAAGGCTCTTACCATAGACCCAGGCGATCACAACACACTCCCAGAAGGCTTGCCATAACAGCGTTATACCACTGGCTGAATAATAGTCAAAAAGCTGGAAGACATACATTCCACCCTGCAGTCGTATGACAAAGGATAGCACCAGTCACTAGTTATTCCAATTTCAGATTACAGTGTTATTGAAATCCATTACTGCAAATAACCGCATGTAGTAAAAGATGAGTTTACATAGGGAGTCATTTTCAAAGGGATTTACATGTGTAAATGTAACTACTGCAGCAATTTTCAAAAACCAATTGCCCACGTAAAGTGCATTTACTCATGTAAAACCCTTTTTTAAGTGTGTAAATGCTTTTGAAAATCAGGCCCTGTGTGTGTTTGTTGTATAAACTCAATTACAAGTTTGTAATGTTTCAATAGCTGATTTTTCTCTAACGCATCCTCCGTGCTGTGCACTGGGAAAGGCTTAGAGCTTTCCTATAGCCACTTCTAGTCTATCATCCCCTACTGCTCATCCTTCTGGGAAAGGGTGGGAATTGCACTAGAGCCACAGGTCTGGAGGATATTTTAAGGTGGCAGCAACAGATAGTGGGAAGGCGTTTTCTGCGAATGTCAGCTCCTAAAAAAGAGCACCCTAAGCCCTACTGTATATTTATTGTGCCATAGTCAGGTGAAGGCAAAGTGATTTTTAAATACCTACAGTATCTGAATGTAATCCGCTTTGATGTGCTGAAAAGCGGAATATAAAAATCTAAAATAAATAAATAAACCATTAAACAGACCGACTGAGCAGAAGGAACCAGTAAGTCCAAGAGGGCAGTTTCCTGGAGATAAGCTGCAGGGTTCTTTACAAAGTGACTTTTTATTTCACCGTGGACTCATTTTAAGTTCCTGGGAGCACCCCTATTACTTGCAATGGATTTCTTCAAGAGACTAACTGTACAATAGTATAATCACATCATGCAGAAAGCCTGGCTTTATGGTCTATAACCGGGAATAGGAGGAGGAAGAAGATTCTCCTTAAAAGCCGGACCTTCTGCTGTGACTGGCTCACTTACCTCCGTCACCATGGACAAGTCAATTATGAAACACACAAGACAGCAGAGGGCGGCTGTGATTTCTCTCCGCACAAAGCCATTGATAGGGTGAGGGAACAAGTCCAGAATCCCCGTGATGAATCCCTCGACGCCCACAAACTGTCCAGAGAGAAAAGAAGGCTTCAACATAGTCTCAGCTGGTTTCACAAATATGAAAATGGGTTGAACAAAATCCCCTTCTTGACTCAGTAGGTTCCCCACTGGTTAGTGCATCTCAGATGCTCACCCTTCGTCATCAGAATTGCCCTGTACTCAGTTCTTTTGTCCCCCTGAACTATTTCCCAACCTTTTACCTCTATATTTTCACTCCTCTGCATGACTCCTCTATCAAATGGCGACAGGCAAACGATCAACTGCTGGACAATGGTCTCTCTCTCTTCCCAAGCCCTTCATTACTGCTCCTCCTGCTATGACCCGCTCTCGACTCTCACAGTTGCTGCCTTTTTCCCCACTTCTCCTTTGCGCCCTGCTGTCCCTCTTCCTCGGCCTTTAGTCTCCATAAACTAGAATTCCAAAACCTTTTCGGCTCAGCTCTGAATTCCTCAAGCAGATGCTTAAGATATCAGTCTTTTTGGATACCTGGCTGTCAAGTCCCAGAACCAGAAGCATGAAGAAGAAGAGAGCAGCCCAGACGGGAGCAAACGGCATCAGAGTCACAGCTTTGGGATATGCAATGAAGGCCAGTCCAGGACCTGGAGATAAAGTGAAAATACTAGTGCCACCAGAGTAGAGCTGCAGTTTCATAGACAACATGCTGGCCGGGGGGGGGGGGGGGGGGGGGGGCGGACAGGGCACCTGTAAAAAGATAAACCGTACTCTTCCCATATCTCCCCAACGGTGAATAGCAGCTCTCATTTCAGTAACTGACCGTAGAATGACACTAGAATGTGCGCAGATGCGAGAGGCACGATATGGACCATCATTCATATGGAAAGAAAGATTATTTCCCTGTATTGGGAGATCTTTAACAGGTGCTCATTTCTACAGATCCACTCCCGCTAACTCGGCAAGCTTGTTAGGGAAGGTACGTGATCTAATGGTTAATGTACTGGGTTAGGAGTCAGGAGACACCTTGGACCATAAATCTTTAATTTGTGTGAGCCTGGGCAAGCCACTATGTTCCTGTGCCTTCAGGGACCCAGCTGGAAGCAAAGCATTAAATATATTTAGGAATGCTGATTTGAGGTGCTTATTTTCCAGCTAATTGGGGGTTCTTTGTGGGTACCAAAAATCGGTATTTATTGGTTTTTTTCATGGTGTGGGTACTATTGTTGGGTAACTTTCCTGGATGAATCAAATGCATACTTTTGTGCAGCTGAGGAGTCGCTGGCATGGAAAAGGCACAAAAACAAAGGATACAGGGTAGATGAAAGAGGGGTGAGAGTACTAAGGGTAGTAAGATTTTTCCAGTGTTTACCTATTTTAATTTTATTTTTTTAGCATGGGGGGTGTTCTATTGGAGTTTATTGGTTAAACCTAAAATCAGAAGCTCTGAATCATGTATTTTACTTTTGTAGGCCCAGGAACCATTAGACAGCTAATGTCCGACTGTCACTGCGGGTTATATTCTAATGTTAATAGTGCGAGGATGGCTTTAGCACCGCAGGGTATACTGCCCATTTCATATAAGCCAACATCTAAGAGTGCGGAAGAAGTCTTAGTCTCCCCTTAAAAATGCTCTGGAATATTTAGGACAGGGAGATAGTGAAAAGAGGACCAAAAAAGCGGGAGCCTCTTACAAAAGAGGGAAAAATAAGAAGCTCCAATTTCCAACTCACAACAACAGAGGGCGCAACTGAATGTTGACTTGAGAGCGGAATAACATCAGCCTGATACAGAAAACACCCAAACAGCCCTCCACGGATCATAGAGTGACCAGATTATAAGCCTCTAGCAAAGCCTGGTTTAACTGGGCAGACAGAGTAGCACAGGAGAAAGGCATAGTAGCAGTGAACCTATAGAGGACATAGGGCAGGATTTACTTAGGAACTGAGAGAGAAATACTGCAGTTTGTGTATTTTCAGGACTTACCCGACTCTGCCACCTTCGATATGTCCACTCCTTGCTCCGATGCCATGAAGCCTAGGACTGAAAAGACAACAAAGCCAGCAAAGAAGCTGGTGGAGCTGTTGATCGCTGCCAGGATGTAGGCGTCTCTGGAGCACCGCAGAAGGGTGAGAGAGAGAGAGGCAGTGTCATCAGAAGAGGATCGAAGGTATTCCAAAAGGTATTTGGGATTCCAGTACCCCAACCGACCCACACTCAATGAAAATACAAAGTTGGATTTCTAGCAAATCTCATCCAAACCAGATCCAAAGGTCTTCAGAAATATGCACACAGTCAACTCTGGGGGTCAGGGGAGGTGAAAGTTTGGTTACCAAGATTTTTTTTGAGTCCTTTGAAACTTCTGTTTATTACATTTTCCAATATAACAGCAAATATAAAATATTCTAAAGCATTCTGTGTCAAACCAAATTAGGAGCATGACCCCAACTAATGGCTACCAGTTTTGAAGCTTAATCTGTATGACTGCTTCCAGTTCCAGCAGGAAGAAGAGACATCATCATTATCTTTTCCAAGTCAGAGCCAAAAATAAATAAAAGAAAAAAAGAACAGGAAGAGTGTAACAAAGAACATACTGGATCTCTCAAAGGTTCGTTTTGGTTTTTTTTTCTTCACCGAGCCCCTACATGGGGATACTCACCTGTAGCAGTTGTTGTGGAATCTGTTATAGCTGCCTAAAGCTGTCAGTGCCCCTAAACCAATGGCATAGGAGAAGAATATCTGAGTGCCAGCATCAATCCAGACCTGATGGAACAGGAGATATTGTTCAAGGGAAGAACACAGAGTGAAGGCTGAGCACAGCAGCATTCCTCCAGAAAGAGATGCTCTCGGACTGAGTTTATGGAGAAAGAGAAGATATCCTGCAAGAAGGAGGACTATGGATGATGTTTTGCCAAAGACAACCATCCTGTTACAGTCTGCCTGGAGGCTTAAGCCATCTTGGCTTTAACACTCACTGTGGCGTTTGCAATATCAGCTGAGCAGATTTTAAAAGATCTCTCCTGATACAGCAAGGCAGAACTCCCCCTTTGACTGCTTAACTACATAATGACTTTGATATTCCAGTTCAAATTAAGTTCGTGGTTAGTGAGTTACCTATGCAAGCAGATGCATCCTATTCCCATCTTGAAATCCTTCTCATTGGCTGGTCCTTACCTGAGCTTCAGCAAGCTTGGACCAGTCAGGTTTCAGATAATACACAATGCCGTCCACTGCTCCAGGAAGAGTAACGCCATGAGCCAGCAGGACAATCAGAACCACATAAGGGAACAAGGCAGTGAAGTAGACAACCTATGAAAAGATAAACTAATGATTATGTGGCATGTCTACACTAAACTAAAGATTATATGGCATGCTTACCCTATTCGTCTTGAATTCTCTGACTGCTGTGGCCTGCCTGAAGTGGTTTCTGTTACACAGAAACCTTGCAAGTCCTGTTCCTAGTCATACCAAGTTGTGGAGCTAAAATCTAGTATTTTAGTAACACATACTCCCCAAGGAAAGTTTTCAATCATTTATTTCTATTGTATGTTTTATCTGAAAGCCTTACTATGAGCAACATAAGCAGAATGGAAGTAAGTTTTGCCATCATCACTGCCCTTCTAAAGCCAATAGGCTGTTTCCCAAATCCATGCTGCTCTAACTAGTAATAGGGGATAAATATGTCTGTCTCACCAACTTTTTAATAGCATTATGTGCTTTGACTGGTCAGAGTCATTGCAATAAGGAAGGTCACACAGACAATATTAGCTTACAGACCTAATACCGCCTACTATTTATGGTCAGATTTGGAATGAGAAATGACATTCCCTTAATCCCTTCTCTAGATAGAGGCTGCAAACAGGAAACCAATACATGGTGATATGGGCTTCAATATTTTTGCAAGCTGGCATCCACAGGAATTTGTATTAAGAAAAATAGTGCAAAGAAATGCCACACTGTATCTGAGGAGTTACCTTAGAAAGGCTTCATAGTAACATAGTATTGTCAGCAGAAAAAGACCAAATGGTCTATCCAGTCTGCCCAGCAACCTTCCCATGAATCCCAGCTGCCAAATCTATCCCTTCCGCAATTGCGGAACGGTTAGAAGGTAAAGTTTATCTATTCACGGATGATACTAAGATCTGCAACAGAATGGACACCCCTATGGAGGAGGGAGAATGAAAAGTGATTTAAGAAAGCTTGAAGACTGGTGGAGGATTTGGCAGCCGCTCATACACAACTACCTGGGGATTTTCCCTTATTTTATCTCCCTTTCCCAACTTACTTTAGCTCAGTCATTGCAGCCAGTCCTCTGCCAGTCCTAAATCCAGCCCCCGGGTGTCGCTGTTACACAATGACTTTGACGTCCCTCTCCCCGGGGGCTGGATTCTGTCTCTCGTTTTTTTGGTTTTTTTTTTTTAGTCTTCACAAACTACTCCCCTCACCTCCCAAAAATAAAATAGAAAATGTACCAGTTAGAAGAGGCCTTTATTTATAAGCAGCCTGCTGTAATAAGTCTTAATGATGCTGCGTGTACATTCTTGCTGACTTTCAATGCCCTATCAGAGGACAGTCATTACAGTGAGCCGCTCAGAAGCAGCTGTCCATTTTAATACTTTTTGGGGGCTTAGGAAAATGTAAAAGATAGAGGAGGAAAAGCATCCAGTAGTAGGGGCTACAGGGAGGAAGGATTTTGGTGCGAGGATTTGTAGATGTGAGATAGTCCCAGTTACGTGATCTTCCAGCGAGTGAAGTCATTTCAACAGAAAACCAACTGAGACAGCAAAAAATGCAGGAAGAGTCTCTCAGCAGACACTTGTGGCAGTGAGAGGAGGGGTATTCTCTTACTGCATCAAACTCAGGAATAAATGGTCTCACGTTTTACAGTACATGTTTCTGTGGGGAAGAGTGAGGAGGAGAAACCATGAACAAAATATGATTTGTATCCACTAGACTGAGTAGCTGGACCTAGGGAACCCCAACACCACCCATCCGCAAATGTGATTACTGCAGAACCTAGATGTTTTCCATCTGTAATTCGTTGCCCGTGAGAAGCATCTTTTGATAAGAGAACATTAACTATTTATCGTCTGCAACAGATAAACACTTGAAAAGCACAATACAGAGGATTTCCTATCAAACCATTTTGTAGACAGAAACTCAGCTTCTGAATAACTCTGAACATAATTGGCTGGAATGATTATTTGGGCAATTAAAGGGATTTTATTGTCTATTACAGTATTCAGTCTACTATAATTTTGGTATATATGATTTGCTTGCAGCTCCCGACAATGGCCATCCTTTGATAAATCCATTAGTATGGAAGGCATGGTTGGGGAGATTAAACTCCAACGACATGTGATTAATCTTGCTGCTCTGTGCACTGAGGCGTGAAGGAAGGAGACGTCATAGAGAGTGGAAAGAACTTGTGAATTCAGTGACAATCAGCAACCAACATTGCGATTGGCCTCCTTAGGGGTATGGATATGAAATTCATTATGGCGTGACCGCCAGGAAGAAAAGATACATACTTTAAATTCTGCCTTCATCAGCTCTCTAAGGAAGACACTGACTCACGTTTTTTTTATTTAAATGGAGACAAATTAAAATATGGTATTTTCCTATTAATTTGTTTTCAGTAGAATGCTGCGTGGATGAAGGTAAAGAAACAGAAAAGCATTATCTACACACCGGATGTGCCATAGTCAGGATCACTGTAAAAGGACACTGAACTGGAGCCAGAAAGATTGGCCTCCGAGCTCTGGGCTGCTCTTTCAGCTTGTACTCCATCAACAAAACCTTAGCCGAACTTGTCACCTGGAACAATTTTCTGTCCTCCATTGAGGTCAGGTAAATGTTGCTCATCTCATTTCATTCATAACCTCCAGTTAGATTTAAACAAGAGCCCAAGACTGAAAAGGCTTCTGCTGATCTTCTGACTGCTCTCTCTAGAAGACTGATTCTCCAAGTTCCCACTCTCCAATCTCTCCCAGCTCATCTTCTTCCACTATTCTACATTCTTTCAACAGGATTGTTGACCATTTTAGTAGCTTCCCTTTGAACTGACTCCTTCTGGTTTATATCCTTTAGTAAGTGTGATCTCCTGTACTGTACAGAATAATCCAAATGATGTTGCACCAGAGATTTATACAGAGGCAATATCACCTCCTTTTCCTGCTGGCTATTCCTATGAACCCAAGCAGACATCTGGCTTTTGCCATCGCCTTATTTATCTGTTTGGCCATCTTAAGATCCTCAGATAGGATTACCCCCAGATACTATTCTTGTTTTGTGAACAGAACTTCACTCTCTGCTCTGTACCACTCCCTGAGATTTAATTCTAAAAAATGCATGACTCTGCATTTGTTAGAATTACGTCTCAGCTGCCAGACTTTAAACCATTCCTCAGGCTTCACTAGATCCTTCCTCATGGTTTCTACACCTTCCAGAGTGTGCAAGGACATTTTTTTGTCCTACATGAGATCTTTAGATGCATTACCTTTCCAGTTGATTTAACCCCCTTCCAGATGCAGAAATATACGATGGTCCAGGTTGCCAACAAACAAAGAATCATCTGCCAGTTCAGGGGCCCGGGCTCACTCAGACCCCCTGAAATTCTCAGCACTTTGTTCCTGAATAAAAGGGGAGGAAATCATAGTAGGTAAGCTGAAAACTACCACAATGGGCCACTATACTTTCTCCTCCATTCACCATGGCCCATTCCTCCTGAGCTCAGAAATCCATTCTTGTTTCTCATGAGTTTCCTATTTCACACTAGTGTAGATTTTACCAGTAAAGATTACCTAGACTAGTTAGGAAATCATACCTTGCAGAAAGGTAAGCAGATGGCCAAAATGAGGAGTATAGAGGCTATGAAGGGACTTTCTACTTGGTATAAGGGTGGCATATTGTTTATGTCTCTGGATACTCAGTAGGGGGGCTTCCATGCACCAGCCCCTTGTTAAATTAGTTTAGAAAAAACAAGAACATATGAGTGGAGCATAGCTGAAGAGAATCCCTTGAAAATGACACATTTAAGTCTCTACAGGGCAGAGCAAACTCTGCTGTGCAAGTTTGTATTCGGACTTGCAAACCATAGCCCAACGCCATAAACTTTTCAGGATACCCTGGATCACCATTTTTTTTTCTTGCTTTAGTTTTGTGGCAAACCACACATGAGAATGGTGAGAGAGGTGATTGGGAATGGCTAAAACCTAAAGATAAAGAAAGAAAAGAGAAAGATGGGACTAGATGGACACTCACTCCCAGAACTCAATGATGGGAGAGCGCTTCTTTGCCAGGTCATCACAGCTGATGTTGACCACCAGGGTGGAATTGTTGCCTGTCCCATTGTGGCACTGGTCCAGGCGGAAGACTTCGGTGCAATCCTTGCTGTTCCAAGTGTGGCCGCAAGTGGCCCATGGTAGCGTGTTGGTGAATGAGTGCACCAGGTAATAAAGGCCCCAGACCAGGATCATGATATAGTAGGTGTTACAAAAGAACACGATGACCATAGAGGCGAAGCCAAGACCTGAGAAAAGATTAGTGTAAAAAAAAAAAAAGAATACAAATACATATTCCAGCAGAGACACTTCATGCTTACGATATTTCAACAACAGTTCAATAGGTCAGAAGTTACTCGCATTAAAATTATTCTCAGGAGTAATGTAAAACCAGCACAGACACAATTCATCCAGAGAAAAGGAGAAGCTTTGACCTTTGACAGGTCTCCAAATCACCTCCATAAAAAAAAAAAAAAAAAAGAGACAGCACTATGAAATGAAAACCAGAGCAGTGACTCTGTCCCAGTCAACTATTCACAGCATATCAGAGTCATCCAACATCCTAGGGGAAGGTGGCTGGATCAAACCAACCACAACAAGTTCACCTTTCAGACTTGTGATAGATGTCACCCTTTGCCTAGATCACTAAAACAAAGGTCAAATTATGCTATAATTTTAAGATCATTAGACACCATGATGATCGCTAGGTTAAACACAACCCCCTCTCAATAGCTCTCTCTCGGCGATTCCAGCCAGAACCCATATTCTCTTGCCTGGTTTGTAGTACTAAGCATTTTTTTCAACAGATACACAATGGGAGAAAAATCTTATGATCATCTGACCCTTTGTTAAAAAAAAACAAACCCATACTTGTATTTGATGGTTCATGTGATGGAGCCAGTCATGCTTTACAGTCATCTCCGGCAAAATTGTGCAACTTGTTCCATTTCATCCTGCTCAAAGAAGCAGTGTGACTATGACTCCTGGCACTCCTTATACCCTAGCAATTTCCTGGTTGCTGAGAGCAGGATAGACGTAAGTCCTTACCAGCGAACTGTAACTACTGATCTAGAGTATAGTGCTACAGCAGCAAATCTCGCTATACAAGCAGTACTAAGCCATTCCCTCAGGACCTTGGAGTGCATCCCCATTGTGTCTCTGGTTGGCGGTGGGGGAGGAAAGGCTGGGAGTGAACCACAAGGAAGGGTTAGGACCTGCCGGGTTTTTCCAAGAGACCCAGATTGGCCACTGTCAGAGACAGGATGCTGGGCTCGATGGGCCTCTGTCTGACCCAGCACGGCATGCCTTATGTTCTTATATCTGGCCTCGTATCTTCTCAGCATTATCAGCCCATGAAGCAGAGCTGTTTGTTGATTAGATGTAAAAAATTAATTGGTGCTGCAGCACTACAATCTGCTGAATATGAGAAGAGCCTTTGAAAAAGGCTTACATTTTTGGTATGTCTAACGAATCTATTTGGCTCTGGAGCAGACATATTTGAAAGCTGCCAAAATGTGAAACTTTGTGGAACAAATATCCTTTCAAAGGATATTTTTCTTGGAGAGCTCCCACCGTGTTATGGTACATGCCTTAATTTGGCATGCAAAAGCAAAACAAAGCATTATCCATTCATATAGGTCTATATTTTGCTTCAGTCATGTAAATGGCCAAAAATCTTTCGATACTTGGTCCAAGGCTTTTGTTCTTACACTGCAGATGAGACAAGACAAAAGGATCTTGTGGCCAGCTCAGGTTGTCTTAGTTCTAGTCTCATATATATATATATATATAATTTTTTTTTTTTTTTGCACATCTCTGAATTTAGTAGAATAAATGTCTTAAAAAGCAGGAGAGCTGAGATGTGTAAGCAAAACCTCAATTTTAAAAATAAGTTAGATAACAACATGGGGAGGAGAACTTTCAAAGCTACAGTACTTATCCTGGTAAAAGGTGTTTTACCCCCAATAATCGGCTGCCGGAAGATTTCTCTCCCCTTCCCCGTTGCAGCAAAAGGTCCATGCCTTGTGAACGTTTAGCCACGTTGGGAGCAGGCATCCCCGGCCATGGGCGTGTTTAGGTCAGGAGGAAAGGGAAGCATGGCACATGCATAGATGGCCTTTTCAAAACTTTTCCAGCAAGAATCTATCTCCAGAAAAAATTGGGTGCAGGTGAACGCGGGGACCTAGCTTGGGCATCCCTTCACTTTGAAAGCTGGCATAAAGCTCTCAGTTCAAGCTCGCATGGTCTTTGCCTCAACAGTTTCGGCTTCATTCTAAGCATTGGGAATTCTTCAGATTTTGAAAAACATTTTGCCCTTTATTTATTTCATAGTTGTGTTGGGGGGGGGGGGGGGGGTGTTTATTTTATTCCATCTCTCTGCTCAGAAAAAAAGATCCCTCTGGAAGAAAACCTCAACAGTTCACAGTTCAAGTTGAAACCTGCAGGCAAGGGGAGGGAAAGTGAGGGGGATTGTTGGTCTTGATACGTGGGTGCATGCTGGGACGAGACTTCTGCTCAAGTCTGACATTTTTCCATTTTCATGTAGGCGCAAAAAATGTTATTAAAAAAATACTGGGGACGTGTTAAAAAAAAAAAATCTAACGCCATCCTTTTTTTGTAATTTCTCTCTATTCAGAATAAGCAAAGTAGAATACACATTTTGCAACTTTAATCTCCACACTTTATTACTTCATTTCTATCCTTGTTAATGTCTTAGGCCAAGGAGACAGCTGCTTTTGACGTCTATAGTGTTGGGATGTCTATGAAGGAATTCCCAGGATGGAGTTTAGGCCTTGGGGGCAGGCAATAACACAGAGTTTTGCGTTTTCAAACCTTCACACGTTGTTTTGGCTGGAAAAAAGTATCCATACATGCAAATTTCTTTAGGTTCTTTTTCCTTGAGTAGTTTTCAAAAGGGAAACTACATGTGTGCTTTCCCTTTGAGAACAGGTGCCGTCTTCATGTGGGGAAAGTATCCATGGAGTTTAAAATAAGACAGATCCACATAAATACGACATACCCAGTGGGTTCAGAACCCCTAATTTTCTCCCAGAGGGGTCTCCAAGATTTCAACACATCAATGGCTAATTGAAATGGCTTTCCCTTCACTGTACCTAAGAGTCCAAATGGTCTCTTCAACCAACTCATCTGGATCACACTCAGAGAGGAGAAAACTGCTGATCCTTATTTGCCCTTTTCAATGCAAAGCGGGTGGGTAGGTGGTGGGCAGTGTCGGTTACCTTTAAAAAGGGGCACGATATTCCAGGCTGCAATTCCTCCCTGCTTCATAAACTGGCCCAAAGCGATCTCCAGGAAAAAGACTGGAATTCCCCCAATGAAGACAATCAGCAAATATGGAATCAGAAACACACCTGTGCGGAGCAAGAACGAACAAGATGTCACAAACATTGAGATTCAACATCCACAGGAACTTTTGAGAGAGGCGAGGCTAGGGGGTGAGGAAGAAAATGGAGATGAATGTTAAATAGGTGTTTGTAAGATATCATGTTTAACATTACCCGTGAGGGCACACATGAGAAGACAGGTAATATAACATGAAGCACATGGAATAGGAAGAAAGGAACTCTAACACAAGGGTGCAGGAGAGGAGCAGGGATGATTGGGAGGGTGATAATATAAAAGAGGGAGGAAGAAAAGGGGAAGGGGGCTAATTGCAAGGGTATCAAGTCTTTCTCCACTGGTCGGGCAGCTGTAGTGCAATCTAGGATAGTCAGCAAGTGTTATGTCGTAGGGAAATGTCGTACAGGAATGGCAAGAAAGAGGTACGGGGTATGTGTTTATAAAGCGCCATTGAAATACACGCTCGTTTTGCAGGGCAAAGCAGAAAAGGGGTGTGTGTGTAGGTATGTGCATGCTACGCTACTGTAAGCTTTTGCTGGTCACCAGGACCCAAAGCTGGAAGAGCCACATCCATGTTTAAAGCATGTGGCAAATGTCTCTCATACCTGGTTTTCTGGACTATGCGTTATCATCATGCTCTTTCTAACTTACCTGAGCAGGGCCTGATGACTGCATCAGATCATGTGCAACTATTTGCTAGGAAATGGATACAGGATAAAATACAATTAAACCTTTTTTTTTGTACAATCCCTAAAAGCTCAGTGTTCAGAGAATGTTATTTGAGAATAAAAAAAAGTATTTCTAATTGGCAGGGATGTTAAAGCCTTTGAGTTCGGCAGTTTCAGCAGGGCTGAAAGGTGAACCGGTTTCAGATTTCATTAAACATCTTTTCCCAAAACGGCTGCTCCGAGACTGCATTTACTATTCGTTTCTGGGACATCAGCTTGGCAAGTTCTCTCTCATTTCTGAAGGTGCAGAAATCCTGCTAGCCGCAATCTTACATGTCCCGCAGGGCGGTTCCTGTTCGGCTATTGCTGAGGACTGAGATGGTATTTTTTTGGCAGGGGAAGTAGGTTGGGGAGGCTCACTACAAGGGCAGGCACTTACAGAAAATCTAAACTGTTCCCTCATTTGACCCTTTCTAGAGTTTGAAAAATAAAACTCAGTAAATAAGAATCCATACGGCATCTGTTGTCCCAGAGCCACAAGGTGAACCTCTCCTGTTCTAATTCGGTTGCCCCTCTGGGTCCTCTGCCCTGCCCCATGGAATCCACTGTTTTGAAAGAAAGTGCCAGGGGCGCACAGCCATGCTCCGAATTACTTCTGTCAATCAGCGGGGGGGGGGACAAGACGATGCTACAAAAATGGATATAGTTGCGCAATGAATTCTAGTCTTCCAGAAGAGCTGCAGGACTGGAGAAGGCCCAAACTGTTGTTCAGTGAATCATGGAAGATTTAGAGCACCGGCTGGCTGCCCATGGCTCTATTCATCATCCTGCCTCTTGTCCTTTTCCAGTCCTGCACCTCTTCCCTCTCCTCTCAGCTCTCTGCGCAATTGCTTCAGCCAATAGCAGTGTTCTAATCCTCCCCCACCCCCGGTCCCTGCGGCACGTTCCACTTTTCCATTTTTAGAGCGTGTGACTGTGAGTAAGACGGAGCTGGAGAGGAAGGGGAGGGAGGCAGCAGGGGTGGGGGGCAGCTAGGATGGCATCTTCTTGCATTTCCAGTCTGGCTCTTCTATAGGTCACAGTTTCAGGGGTATGAGATGAAAGAAGAGATAGAAAAGAGGGCGAGCAGCAGGGGCATCACACAAACATTTTCAGGGGCAGGAGGTAGAAGGGGGTGGGGGTGGGGGGCATAATTAAATATATATATAGGGATGAATGAAAACAAAAATCATAGACATAGTTACAAAAACAATTAGTCATTAAAATCTGTAAGGGGTGGGGGGGTGGGGGGGTGAGTTGCAAATGAAGCCTGGAGACAAGATGCAAAACAATAAGAATAAAGGAGGATGGCAACGGATGCAGAAAGAAGGAACGGAGGGCCACAAGGACCAAGGAGGAGCAGTTATATTACAATCTAGAAGCCAAAACAGCCAGTAAGCTCCCTTCTCTCAGGCTCATTTGCCCTGTAACGATAAAGAGAAAAACATCTCACAGCAGCATCAACGTAGGAGCCAACCACAATATACCCAGCATTTACAGAAAGAAGAAAACGGACACTTATTTCTATTTCATGTTCCAGAATTATTATAGATTTATATTTAGAAGCCGAGATGGATTTTTTTTTAACCATATGGGGGGCAGGTGAAAAAAAAAAAAATTAAGATTAGCAGTAGGCAAGCAGAGGTTTCATAAAGAAAGGCTGGTGCTCGGCATTTCGCGCGCACACATATCGCATGCCTGTGCTACTTAATACTGTTCTGTCGGCAACCGCTGGCGCACCCAGTACTCTTGCATCCTCTGTTTCTCCGCAGGGATGCCGGAGGAATGCGTGGATATCAGCGACATGGCCACCACAGAGGCAGAGTGACATGCGAAATTAAACCAAGCACTGGGCAGGGAGATCGCATACTTTAAGAGTCACAGTTTCCCTCTTGCATAATTAAATCGGAGGAAGGGGGAAAAAAAAAAAAAAAAGGAAATAAAAATGAACTACCTCAAGCATGGTATAGCAGAGTCAACCCACTTCTATAAACAAGACGAAGAAAATATTATTGTATTAAAATGGCAATACACAGTATATTCCCCGAATTCAGTCCACAAAGTGAGGAATTCTTCCCCCAGATTTGGAATAAATCCCATTCTAGATAAAAGAGCCCATTCGGCCTGTAGCCTGCTCGTCAACCGGTTTTGCCCAGGACAAATTTTTTTTTTTTTTTTTGAAAGCAAAGAACCACATTAGGATGTCACCAGATCCTCTCAAAATTGCGGCCCTTTTGCTATGTTTTATTCCCGATATCTCGGTTTGTTGCCATGGACACAAACGCAGTAGTATAATTCCAGGCAGTGACTTTCAATGCAGAATAAAGCAGAAAGACCATGAGGGGGAACCTCCCTCCAGCCCTCACAGTAAGCAAAGACACCCCAAATGTTCATCCTTAGAAAATGCAGGGACAGGAAAAGTAATTAAAAAGGGCAGTGGCTTAGTGGTTTTGCTCTAAAGATTTTCAGATCTCTTCCCATGCATGACACTTTTTGATGGCTGTGCAGATTTCATCATCATTATGCTGCTCTTTCCGTACATGGAAGGAAATAGCAGCGGCCTGATTTATGAAACAGTTATTTCTTTCAGCACAAAATGGAAGCAGATCATTTGTCTCTAAAAATCAGCCCTTGAGTTCAACAGCACCTTTTTATGTTTTCAACAATCCTCTTACCTCCTCCGTTTTTGTAGCAGAGGTATGGAAACCTCCAGACATTCCCAAGTCCCACAGCAAAGCCAACACAAGACATGATAAAGTCCATCTGCCGGGTCCAAGTCTCCCTCTCCGGGATGGGGATTTTCACGGCGCCAACGGGAACCACGAGAGGGGCAGTCACAGCCTTCTCATCTGGGACTGCTTCACCTCCCCCTGTCGTCTCCGTTCCCTCCGGCTCTGGAGCCTCGGGACACCTACCACCCTCTACAACAGAACGGAAGCAAAACAAAAATAAAACACATACATAGTAACATAGGTACTGTATGTCAGCAGATAAGGACCATTTAGTCCAACCAGTCACCCCTGCTGTACCAGTTTAGATCTGATCATGTTTCTTTGCCCTTTTCACTGATCTTTATGCTAAGGGAGGTCTCCCAGCTGTTAGTCATACGTGCCTGACTGCCTGCACAAGGTCGTTTTTCATCATTTTCTCTGTTAGCTGGGGAATGTAGCCAAGCTATCCTGCTGCTCATGTTAGGTGACTTTCCACCTCCCAGTTATACCTGGAGAACATACTGAAAATCTATTACCATTCAGTGCTGGGTTAGATTTACCATATCTCGCTAGGATCTTGGTGCAACCTAGAACTGCTAAGTGCAAAAATCGACTTTGTTGTCTTCCGCACTAGACAAATCTGTGTTTCCTTCCCTCAACCAACACCCAGGAACCCCTGCTCTCCCTCCCCCAAACCTGCTTGCCCTTCTTCTCCCCTTCCCATGCACAATGAACTCTCTCATGTCATGTTACCCTACAACATTCTTACTACAGCCAAAATCAGACCCTTCCACATAGAAGGAACTGATGTCGCGATATCTTTTATGGTTTTTAGAAATTGGGGTTTTAATTATTATATTCTAAATGTATAAGTGAAATGAAGTCCTAATTGTTTTTAAATCATCTCAGACCAACTGCTTCATTCTATCTGTTCATTCTGGCAACCACTTAGGGCTAAGACTCTTCTACAATCCATTATTTGCAACTTCGCCGGGGCTTCTTCATGTTTTATTCCCCCCCTCCCCCCCTACCCAGCAACACTCCTTGGCTAAGTGGCAGGGACTGTGATTTCCTTGAAAATCCGGTACAGGCATGCCCAGTGAAGGGGGTGCTGGAGCCACCATCTGAAGCACCCCCAGCTTTGGCTGGTTCAAGGAGCAGAGCATAAAAGAACGAAACCCCAGCCCTGTCTTTCCGAGTAAAGGCCATCGATGGATCGGAGAGAAGCAAGTTACCTTTTCTCAGAGACACTGATGAAATCTGCTATTGAGTTATGCAATGGAAATCTCTCTGCAAGCCCATCTAATCATGGACTTTTGTAAAGAAGCTTTGACAAGCATTCTGCAAGGAAGAAGTTGCATGCCTCAAACAATAGTCAAAATTTCTCAAAAAAGCAAGGCACAATATTGCAATCAGGCCATTTCAAATGCATTCAATATTTGTCAAATCAGTTTAAATGCAAATATTTGCTTTGTTTGACTCTAAATTGAACAAACCACACTCGCTCTGATTTCCAGTGCAAAGTGTGTACATTAACTTATTAATTTGAAAAATTTGCAACCTTATTTCTTGTCCTAGCAATCATTTCAAAAAATGTTTATGCTCAGTTAAAGATTGTGTATTTCTCAGAGAGGTTCATATTGAGCCTCTGAACAGCTGGTAAAGTTTATCTGGCTAATTTAGCCAGGATATTCAGCAGTGCACCCCGGCCACTGAATATATCCGGCTATTTTAAAATCAACTGAATAGGTTTATCTAGCTAGCTTTTGGATTACTCTTCAGGCATCTTAAAGATATCCAGCTAGGTTAGGGGGTCATTTATCAAAGGCTTATCGCACGCGATACGGCCATATCGCGTGCGATAAGCCTCTATCGCATGCGAAGAGGGCCTTTTCGCATGCAATAGAATGCAAATTAGGGGGAGGGGAGGAGTCGGCGGTGTCTTCGCTGCTGGCGATAATGATACTAACATCGTTGGCAGTAGAGCGCCGAATAGCACCACCTTTCACGGTGGCGCTATTTGGTGCGAAAGCCGGCAGCCTGCACACCGCCGCGGTGAGAAGGCTGCGGGCTTTCGCAGGCCCATCCCCCCCGCCCCCCGTTTTCGCAGGATTCATCATTCTGCGAGGAATGATGAATCCAGGCCTTAGTCGGATAACACTCAATCTTGTGCTACAATCAGAGTTAAATTTTAGCACAGGTCTTACTTAACTTGCGTGTTAAAAACGGGTCTCTGTGGGATGCAGTAAGTTAACGGAATACAAAACGAGCAGTGGTTTAAAAAAAGGTATGCTAAATGAAAAAAGTTCTAAAACATGAGTTAACCCCAAAAAATTGTGCTAATGCAGAAAAGTGCTTTAAAACAGGAGTAAGAAAGTAGATACTTGAAGTTAGAAGAGCTGTTACCAAAATGACCTTGCATACAAGATGGGCATCCTGACTTTCGGTACAATGCCAAATCTCACATGCAAGGCCATTTAGGTAAGGCATGCCAAGTGAAATCAAAGGGTAAGCTCTCTGGAACGGGCAACAACAGCCACTAGGGATGCACAGAACCAAAGTGCTTACTCTTCTGCTGTAGGTGCCCATCTTAGTGAGCTTACCCTTTGATTTCACTTGACATGCCTTGCCCAAATGGCTTTGCATGCAAGATTGACACTTGGCATCCTGACTTGGGCACAATGCTGCATGCAAGGCCAAGCACTTACCTTATTACTCCTGTGATTTAACTCCTTGGCTTGAGTTGGAATAAAAGTTAATTCACATTTCTAGTGGCCATGATATTCTATTGCTGTGCCCATCTGGTAGTGTGAACCATACTGGGCAAACCAATAGAATAACTTTGGCCTCCAGAAATGGTGAGTTTACTCTGCTTCAGACCATAGGAGTTACATTTCCAGCTCTCTGGGGCAAGCACCTTCAGCTGAATAGTATGCACTTTAGTGTTGTGAATTCTGACTTTGGCGCACTGCTCCCAGAGAGATTATGCATTATTCACCTGTAGGTTCCATCCAAAGAAACCTTAAGTTAAAAATGTAAGTCCTTCCTGGGTCTGAGGTAGATTACGACACTGGGCATATCAATAGCTGACATTGGCCACTGGAAATGTGGGTTTACTCCACCTCAAACCCAGGAGTTAAGTTTCCAACGTTGGCTCTCTAAGGAAGGCAGCAATCACAGGTTTTCTTTGTTTTCCTGCACAGCTGGACACTATGCACACAGCTTTGTTCATCTAGCTGTAGGCGCCTTCTTCAGAGAGCTTATTCTTTCATTTTACTTGCCATTTCTTGTCAAAATGTGCCCACAAGTTGGGATGCACTGCACCAATCTCAAATGCAAGGCCATTTGGCAAGGCATGACAAGAAAAATCAAAAGCATAAGCTCTCTGGAACAGGCACTTTCAGCTGTGTCCTGTTCAACTGCAGGTGCCCACCCTTCCCCCCAGAGAGCTTATGCTTTGATTTTACTTGTCTTCCCTTGCCAAAATGGCCTTGGATGCAAGGATTTGCTCTCTGGAATGGGCACTTACCGCTAGCTGAATAAAGTGTAAGATCCCTGGGGTGGGCATCTATAGCTGAACAGTACAAAGTTGGGATGCACAGCGCCAGTGTACCATTCAGCTGTAGGTGCCCGCCCTGAGAACTCATCCTGGAAATTAAATTCCTGAGTCACCACAATAGGCACAGCAATAATATAAATATAACATGGCCACCAGAAATGCGAGTTGAGTTTTACTCCTCCTCTGACCCAGGGGTTAAATTTCCAGTGTTAAGAAAATGTGCTTTAAGCTGTCTGCCCTTTAACACAGTTCTCTGCATTGCTGGGGGAATAGCTAATGCCTTCTTTTACATGGGATTTGCATGAACCTCTGCTAATTTTAGCACTGGTTTTTACTACTGGTTTAATTTCTTAGGAGTTAAAACCCCAGTTCAAAACCAGAGTTAACTTACTGAAGAAATAGGCATGCTAAAACGGGAATAAAAGCCTGCACTTACATTAGTGCACCTTATTACATCGGCCCAATAATCAAGGTTTTCCAGCTAAAAGACAGGGTCATTCTTTAAACTGCAATGTGCCATTATCGCACACGACAAAGCCCTAGCGCACACGATACCGGCCGCATCGCAGCGGGACAATTTAAATCAAGGGAAGGGGAGGAGTGTGAGTGGGATTTGGGCGGGGTTATGGCCCGGCAGTGCTGTGGCGATAATGTTTTCCACATTATCGCAGGAAATAACACCTTTTCCCGCGATACTGCCGGGAAAAGTGGCAAAAGTGTACAGCCTGGCCGCTACCGCGGTGGGTGAAACCTCACCACCATGATGCGGCCAGCTGCATACATTCGCTCCCCGCCCCATTTTTCCCGCCGGTCATCATTCTGCTGTATTTATATTTATAGCAGAATGATGAATCCCGGGATTAGCTAGAATACACTGCTCTGGCATATATATAATAAAATTGCCGTGTGCATGTGCGTAGATGAGTGCGTGTTATAAAATCACCTATACGCGCATACATGTGTGCATGATTTTATATTGATGCGTGCATCTGCGCAGATTTGGTGTCTCGCGCGCATAAAGGAGGGGAATTTTAGTAACTACTCACGCCGACGCAATTACCCGTTTCCTCAGTTGGTTCCCAGTTCGACCCAGTAAAGGAGAGGACTTCCTAAACCCCTAGCTAACCTGCTTCCCTTTTACCCTATTAGCCCCAAGCCTTAAAATCCCACTGACTAGCCTAGTTTTTTTTGTTTCACCACTTACATGCCGTCCATAGCAGAAGCGAACTTACGCAGTAGGGACCATGACACACGCTTGTCTGTGTAAACACTTACGTGCAGATTTCATGGTGCAGTTCCGGCCCTCCTATGTCCCGCTCATGACCACGCCCACACCCTGCCCCTTTTGGTGAAAATTTTTTTTATCTGCGTACCAGGAGATACGAGCGCACCCACGCGGGTTTTAAAATCTGCTCGGTGCGTGCCAGGCCGAGTCGTGCGTGTATCTCCTGGCTTTGGCGCGTGTAGGGCGTTTAAAATCTGCAAGTTATCAGGCCGTGTTCCACTGAATATGTTGGTAACTTTTCTGCTCAATATGGACCTTTAATTACAAAACAGTACTTACCAAGCAATTAAAATGCAAACACTTACCAGAAACATAAAGAATAATGATATGGTAATTGTGCCTGCAAAACAAGAAAGTAAGCATTACCCCCTCCCCCTTTCCCCCAGACTCCCATTAACTAATGTGTTCTTTAATTAAAGCTGTGACATCAAGTCTGCTTTTACATTTCTCGTCTTCCAGATTCTATCTCCAACCATCCACTATCATATGATATTGTAATTGTTACTGTAAGAAAGAGCTAGTGATGTCAAAAAGAAAACTCATTTTGAGGTTCCTGCTTTCTTTCAGAGCGAGACAGAGATAAAAAAAGAAAGCGAGGCAACCATATTAAAAAAAAAAAAAAAGCTTTTCTTCTACCCATATATCTAGTCTACAGTTCAAAGGCGACCTGAACAGCCTTTTCACACATGTCCAGTGATTCTCTGGACCCAACCACCAGGGATCTCTTCACAGAGATTTACGGGACAAACGATTAACACAGGGGCTACTTTCACATTCACCAGAATAGTTCAAAAGGTAGTGGAAAAATCCAAACCATTTCCTGTGCTTCTTTTCATCCCTCATTGTACATGAAATGTGCTTTTAGTATGTTTATGGAACAAACGTTTACATGTCACCTCTCTCAAGTCCAAGAAAATTATGTCCCAAAATGCTAGTAGCTTCTCTGTCCAGGATTTCGAGTGGGCAGATGGGTATGAGGTGCAAGTTATGGAATGACTAGGGGCCTTTATTTTAAGCTTTTATTTTAACGTTTGCCAGGAATTTATCAGCATCTACCTGTAATAAAGAGCAAAGTTGCCCTGCACCTGCATCACTGGTATGCAAATAGAACTCCACCCCTCTCTCTCTCTCTCTGATTTGTCCAATCCACTTTCTATATGTGGTGATAGCCGTTGAGCTCCGCCCCCTCTCTCTGGCTGTTCTCTCTAGCTCTGCCCCCCTCTCAAATATCCAATCTTCTCTCTACTACTACTACACTGTACACCTGAGCTCAGCCTAAACTCTCTGTTACCACACTTCTCAGTATTTCTGACTTTGGATAGTCTTTTACTACTAGTTTATCATAAAGACCAAGCATGGGAGAAAAGACTGTGGAAAATATTCTTTTCCCCACTGACTTTTTCTTCCTTTTTCATTCGTTATAATAAATGCTGATAAATTCCCAGGAAAAAATAAAATAAAAACTAAAAACAAAAGTCCTAAACATAATTCAACTCATTGAGAGAGAGAGAGAAAGGAGTGCCTGAATTTAATAGGCATTTTACTCCCATATTATAGACATACCAGGGGGGTGAGGAAGACAGTTTTGAATAACCCATACACAATGCCGCTAATTTTTTAAAAAAAGGGAAACGACCGTGCTCTTTCCTTTTGAAATGAGAAGCTGCAGAGTCTGCACTAAAATCACCTGCAAACTTAACACCGCTGTTTGTGCAGCCAAGTGAGGGCAAAACAGCACATGTATATTTCCCCCCATCTAGGCTTTTTTTTTTTTTTTGAAAGGCAATTAAAAGTACATGTGCTGTAGAAGCCGGCACGTACTTCTAACTGGGCATATACGTGCACAAGGAGTATTTTGTAAAATCCTGACATATGTGTGCACTCTGTGCCAGGTGTAAAAGTAAACAACAAAGGGATGGTCTGGAGCGTTCTGGGACGGGCTTTGATAGCTCGTGGACAAGTTAGTCTTTTGTAAGTGATGTATGTGCGTGCACTACCAAACTTGTATGCACGCTTTTACAGCTGCCAATTGAGTTGTGGAAATTAAAGTGCACTTGTCTTTTGGCTGCAGTTTTTGGGTGGGAGGTGTTATTTTATTTTTAAATTATTTTTGGAGGGGCATAGCCTCCAAAGAGCACATAAAATAATTTATTTATCTGAGGCTTTCTTCCTTTGCCACCTGTTCCCTCCTCCTTGTGACCCCTGGGGTGAGTCCTTTCTCGGGGAGGGGGGGGGGGATGGGGGGGGGATGGGGGGGGGATGGGGGGGGATGACTTGTGTTTCTGGCCCAGGCGGTGAAATGTTTTCCTTTGTTAGTGTGTAACTTGTTGGCTGAAATGGTGATGTGATATTGCTTGGTTGGGACAGATGAAACAGGACACAGGTCTGGGTGTTAAAAAAAAAAAAAAAAAGTTTATTGATTTCCTGAAAGGTAATCAATGTCCATGTGAAACAAAGAAACTTACAGAGGAGTGTCCTCTTTCTCTGTGTATGTGGGCGGTTCCTAACTCTCTGGACCGAGTTTCAGTGTCCCAGACTCTGGGGAGATCCCCTCAGGAGGTTGAAACAGTCCTACCTGAGTCCCAGAAGACTTTATACAGTTACCCAGACCGGTGCCTTTGGTCCCGGGGAGAACATCCTATGGAGGGTCTTCAGGTCCGCTCCTCGTTCTCCAACCTTGTTCCTTTAATCCGTCTGCTACCTCTCAGTGGGAAAATTCTGAGGACTGAGCCGATACAGCCCCAGCCGAGGAGGGTAGGAGGGCAAAAAGAACCTCCTCAAAATCATAACCTGGCAAAAATCTCTCTTTACTCTCAGGGTAGCCTGGCAGGGATCTCCCTCGACCACAGTCTTCAGCTGAGGAGGGATATAGGCCTCACGTAGGCAACCCAATGGAAAGGAGCTCTTTCTTCAATAGCCAAAGCTAGCTTTCTCTCATTCCCTAGTTTTAAGAAGGGTCCGCCCACTCAAGCTCCCTCTAGGGGAGGAGCTGAGAGTGGTATTCCCTCTAGCTGTAAGGGCCTAGGGGCGCCACACATTTTATTTTAAATCACTCATCTGGTACCCTGAGCAATGTACAACAGAACAAAACAGAAGCAAAGATAAAAAATAATAGTATACTATCCAAAATTATACAGAACAGGCAACATATGAAAATCTTTAATGAAAGATTTATATATTTGTATTTATATTTATATATTTTATTATATATATATAATATATATATATATTATATATTTATATATATATATTTATATATTTAAAGATTTGCTTACTAACCTAAGATTAACACATTATCTCTATGCAGACGATGTGCAGATTTTAATCCCCATAAAAGAATCACTATCAAAGACCCTCCTATACTGGGAAAATTGCCTTCAATCCATTAACCAACTCCTCAACAATTTGAATCTAGTCCTAAATACGTCCAAAACCGAACTGCTCATTATTTCAACCGACCATCATGACTCCTCGCTTCAGCCCCCTCTTACAGCCCAAATTTCTCATGCTAGAGACCTCGGAGTAATCCTTGACAATCGCTTAAATTTAAAGAAATACATTAACAACACAACAAAGGATGGCTTCTACAAACTGCAAGTCCTAAAAAGGCTTAAACCCCTACTGTTTTTCCATGACTTCAGGACTGTCCTCCAAGCCACGCTCTTTGCCAAGATTGACTACTGCAACACTCTTCTTCTGGGGCTTCCACTCTCATCCACAAAACCATTGCAGATGCTCCAGAATGCAGCAGCTAGAGTCTTGTCCAATACAAACTGCAGAGATCACATCTCCCCCATCTTAAAGAACCTACATTGGCTGCCAATAAATTATCGAATCTTACACAAATCCCTTACCATAATCCACAAAACGATCCACAAGCAACAACCGTTGGACCTCCAATTCCCCCTCAAACTTCATTCCTCATTCAGGCCCATCAGAGAATCATATAAAGGATCTCTCCATGTACCTCCTAACAAAACTTCAAGCCACACTGCAACCAAAGAAAGAGCATTCTCTATAGCGGGACCCACTATTTGGAACAATTTACCGCCAGACCTCAGACAGGAACCCTGCCAACAACATTTCGAAAAAGACTTAAACCTGGCTATTTAGCCAAGCTTTCCCTTAATCTATTCAATTTCAGAACTCCACATCTCAAGCCCACTGGACAACTTACTTAGTGATACCTTTTATCACAATGGTTATTCCTCTGTCCTTCTCTTTCTTCTTCTCCCAAGTTCGATCTCCTTGTTATATGTAACTTTATTACCTCCTCTGATTATTTTACTGTTAAATGGTTGATAAGAATGTTTACCCCTTGTTACATGTAAACCGATTTGATATGACACCTGTCATGAAGGTCGGTATATAAAAGAATTAAATAAATAAATAAATAAATAATAAAATGTAACATAGCATAATAAAACAATATCAAGAAAGAGTTCTAATAACACAAATTTAAAATGCTATCGAAAATCAACAAAACCTTTCTGAAAGAAATGAGTTTTCAAAAGACTCCTACATCAAAGATAATTTTCCCTTAAGCCTCAACTCCTTAGGGAAAGCATTCCATCAAGATGGGGCCACCCAACTAAAGGCACACTTTCTTGTTCTGACTGATCTATATTCCTTAATTATAAATACAAGAGACCTGCAAACAATGGGTACTCAGTGAAGCTGGTATAACGCGATCACCTAAAGGAATCCCAGTCAAAACCCGAGCTGCCGCATTGTGAACCATTTGTAAACTATGCAATATTTTTTTAAGGCAAACCAATAAGAAGCAAAATTACAAAAATCTGGTAAAAAGAGTACTATCAATTTGCATCACTATCCTAAATTGAGCCTCAGATTTAAAAAAAAAAAAAAAGTCCAACATGTGGAGCAATCTCAATTTAAACCAAGTGCACTGAGATCAAGAGGATACATGCAGCTCAAAAAAAAGGCGAGAGTACTGAATAATTCCTAGATTTCTACTTGTGCCTTGAAAGAAAGGTATTGGTTCCATCTAATAAAATCTTATCACCCAATTCAAGCTCTATAATCCTAATCCAAATAGCCTCAGTCTTTAAAGCATTCGGTGCCGGTTTATCTGTTTTCATCCAGGATGAAACAGCACGCAGGCATTTATTCACTTCCTTAATAAAAATCAGACAGATACTTATGCATAGTACAACTAATCAGCCTATCAATGAACTTTAAAACCAAAAACTTGAATAATATTTAAAACTGGATGAATAGAAACATTAAATAAGATGGGGGATGGAACAGTTTCCCCCTCTCCTGAGGGATCCAGCATTCAGATTTAATGGGAGGTGGGGAGAGTCTCCCCTGATGTCTGGGTTAAGTGGTGAAAGGCTTAGGGGAACAGGTGGAGGTGCCAGCAAACTGACAATTCATTTTTCATAAGTGGAGTACATGCGCACTTTATAAAATACCTCCTTTGCGCGTAAACCGCGGTACATACGTGTGCGTTATGATTCTTTCTCACATAAAATACATGCATGTACTGAAATATGCACGCGTACTTTTTGGGCAGAGATAAAACAGTGTTTTATAAAGTGAATGGCTCCTGCCACACAGTTTATAAAATACAGGCGTACATTTTGGTGCACTGCACACACACTTTATTCTGCACGTGCTCACTTGTGCACACTGTTGAAATTTACCCTCTATTATATGCAGGGATTTTATATTATTGTAACTCCAGTTCCACTGGGGGTCACCTTCCCAGTCTTGGGGTGCACTGGGGTCACGGACACTCCCACGAAATAAGCCATCGTCCACTCAAAATGTGTGCTCCAAGGCAGAAATTGTTTAGTAAAACAGCTGAAAAAATAACAGTATCCAAAAGAAAATCACAGTTCCTATTCAGCCCTTCACTCCTCTCAACACAAGACACTTTGTTTTCCTTTACTCAAGTCTCTTCTTCTGCCTATCCTGGCCCTCTTTTCCTTTCCATTATCAAAACTAGTTACTCACGATATCCTGGTCAGCTCGAGGAAGAAATCCCTCTGGCTCTGCAGATAGGAATCCACTGAGCCCTGTAGCAAGTTCTTGTCTACTGGTCCAGGCAAGTTCCCACCACAGTTAAAAAGTATAGGTTTCCCTCAAAATGTTCACAACAGCATCAACAATCTTATGTGTCTTCCCTTCAGGCTTCCCGAGGCTCTGGTTGAGAATCTCTGCCTTACTCCTGTTGTAACCCTGGGAGAGGGTCACAGCTACATCCTCAGTTTAGATTTGCACCCTAAGAGAAGCCCCAGACTAAGGCTAGTCAGGGGTTTTTATAACTTTCAGCCTGTAACAGGCTTGTCCGTCAAAAAATGTGCGTTAACACCCTCTCACCAAAAGATGATCTTTAAGCGCTGGAACCTTCTCACTTTACTTCAATGCAACCTTTGCAGAGTTCCCATGAGGAGAAAAATTCCATTTCACACTACACATCCTTAGATTAGCAACATTTACTACTGCTTACACTTCTGTGGCACACAGGGGCCACATGATGGTACATACCAACACCTTTTTTTCCCCCTCTGCTTCAGCCCCTGGAAAATGATAGGCGGGGAGGGGCGGGGCTGGATTAGGGAGCAGGATAGATCTTCTCTGCTCTACTCTGTCTGCTCCAGTTTTATCCCCTCCTCTCCTGATCTCTGCAGGCTGCTGCCTGGAAGAGGAGGGGACTGGATGGAGCAAGAAGCAGAGGCGCTAGCCAACCCAAATTGCCCCTAGTTTAACTCCTAAATTAGGATTAGGCAGTCAGTAGGAGTTTGCAGACCATTCCTTGCAGGCACCTCCTACAGATGGCCTGGACTGGTCAGCCAGCCTGTATAAAAGCCTGGACTGGTCAGCCAGCCTGTATAGAAGCAGGTGGAGCACAAAGAGTTATGGGGTTTTCTGTAATTTTGGAGAGGCTGGAGACGTTTTGGAGGTTCCCCTATTTTTAGGCCCCCACAGCCTGATACAAGGGGAAGAGGCCTCTTTCTGACCAGGAGTGTCTCTGGGAGTGGAAGTAGAGTTTTGGGAGAGTCAGTTGTTGTGATGAATCTATAGTTTGTGTGGAGCCTGGACCTGATCAGGACTAAGAGCTGAGTCTCCTTGCTTGCAATACAAGGAAGGACAGGTAGGATTGGCCACAGAAGAGGCGAGGAGTATTTTGGGAGAAGAGTTTTATTCCTGTTTAGCTGGAAGGAATTTTTGCCACTAGTTCCTGCCTGTGAGATGGAGAAAAGATTTTGATGTTTGTATTTTTGGGGGGGGTTTCTCACCAAGAGGAAGATCAGAGAAGAAGATCAGGAGATCATCCTAGTCCCCTAGTAGGAGCCTTCCTATCACTAGGAGTGTGGGTCTTTTTCCTAGTGTCTGATTTCTGAGGGGACACTAACTCAGCTGAGCAGGTCCGAGACCAGAAGTACGATTTTGGAGTTTGTGAAGCTCAGTTGGAGATTTTTGTTGCCAATTGGACTGAAGATATTTTTGCATGAAGTAAAAGTTTTGTTGGAACTCTCCACCAGAGTGTCCTGTGTATTTTGTGAGACTACAAGGTGCCCCTAAAGCAAGGACATCCCAACGGTGAGTACATCTGAGAGACAGAGACTGTGTGCTTCCCCCCCTCCCCGAAGGAGGTTATTCCTCCCCAGCACCCAGAGCCTGTGGACTGTGAGCAGAGAGACACAGAGGGAAAGGGAATTTGAGGGCCTGGGACAACCGTGTACCCCTGTATTCAGGACATCCACTGAAGATTGGGGAGGGGAGGTGCACTTCATAGAATGAACCATTCTGTATTCTGTAAATGGAAACACAGTTAGTAGCACAATTGTGTATTTTTTTCTTCTATATTTCTCTTTTAACCACTTTCTGTATTGCTTTGGCAGCACAGGTACAAATGATGACATGACAGTTTCCTGAATCCAAATCATTAAAAGCATCAATAGGGGAGGAAGAAAAAGCATCAGTGGTGCATCTCTCTCTTTCAACCTCTTTCCTCCATGGGCATTTTTCCAGTTGCCATCATGGTGGCAGAGAAGGCAATAGAAGGTAAAAGCACTGCTCTCTTTTGCCTCCTGTTGGCGGGAGGAAGGCTGGGAAGGGAGTTTGGATCATGCTGTGATTTTAACTGCAGCCAGGTTCAGGGAGTAGGGTGTATGGTGAGTTGAGCACCAAGAAACTAGGCAGTTGCCCATATTTCCTCTGCCCTTCCATTTAAGGATGGCTCCACATCTGTCTACTGGCACATCTCTTTTTTTAGGGAAAAAAAAAAAAGCATTACATATGAACAAAAAGAATTGCCATGTTGGGTCACAACAAAGTTCATTAAGCCCAGCATCCTGTCTCTTACAGTGGCCAATTCATGACACAAGTCCCTGGCAGATCCCATAAAGTAGATCCAATTCCTGTCACTCGCGTCCAGGGATAGCAAAAGCTTTCTTTATTCTACCTGGCTAATAATGTATTATGGACATTTCTTCCAAAAAACTTGTCCAACCCTCTTTTAAACCCTGTTATGTTAGTCGTCTTGATCACATCCTCTGGCAACAGATTCCGCAGCTTGATAGTGAGCTGAATGAAAAAGTACTTTCTACAATTTATATTCAGTCTGCTGATTATTAGTCTCATAGTGTTTCCCTTGTTTTAGTATTATTTGAAAGGCTAAATAACAGCCCTTCATGTATCTGTTCCACCCCACTCATGATTTTATAAACTTCTATCACGTCCCCTCTCAGCCTTCTATTTTCCAAGCTGAAGAGCCCCAGCCGGCGTAGCCTCTCATTACAGGAGAGATGTTCCATTCCCTTTATCATTTTTCTCACCTTCCTCTGCACCTTTTCTACTTTTGCTATATCTTTCTTGCGCGCCTGGGGTGACCAGAACAGCACACAATACTCAAGGTGCAGACACACCACGGCTCAAGTACAGAGGCAATATGATATTTTCTGTTTAATTCTCCATTCCTTTTCCTATCGTTCCTAAAATTCTATCGCTTTTATGAGCCACTGCACACTGAGCTGATAATTTCAACATATTGTCCACAAGGATTCCTTTTCCTGGGAAGTGACGCCCAATGCAGAAGCAAGCATTGTGTACCCGTAGTTGGGATTATTTTTTCCCTTACGCATGCACTTTTCCACATTTTATTTAATTTGCCATTCAGTTTCCCAGTCTCACAAGTTCCTTCTGCAGTTCCTTCAATCTGCTGCTATTTTAACAAATTTGAATAATTTTCTGCCAACTGCAAATTTGATCGCCTCATCCATCGCTCCCTTTTCCAAATCATGTAGCAATATGCTAAACACAAACAGGGCCCAGTACCGATCCCTGTGGTACTCCACTAATTACCTTTCTCCATTTGAAAAACTGACCATTTAGTCCTACTCTCCGATTCCAGCTTTGTAAACAGTTACCAGTCCACAACAGAACACTGCCTCCTGCCCCATGATTTTGTAATTTCCTGAGGAGTCTCTCATGGGGGTCTTTGTCAAATGCCATCTGAAAATCCAAATACACCCTATCAACTGGCTCACCTTTATTACATGTTTATATACACCTTCAAAAAATTCTAAAACAAGACTTCCCCTTGCTAAAAAAACATGTTGACTTTTCTCCATTAAGCCAGGTCTAGCTATATGGCCAGTGATTTTGTTTTTAAGAACAGCTTCTACCCTTTAGCCCAGCACCAATATCAGGCTCATCAGTCTATAATGTCCCTGATCACTCCTGGAGCCCTTTTTAAAAAATTGTCATCATATTGTCCACCTTCCAGTTTTCAGGAATCACAGCTGTTTTAAATGATAGGTTACAAATTACTAGTAATAGGTTAGTGATTTCATGTTTTAGTTCTTTTAGAACGCTGGGATGGATGCCATCTGGTCCTGGTGATTTCTTACTCTTTAGTTTATCGATCTCATCTATGATATCCTTCATTGTCACAGATAATTGTAATTGCTTAGAAGCTTCACCATTAAAGAATATTTCAGGTGTGGGTAGGTTCCCAACAACCTCCTCCATAACGACCAAGGCAAAGAATTCATTCAGTTTTTCTGCTATTTCCTTATCATCCTTGAGCACTCTTTTTTGCCCATCAGTCATCTAAGTGGCCCAACTGACTCCATCACAGGCTTTTTGCTTTGAATGTAATTGAAAAGGTTTTATTATTAATATTTGCCCCACGGGCAGCTTTTTCTCAGAGTATTTCTTGGTCTGTCTAACATCTAACTTTCCAGTGCTTATGCACTTGTCTATTTTCATCATTTGGATCTGCTTTCCATTTTTTGAATGATGTCCTTTTAGCTTAAACTGCCTCCTTTACCTCACCATTAAACCACTCTGGCAGTTGTTTGGTCTTCCTTCAACCTTTTTTAAATGCATGGGTTTCTAAAATGGTATTTTCAAACAATGTCCATGCCTCATGCAAACTTTCAACTCTTGCAACTACACCTTATAGGTTTTTTTTTCCTCATTCTGTCATAGTCTTCCTTTTCAAAGTTATATGCTACTGTAGTACTTTTATATCAAAATTGATTGCATTATTTGTTAACATTATTTTTATTGTAAACATGTCTAAATATAAACATATTTGAAAGAAGCATTGGGTCATTACAAATACAGAGTGTATAAGAGAAAAGAAAAAAAGAGAAAAAGACAAACATAGTATAACCCCATAAAAGACCTCAAATATGTAGTAGGGTGGGAGGCAGCAATAGGTCTTAGGGCAAAAACCTAATTGATCAAGCAAAAGAGCATAAAACAATCGCATCCTGAGCTTGTACTACCTTCTCATAAATGAACCAGACACACTATGGTAGTTGGGAAGAGGAAGCACATCTAGCATTGATGGAATCCTTCAACTGTATGGGGGTCAAAAAATATATATATTTTAGAGAATTCAAAACAACTATACATTTTCAAGGGTGTCTAACTATGCAGGTGGCCCCCAAAGCATTAACCTCTCCTGCGCTCTTGCGTTACCCTAGCTAAGTCTGGAAAAATCCAAATTTTTCCACCCTTAAAGGAAACCTCTCGATGAAGGAAAAAATAATCGAAGGAATTGGTTCCTGTCTTGTAAGAACACAAACGAGACCAACAGTGTGGCTCTAGAAAAGGCACGTGTCCCTGAATTTTCCAAGAAATCAGGTAAATTCAAGGCGATGTCCTGTTCACATCTATCCAGATTCTTCGTAGCAAAATGCAAATAGAAAAATTTTTGAACAGGAAGGAAAGCGGGATCATATTTGCAGGACTTCCTTCATATAGGTTTTAAATGGTATTTGAGGAAAATTTAGAACTCGCAAATTCAGATTCTTGGAAAAGTTTTTCATGCTTTCAAGCCTACGTGAGACAGATGATAGATCCATAATTTGTTTTGCTTGCAGATCTTTAATCTGAGAAACCAAAGCCTCCAAATTGGAGACAGAAGTTTCACAGAACAAAACACGTGAATCTTGATTTTGAACTTTAGATGAATATCAAGGGTAACAGCTACCAAAGAGAACACAGACTGCTCTATGATCGCCATTGCAGACTAAAGGCTCTCTAATGTCACAGACGCAGGTTTGTAGAACACAATTCTAACCTGTAGCGAGGAAATAACTTTTGAACCTCCTCCAAGCTGACACCCGTGACCTCCACTAGTGAGGGACTCTCACCCAACACTGTGACCTCTGCTGCCATTCCTCCAATCTGTCCATCCGGCCCTCAAGGATGCTGCCATTCCTCCATCGTCTCTCACTGAAATCCAGTTGCAGCTGAGAGCAAGCGGGATCCGACAGGTGTTGTGGTGGCAGCGCCGGTATTACAAACATTTCCTGGCATCTCAGACAGACATCACAGGTGGCATCAGCTGGGGGCCATGGTATCAACTGATCCTCTGGGCTGAGCGATACCTCAGCCGTCAACAGTCTGGTAGTCCCAATGACTCGACCTCCAATGTCAGCAAAGGTAGGGTGGAAGATATCTCCGGCATTGTAGTCTGCCAGGATGACCCAATGGAAAGATATCTTCGTACTGCGCTTTTCCTCTTGCCCATGGCCAACAAGGAAGATAGTTTGCAAATAAGATAAGAAAACGTTTTCAAGGGAAGTTACTGGAGCTCGAAACACCTGCTGCTGCTGCTGCTGCTGCTGCTCAGGGTGCCAAGCTGACTGCATTATGATCACCATTGCTTTGTGGCCCCACCAGAGTAATCCCTCGCACCAGGTTGTGTGTTCCACTGAGGAGTAGATATGGAATAGCTGCCCCTCTTATCAGTTCGAGTCAATTATGGCATCTGGAAACTTTACTTTTTAGCATGTTCCGATGAGACACTGACCCAGCCAATATTGGGGTGGTTGAAATCTCCTATTATAAATGGGTTGCCACTGATTATATAGACACACACACACACACACACACCGAGTCAAAGATCTTCAGTGTTCTGTGGATAATAGTGAACAGAGGGCAGGTCTAAACTAATGTTGTGCTGGCAGGTAGCTACAGATACATTTTGAATACCAGGCAAATCAATAAAAAGCCATCTTAAAAGAGTTTAGGATATTTTTAGAGCCATCACGTTGTTAGGAGGCAGGTCACCAAACTAGAGGATACAAAACAAGAGCCCCAAAACACAATGGAGTAGATTTTAAAACCCCGTCGTGAGTAAATCCTGGGGTTTACGTGCCTGGCTGGGCCTTTTGTGCGCTGGGCCAATTTTCAAATGGCCCTGGCCACGTGCCTAAACCCCGGGAGGGGGGTAAGTGCCAGGGCTTTAAAAGGGGGCAGTCCGGAGGCGGGGTGGTCCAGGGGCGGTCCAGGGCGGGGCTAGAGGCGCTCGGTACAGTGGCCATTTGCTGCTGTGACAGGGGATTGCGTGCTGGCACCCTTTGCAAGATCAAAAGGTAAAATAAAAAATATAGGGGTAGCTAGGATAGGGATAGGGGGAGGGTAGGATAGGGGAAGGGAGGTTAGGGTAGGGGGCTGGGAGGTTAGGGTAGGGGGCTGGGAGGGAACTGGGGAAGGCCCCGATGCATAGCCTCGCAATTTTGCAAAATTATAGCCCCCCGCCCCCCGCGCATGCCGACCTGGAATTTTATAACATGCGCGTGCCCGGGAAGTGTGCACACATGGACGTGCGCGTGTATTTTTTTTTTTTAAATCTACCCCAATGTGTTAGTCACATTCTTGCCAATATATAATGCTTTCCTGCTTTAAAAAAAAAAAGTGTGTATGTATATGTGTGTGTGGCATGTGCAAATAGCAGAAGGATCAGGCTCCGGGACTATAGGTTCTCCTCTTCCTTGATTACAGGGTCTGAGGAAACCCATCAGTCCTGCTGCTTCTGCGGCGGTCTTTCCCTCACTAGCTCATAACATAGTACTGACAGCATATTGACAGCTGAAAAAGACCAAATGGTTCATCCAGCCTGCCCAGCAAGTTTTTTATGGAAGTAACCACCGCTCCTTGCAGGTTACTCCCATGTTTCGCCTGCCTAACTTCTGCTACCCCTCACCTGCGATGTCAGTGCCATAGACAGAGAGATAGAGCAACCACTCTTTAAATGTTATAACACATGCTAAAAAAAATAGGCTTTATCAAAAAGAGGAGGAGTGCTCTCCAAAAGAAAAAGGAGGAAGAGAGTTAGCGGTTCCTGGGTACTGCTTGCCATGCAAACCCTGGGAATGATACTTTATGTAGGCTTAGTGAAAATGTTATTTATAGAACAGCCACTTTGACCTTACAGATGCTCTTGCAAGGCTCAGAGGAGACAGCGTTAGAATGCTTAACAAAATATAGAACAGTAGTAATGGATGAGAGATCCATGTGCAGGATGTCCTGCAGTGTACAATTTTACTAGTTTAAAATAGAACGTGGAAAGGCTGGTTTTGCAAGGTGGAAAGGGGCGGCAAGATGGATGAAACTGGAAGGTGAGGCCATCTCAAGCCATCTCAAGCCATCTCAAGCAGCATGACAAATGCGCCATCTAATTAATCAGACATGCTGACTTCATTTATAGCCATGAAAAAAATCTTCTGCCTGGATTCTCAGGCTTCCCTGGAGAAGAATTAAATCATGTTCACTGGGAATCAAAAGTAGATATGAAAAAGTCAGTAAACTGTGTTATAAAGCACAGGACGAAGATTTTATTAGAAGGACAAACACACAAGACAAAGTGTAGTCACTTTTTCATGTGGCTCTGAAGTTTACAGGATGTTACGACAAAAGCGATGTTTTACTTGTGACTCTTTGTAACAAAAAAAAATACAAAGAGAAGGAATATAAAAGAATACACACACACACACACAAATATACAACATATATATATATATATATATATATCTATATATATATATATATATATATATATATATATACACACATACATACACGGCCACCTTAAACTGAAAATGTTTGGGGGCTAGACAGTTCTCTTTTTTTACCTTGCAATCCACTTTGATCTTGCATTTTTGGAAAGTGCTATAGAAAAAAGGAGAAATAAGCAGGAGGACCAAGGAATGATTAAAGACAATTCTTGTTGAGATTTTGGGAGTCATTTCCTCATCATGTTATAAATGCTTCGAGTCATACTTATTGTCTCTGAAAGCAAGGTAATGGAGTAATGAATAGCACAGATTTGGGAGGAATAAAAGGATTTATTTTTTCATAATTGATTTCTATGGGTTTTTTTCCCCTTAGACTCCTGTGTAATAGCGAAGTACGTGAATGATCAGGAGATGAAAGGAAGCCAATATCCAGAGTTTTAGAACCAGGAGTAGCCTGATTCACTAAGCTTCCCTACCCCCCCCCCCCCCCCCCCCAGTAGATACAGAATGGGAAAAAAGCCTTAGTAAATTGGGCTCAGAGTTTGCACAATCTGATGCAGAAGGAACTCAGGGGGAAATTTTGAATAGCCCACCTTGTTTGCAGGGTATAGGGGCACTATTAGCCTATTCTGCTGCCAGTTTTCAAAAGGCTATGTATACTGTGCCCTTTGACAATGAGAAACCACCAAGCGCACAGTGCCCATATTTGCTGCACCTGCTTTTTGGGGGAGCAGTGATAAAATAGCATGCATACGTTTCAGAATCCCATGCATGCTCACTGTTTTCCTCCCCCCCAACAGGAATCACTCTCTTTATCCCAGCTAGAAGTTGTGTGTGCTGTGAAAGCCTAAGCATTCGTTCTAGACAGGCAGAGGAAAGTGACTTTCAGCCAAGCCATTTTACCCAGGTAAATGGATTTGAAAACCATCCTCCCTCCAATCTGCCACCTCTGCTGGTAAATAATAAGCAAAGCACAAGGCATCAAGTTGACTTTCTACTCCACTGGGGCTTCATCCACCAGCAAGAGAAATGAGATGCTGTGGACAGCAGTGTCGAGAGAAGACTGGGAAGCACATTGCATCCAATGCATCCAGTATCCAGTTATCTGGCTAACAAATAGGAGACCAATGAACAAAACAAGAAACTTGGGAGTGGGTGCCAAGGTGGTAGCATGGATTGCAAACTGGTTGACTGACAGGAGACAGCATGTAATGGTAAATGGAACCTACTCTGAAGAAAGAATGCTGTTAAGTGGAGTGCCACAGGGATCAGTTTTGGGACCGATTCTGTTCAATATCTTTGTGAGCGACCTGATGGAAGGGATTTGTCTATTTGCCGATGATACTATGATCTGCAACAGAGTGGCCACATCTGAAGGAGTAGAGAGAATGAGAAGTGATTTTAAGAAAGCTTGAAGAGTGGTCAAAGATTTGGCAGCTGGGATTCAATACCAAGAAGTGCAGAGTCATGCATCTGGGGTACAGCAATCCAAAAGAGCTTTATGTGATGGGCTGTGAAAGACTAATGCACACGGACTGGGAGAGTGACCTTGGTGTGACAGTGTCTGATGATCTGAAGGTGACGAAGCAATGTGGCAAGGTGATAGCTAAAGCCAGAAGAATGCTGGGCTGCATAGAGAGAGGAATAACCAGCAAGAAAAAAAGAGGCGATAATGCCCTTGTACAGGTCCTTGGTGAGGCATCACCAGGAGTACTGCGTTCAGTACTGGTGCCCATATCTCAAAAAGGATAAAGACAAGACAGAGGTGGTCCAAAGAAGAGCAATCAAATTGGTGAGGGGCCAGCACTGGAAGACCTATGAGGAGAGGCTGAAGGATCTGAATATGTATATCCTGGAAGAAAGTAAGTGCAGGGGAGATATGATACAGACCTTCAGATATCTGAAAGGTTGTAATGATGCACAATAGTCAAACCTTTTCCATTGGAAAGAAATCAATAGAAATGAAACTCCAGGGAGGATGACTCTGAACCAATGCCAGAAATATTTCTTCCCAGAGAGGGTGGTGAATGCCTGGAATGCCCTTCTGGAAGAAGTGGTGAAGATGAAAACTGTCAAGGAATTCAAAGGGGCATGGGATAAACACTGTGGATCCCTAAAGGCTAGAGGATGGAAATAAAAAAAAGAATGCATGGCGGTAACTGGAAGTATCTTGCTGGTGTGGCAGTTGCTACCCTTAACAAGTAAACCTTGATACTGTTAATGCAACTCTATCATTGCTCTCTGGTTCAATGGCAGTGAGAAAAGGGGAATTGAATTCAGACAGCATCCAATGAGGGCCCTGACTTATGGTTTAGAGAACAAATAAACATGGGGGTAACTTGCTGATGCAGCGCTTACTAATCTTAATCACTATGCCTGATACTTTTGATGCAACTCCAGCATTGCTCTCTGCTTTCACAGCAATGGTTAATTGGATTCAAACAGCATCTGAGGGCCCTGACTTTTACAGTCTGGGAAACTGATAAGCATGGGGGAAACCTGCAGCAGATATTGGCATAAGCTTGCTGGGCAGACTGGGTGGATCATTTGGTCCTTTTCTGCCATCATTTCTATGTTATTAATGTAAAATTTTAATCTTGATGTTTAAAATTCTGAATGATTTGGCTTTGTCCTATTTTACGTCTTGTACACAGAGTTATGAATCAGCTCAAAGACTTTGATCAGCCAATGAAATTCCACTTGTTTGCCCTGTTCACAAAGCAATAAAATTGGTAGAGACTAGAATTAAGCTTTTTCTGGGATTGCTTCCATATAATGGCATGCTCTACCAAGGGAGATTTGTGAAGAACAAATATTTTTCTCTTTTAGAAAGGCTGGAAAGTGTTGGTTCTTTAAGCAGACCTTCCCTCAGATTTAATAGTTTTTGGGCCTGTGGTTCCTGTCATTTTATGTTGCTAACCAGATAAATGATATGACTTTGGGCCAAAGTTGCATTTTGCTTAGATTATTTTTTTAAACTTAATTTTATATTGATCTTATTTCAATGTAGTTATATTTCTCTCACCTATGCAAACTAACCCACAAGGCGAGTTAAAGTATTTTGCAATATTTCTTGTGTTATTTTGTTTTAACTTAAAGAGTCTATTGCATTGGTTTGTACTATATTGAGAACTCTATTGTTGTAATCCGTTTTGGTCTATTGTGGGAAGAGCGGCATATAGAAACTGTTAAATAAATACGTCAGACCTTCTCTCTGAAGCAGATTCAGTTATTAGGTAAAGGTTGTGGCATCCAACAGTTCTAATAAAGAAAATTTGAACTTTAGGAGGGTAGATTACCGGTGTCTATAGGAGGAGATGAGATGCTATGAAAAGGGACAACCTTTTTAACAAGATTGTCATCCCAAATATAAGGGTTGGTTGAAAGCTATGCTAGGCTGAATCGGTTCAATTGATTTTTGTAATCCCACTATGTGCAGAGACTGCTAGTCCTACTTTTATGTACAAAACCAATCTTTAAGGAAACCCATCATCTTCAGGACCAATACAAATATTAGAACTCTGCAGTAAATGATTTCTGTTCAGAGTATTTATGATGCTTTGCTGTAATGGCCTTGTTCGGTAAATGCTTATCTCTAATTCTGTGGCCAGCTGACCATGACACAATCCCTTCAGAGCTGGGCTGTATGCCGGCAGCTTATTTCTTCTTACTGCAGAAGAACTGACACACAGTGTCACAACCAAAAAACACTTGGGTCTTTCAATTCCCGGTTTTCCAGCTGCTGTTGTAATGCTTTCTGGGATTTATAGTAATATTATGTTGTTCCAGTGGGATGTATTCTAAATAAGATGTACGTGAGTTTTCAAAAGAATAGAGGTCCCTTAAATCAAATATTCTGAGCAAACGGTATCTCATATACTCAGGGCATTGCTAGGCACTGGCTCATGAAGCATGTGCCATGATTCTACTGGCCAGTGCCCTGAATGCCGCTCTGTTTTTGTGCTGAACCTCAAGGCCCCGCACCTTTAAGAGGGGAGTGGGTTTGAATGGAATGCTGCTGTCTGACCCACCCTTTAAAAAGGTACAGGGGCTCAAGGACCTGCTCCAAGCGTTGTGAGATACATCGGAGAAAGTCTGCACCACTCCCAAAGCTCTCAATCCAACAGGCCGATGCAAATACCCTGTGCTCATGCTAGCACACAGGTTAACCCGTGGTTGTACGCACATTCATAACCCCTGATGCAATAAGGGGATCAGAGCGTCCAAAACGCACGTCCAAGCCAGGACATAGCTAATGCCATGTTGATGAAGCTATTAGCTATTACCCCCTCCCCCCCCCCATGTAAAAATAACCATGCACCCGATGCGGACATTTAACCCTCAAAATTTAACACCAGCCCCAGAGCTGGCGTTAAGTTTTGAGGAGGCCCAAGCAGAAAATACTGGTTTTCTGTGGTTCTTCCGACTTAATATCATGGCGATATTAAGTCGGAGGAACCACAGAAAGCAGTAACGTGAAAAAAAATGTCTTGAGGGTGGATGCTCAATTTATGAGTGTCCATTTTCCTAACCCGTGCACAGCCACTTCTCCTGGGCGCCCCATGCCGAGGAGGCGCCAGGGACGCACAGTTTCCCCTAACGCCTCCTTTTTAACGCAGCGGCTCATTTGCCTACTGCATCGTGCGCCCGGGAGAGGTGGATGGGAGTGCGTTAGGAAAGCGGGCGCTCAATCATGAGCACCCGAAATTCCCGCACAGATATTGCATCGGCTTGTAAGTGTCCGGTGGCACTTCTGCATAAACTACTTTCCTTCTACCCGCACAAGAATTACCTCCTCTTACCCCCCCTTTCCCCTATTACCTTTTCCCCTCTACTCTCCTTAAGAGTTTATCAAGTAATCACCTGATAAACCACCTATCCCAAGTTGAACAGCTGTCATATTGTTTATCTATTCTAATTTATAGTAAAGCTAAATACTGTTTATCTATGCTTATCTACTCTAAATTATTGTAAAGCCTGTTGCTACGTTACGTTACATTGTGAACCGGGGTGATGTTTTTAACGTGCCCCGGTATATAAAAAACTCTTAAATAAATAAAATAAATAAATAAACTATTCTTCCTATCCTTCCACCAACTACAATTTATTTAAATAAAATTGGAGAAAGACATGCAAGATCCCTTTGCCTTAATTAAACTGGATTGCCCTAACCCAGGGAAACGGTATAATCCTTTCTACCCCTACTGAAAGACTGTATTTCAGTTCAGCAGGTGGTGCACGAGGATCCCCTAGAGTTGCCAAAGACCTCCCAGAGGGCTGAGAAAGCCAGTTGGTACAAGGATGGATGAGGAATCAGAAGGGTGTTCAGACAGCATGAAACCTCCCCCCCCCCCCCCCCCAAAAAAAAACAAAAAAAAAACAAAAACCCTGAATTTTCCAGCAGGACCCTTGAATGGGAACTGAAGGAAGCATCTGAACATTGGCATTCCTGAGGTGCCAGGATACACCTGGGAAGCAGCCGCAGAGTTCTGACATCGTAACCAGATAGCAGCATTCCTCTGTGGTGTCTGGGCACAGATGGTGTCTTTTCAGCACCTAAACAAAAAGTATTTCCCCTGTTGCCTTGAAGGTTCAATATTTAGATCTGTCGGCAAAAGGCCAGCATCTTAGTCCTGAGAAGCTGGGAGCCTATTCAGCAAGGGCAGAAACAGCCAATGCACAGCAACTATTTTTCTTGCTGTTGTAAAGACCTGCAGCTTTCCTACATCAACAGTAAAATGCATAACCAGTGACCACTGGACTTTGTGCAGTAACTCTGAGTCCCCTGCTGTCGGGGGCCCATTTCAACATCTGCAAGACCCTTAAAATAGGGCTCACAATCCTCGGCTGCTGGAACAAGGAATCGCTACACACAGATTTCTTTTTATTTAGCATTTTGATCTTGCTTCCCTTTACATACATAGCAAAAATGTGCAGTATACTGTGGACAGTGCCATACATTCACCCACAGTACAATAACCTATGAAAAAAAAGAAAGCCAGGGTGAAAACTTTGTGAATGGGTTGTTGAACTATGTACCAAGTTGTCTCCTGCTAACCTCTCAACCTTTCCGTGTTTATTCTTGAATTGCATCTTTCATTCTCTAAACCCCGCAGCAGACCCTATTAGATTTATTAGCATCTTGCAAAATATAAAAATAGACTAATGCAATTAAAAAAAACATCCCCTTCGCCTCTCCTGGGGCGGCAGCCAGATTTCCAAAGGTCAGCGGATAAATAGCTATGATGGACCTGTACTTCCCTGGCGCTCTAAAGCTTTCTCTGCCTGCATAGTTTCCCTGCCTGCCACTCAGGATAAAGCTCCAGTCAGGACTCTAAGCCACCATCGGTAGCTCCCTTCTCTGCACGTTTTCTTTTTTTTTTCTTTACACTGGCAACTTCCATTTATAGGAAAGCGGCTGCTGCTTTAAACAAACAGAGGTCTACAAAGGATCCCCTACACAGCGTGACCTCCACCGAGTTTACCATGATTTCCTCTAATTGCTGCAAGGGGAGGTGGAGACCATATTTTCCCCTCCCCCCAATATCCTGCATCACAGGGACGCTTAGAGTGAAGCTTCCTATAACGGGCTCGCACAGGAACTCCCCTGTAAGGAAGAGGCGAGATGGAGGAGCTGGCAGCGCTTTCCGCGGCCCATGGATTGGCTCTCTGGCAGTCATTGATGCGCCTACAGTGTTACCTATAGTTACCCTTCCTCGGACTGTGTCTTCTGACGAAAGGGGCACAACTGAGGGAAATGGAAGGGGGTAAAAAAAAATAAAAAATCAAACCCTTTCCATGGCCAAGCATGGGTGGGTAAGCAGCGACATGCGATCGGGGCCTTCTCCTGAATCCCCAAGAGAACACGTCCGACAATGTCCTGACTTTACCCTTCCAGCTGCAAGTGATCAAGGTCACAAAGGATTCCTTCCCCCTCCCCCCACCCCGAGCGAATCCGCCCCAGCACACGTAGATCGGACACCTCACGGAAAGCCCAGGGAGGTGGCAGGAACAGAGAGCGCGGGGCTGCCGACTGCCAGAGGCAGACAGAGCGGTTTTTCCAGTCCGTGTCACCCTCCCAGCCACTCTCATCTCGGACTTTGACCGATCCCCTCTTTGTTCTCCTCCCTTTCTGAGCTTGCTGCCCAAAGGCGCGCGATCATGGTGCCGACGCTGCCCGGCTCCAGCGAGCGTCACTGCGGCTTGTAAACTGCAGGGATCCGGAGCCCAGCGCAGCTCGGCGCCGGCTACCGGTGCGTGCTGAGCACCACCAACTGACTTCAGTCGCGTTGCTGCAACGCTCCTCTTCCCCCTGGAAAGTGCTGGCCTGGAACCCAAATTCTCGCTCGCAGTTCCCCTGCCCTGCCTGCTGAATGCTGCTCTGGCCTATCTGCCTCTGTGGCAGGGGGGATTGGAGCTCGGAAGCAGGAGGTAGTGACTGGCGTGTCTTTAGGGGAGCGAGATGGTAGCATCTTCGGCTTGTCCGGCCTAGGACGGGCGGCGAGGGAGAAGACTGAGCGGACATATGGGTGGGGGGAGAAGCAGAAGAATGAGAAAAGGCTGAAGGGGAGGGCAAAAAGAGGAGGAGAAAAGGGGAGGAGAAGAGAGAGGACAAAGAGGGATGGGGAGGGGTGGGAGAAGGCAGATCGAGGCCGGTTTTGCCTCCGCAAAAGAAAATGAGCTGGTGGGTGGAGGGAGGGAGGAAGTGGTGAGTGTATTGCTTCCCTGTAAGTTCTGGTGGAATTGTACTGTGTGGGGCTCGGCGGAGAGGGGTTATGATGCCAGAGACAGCATTGTGGAGGCAGAAGACAGGAGAGGAAGGTTCAGTGCGGTGGGAGGATGCAGTAGTGGTGTAGGAGGCTATGATGGCAGCAGCATCCAGAGGGATACAGGAGGGGGTTAGCAGCAGTGATGGAAGCATATAATTCTTCAGAAGGGGGCAGGGAAGGGAATGGCAGAGAGGTAGGTGAGTGTAATGTCAGTAAAGTGGTGGTGCCAGGAGCTGCAACATCAGGTGGGCAGGAGAGGGAGAATGTGGAAGGGAGGAGAGGTGAAATGGTGGGACAGTGAGACATTAAGGGGATGATGGAACGGCGAGGGGAGAAGAGAATGGTGAGAGAATGGAAACTGGATGGAATAATGGAGTAAATGAAAAGCACGGGGTGAAAGATTTGAGGAGAAAAAAAAGGAGAGTGTAGAAGCAGTTGAGGGAAAAATCCCCCTTGATAGAGGGAAAATGGACTGTAAGCTGCTGTAATGAGAGAGTGAAAGAAGAGAGAGGAAAGAATATGGTTTGACAAAATAAATAAATAAATGAAATAAAAAGTCTATAAAAATAAAAAAAAAAATCCAGGAAACTACCATCATTTCGGCCCAAAACAGTAAATACATCAACTTAGGTTAAGATGCGACATTGCACTAACATTTGGACATTTATTGAATCCCCTACTGCAAATGTTATCGCACGCCACTGGTGGGAGGGGGGAGTGGGGGGCTGGGAGTCCTCTCTCAGGCAGGGCCAGGTCAAGATTAGTGATAAGCCTCTTCGAAACTAGGACTCTCCGCTCTCCTCCCCAGATCCCTGCTGGGAAACCCAAAAGTTGGCTATGAAGCAGTGTACCATCTTTCCTGCAAGAAGATGGGCACTAGAATAGAGTTGGTTACACGACCTTTAAGCATACCAACAAGCCAGCATTAATCTTTTTGAAAGTCACACAATCAGTTACAGCCTGTTAACCAAACTTTTTTCAAGAGTGTGTAGCTATGGAAACACCCTTCTGTGTATTCTTTAGCCCTGCACAGTAAGAATTTTATGCACCATTGCTGCCCATCAGCTTTTGAAGGAATTTATTGATATTTCTGTTGGACTGTAACACTCAGCCCCCTCTGACATTCCCGGCGCAACAGCCAACACGGGTCCTAGCTACCGATCTCATTTTCTTTCCTTGTCCCCAGGTGCATCCCACTCAGAAAGACTTTGGGATGCACCTCGAATATGTTTAAGCACTCTGTCGATTTTGAGAAAGTCTGCCGGCTAAGTGTGATGAATTTTTAGTTTGAGAAATGATGCATTCAAGAGAAAATAAATTAGCTTATTTATTTAAGTACTGGAATCAATAAAGAATGCTGTGTAATCCTGAAAAAAAAATGGAACCGCTATTTGGCCGACAAAAAAAATATAAAGCAACATATTTTTAGTGGACTAACAATAAATTTCAGGAACTGACACTCCTTTCCTTGGGTCTGAACAGAATGTGAAAAAGATCTACATATTCGCCTAACAAACTATTGTTCTGCAGAAGCTTGAGGGACCTTCAAAGCCTCCACGTCCTTCACGCAGGTTAGGTTCTGCTACGAGAATCTGATTGACGTCACAATGCAGAGCGACGAGTCACTGCCGTAGACTGCACACGCAGACCTACTCACGCGCTCTCCAAGGCCTTGCAGAACGGAGGCGTCCTGCAGCAGCGCACAAGTCTGCCTTAGGAGATGACTGTGGGCGTTAGCAGGTGTGTGCGTGTGTGTTTCAGAGCAGCATGGCATCTCTCTGCTAGTGAATGTGATCAGTAGTTATTAGCTCAACCACGATACACGAGGCAGATTCCTTATTAGCCAGATCCCGGTTGGCAGTAATGGACCCCCTTCCTCTTCTCCCTTCTGCGCTGGAGTGCGAGGGGAGGGAGAACAGTGCAACAAAATATTGCAAAACAATGGCAGATTTGTGCTTTATATATTATGTGATGCTGTTGAGTAGCTTTAAGAGAATTAAAAGGATTTGAATTTATTTTTATGCGATTCAGTCTTCCTACTTTGGCAATGGTTGTTACATCCTTCTGTCCCCCAATGGGGGACAGATGGGAGGATGTTAATTGCCCCATCCCAATATTTATAGGTTCTCTACCTCAGCCAAAAAGCCAAGAAGGGAGCATCTCAGCTCATAGCTCAGAGTCTGTATGTCTGTCTTAGCCTAAAAGGAGGTTAAGAGTGATATTCCAGTTTATTCCATTTGAAGAGAAGCCGTGAGAGGATGATTCAGAAGGGTTCAGCCTGCACCATGCAGCCTTTCAGCTTCTCATGTATCCCTGTATCAGTGTTTCCCAACCAGTGTGCCTTCAGAGCTGATCAGGTGTGCCACAGAAAAGGCACCAATGCCCGATGCTCAGATCCAGGCCAGTCCTTGGGCTCTGCTCACAGCAACAAGAGTCACCAGTAGTGGCTTTTAAATGTGTAGGAACACGTTTCTGAGAACATTGGATTATGAATGCCTCTTCTTCCTAGCTACAGCTTGAGCCCCAGAGTGTGGTAATTAATGGGCACTATGCAGGGCATGGATAGCCCATGCAGCACACACAATGCATACAGCACATCCTCATCTTCCCCCCTTCGGAGCCTCTTTCTTTGAGACCTTTCATCCTCTGTCTGATGGGCTGATGCAATAAGACGCGCATTAAAACGGGCACTCATATTGAGCACCTGTTTTCTGAACGTGCACACAGCCACAACCCCTGGATGCCCATCGCAATATTAAAATGAAGCGCTGCATTAAAAAGCACAAGTTAGGGAAAACAATTGTGTCCCTTGTGCTTAAATGCATTGGGCACACGTCCATTTTATCCCACTTCAGGCCGATTTCACCCCTTGCTATTGTGAGTGTAAAGTGGGTGTCCAGAATTTTACATCAAGCCATTGTATTATACCTTTATTTTTATTCACGCACAATAGCAAGGGGCAAAATCAGCCTGAAGTGGGATAAAACGGATGCGCGCCTGATGTATTCTTTAATTTCTCATGACTTTATGCCACCTCCGAGGCTGGAGTTAAATTTGCCATATTAAAAAGTGTGTGTTGGGCACCCAGCGATTTTCTGCATCGGTGGTGGTGGTGGTAATAGCTAATAGCCTCATCTACATGGAATTAACATGTGATGAGTGCTATTGGCTACGCATTTGTTTGGGCTTGCGTTTTGGACATCCTAATCTCATTATCGCATCGGGTGCTAGTCTAGTGCATCCAAAACGTGCATCCAACTGCGTATAAACCTGTGCACTAGGCTGGGCATGCTTTATTGCATTGGCCCCTGAGTGAGATTGGGGAGTGTGCACTGACCCACTGGATGTAACTGACTGAGTGTTGAGCAGCAATAGATGAGATCTGGCAGCCACACACAGCAGCCAAGGTAATTAACTGAACCAGCGGTCCTCACCACACCAATTTCTCTCTTCTTCTGCACTTACAGATAAAGGGTGCTGGTCCATTGTGATGAATTAGTGACTCCCTGCCTCTCACCCTTTGTTTTAAAATTCGGAAGAGAGTGGCCCAGCCTGCTCTGTGGAGGTTGGTGTGCCACACAACATTTTTGTTAATGCATGAAAAAATTGAGAAACACTGCCTTAGATCATTTCACCTGCTGATTTACATTTTCAAGCTGTGGGACTCTTCTAGCTTTCAGTCCTTTAGGGAGTGACTAAAAAGATGGCAAGATTTGTTCTGCTAATCTTCATTATCCAAGCTCAGGACTTACTGTTACTGAATGAATTGCTGTGGTGTGCAGTGGGCTCTGCCTCAGAGTGATCTAGAAAAGGAGCAGGACATGCAGCTGTTTGTGGTACAGGTGTTAGTAAGAGACAAACAGAAGGGAATGGGATTCTGTGGACTACACATCACATCCCCAACGCCTCATCTCTGGTATACCAATTAAAAAAATGAGGCTTTAGCTAGGTAGGTGTCCAGGATTAAGAGGTAAACTAAATTAAAATGTGAATAGGTCCATCCAGGGAAGGATTTAAGATGATGATACCCATAAACATGGGATTCCTTCCTTCCCCTCTCCTTGAAAAACAGCAGCAAAAAAGTCCAGTTTTGTGAGCACTTTCAGAGTTTGGCACCCAAGGCAGTTGCCTATGTCTAAATCTGGCCCTGGGTCCATCACAATTGTTCTTACCTTGTCTTAATGGAGACTTGCTGGTAAAATAGATTTGGCTTATACTGGTTTAGAATTTTTTTTTTTTTTCCAAAGCTCTCCAATATCACCTTATTATTATTATTATTATTATTATTAATTATTGTCTTTATTCCAGGGATCATACAAGGATTTAAAAGTACACCCTGAGCATACATCTCATATTTTATGAGTACCCATATTTTTAAGTACCCATATTTTATGAGTACCCATGTGCACCTCAACTGCAGCTAGGGGACTGACCATTCATCTGCAACACAGGATCAATTAAGGTCCTGGTCTAGGAGCTGGGATAGGTTTGTGTTTTAATAGTGTTGTATCCTAATGATAAATATTGACTGGCCTGGGATCCAGTACCAGCACAAATGTCGAGGGCCCTGCTTAATCTGCACCTTGTACGGGCTTTATTTACATCTTAGGCCTTTTCATCAAAGCTCTTTGTGTTTCTTGAAAGAAACAATTCAAGAGTGAAAATACTGCATTTGGGAGAGAGAATTTGCAAAGGAGAAGGGAGAAAAATGAAGCAGGATTCTTGAATATATATCTACAGAAAAGGCAGCTACAGAACAAGGGAAAGGTCTTTGTATCAAAACACAGCATCTTCTCTGTCCAACTGAGAGCTGCCAGAACCGATCAAAGCAGCTGCCCAGTTCCATCAGACTGTGCACAGACCCAGCCTGTGCTTTGCAGAAAAAGCACAGAGCAGCCCCGCTCAGCTCTTAGTCTGCATACATCACACAGCAGAAGACAAGAAGTTCAATCTGCATGCTCTAACATATCTGTACTGGTACATTTTACATGCATATATCTCCATGTATACAACTGTTAATTTGTTTTGCAGAACAGCGTAAGCAGCATCTCTCTCTATGGATATACTTGCCAACAGCCTAGCATTTGATGAACAAATACTTCTCACCCACCAGAACAGGAGATCTCGAGTACCTGTATTGGTCTTCATATTTATAAATTGCCCTGACACACTGATGATTTCCTAGTTCATTAAGGGATATATCACTGGGTATCTGTCTATATCCCCCAAAATCCAAGGAATGAGATGGGATTCAAAGTCACAGGCAGAAATATTGGCCACTAAAATGGTTTTATGACACAGCAGCGGAGAATGTGTCCCCTGCTGTACACTCATACACAATCCATCAGCTATTTCCTACCCCAGATAAGACCCTGATAATAAACAGAAACAGTATCAGCACTGCTTACCTGAGCCGTTTTCTTTGGGTGCAGGGGACATGGTTCTCATGTTTAGGTTTTTATTTCTTGCAGTAAATAAAAATGTTTTTTGTTTTCAAATTCAGTTTTTTTTAAAAAGGGGGGGCTCCACGGCAAGCTGAGGAGGGGATTCAGAAACAATCCACAAAGCACTTGAAGGTGAGTCTGAAGTACCTCATTGATGAGGTTTCAAAATGTGGAAAAAAGTGTCAATGAGTAGAAGGCTGAAGAGAAGCACTGGCTCTGGGCTAGACGAGGATGCTGAGAGTGGCTCTGTCCTCCATCACACTTCAGCTCTCACGAGCTCTGAGTCCTCCGTCTCCAAATAAAGAATGGAAAACAAGAAAAAAAATCTCGGCTTTCTCCCTCCCTCCCTCCTTCCCAGCCTCTTCTGATTGGTCACAGCTCCTCCTGGCAGAGCACTTTGCTTTTGGAGCTGTGATCAGCTGCACCTGCTTCATGGGCACTCAGAGAATCCTGGGAAATGTAGTCTTTACATTTTTTTCAGTTCTGTGTGTACAGCTCTGGCTGCATTCGTCTATTGTGAATGTCTCATTAATACCAAAAAATATGTCAGTGGCTTATTTTTTGAGGCATGTTTGGTTAGAAGAATTTTTAATCAAGCATTTTTTCTCTTTTCTCATTTCTCTCTTTTGTACAGTCTTTTTGAGCTATTTGTTACAAGCACTGTGGACATATATTATTAATCCACACAGCTCTGCTGCCATTTCTAATCTCATTTTAGACTTAAATCCCACCCTTTCAGATGTATTAGACTTCTCATAGTAGGGTTGTGTTTTTTTTGTTTTTTTTTAATCATTTATATGTTGCCTTTCATGGCTAGTCAGCCCATCAAAGCAGATTATATTCAGATACTGTAGGTATCTCCATGTTCCCGGAAGGTTTACAATTTTATTACCTAAGGCAGTGGAGGGTGAAGTGACTTGCCCAAGATCACAAAAAGTATCAGCAGGATCTGAACCACAGTTTTTCTGTTTCATAGCCTGCTGCTCTAACCATTCCCCAGGCTATTCCTTATATATGTTTACAATATATATATATATATAATGAAATACAGCATATTATAACACAGCTCATATATACAAATTAATATAAATCATAAAAAAATACAAAACAATGCTTAGGTTAATACAAAACAATTATGATGATAATAGTAAACCAATATGTTTAAAGTGCACTGGACTAGTTTGTAGGAACAATTTGAGCTGACACAGAAAGAAAAGGGTGAAAGAGCAAAGAATGCTCTGAACAGCCAGAGATGGGTATTCGTCTTATGGACTTGGACATACATTTCTGGCTGTATAAGGAAGGATTTGTCAAACTCAACCCTCAAATAGGTCTGGTTTCCAGGATTTACAAAATATAGAAACTAACCTGTAAACTGTAGATCACCTGAAAACCAGACATGACCGAGGGCCACAAGGAATAGATTTGGCAAACCCTGATATGAGAGAGACTTGGCCAGTCCTGAGTTTTCTCCACTGCATGCACAGATGTGTATTTCTGATTTCCCTAAAACAAGGTATACTAAGCCTGTGATGTTGGTGCCAACAGGGGAAATGGGATAAGAGGGTGGGGTCATTCCTCTCCCATAGAGTTATTGAATTTGATTGTATTTTTCAGGGATTGTTTGCATATACTATATTATCTTATATTGCTCAGTTGTAAGCTGCTTTGGGTCCTTTTTAGAGAAGGGCAGCATATAATCAGGGCTGGTGCTAGTTTTTGTTTTTGTTTTTTTGCTGCCCTGTGTTTTCCAAACAACAAAATATTTAAAAAATCTGATGAATAAAAAATCCAATATTCCCCCCCCCCAAAAAAAAAAAATTTCAAAAGAGCAGATTCATCAAATTATACCCAATAATTAAAACTAATAAAGTTTTAAAAATCTGCTCTCCATACCTGGGATTTGATTTCCAGTCATCCTGAGATTGTTGTGGATTGAGGAGGTAGGGCCTACAAATTTTATCTTCTCTCTCACACACATGCACAATAACACATTCATTCTCTCATACACTCCCTCTCTCTCCAGCATACACAGGCTGCCTCTCCCTCACCCTCACAGATACATTATGGAGCAGATTTTAAAAGGTTACGCATGTAATATACGCGTGTAACCCTTTTAAACCCCTCCTGCGCGCGCCGAGCCTATTTTGCATAGACCTGGCGACGCACACAAGCCCTGGGACACGCGTATGTCCCGGGGCTTGATAAAAGGGACGGGGAGTGGGCGGGGTGGGACCGAGGCCTCCGGCACAGCGGCCATGCCGGGGGATCGTGCGCTGGCACTTGGCCGGTGCGCGCAACCTACGCCCGCTCAGAGGCAGGCGTAAATAAAAAAATAAAGGTGGAGGGGGATTTAGGTAGGGCTGGGGGCAGGTTAGATAGGGGAAGGTGGGAGGAGCGGAAGGAAAGTTCCCTCCGAGGCCGCTCCGATTTCAGAGTGGCCTTGGAGGGAACGGGGAAAGCCATCGGGGCTCCCCTAGGGCTCGGCGCGCGCAAGGTGCACAAGTGTGCACCCCCTTGTGCGTGCCGACCCTGGATTTTATAACATGTGCGCAGCTGCCAGGTTGCGCGCACAAATCTACGCCCGCGCGTAGATACGAAAATCTGGCCCCATGTGTGTGTGTGTGTGTGCCTGTGAGAGCCTATATGTTATTCCTAGGCTCTCACAGGCACACAAGCATACACAAACACACAAGCTCTCACACAGACACATTCACAGGCACATAGGTTCTCACACAAATATACACAGAAGCTCTCACACACACACACATAGGCTCTTACACAGTCTCACACAGACACACACACATGCACGCACAAACAGGCTCTCAGACACACAAAGGCTTTCACTCATCACACACACATGGTCTCCTGTTATCATCGGGCTGTGATGGGATGAGCTCCACCACGGTCCCACGGGCCTCCTGTGCTGTCTTCGGACTGTGGCAGGATGAGCTCCACCAAAGCACCGCAGGCCTCCTCCTATCTTTGGGCCGTAAGGCTCACCAATCTTCCTGCTTGGGGGGCATGAGGAAGTGGAAGCTGTGTGCGGGCATGCGTGTACACATGCCCGTACCCGTAAGTCGGGCCTCTCCTTCCGTCGCCGGCGCTCTCCTTCATCCACCGGCTGGTTAGGCTCCGCCGGTGGCCCGCAGCTTCTCCTGCTGCCTCCGGCCCGCCGTCTCCCCAGGTGTGCCACTCTGTGCAAATGCATGGTATGCATACCCAGTTGTGCCGGGCCTGCATATAATAAATGCAAAATGTTATGTAATTTTAATGGCTAATTGTTTTTATAATTCTTTCTATGCATTTTTTTGTAGACATCCTCAGTGGTGATTTTCTGCCAGACCACTGACCTGGAACCTTTCTGAACTTGCTTCCTTTCTCATCATTCAGTCAGACCAGTCCAGATAAATGGTTTATGTCCACCAATCAGCAGATGGAGACAGACATCATCCCTTACAGGCATCCATGCTGACCACAGCCTGCCAGTATTCTCTGTTTCCAAAAGATGTTAGGTGAGCATCCCGGGCTGTGGACTATGGCCTGGTTAAGCTAGAGGAGGAGTGTGGTGGTAGGTGAAAGACAAGTTCTCCTTCCCTAGTGGAGCATAGTCTGGGGGCATCAGGTAAAATTTGTATTCTGGCAGCTCCTGATGTGAAAATCTGGCCTCCCACCATCAGAGGAGCAGGCCTGGGCCAGAGGGCCTGCCAGATCCATTTTTTCTCTGTGATTCCACCCCCCCTCCCCCCCTTCCAGCATATAGCTTCTAAAAAAAAAAAAAAAAAAGGAGAGATTGTATTGCCTGCCCAATAAAGTTTAGAAAAAAAAAGGACAGAGGGCTGGCAAGGCTTCAGAGTAGGTAGTTATAGCCCGCCACCTACTACTTTCCAAGGAATTTCACTTGAGGGGAGCCTACATTCCCTTTGCTGATTTTGTATGTAATCTGGGGTTCTACTTTGTATTCCACATATTCAAAAGGTTTTACGAACTGGCTTCTAGAAACTACGACTTTTGAAATACTTAAGATACCTGTGTCCTTGTAATGACTTTAGAACAATTGTCCAAGCCTTTCTTTTGACTTATGATTGACAATGGCAACTAATTATTAATTGCGCTCCCAAAATATAGGACACTCCAAAATGCAGCTGTGCATCTAATTGCACAGGGAAGACCTGTGGTGGTGCTTCCATTAGGCAAACTAGGGGTCTCCTAGGGCACCAAAATTTGGGGGTCAACAAAATCATGCCAGCACAAGGCATTAGAAAGGCACTGTTTCTGCTGGGGAAGATTACAGTTACAGTATGGCCCTGCTCCGGAAGAAAACACCACCCTCCAAATTAAGAAACAGGAGCTGGAATTCACACAGGATATTGTTAATAAGCCTCTTGCCTGTGATGTAGTAGATCTTGATGTGCTCAGAACAACAGTCATGGCAGCTAGAACAACTTCAGCTTCACATGCAATCATCAGTACTTCTGCCATCAGATAAGGTGCCAAACAGCTCTCCAAGCCTGAAACAATTCAAGTATTTTTCTTGAATAGGAGAAATTGTTGGGTGTTTGTTTTTTTTTTTACACATGTACTGTCCGTGAACAAAAGAGGAAGTGAGAGATTTTGCTACTTCGGTTTTCTGTAAATGAGAGGAAACTGGGAATTGCAGGAAAGATCACTTTGAGGGGGCTATGGGAGAAGACAAAGCTAATCTCCCCTTTGTCTCATACCTTGCCGTGTCATGCATAGAGAAAGCAGGCTCTTGTGATTTGGAGTGGCTGAGACGTCACTCATGTCTGAGGGAGGCAGCAGCTCCTTTATTGGTTTAGCTCTTGGATATGCAGAAAGGCTATGGTGCTCAAAGAGAAAGCTTTCTCGTTTCTGAGAGGCATGTCTGGATTTTTAGAGCTTTCCTGGAGTATTTTACATCCAAGGGTTTTTTGTTGTTTTTTTTTCAAGCAGGAAGATGCCTTCTTCTGCTTTGTACTACTCCATTCTGCCTTCCAAACCAGCAAGCATGACAACCATAGGAGGATGCTTTGTTTGTAGGAAACCATCCAAGTAAGCAGAGTGTATTACAGCTCAGTCCCAAGCTCCATCTTGTCTTAAGGCTATAAGCCTTTAGCTCTTTCTGTGCCTTAAGTATGTAAGGATGTTCATGGATTTTGAACATAAAAGAAAGGGATCTACTGATATCTACAAGGCCCTACCCCAAAAGGTTAATGCGTGAATGGTTTACAAAACCAATTTATTTGAAATTCACTGTTTCATATTACATTCTTTGCAGCTTGTGTGCACGCAATCACTAGCAGCAGAAGCGGTCAGGTTAGAAGCACTAGTCTGTTTTGGTTTTTTTTGTGCTATATCACACTCACAATACTTAAAATAGGTAAGGGCCCCACACCTCAGATTAGCAGAGTCTGCAGAGTTTGCATCAAAATAAGCACTACCCTCAACTCCAGCCCTGGCAGCACCCAAGGACCCAAATGTTATTGTTTGTAAGGTTTTGGGTGGACCCTTGGACACTGTGGCTGCTGACAACGCCCCCGGGGGAAGTCCCGTGAGGGGCCACAGGTCAGGCTCAGCTTTAGGACGCACAACACAGAATTATCTTTTATTAAACAGAGTTGAGAAGCCACCAGAGGTGGCAGTAGTGAGTAGAGATGAAGCCCAGCTGGGCTTGTAGTCCCTCAGGACACTGGAACAGCGATCCCTCAATAGTTGTGCTGTAGTGGAGAGAAACTGAGATAGTAGGTACAGTGGTGCATACACAGGGTTCTGGTATAGAGCCTCGTTGGTAGATTATTCACACAGCAGTTTCTCCTGGAAGGTAACACAGAAGCTGGAATAGAGGCAGGCCCTCGAGGAGCGAGTACCTGGTTCCAGGGAACAGCTTTGAGAGAATATAGATGGTAACTCACTGATGGTGTAGGCAGTGGTTTCTTCCAAGCAGAAGTGAGCTAAGGCAGCGTGTCCGGGAACATGGGCCCTCGAGGAGCAAGTACCGGTTCCAGACAGCGACCTGAAAGAAAAAGAGAGAGGCCCCGAGGAGCGGGTACCCCGATAGAGTAAGTCCAATAAGGAGAGGCAGAGTAGCTAGGTACGGAGAGCGAATCCCATCCGTAAGGAGTCCCTTCACCTTGCTAACTCGATTAGCTAGCAAACAGAGTAGGCTTTTGTATCTGGGATGCATGACATCATCACAGGGGGACGCCCCTGAGGTTCGCGCCAAAGAAGGAATAAGAAGCAGGGCCACGCGGCGCGCGTGCCCTATGGCAGCTGAACAACATGGCGGGATGCAGTGCCCAAGCCGGACTGGGGACGCCGGAGAGGACGGCAGGCAGACGCCACGGCAGCCAGACATCCATCAACCGCGGGAGGAGTCGCCAAAGAGGTAAGGAGGGCGGAGTGGAGACGTCGGGCAGCAACAATCGTAACACCAAAGAGGGGATCCTGCAAGACATTAGAGGTATGGAGGCATTTTTTAAAGAATTAACATTTTGCAGAATGCATTCCCTATCGAAAGGCCATAAGTAGAGTAGATGGAAGGTACTGGGCCATCTTTCAAATGGTGGCATATGCCATCATTTGCTAAAACAATATCTGTGTGTATCAGTTTCAGGGAGGTTGGTCTGGGGATCCCATCCTCCATTCAAAGTAGCAGTAATAGGAGGAGAAAAGCCACAGCAAAGGGGAAGTCTGCTTCCCAGGCTAAGCCCCCAGTTCCCTCCCGTCAGCAGCGAGGCACTACGGAGAAGATGGGATTATGTTCCGCATCACTATCCCAGGGATAGAGGTAGGCACTAGGCAGCATTGAAGGTGGTGACAAAACTATTGGGGAAATGAATGCCCTGAATGACCAGCCCCTGCAAGTGGTTGAGAATGTAGGGTTTATGTGGTTGATGCATGTCTTGGCCCCAAATTAAAAAGTTCCCCCCAGAGCACTCAATGCTGTGCTCAGATGCAGGCATAGATGGCCAAGGAAGAAAGGAGTAGCCGCATCCATTTCACCAGTGCCATCTGAACCAGTCGAACACTATGCATGCCTGCCTCTCTCTGATGGCACACTGGTGGCAGATTGACAAGACTGAGTCAGGCAGCAACTTTAGTGAGGGCATACCAGCAGGAATAATGTGGATTGGCTGCAAATCCATATGATGATGCAGAGCCATACCTTGGCCCATATCATAACAGCAATAAGGGGGATGATGGAAGGATAGTGGCTAGGCCAGAGATACATGACTGTACCCGGTTTTATGGATACAGATGATAGCAAGGAACATGAACAGGGGGGATTATTAGGGGATCTGATCCTTTACACATTTGCTGCATCTGACAACAATTGAATCCCTGGAACTGGTTGCCAAGAAAGGTGGCAGCTTTGTCCTGTAGGAACTGACAAGAGAGGTGTAGGAAAATAAATGGATTATTTTAACTGAAGCATGAATGGCAGACAGCTGCTCTATGAAAAGCAGAAAGCAGCATCAGCGTGCCTGTGCACCAGCTTATTCGGGACGTAGGCACCAGATGGAATTTGCCTATCTGATAATGTAGAGGTTAGGGGAGAAATGCCGAGATAAGTGTGGCTCACCCCCCTGAGGCATCAGGATTAGTTACACATGATGCAGGTGGTATAAGTCCTGAAGCCCTTCAAAGATGCCATAGAGGATATGAGCTCAATAAGTGCCACCCTGGACAAGGTCATTCTCATGGTCAGCATCTTGGAGTTGTCATGGCTTACAGCAGGAGCAGGAACTGGCACAAGAAGGGATGGTGCCTGTGGATTCCTTGCAGTTGCAGCTGCAAAATCAGCTCATACTCCTCATCCCCCTGGATTCTTACATGCTGGCTACCCTGTGTGGCCTACAGGTGAAAGGGAGTATCACCCTCACTTCCAACAACCAGACTTATTGGAAGGAGAAGTTGGTGGTTAGAGTGCAAGAACAGGAGCACCAGAGGCAAAGGGGATATAGCAGAGGAGAGTGGGCTCTCCACACTGTACTGTCAGCATCAGCAGCACCTGAAAGCTACCTTCACCCTCGTGGTAGCCACCACACGATAGGCTCTCCTGCTACAGATCACAGCTTCAGAATTTGACACTGTACACTTTTTCATTTTGTTCACTTAAAACAAAAGAAACAATAAGAAAAAAACAAAATGTAATAAAAAATGGTGTCGGATCCAGTTTTTTAATCCCCTTCCACATTTTAGCCTCAGCGCCTTGCTATGTTATCACTCTTGCTGCTGTTGCCCAGCCTGTCTCACCTGCCCTGCCTTTCTCCTGGTTGTACTAGCATGTAAACCTCTTTTTCTGCCACTCTGGTTGCCCTGAAATCTTGGAGCCTTGCTGCTTCTGCCGCTGCCCACCGTCTGGCTTGTCCCTCCAACCCTGCCCAGTTCCTCTCTCTTGATTCAGCGCCTTGCTGTGTTGATGCCACTCCTCTTGCTGCTTTACTGCACCTTGGGGTGTTGATGCTACTGTTATTCTCCTACCCCCTCACTCTGTGCCATGGGGTGTCGATGCCATTGTTTGTGCCACTTTTCTCTCTTTTTCATGCCATTGTTATTGGTACCCTTTGTCCCTCTCTCGGTACCTTGGGGAGTTCTTGCCATTGTTGGTGCTACGTTGGATCTTTCAGAGACTTGGAATGTTCTTTGTCATTGTTTGTGATCCTTTGCCACTCTCACAGAATCTTGCACTCTTTATGCCATGGTTGGTGCCAATAGCAAAAAATGAAATGACAATGAAACAAATGAATGAAAAATGGCAATGAACCAAAATAACAAACCATACTAAAAATATTTTCCATGCACACTCTTAATGTTGCAATTCACATGAACTTTGAAACAAGGATCCATTTCTGTAATAAAATCGTTTTTAATATTCCCCTGAGGCAAGCATTTTTTGGGGACCAGTTTTATCCTTTAATCAGTTCTTTTTAATTTACTTATGTAGATATTTTTAACATTGCATCTTTGGATACAGTGTTATTTCTCATATGGCTTATGAATTACTTTTATATAACTATTAAACTGTTTTTCTGATATTATATATTAACCCTTATGTCATTTCTGTATTATGGTTTTGGAACCTCTACCTTTTGCTTTATTACTTCTGGACTTCCACCACTTTTTCTGCTTATTTTATCTGTTTTATGTGTATGATGCTTAGGCTGTCACTGTACAAAATTAAACAGGTTATAAATTTAACAAACGATTATCAGTGGATACAAAGCAATGAGGAAGGAACTAAGGACTTCCACACCAGTGACTGGTTAAGGGATCACTCAAGTAGGAAAGCCAAAATGCATTTATGTACTTTGTGCTAGCCTCATGTCCCTATTCATAAATGCTAATAAACTCTTTCCAGATTTGTTATCTTTAGATTCATTATCCAGCCAAAACACATTTTGCATAGGAATACAAGAACTTGGATCAAATATCAAATACCTACTTCCAGAAATTTTGAGAAAATCATGTTTTAAGTAGTTGCCACTGGTTATTCTGCTTGCAGAAGAAAACTGTGGCTGGCAAAACGCTGGGATTTATTTAGGATTTTGCTGCCTGTAGGCAATTTTGATGCTTTTACTTTCCTTTCGCCTGTAAGGGGCTTTTACAGGGTATCAGAGGGCTGCTGAATTAGATTCAAAAAAGCAAGATTGCTAGAGATTTGCATATGAAGGGCTCAATTATTCATTGCTGATCTATAAATGATACACAATAACATCTGCAGGTTCGTGAAAAAATTAGATTCAGTAGATCTGGAAGGCAGCAAATCTTAAGCCAGTCTGCTGCCCCTAAATATTTGCCACTCTAGGCACAGTCTTAATGGGAGCCTATCCATAAAGCCAGGGCTGGAAAACGCCTTAGCCCTCATTAGAAGAGCATAAGCCTGTACCACTGAACAGCAATGACAACTCGTGTGAAGTAATGAGCTGCAATCACACCATAAAAAATGTAGAGACCAGAGTTGCAAAAGTAAGAAGGTGGTGGAGTCCAGAAAGGGAGAGAGTGATTGGAGCTATGAGCGGGTAGCGGAGGAAAGGCAGACAGAGAGAGCATCCCGCTTCTCACCCCACATACCAGCCAGTACTGGAGAAGAGAAAGCAGTCTCAGCTAGAGAAAGCGTCTCTGCTTCTTTCACTTTTCAGACATACAAAGGCGTTGCATTAGCATGCGCGCCTGAAACTTGTGAGCGGTAGCACCAACTGCCAAGGCTTCAAGCCCCCGCTTTTCAGGAAACAAACTCGGCCTCTGGCCTGAGGAAATGGGAGAATGGCCACCAACTTCGGACTGGAAGAGGTTAAAAACATTAACACTTAGGAGCAATTAATGGGGGGGGGGGGGGGGGCGGGTGGCAAACCCATGCTTGCCATTCTTTCCTGGATTACAATGCACTTTACTATCTGGTGGGAAGGAAAGTGAAAACACCCTGAAAGGAAGAGGCAGTTACTTTTGTTGCTAGGTAACAAAGACCAAGGCAACTGGAGAGCAGTCCCCTACTTCCTGAGTCCAACTGCAGAATTTCTCTTCATAAATGGATATGTTAAAGGGCCAGATGTACTAATGGATGTTTACCAATGCGAATCTATGGGGGGAAAATGCTTAGTATATTTGGCCCAAAGCGAAGCAAAATGTTGAGGGTAGCAGAGAAAGGGAGTATTCATATGTTTAAGTCAGAAACTGAACAAATGCAGAGGGCTGCCTGGGAGCAATTCTCCTGTAATCTAGCAAGGCCATCCTCAAGCGATAAAACATAAACAAAACAAACCGAAAAAAGCAGTACATTTATATTAAATTAGAAAACTTGCCCTAAAGTCAGAGCCTGCCCTAAAGTCCACTATTTTCTGGGACCAATTATTTTTCCAGTTTTTGTGGGACACCCTTATCCATGGAACCTTGCAAAAAAGCAAGATTGCATTGAGATTTGCACAAGAAGGGCTCAATTATCCTTTGCTGATGTATAAATGATACACATTAATACCATCTGCAGGTTTGTGAAAAAATAAAGCAATGAGTACTCTAGCAGGCATTCATATAATCTGCTTTGAAGTGCCTGAAAAGCAGAATATAAATCAATAAAATGAATAATAAACAAACAAGAGATTATTTTATTTTAACTACAGGCTTTTCCTTTAAGCATTCCATTGACAGAAAATGAAAAAGCACAAACCTTGGTATTTCTGTGTAGTTCATACAAAAGTTATCTCCATGTCTTCAAGCTCGAAGCTTCTTTCATTTCTGCATCTCATGGACCTGAATTTAGTGCATGGATAGCATTTGAGTGATCCACCATAGGGGCTCATTTGAGCATAGACAGAAATAGTAAGGATTAAGGAGCAGAAAATAACCAGCCCTGTGCCATCACAGTGCATTTAGTTTGTGAACTTTTTACAGAAAGTTTGCATAGAAACATAGATTATGATGGGAAATCTTAAGGTCCATGTAGTCTGCTCAGTTTCAATCCTGGTATAGTGCCGTAGGTAAGCAGTTGGTGGATATTTCAAGAACTAATTTTCCATCAATTTGAGCATTCAAGTTATACACAGCTTCATATCCATATTAAACATCTGTGTTCTCCCATTATTTGTTATCCCTGCATCTCCTGCAAACAACTCGTGGTTTTCCTGTCATAGTAATATGGCTTTCGTAGAGATCTGTCTGAGGGAAGGGGGTGTTTGAGCTTTTTCAGGTCAGGGCCAGAGGGACAGCACTGTTATTCTTACATAGCAGATGTACGTACATTTTCTATAATTTAGACTAGGAGGCGAAGTCCACCCTGCCGCCATTAACTTGGCAGTGGGCGGGCATTTGACCCCTTCCGGGAGGTTAGTGAGGGCAGGCTAGGAAGAGTGGCGAGGAGGTGCATGGGTTTTTTTTCCTGGCCCGAGGCTGTGATTTTTTGAATGGCCTGGAGTGCCTCGGATTGGCTAATTTGCCTGTAAGGGTTATGGGTAACAGGGGACGGGGGGCTGGCATGTTGGTGTCTTTCTTTTCCCACCTGGTGCAACAAGATAGCGCAGTTACCTCAGGCACCTGGCGGCTGTGGTTTTTGAATTTTCGCCCATCCTCCCTCTCCTTTTTTTTTATGGTTTGCTGATATGTATAGAAGTGGGGTTATGCATGTCGTAGTTATGGGGTAAACCCGAGCCTAAGTTCGTTAGTCTCCTAGGGGAGGCTGCTACACAAGGTGGCTTCATGCAGTGAGGTCACTGTGCCGGCTGAGTTCTTCCTGCTGGTAAGTGGCGGCGGGAGCCTGTTGGGGGAGGAGTGGTAGCAGTACCGCACTGGGACATGGTGGCATAAATGCCGTGGGGTTGGGGATCATATTGTTTGTTGAGGCTCGGGTTAGGATTTATTAACAAACAGCACCCTTGTTGAATTCCCAATTGGTGTCCTGTGTGTTTTGTGGTTTAGAGAGCGAGGGAGAATGCCCTATGTCCCACCTTGCCCGTGTTATTAGAGATCTTAAAACATACAGACCCGTTAGAAAATGTTATCTGTATTATTAGAGACTTTTTCTTTTTCTCCTTTTCCCTCAGTCATTTCCTCTAGCTCCTTTGGGCTTTCAGTTCAATTGTCGCTGGCCTCAATTAGGGTTGCCTCATCATGACTACCTGTTTTGGGTTTTTTTAAACTTCTGCTTTTCCTTCCCAATCTCTTTTAACCCAACCACTGCAGACAGAATTATTGGTTGGGGCTTTGGGCCAAAGGTTACCGATAACTTGAATGCTGAAAAGTATGTAGGTATTTCTATTGCACAATGGTTGGATCTCATCCCCCCCACCGGGGAACTGTGAAAACTGTTTCCACAGCATCCCAAATCCCTGTTATTGGGTACAAATTGCTGAGTGTCAGTTGCATGGACAAAGGCAGAAAAGTGACACATGCTCTGGTAGATGGTTATAATGCCCACATGGCTGTTGAAAACATGAAGTGCAAAACAAGAGAATAAGACAGCAAATACACTTTCAGTAGAATTTAATGATTCAAGACTGGGGACAACAAACGCTAGGAGTCCCCCTCCCCAGAGAATGAGAATTTGTGCTGGCTGATTGCAAATGCCTATTTTAGGGAGCATGGAGCCCAGGCTTATTCTACTGCAAGTGCTGGCTTGTCAGCAGCCCAGTTTCATTGGATAAAAAGCAACTCTTATAGCAGTGAGAATGCTGACAGGGTGGGCATGTGCAGGGTCATATGTAATAAAACATGTGCATGGGTTACAATAATTAAGATTTATTTCAATTTTAAATACGTTTCAACAGCAGCAACCACTTACCAAATGCAAAAGAAATCAAACATGACAAAATATTTCAAATAAACTTATCAATGCACATGAATCCATTTGCCAGTCAGAACTGAAAGAATCGTTAAGGTATTAACATAAGAAGGACACAAGTTTGATGTTTAAAATCATAAACACAGCCCCCCCCCCCTCCCAAACCCCCCTGTTGTTCCTGGACAGCCTTCAATTTCTAGAAATCTCAGAAAGCACCAATTATACGATACCCCCCCCCCCCCTCCTGATATCTAATTTGCCAAAAGTTCACAATTATTTTGCTTATGGTCAAATCAACTAAAGATGGACCCACTGATAGGTCTTTACACTCATGAGAGCTCTTGGAGCAAAGTGCTTCATTGGCACCCAAAGCCAGGTACAAATGCTCCCTTTGCATATGTTACAACTGCTGTGTGCAAGTGGAAAAGGATTATACTGGGGAATAGTGATGGGCTTTCTATGACCAATTTCTAATCGCGGTGTGGTATCACAAAATGCACTGGGGGGGGGGGGGGGGGGAGAACAAATTTGTCCACACCCTTGCCCTTCTCTGATGCTTTTACAACACTGTTTACTCCATAAAATCACTTATATTAAGGCAGAGGTTCTTGCGGGAAATGGTTTGCATTTCCAGAAACCGATGAAACACTGCAGTCAGAAACAGTGCCATTTCACTCCCCTTCTCCACTGAAATTCCAAGATAAAGTTACCCTTTTAGAGGAACTGGCTATCCTGCTCATTTCTTTTCCTGGAATGGCTAACCTCACCAGATCCATCTTGCTCATTTATTTTATTTGAAATTAAAGTTCAAATGCCCCATTTTCATCAAATGTCAAGTTACACTGTTCTCTACAGCAATCAGCTACTGCATTTAATGCCAAGATTAATCGCTTCCAAAACCAGCATCAATTTATTACAACTGTCATGCAGTGTTTTGATTAGTTGTAAATATGGACAATTATGCATGACTAATTCCTTACCTAACGAAAAAAAACCCCCAGCTACAATACATTAATTTACCTCATCAAGGCAAATCTTGGGTAGCTTTCCAATGGGGTATGGATCTGGGCCAATGCAACCCATTTGTGCAGGGCTTCCCACACCTGTCCTGGGCACACCCCAGACAGAAGTGGAGATCCTGAAAACCTGATAAATTTGCATAGACTGAGGCACCATGCTTATATCTCAGTGTGGATATCCTGGAAACCCAAGTGGCTATTGTGTCCCCATAACAGGTCTGGGAAGCACTGTATGAGTAGAAGACGATACTGAATAATGCAACCCACGCTTTATAAATATTAAGGAGAAACTGTCTTAAAGAAAAGTGTTTAGTAAATCAAGAATTAAGCATTATGAGGACAGAATAACAATTGGATTGTTGTAGGGCCTAGTTAGAATTCAATGGTATAAATCATGGCTCCATTTTCTCACCAACCAAGCCAGCAGCATTGACAGTAGAAGAAGCAGATGGATGTACAGGATACTGGTGACTATTGAATCTTGTACAACATGACCAGAACTATGCTGGAGCAAAGCAAAATCAGGTTTCTTTACCAAGTAAACTGAATTCTAGTTTCATGCCAAGAGTGAAATTTGGGTAATGGAATTTAACATTAAACCCTAGAATTGTTGAAAAGCAACTAGGATCATAAATTCTGAATTAAAAAAAAAAAATTGTAACAGCTGTCTAATAGTTGCTGATTTCACTTCATTTCCAAAACAAGGCTTTCATCATCAACTTCACCCTAATTCACGTGAGGATTTCCTTTCTCCCCTCTAAAAAGCAAATACTTTCATATTTTATGGAGAACTGCAACAGCAAATTCCTCTTTTTGGAGATGGCAAAATATGAAGTTATAAAGGAAATTATAAGATCTTAGAAGCAATGTATAAATAGTGACATCATCAGTAAACACTACTGCTTGCATATTAAATAGACTGGGGCATGTGGTCCATCAGATGGTAGACATTATGATCTACAAACTGATTTCTTATCCTCAATTGATATTTCAGAAATGGAGCTGCAGCTTTTTCAAGCTTTGCAAAAAAAAAAAAAAAAAATCAGATCCTTCACTCCAGGACTGAGTATAGTGGTGTACTTCATAGGGTATAGTCATGTTTTATGCTCTTTTCTTCTTGTGTAAAAGCAAAAACAATATAGCCAACTTGCCACTGCTGTAGAAACAAAGAATGGAGCCAGTCAAGACTGGGATGATAAACACCAGTATATTTCTGTCTCACTTGACTAGACATATTAGCAAAGGGCATATCATCACCTCAGTTTACACATTCCAAAAGGAGCATCTCTGTAATAAAATGGTGCAGGAATGCTTTAAAACCAAATGATTACTGGAGTGTCTCATACATCACAGTTAATGCTTCATTATTAACTAATTCACAAAGGGAAAATCTTAAAACATGCATCCCAAATTAGTGCTTTAACTTTAATCCTGTTCACCTTTTAGTTTTCTGGTCAGTCTTTATGGCATGAAAAGGCAGTTTCTAGTTTCCAAAGGGACAGAGCCAAATTCACCTCTTGGCTCTCTACCAAACACACAGCTCTCCCCCCTCCCCAAACAGTAAGATAATATTTATCAGCCAGAACATGAGCAGGAGGTCCAAATGATCCATTTCAGAGTGAGTGTTTTCCATTTTGACAGATAGAAGCTATTGCCCCATTATAACCCTAAAATTTCTGCAACACAGATGGAACTGGGGAGGGGCATACAGGGGACCAGCATAAATGTTCTAGAAAAATCACATTTTCAGCACTGCTCTTCTCCCACCGCTCACCGTGCCAACCACAAAACTGGGTCCTGCTGCTCTGTAGCAGTAGCCCATCAGCACCGATTGCAGAGGACAGATACTGGTGAACATGAGAAAGCCTATCATGTCTTCCCTACCTCCTCTTTCCTCAGGATGGATTCTGTTTTAAAAGGAACACAAATAGTTACACTTGTTACAGGACACTTTAAGTATGTTGGGGGGGGGGTCCTATGCATTCTCCTTCTAAAGGGGGGGGGGGGTGTCAGACTCCCCACTGAAAATAAAGCCAGGATCAGCAGAGCGAAAACAGACTGTCCACAATAGGGGGCACTGCGAACAAGGTGCTTGTGTGCTCAGAAAGGTGAACTGGGTCTTTTCCTCCCACTGCAGAAGTCTTCTAAGCTGGGAAGGCCCAGAACTCCTGGAGTTATAATGTGATGCAGAAGGAGAAAGAAAACTGGAAACAGACAACAAATCAAAACCATTCACATTTCTATGTACAATTGCCCCACAGGAGTCACTCCTAATGCAAGCACATATGCGCTCCTTAAGACGTGTGTTCAAAGCACCATTCTCTTCAATCCACTTCCTCCATGTTGCTGTAGGGTGGAGCAGGGCAATCTGTGGGATGGGGGAATAGATCAGAGACGGCCTCTGCTGTAAGCTGTGGTGCGCCTTCTGGGTCTAAGTCTGGACCGAATGGCATTTGGCCAACTCCCTATAAACAGATAAAAGCATCAGATATGAAACAGCCTGAGCAACAAAAAGGTATAAATATTTATAAAATACAGGATTTCTTTAATAAAAATAATTCCATTTAAAAAAAAGTTTTATTAATTGAGAAAAAAAGCCATCAACCGCCATTAAAATGCAAAGCTGATGGTTCTTCCTCCTACATTTATTTTTACATCACTCCTCACTCCACTGTAAATCAGGTGAATCCAAGAGAATGCAAACTCCATGGCTCTGTATGGACTGATACAGGAGAGATCAGTACCTGAGATCACAGGCAAACGTTTGTCACTAATCACAAGTGTTTGACACAAGGTTGTAGTACAAATCAGTAGCAGCAGTGGGTGAATACAATAGCCACCTACTTCAGAAAGAAATAATCCAAATTTTGTTAAATTTCAAACACCCACAAACAATTTTACATCGTTTCACTTAAACATACCCTGTTGGGCAAATAAATTACCTATGGTTTTGCAAACCTCATAAGTAATTTTAACCCAAGGGCTTTGCTGCAATAATGAAGGCAAAAGAACATACATATTTTTGCTTTCATTATTGCTCCTGAAAAAATCAACCATAGGGAATTTAACCTTCTTTCTCTGCAAATTTATTTAACAGAAAATGTGTGTAGATTATACAAAAGTATGCATATTGCTCCATCCCCTGCTCTCAGAATGCATCTTAATAAGAAAGGCAGCAATACCTGGGTTGTAGAACAACATGAGTAATTTTGCCTGGATTGAAGGCGGGCAATAATCAAAGCCCCCGTTTCTGCAGGTACTGCCTTCTGTGGATTTAAATAATGCAGCAGCTTAGTTTGGGGGAGGCCTGATCATATAATCATAGAATTCTACTTTAACAGATAATAACATGAAAAAAACCCAAACTACCCTCCCACAAAAAACCTTATAAAGTGAAAGCAAATTTGCTTATCATAATGGAGAAATTACTTACCTGATAATTTCATTTTCCTTAGTGCAGACAGATGAACTCAGGACCAGTGGGTTTATGCTCCCCTGCCAGCAAATGGAGACGGAGCAAGCTGACGTCATAGTATATAGAACTTTGCAGTGACCCCAGCCTGTCAGTATTCTCTTCAACAGCAACTGTGGACAGACTAGCGAAAAACTTGATTAAAAACAGATAACCAGAACTGTACTCAACCAACCATAAACACTGACCTCACATAAGATTCTAGGTACCCCAAGCTAGGGACTGGATGAACACTTACCAGTAATCACTTGGGACCCAGAGCCCTACAGGAGGACTACTGACACACTCATGCTGCAGCCGAAAGTGGGAAGCTGAGTCCATCTGTCCACACTAAGGAAAACAAAATTATCAGGTAAGTAATTTCTCCATTTCCTAGAGTGTAGATAGATGGACTCAGGACCAGTGGGATGTACCAAAGCTACTCACCAACAGGGTGGGAGGCTGCCCGCGATCCAGTCAACCCCGCATGTGCAAAGGCAGCTTCCTCCCAGACCTGCACATCCAGACGATAAAACCTGGAAAAAGTGTATAAGGAGGACCACACATTGCAGCTCGGCAGATATCGACAGTAGACAACAGACTAACCTCTGCCCATAACACTGCCTGAGCCCTAGTGGAATGGGCCCTAACCTGAGTTGGCAACAGCTTTCCGGCACCCACATATGTGGCCATGACCACCTCCTTAATCCAACTAGATATAGTAGCCTGCGAAGCCGGAGTGCCCTGCTTACTCCCAGCCATGGAGAACAAACAGGTGATCTGTTTTTCGAAAAGAAACAGAGACCTCCAGATACCGCATGACAATCTTGTCAACCAAGGAGCGCAAATGGCAAAACTCCTCCTCATCCCTGACCTTACCCAGGGATGGCAAGGAGATGGATTGATTCAAATGAAAGTCTGTGGGCAAGAAGGATGGAACAGTATGCAGCTGTAATACCCCTGGAATCACCCGAAAGAACAGCTCCTGGCAAGACAAGGCCTGCAACTCAGAAATCCAATGTGCAGAACACAGCCACCAGCAACACAGTTTTCAAAGTCTATAACTGTAATGAAAGCCAAGCACTGGTTGGAACATAGGGCCCAACAAAAAGTCCAGCACCGATTAAGACCACAACGAAACTGGTAATCTCAAGAGAGGCCTAAGGTGCTTCACTCCCTTCAAAAAACGGGCCACATCAGGATGAGATGACAAGAAAACACTATTCACCAGGCCTCAAACAGGCAAGAACTGCAACCTGCACCTTCAAGGAATTAAGGGCCAAGCCTTTATTCAATCCATCCTGCAAAAAATCCAGAATGAGAGGGATCTTAACGGAACGAAGAAGAACACCTGCTCCTCCCACAGTCCTCAAAAACTCTCCAAACCCGCACATAAGCCAAGGAAGTGGAAAACTTGTGAGCGTGGAGTAAAGTGGCAATTACTGCAGAGGAATAACCATGTTTTAGCAGGCAAGCCCTCTCAAGGCCCAAACTGTAAGACAGAATAGAGTTGGATCCTCATGAAGAACCAGTCCCTGCTGAAACAGATCCATGTGCGGCGTTTACGCCCCTCCAGGGCTTCTTGAATCAGATCCCTCCTCCATTATAGAAATCATCGCAAAATACTTGAACCTAGATGCCCCTGCTCTGATCCTAGGAGATTTCAACCTCCATGTCGACAATACCATTCTTACATCTAGCTGTGAGGCCCTTCTCACTACTCTTTCATCTAAGGGCTTTAAACAGATCATTAACAAGCCCACCCACAAAGCAGGTCATACCCTTGACCTTATGTTCATAAACTCTGGCATTATACACTCATCCCCCACTATATGCACTCAGGTCCCCTGGTCGGACCATTCAATAATTTCAACCTCTTTCAAACTAACAGAAACCCGTAACACCCATCCCACTAAATCCTCATTTCTCTACAGGAAATCCTGCTCCTCTGAAGACCTCAGCAGCCACCTGGCCAAAGAACTCCCACACATCGACCTGGCAGACCCAAACACTGCCCTACTTTCCTGGAATAACATCACAGAGTCAGTAGCAAATAAATTATGTCCAATTTCTTCAAAAAAACAATCCCAACGCCCCAAAAAGACAACCTTGGTTCACCAAAGACCTCCGAAAACTCAAACAATCCCTCAGAAAGAAAGAAAGTGAATGGCGTAAAACACCTTGTCCATGCACAACATCCATATACAAATCTGCTCTCCACCAATACAGGAACTCTACCTTAAGAGCAAAAAGGGATTTTTACGCCCACAAGATCCACAACATTATCTTCGACCCCAAAGCCTTATTCTCATATGTAGCTGAACTAACACAAACCAATGCCCCTACGATCCCCATCGATCAGGCACAATCCAAAGCAGACGATTTGGCGCTTTTCTTCCAGAACAAAATATCCAACCTATTAACTCTGCTGCCCCCTGGCTCATCTCCTAGTACCAGCCACTGTCTTCAAACAAACAAAAAAATAGCTCTCGAAACGTTCGAACCCACTACTGCTTCAGAGATCCACTCTCTCCTAAAGAAATTGAAACCTTCCTCCCGTCCATCCGACCTAATCCCCACAAAACTTCTCCTACTAATACCGGAAACCATATCAAATACCCTTGCCGATATTATAAACTGTTCTTTAGCACAGGGAATCTACCCAGATGCCCTAAAACTAGCATCTATCAAACCCCTTCTAAAGAAACCAAATTTGGATCCAAACGACAACAACAACGTCCGCCCTATTTCCAATCTTCCTTTTATAGCCAAGTTATTAGAAAAATTAGTCAACTCTCAACTCTCCGACTACCTGGAAGATCATAAAATACTGTACCCAACACAATACGCATTCCGTAAGGCATTAAGTACTGAATCCCTCCTCATTTCGCTGACAGACCATATCATTATGGGTATGGACAAAGGACAATCCTTTTTACTAATTCTCCTAGACCTGTCTGCGGCGTTCGACACTGTCAACCACTCCATCCTCCTTAACCGACTGTCGGACATCGGAATAAAAGGAAGGGCTCTCTCCTGGTTCCAAACCTTCCTTAGTAACAGAGGGTACAAAGTCAAAATAAATAATAAAGAATCCCATCGCTACAATTCTTCACTAGGAGTTCCACAAGGATCCTCTCTTTCCCCTACCCTTTTCAACATTTACTTACTTCCACTATGCCAACTACTAACTAAGCTTTAACTAAAACACTTTCTTTATGCAGACGATGTGCAAATATTGATCCCCATCAAAGAATCAATTACAAAAACACTCGAACTCTGGGAATCCTGTCGAAAAGAAATCAACCTGCTCCTCTCCAGTCTAAACCTGATTTTGAATTCGGCAAAAACCGAACTCCTCTTCATTTCCCCGGAAAACAGCAACCCCACACAAAATACACCATCAAACATCTTTGTCTCCCAAGCTAGAGACCTAGGAGTCCTAATCGACAACCACTTAAGTTTAAAAACATTCATCAACCGTACCACCAAGGACGGCTTCTATGAACTACAGGTTCTAAAAAGAATAAAACCACTTCTTCATTTTCAAGACTTCAGAACTGTCCTTCAAGCCATAATTTTCTCCAAGATAGACTACTGCAACTCTATCCTGCTAGGTCTTCCTTCTTCTTCTATAAAACCACTCCAGATGCTGCAAAATGCCATGGCCAGGATTTTAACAAATGCCAGAAGAAGAGATCACATCTCCCCCATTCTCAAAAAATTACACTGGCTCCCAATTCACTTCAGAATCCTCCACAAGTCCATCACCATCATCCATAAAACCATCTACTCTCAAACCCCTCTCAGCCTCCAAATCCCGCTCAGACTACACTCCTCATCAAGATCAATCAGAGAAGCATACAAAGGATCCCTACACGTTCCTCAAACAAAAATTACACACCATCAAACACTCAGAGATCGGGCTTTTTCTACTGCAGGACCATCCTTATGGAATGCCATTCCCCCTGACCTCAGACAGGAACCTTGCTTATTAACATTCAGAAAAAGGCTAAAGACTTGGTTTTTTAGGCAAGCTTTTCCTGACCACAACTGACTAACTTTCTCACCAGACAGACTATATCAATTTGTAAATTTCCTGTCAACACCATGTAATTAATTCCTCTCTTTGTTACTGCCTAAATTATTGCTTCTTCTCTTCTTCTTCTCCTAGTTCCTATTCCCCTTGTTTTATTGTAACTTATTTTTCTGCCTCTATACACCTGTTTATCGTTCAAAGTTATCACTCCCCTTGTTTTATGTAAACCAGTATGATGTGATTTTATCATGAATGCTGGTATAAAAAACCCTTAAATAAATAAATAAATAAAAAAGAAGGGGGGCTTCCACTAGGAGTTGTCACAAATCTGCATATCACAGACGCCTGGGACAGTCTGGCACCACCAGGAGTACTAGCCCCCCACCCCCCCGATCTTGCGAATTTTCCTGCCCAGCAAGGGCCACAGAGGAAAGGCATAAAGCAATCTGTCTTCCGGCCAGACCTGTACAAGAACGTTTATACCCAGGGACCATGGATCTCTCCTGGGACTGTAGAAGCAAGGAACCTTCACATTTTGAGAAGTCACCAGCAGGTCTAGGAATGTAAGGCCCCAGCAATCTACAATCAACCGAAACGCTTCGGCTGACAACACCCACTCTCCTGGGTCCTGACTCTCCCTGCTGAGAAAGTCCACTCTTATGTTGTCTTTTCCTGCAATGTGAGAAGCAGAGATCATCTGCAGATGACTTTCCACCCATTCCATCAGCTTGTCTTATTTCCGGTGACACTGGCTGGCTCTTGGTTCCTCCATGGTGATTGATATAGGCCACAGTCATCGCGTTGTCCGACATCGCATGAACTGCTTGATTCCACAGCCCGTGGTTGAACTGCAAGCATGCCAGTAATACCGCCTGGGCCTCCAGGCGATTGATGTTCCAGTGGGACTCTTCATCATTCCAGTGCCCCTGGGCTGTTTACTCCAGACAAGTGAGCCCCCCCCAACCGTGAAGACTCGTATCTGTCATGAGTACCAACCAGGCCGGAGAGGACAAGGGAACTCGTTTTCTCAGATGATCCTCCTGCAACCACCACTGGAGGCGGGAGCAGATCTCCAGTGGCAAGTAGAGCTGAACCCATAAATCCTGAAACTGCAGGTTCCAGCGAGATAGAGTGCGCTGAAGAGGATGTATATGCGCCCTTGCCTACGGCACTACTTCCAGGGAAGCTGCCATCAAGCCAAGTACCTGTAGGTAAGACCACACCATTGAGCATATGTTGTTCATCAACTGATGCAATTGAGACATCAATTTTTGGATCCAAACTTCTGGTAGGAAAAATCTGTCCTGTCCCGTGTTGAACCAGACCCCAATATTTATTTATTTATTTAAAAACCTTTCTATACCGTCGCTAAGTTATGCACCATTGCAACGGTTTACAAATAGGCACAAAATAAGGTATATATAGGTAGTTATCATACATTCTAACAGGTGCCAAATAAGAACGGTAACAATATCATTAATAAAATTAAATTTTGGGTAGTGATGGCTTAATCCAGGAAAGTTATTGAGATACTATGATTCGGTCTACTTCTCAACCGCATTATGTATTTATAATATTGTGATGTCATTTATTCTTAGCTGCGCTTTTCTGTATTTTTTCATTCTCTCACTCCCTCTCTACCCCACTGTTTCTTTTGGAAAGGCTTGTTTGTAGAGCCATGTCTTTAAGGTTTTCTTAAAGGATTTTATATCACTCTGTATTCTTAGTTCAGTGGGCATTGACTGGGATGGTTGAAGATTGCTCTTGGTCAGGTTCACCACCCAACCGTGCTCCTGCAATAAGATCACCCTGTGTATCACCAGGCAGCTCTCTTCCTGAGATTTGGCTTGAAACAGCCAGTTGTCCAAATTTGGGTGCACCAGGATTCCTTATTTTCGCAAGGCTGCCGCTACCACCACCATAATCTTGGAAAATGTTCTGGGAGTGGTGGCTGGACCAAAAGGCAGTACCCGAAACTGATAATGGTGCCCCAACACCGCAAAGTGTAGAAAGCCTTGGTGTTCCAATCGGATGGGAATATGAAGTTTAAGTCTCTGACAGATCCAAGGAGGTCAGAAATTCCCTTGACTGCACCACCATTATTATAGAGCTTAAGGTTTCCATTCGAAAATAAGTCTCCTTCAAGTGACGGTTGATCCTCTTAAGATCCCAAGGTGAGACAAAAGGAGCCCTCCTTCTTGGGCATAACAAAATAAATGGAATATCGCCCCATACTTTCTTGAAACATGGGCACCGGAACCACAACCCTCAGTCTGAGGAGCCTTTTAAACGTGAACTGCACTGCCTGCTTCTTCTGCGGCGAGTAGCAAAGGGATACCATGAACACATCCCGAGAAATACTGTGAAATTCCAGTGCATATGCTTTGCGTATCACCTCTAGGACCCACTGGTCCGATGTGATCTCTACCCAATTCAGTAGAGAGAGAGCGAGACATCCCCCTATTTCCTGTTCCGGAAGGTGGGTCAGCAAACCTTCACTGGGAAGCTCGGAAAGGTCCACCACCCAAGCCTGCTTCTCTCTTGAGCTGCTGGGGATGAAAGGACTGAGACCTACCGAAAGGCAGAGTCCGCTGAAAGGTTGTCCCTCTGAGGGACGAAAATGCCTGAAACCCTGGACATGACCGCTCATACCAAGGGGCACTGTAACTGTTTCTTATCCTCCAGCAACCGAGGCACTGGAGACTCACCCCACTTTCTGGCCAGTTTCTCCAACTCGTTCCCAAACAAGAGCGAGCCTTTAAAGAGCATCTTAGTAAGATTGGCTTTGGAAACTGTGTCAGCTGACCAATTTCAAACCAGAGTTGATGCCTGGCCACCATCACCAAAGCCACTCCTCTGGCTGAGGTCTGGACCAAATCACAGCCTGCATCTGCTAAAAAGGTGGCAGCAGGCCCTATAACCGCTCTGGAATTCGCTTCAGACTCATCAAGAGAGAGAAGCAGACAAGATCTCACCACTAGGGCACAACAGGAGGCAATCTGTAAATTCATTGCCATTGTCTCAAAGGCTTGCTTAAGAATAGCCTCAATTCTTCTATCATGTATATCCTTCAAGGCTGCTCCTTCCTCTACAGGGATAGTTGTCCGCTTAGACAACTTTGGGAAAAAGCAAACGCTCTCTCACAGCCGGATCCAGGGGGTACAGGCCTTTCAATGTCTGACCCGCTTTAAAAATTTGCCTCTGGGGTATACCATTCCAGACCAATCAATTCCTGAAAGGCATCCTTCACCGGGAAAAAACAAGAGGATTTACATAAAGAAACCAAATGGGATTCTTCTTCAGCTCTGACATAGTATCCAAACCAGGAACATTCAGCTGATTCAAGGTCTAGGAAATCAGGGTCGGCAGTTCATCTGTTTGAAAGAACCGCAAAATGGTTCGATACGGTTCCAGCCCTGGAGGAATTTCCCCATCTTCCAGGGAATCAGGATCAACCTAATCATCAGTGCCATCTGGATTCCTGTCGGGAACACCCGCTGAGAGTAGAGGCAAGCCCCGGTGTTTAAGCAAAGGACTGGAAGAGGGAGGAGCAGACCGGACAGAAATGGGGGAAGCGGAGGACTGCGACTGAAGAAAGGCTTATAAGCCTTGAAAGAATTCCACCCAAGAAAAAGCAACTGGGTGCAGACCAAGCCCAGAAGGAACTGGAGCTGGTCCCACAGAACTGCCCTTGCCAGAGGAGGAGCCAATCAAGGAAGAACCAAGACCTGGCATCCCCCCAATCAAGGCCGTGAATGGGAAGCGCCAGGTTTAGCAAAACCTGAGGAAGACAACTCTCCCTGTGTGTCTGAGCAGCGCTGACACAAGTTAGAAGCCAGGTTAGACTGAGAAGCCCTAATATGACGACAGGCAAAACAAACAGGAAGACTCTTAGGCTTCTTGCTTACAGGCACCATCGCTGCGGTAAACATGAGTTGGAACGGCTCGTGCTCAAAAATGAAATGCACCCAAAAAATAAGCACCTAGAAGAAAGCACGGCAAGGCGTGCACACACAACCTATGTGCCAAGTTAAGCGCGTAAAAAAGTTTGTATGTGTAAAAAGTGCACTCAAAAACCGGAGCACACAGTGCGTGCGCAGAGCCAAAACACTGCACACACAGATGGCCTATAGAGGACAGCAGAACATGCACAAGAGCCTGCGAAAACAGCCGCCGCGGCCTGCCACGCAGCATGCAAGAAAAAAGCCTACTTGCAGGGCCTAGCCCACCAGGGGCTGCTCAACTCGTCAGGCTGCCCAGTTCCCCAACCCCAATGGGAGTGGGAATGAACATCAGCATGGCACACTGAGAACAAAGACCAGAGGAAGTCCTGAAACCCCTCTGATTCAGGTAAAAATTCCTTTTTTTTTTTTTTTAAACCTTAACTGAGCTCAGTGCTTACCGGCTGAGAACAGAGACGGTCTCCGGATGCGGAGGGAGAGGGCATCTGCCGTCACCGCCATGCTCAGCCTCCTGCACCCGCTGCCTTTTAGCTGAACTAGCAGCTGAAATAGCATCCACTGGACCAAGGCATACCTCTGAGGGACCATGGAAATCACCTCAGGAATTTTATTTATTTAGGTATTTTATATACCGTCGTTCCAAAATAAGATCACAACGGTTTACAAAGTCATCTTTCGGTTTCAGGTGTCACTGCAGGAGAGCGGGGCTTTCTTTCCCTGAATTTAGAATTTCAAATTTCTCCTTTCAAAAAGCTCAAAGCAATTTCCATAGAGAGATGCAGGCCCACCATGTTATTTTTTGATTAACTAGTGAATGCTTGTGGGAGTATCATTCATATTAATTAGGAATCTAGAGGGACATACACCTATGCACTACACCTGATAAATACCAAGGTTAGTGGTTAGGACACACTTTTAAGTTCCTTTGTCATGGCTTCTTGAAAAGTCAAATGTTCCTGTGAGATGCAATATAACTGCCCTCTATCTGTAATAACTACCATCTGCTGGAGACAGACAATACTGACACAGGCTGGGGTCACTGCAGGGTTACATATACTATAACATCAGCTTGCTCAGTCTTCATCTGCTGGCAGGGGAGCATAAACCCACTGGTCCTGAGTCTATCAATCTCTACGCTAGGAAAATGCTGTTTTCCGTAGATAGCAGGATGAATTAGTTATGAAGTGGGTGATGTCATAGGGCGGCACTGAACGGACTTGTCTCTTAGCTAGTTGAGCTTTTAGCTCTATTGAGCATGTGCAGGAGTTCCTGCAATGGCACTGTCTCATGTGCCTTCTCGGTCGACAACAGAGCTCAATCAAGCTAGGTGATCGACTCTCTGGGGAGGCAGGTGGGTATTTAGCATGGTTAATTCATCCTGATAGCTTCAGAAAACACAGATTACAGCAATAAAACTTGCTTTTTCCATCAATATGCAGGCTGAATTAGCCATGACATGTAAGGAGTCCCAAGCTGATTTTTGCAGTGGAGCATTTACTGAGTAAGCAACCCAGAGTCCAAAGTCACTGCTACTAGGAAAACTATCTTCCATGTCAAGAACTTAAGAAAAAACTGTCTCTAGAAATTCAAAAGTTAAGTTTCATGAATTGAGAAAGGAAACCTTCTAGTCCCATGAGACTGGAGGCATTTGCACAAGAGGTTTGTCATGCCACAAATCTTTCATAACTCTTGATACCGGTGGATGAGTAGAGATGGGTTTATTGGTTATTGTAACATGATAGGCCACTGTGACACGGAGATGTATTCTGACAGAAGACATAGCTAGGCCTGTGTCAGAAGGGGAGAAAGTAGGATATCAAAATGCTTGGGCTCACATAAAAAAATGTATCCAAGGCATTCTGATGACACCATTTTGAGCATTTTTCCAATTTAAAAGGCATAGTTTTTCCTAGTTGAGGCTTTCCTAGCTGAAATCTCTAAATATTTGATGTCTGAGCAAAGAGAGATCTGCGATTATTGAGCATTCAACATCTACATGGTCAGGTTGTGGGATGGAAGATTTGGATGATAGAGCATCCTTTTGTCTTGAGTCAGCAAGTTAGGGTCTGTCCCCAGATGTATTGGAGGACTGCTGGAGAATTGTACAAGATACACAAACTACATTTGCCTAGTCCACACTGGGGCTACAAAATTCAAATGCACACGGTCTTATAGTAGGGTTTTGTACCATCCTCTCTATTAGTGGGATTGGTACAAAAGTGTACACGAGGCTTGTTCCCCAATCTATTAGGTAAGCGTCCAGTGCTAATTTGAGATTACTGGGTAGAAATGAGCTAACCTAAGATTACTGGGTTGAGCTTTCTGTTCTTCTCACACACAAACAGACTGACCGACAGCAGACCCATAAGTCAAATAGTTTGTTGATTGCTGATTGTTGCAGAGATGAGGTTTGTGGGCAAAACATTTTGCTGCTGCAATGCACCAGCATGTTAGAGATCCCTGGAAGATAGGTAGCCTGTAGAACAGCTTGATTCCTGATTGCCCACTATCAAATCTTTAACGCTTCCTTGGCGGAGAACCCATGATCCTATGCCCCCCTTTTTGTTGACTAAAAACATTGCAACTTGGTTGTCAATTTGAATCAAGATGTTATTTCTTTGAAGGTGGTGTGTGAATGCTGTCAGAGTGAATCTGATCACTCCTAGTTGCAGCAGATCTACCTGAAAGTGACTTTCCTCAAGAGACCTTGGGTTCAAAAGGATCTTTTGTGGGTGCCCCATCCCTTTGTAAAGGTATCCATCACCAGGATTGATGGGAGAGAATGCAAAGAGAAACTCTCAAAGCACATGGGGGTTTACCCACCAATGCAATTTCCATTTCATGTCTCTTGAAATCTGTATTATCATTAACAATTGAGTTAGTTGATCCCATTGACTGCACAGACCCCCATTGTAGGCAACAGATGTGAAGGTGGGTTAGTGGGACCACATGAATGGCCGTTGCACATGACCTAATATAACGAGAATCTGTTTTGGCTGTCAAACGCTGAGAGGCGGGCAGCTTGAAAATGAGTGATCTTATTATGGTGCTTGCTTGTTCTGACAGTAAAATGCCTTTTCTTGTAGTGAATCTATCCATGCTCTGATGGATTTTATCCTCTGAGTCGGTACTAGATTCTACTTACTGAAGTTCACCAGAAACTCAAAATCCTGAAGATGACAGATTGTCTTGTTCAAGGAGACATTCCACAAACAATAGAGGAGAGATACTGCACGGTATAAGACAACAATCCAAGGGAGAAGTGCAGTGTAGTTATATAGAAGATCCACACAATGAGTCAAAAGTTCATGTATATAATTTTAGTAAATGCGGCAACTCCACAATTTTAAAGATTGTCTGTAATACAAATTTTAAACAATCCCTTGACATGGTCCCGAGTTTCGCCATGCGGCTACATTGCGAGGGACGGCAAAAGTTTCAAAAGTCTTAGCCAAGTGTCGGTGCACTCCCGTCTAAGTTGTGCACAGACACTTGGCTAAGAATTTTGAAACTTTTGCCGTTCCTCCTGATGCAGCCGCACGGCGAAACACGGGACCGAGTCGGAGGATTGTTTAAAATTTGTATTACAGACAATCTTTAAAATTGTGGAGTTGCCACATTTACTAAAATTATGTACATGAACTTTTGACTCATTGTGTGGATCTTCTATATAACTACACTTCTCCCTTGGATTGTTGCCTTGTGCAAGGAGAGCAATGCTCTTTCCCAAGAGGTCACTGTGATTAGGCAGACATCTATATATTAGAAAACCTAAATTCCCTGACGATGCAGGTGAGCCACTACCACTGTGAGGCATTTGGTGAAAACTCTCGGAGCTGCTGACAGGCCAAACTGGAGTGTTTTGTATTGTTGATGAAAAGAATCCACCTTTAAGCAAAAGTAGCGCTAGTGGGAAGGATGGATACATGAGCATACGCATCTTTCAGATCGAGAGCAGTCATCTATCCTCCCCTTCTGGAAATAAGGGAGAATCGTGCTGAGGGAGTTCATTTTGAATTTCTCAGTGAAGATGTTTGTTTAGGAGTCTGATTTCTTGGGGATGAGAAAATATCACAAGTAGAGGCCATGGAACTTGCTCTATCACCTTCTGCTGGAGAAGACTGCACTTCCAGATGGAGCTGTATCCAGTGAGATGGATTTGAACTGATAGTTGAGTAACATGGAAGGGATGGTAGCCAGGAGAAATGCAAACTTTATCCACAATCTCTAGGATCCAGTGGTCCTTGGTTATCTGGTGCCATGAACCCAAGACCACCTGGATTCTGCCCCCCATCAGGATGAAGTGTGGTTGAGTGCACGGACAGATCAAAAATTCTGCCTGTTTTGGGTTGACGGCACTTCCTTTGCCAAAGCCTGGCTGGAAGTGGTTGCTGTCGCTGAACCGGGAGAAGATACTGTTGGAAGGGAAAGAATGGCCATCTTTGAAAGTATGGCTTCTTGTAAGAAGAGAAGGAGCTCTTGAAGAAGGCTGCTCAGGAGCCAGAGGGATTGAACTGCCACATTCTGTTCTTTTATTTGAGCGATCGTTTCCCTTGAGCTTTTTGCCAAAAAGATTATCCCCTAGACAAGAAAGGTCTGCTAACTTGTCATGTATATTGTCTTGGATGCTATTGGCCCTAAGCCATGCCATACGTCCAATGGAGGCTGCAGAGGTAATGTGAGACAGAATCAAATGACTCAGATAGAACAGAGAAGATGTCTTATGCATTTTACTGTATCTAACAGTGGTTGGAGGTAATATGTATCACTATTTTCAGGTTGTAGAAAAGGCTTTAATTTTTTAATGCAGTCATGTAAATATTGCATCGTATAAAACTGAAGAGTAGAGATACAAGTGGAAAACATGGAGCTCTGAAATATTTTCTTTCCAAAATGGTCCTTGCCTGGAGGAGAATTTGAATGAATTCTTAATTTTTTCACCTTTTTCAGCACAGTCAACAATGACAGACTGGTGAAGAAGTTGGATGATCCCTAATCTCAGGGACTTCTAAACTCTATACATGATATCTAGCTTTCTAGCCACAGGAATGCCAGAGATTGGAGTTTCCCACATTCTCATCTGTAACAGTTTTAGAATATTGTGGGGTGGAAAAGCCATTGGCTCTGATGGAATGTCTAGTATTTAGAGAAGACCAAAAACCTCCAATTGGGGCCCTTATTCTTGCGTACAATGATGAACATTGTCTTTCCATTATTTTCCACAAATTTTGAACAGGTAAGGTCCTTCAGAGGTGATGAATGATCAGGAGGATCCAGAAGCAGGTCAGAAGGAATATCTATAGAATCTTCTTCTAAACCTAATGGCATGTGACAAATAATCCAGGACCACAATGACAAAAGACGGCGACTCTGAACAACCTGACTCCACTGCAAGTGAGTGGGATGATGAAGAACCTTGTAGTAAGGGTTCTGATGATACTTCACACTGATAGGTGAAACAGGAACGCCAGTCTGAGGGATCACATTAGTGAAGGTGGTGAGGAGAAGCTGGATAGTTCCTTCTGTCTCTCTAGTTAAAGAGGTATAAAGAAATTCTTCACCAGATCTGCAATCTGGTTGAGTGACTGATGTGTTCTCTAACCTGGTGTAGGATGTGGAACATCCTCTTTGGAAACAAGAATGGGTTCTTGTTAGACAGCAGGAGGTGCACTGGAGAGCATCAGTTCTAGCATTGGTGTATTATTGTAACTCCGTTCTTCTCTGCTTACCTGCCATGACAATAAAGCCTCTGCAAATATTGCTTAATGCAGCTACCCGACTTATCTGGGCAAAAGATTATGCTGCACCAGGGACTCTGCCTTTTCTGTGGCAGTTCCGATTTTGTGGAACGCACTGCCTGAGGCCCTACATTTAGTTGACATCTAAAATCTTTCAAATCCTTGCTGAAAACAAGGCTAAGCAAGCGTATGAATTGATCTGAGATTTGTCTAATCGAACTATTGATTTACGTTATCTGTAAACTGAGCTGGTCTCATGTATGTGTATATTATTTTATGATTGTAATACCTGCCTCGCCTAGTTTTCTTGCTTTAGGCGGTTTATAAATACAAATAAAGAGAAAGACAATACTATGGAGCATACCAGATCCCGTGCCTCTAGTAGAAGCCCTCTGTCAGTAATAGTGAATGAGAGGGTTCTTGTAATCAGAATGGGCAGTGGCAACATATCCCCATTTGCACCTGCTTTAGGGTGACAGACATGCAGTTGGTAGGTAAAGCAGCATAAAGAATTTACTCCAAGGCTCGATATGTCGATTACAGCAGTAGGAGATCCTGGTGCTTTGAGGGAGTCAAATGCCTGGAAGCTGCTGTGGATTGCTTTTTTGAGAACTTCGAAGGGCCTACCTTGAGCTGAGTCAATGACGCCGGTGCAGAGTTGGAATGTTTCTTCGATGAATGCATCAGGTGCAATGGAATGGTTCCATTTGTTCTTGTGCTATGCATGGATGGAGTGTGTGCTACACTGCAAGCATGGTACACTGATGCATCAGAGTGCACCGAGGGCTTCAATGCATCATGTGTTGAGTGCACCGGTGGGCAGTGTCGAGTGGGCAGTGTCGAGTGGGCAGTGTCGAGTGCACCAACCTGCCTTGCACTGACAGTGCTGCCTGCCCATTACTGATGCACCCCGCTTCAAGGACTTATACTTCTTCGATGCAGGTTTCAAAGCCTCCAGAGAGTGATAGCATTTGTCTTCAGTGCAGGGCGGCTTGTTCTAATCAACCCCGTGGCTTCGGCTTGTACCAATGGAAGAGTTTTGGAGGAGCTCCTGCTTGCAATTCCTTACCCAGCGAGGCAGACGATACTGCAGATGAAGAGGATTTGCTGCGAATCTGAAGATATTTAGTCAATTCAATTTTACTAGCTCTGAAATGCTGGGACCACAAGGACATCCATCCACAGGTATAGCAGTTTGCCTGATTGTGATTCGGTCCCAGGCATCGATAGCACAGCTTATGGCCATCCGTGAGAGACATTACCTTTCTGTTGATGCTTTCTTTGAAACCACTGACGGTAGGTTTCTTTTTGCTAGACATGTTGAGGAAACAAAAAAATAAAAAATTTTTTCCCAGCACTGGAAAATGCTATTGTGGGTGCTGCAGAGGCAGCGAGGAAATTAAAGGCAAATAGTGAAGTAAAAAATTGAAGTTTGAAAAGTTTAAAGAAAAATTATTTGGAGAGACAAGAGTACACGTCTGTGCTTGTGCTCGGACAAAAATGAGGCAGCTCATGTGAAAACTCCTGCACGTGCTCAGTAGCACTAAAAGCTCTACTGGCTAGGAGAGATGAGTTTATTGGTGCCATGGGATGTCACCCACATGTCTTGGTAAATTCAGCCTGCTTATCGATGGAAAAGGTACTGTATGTTTGGAAGATGACATTTTTAAGGACATAAATGCCATGATGGGTCAGACCAAGGTCTATCAAGTCAGCATTCTGTTTCCAATAGTGGCCAGTCTGGGTCACAAATACCCATTAGATGCCCAATAGTTGATCTATTTCTTGTATCACACTCCCAAGGATAAGCGCTGACTTTCCCAATTTTACCTAATAATTGTTTATGGAGTTTTGCTTCAGGAACTTGTCCAATCCTATTTTGGGAGGACAGAAGGAGCTAGGTCGCTAGATGCCCATGATAATATGGGCACCAGACCTGCTCCTCCTATGAAATGTTGGTTAGGCAGCGGTGGGGGAGGGGGTTGTCCTTCCTTTGGTGTGCTGGGTTTGACTATTCTGGGCTCTGGGGCCCTGGTTGGTTGGCCAGCCCCAGTGCACCAAGGGAAGGGGTCATACTATCAAGGGGGGGGTTATAAAAAGGGGTGGTACCTTTAGGTGCCACCCCTTTTGGTCCCAACACGTCATTCATGCTCCCCTCTCTCCCTTCAGTAATGTTGGGGTTGTCGTACCTGGATATGACCAGAGCCATGTGTATGTTGGGGTGGGGCTGTCAAGGATCCGCTAGGTGGTGGGTTGTCTTGACGTTGCGCTGTTGGATTGCATGTGATTGGGATTCAGTCACATGGTTGGGACCCTTTTCTGAGGGCTGTGGTGGGGGTCCCGGTAAGCGACAGAATGCCACTGGTTGTTACAGGCTTGGTGGTCTGTGGACGGAGCATCTTGCTGGGGCGAGGCGGATGTTTCCTGGGGGGGGGTGTGTGTGTGAATTGTATTGTTCGATGGCTCTGGTGACTTGTTTGTCAATAAAGCTGTGGCCTTTGTCAATTCAATGTGTTTTGTGTGTATTATTTCTGTGACGGATGTCTTAAAGAGCTAAGGGAGAGGAGTGGCGAGTCTTGGTTTCCCATATTATAAACTCCACTATATTAGTTACCTTGACCACATCCTCCAGCAACAGATTCCATAGCTTAATTGTGCACTGAGTGAAAAAATACTTCCTATAATTTGTTTTAAATCTGCCTGTTGCTAGTTTCATGGAGTATTCCCTAGTCCCGGTGTTGTTTGAAAGGGTAAATAACCATTCCCTATTTACCCATTCCATCCCACCATTGATTTTATAAATTTCAATCAAATCCCCTCAGTCATCTCTTTCCAAGCTAAAGAGTCCTAACCTGTTTAGCTTTTCTCCATAAGGGAGCTTTTCCATCTTCTTTATTTTTGTTGCCCTTCTCTGTACCTTTTCTATGTCTGCAGGGAGGTCCATATTCAGCTGCTGAGTGGCTCAGTTAGTTAGCCGGATAAACTTACCCCATATATTCAGTGGCATGGCCATGCCACTGAATATTTCCAGCTATCTTAAACTTAGCCGGATAGTTTATCTGGCTAACTTTAGGACAAGATTATGGGCTGATCAGAGTTTGCTAGATAAGTTATCTGGCTAACTCTGAATAGCACCTCCCAGTTACACCCCCAGAACACCCTTAGCTTAACCAGCTAGAATTTAGCTGGATAAGTTACCAAACGCTTTTGAATATGGACCTATATGTCTTTTTGAAATGGGGCGACCAGAACTACACACAATACTTGAGGTGCGGTTGCACTATGGATCTATAGAAAGGCATTATGATATTCTCAGTTTTGTTTTCTGTTCCTTTCTAAATAATTCCTAACATTCTATTTGCCTTTTTGACTGCTTCCACATACTGAGCCAAAGATTTCAAGGTATTGTCAACAAGGACTCAGAGGTCCTTTTGTGGGTGATGACACCTAACAGGGACCCAGCATTGCGTACTTGTAATTGGGATTATTAGTTTCCACTTGTCCACATTAAATTGCATCTGCTACTTAGAAGCTCAGTCTTCTAATCTCAAGATCCTTCTGCAGTTCTTCACAATCCATAGCTGTTTTAATGACTCGAGAATTTTGTGTCATCTGCAAATTTGGTCATCTCACGGATTGTTCCTTTCTTCAGATCATTTATGAATATGCAAAACAGTACAGGCCCCAATACAGACCCCTGGACACTCTACCTTTCTCCCTTTGGAAAACTGACCATTTAGTCATACCCTCCATTTCCTGTCTTCTATCCAGTTACCAATCCACAATAGACACTGCCTCTGACCCCATGACATCCCAATTTCCTGAGTAGTCTCTCATGAGGAACTCTGCCAAATACCTTCTGAAAATCCAAATATCCTATATCAACTAGCTCACCTTTGTTGACATGTTTATTTACCTCCTCAAAAAAATCAAGTAAAACGGTAAGGCAAAACTTCTCTTTGCAAAATCCATGTTGACTCGCCCCCAATTAAATCATGTCTATTTATGTGGGCAGTAATTTTATTTTAAGAATTGCTCTGACCATTTTGCCTGGCCTAGATGTCATGTTTACCAGTCTATAGCTTCTGGTGAAAAATATCAGATTTCTTTAGAGTGATTTACTGGTCATTTTGGCAGCCTCCCATTTTTCATGACCTCAATGCACAGATTCTCAGAGGTTGAAGATGAGAAATGACAGAGGACTGCATGACTGCATTCTTGAAAAGTTGCTATGAAAAGTCATTTTTACTACAGGATGGGAATCTCCAAACTCATGACCTCTAACAGAATAAAAGAACAGTTCTGAGACCAAACATGGACAAAATGGAGCAGATGATTTCTGAACAAATTATTTTTATTAATAACTTGAAAACAGTACACATACGCACACCACAGAGTGGTATGAAATAGTTTTAAGTGTTTTCCTTCTGCCAGGCTAGATGGATGGCAAGGGTATACCAACATTAATAGGCATTCCCCTTGCAGTCTCATCCTTCCCCTTGTAAGTGCATACAGAATCACAAGCACTAGAAATTAACTAGGCAAACCAAGAAAAGAGAAAGTTCAGCTTCACTGGTATGCCATATTTTCTAACTACTGTTTGTGCAAGGCCCCAAATGCTCTGCAAACCTATTGCCCTTGTTAGAAAAGACAATAGTCTCTGCCATTCAGCAATGCTGAAAATTGCTCTCTATGGGGAGGGAAAGTCACTGGCACACTGGAAAGTTTCCAATGACAAAGAAAAGCTGCATTTCAATACTTATTCTTTGAGCACAAATATAATTTCTGTTTTAAATATTATAAAAAACATTTCAAAAAATGCTTTAAAAATATTGAGCTTTACAAATGTTCCATTAGAACTTTATTAAATAAACATTAAAGATAGATATCTACCTATGAGAATGAAAAGTAAAATATATCTATATCTATATATGGATTCCTAAAATTTAATTTATTAGATCCAAAAATATAAAACCACTTGAAAAAGTGATAGTGCTAATGCCCATCTGGAAATAAGGATGCCATTTGGAGGGGTGGATTTAACTGAAAGAATGCTCTGTATAGTGCCAGAGCACTGGCCTCAGCAAAGCTGGATTGCAGAAGCAAGTCAGAAAACATATACCCTTTAATCATTATACCCAAGACTCCAGCTTGGAAAGAAAGCATGCTCTGAAGGTTATTACTAATAGAAACATGCACCCAACTGCAGTCACATGTAAAAAAATAACATTACATTAAAAAATGAAATATCAAGAAACTTGCATAAATAAGGTATCCAATGAACTGGCTGTAGATATACTGATTCCCTCCACTCAGAACTGATATAACCTTTCACAACTTGCCAGCGGACTTTAGTTGCCACCGAGCCTGGTCACGTGACAATGTATTTTTAGTAAGCACATTAGACATCCCTCCCTCTTTCTATGCACACTTCTAATAGACAAGGAAAATGAGCATCTATCTAAAACTGCACTCATCTAGAATGTGCTAAATTGAGACTTTTTAGTGTAATATTGCATGTCATACAGTACTTTGGTATTTATAGTGAACTGAACATTCTTGATGGAGAGGGGGACTTGTGACCTGCAAACTAATCCAAAAGCATTTCTGCTGATGGTATAAAGTGCTTAAGTACAGTCGATGGGCTGTAGGATCCCACGATTTAGAAGATTAAGCACGCATGTAGAGGAAAGAGAAAGCTGATCAGCAGGGCTCATGTGGCTGTGAATCTGAAGAGACTAGCGCCCCCCCCCCCCCCCCCCCCCCCCCGAGACTTTAGCTGCTGTGTGTGCTCTGTTTTTAGCTAAAACTGTATTTTTAAGAAAGCTGTTTTTGGGTAGCAGTTAGCTAGTCAGTAATATTTACAAAGGGCTGTCAATGTGCACCATTTTTTTTGGGGGGGGGGGGTGGCAGAGAAAGGACACTTCAGTATGAAGCATTCCATTAAATAGGTGGACTTTTTTTGACCCAGAAGTTTCGTCTTATTCCTCTGGGCTTCCAGCTCAATTAGAACCAGGGCTGGGATCCGGTACCATGAGCATTCATTTGCAACTATCTAGGGATTTTTCTCCTATTTTATACCTCCCCTCTGCCCACCCAAGGGCACTTAATCTGGTCATTGTGGCAACAGTCCTAGGTCAGGGGTCAAACACCAGGGCTCCTTCCAAAACTCTGCAATCATGGGCCCTGAATCTGGCCATTAGATATCTCCCTTGAGCACTGACCACAACTCCACCCTTCCCCCTCTCCCCCAATGGGGCTGTGAATGCGTCCCCAGCCCCAGCTGACCTGGGAAACAGAAGACCTGACTCAGGGATCAAACCAGGGGCCTTCCACATGGCAGTACACAGCACTGCCACTGAGGTGGCCCAAATAAGGTGTGCTTGTCTTCATGTTCACTTTATGTGACCTTTGGCATTTAAAGGCATCAGTTTTCAGTTATGAGCACAAAATCTTTACAAAGTATGGTATGCTACACCCCCATCAACGAAGACCATTGTGTTGTACCTGCAACCAAACGTCTTTTGAAGAAACAATCCTGCTTAACCTTTGCAGCAGGCAGGTGAAGAGAACTGCTTAAATAGTAAATAAAATCCTTGCCAGACAAATACAGCTTCTTCTCAATCAAAAAGACAGGGGGGTTCCCACTTTATAACGGTCACCTAAAGTAAACCGTATGCAGTCAAAATCTTCTGTAACAAAGTCCCCAAGAAGTACATTTGTTGGCCTGTTTGTCATAGAGAGAGAGAGAGAGAGAGCACCGTAGTTTGAAATCAAGGACTTTTGCACTGCATGCAAGTGACTGAGCAAGGACAAACGGGGAGAAGGCCAGCCATGTGACTACAGTCTATACTGCATGACCTATCAAGGTAAAGCAGCCCACCAATCAATTCAGAAACGAGAGTGCGCTAACTGATGTCAGCGCTGGCTCCAACATGACTGGCAGCAGGACGTACGATCAGCAGAAGGAATTCATACTTCGAAAAGGAGAGGTCACTTAGAAATTGAACAGGCAAATCAGAATTCAATTAACTGCACTGGGTGCACCTAAAGGAGAAATCAGCACTGTAAAGTATTAATTCTGATCACAAAACAAGGTACCAGTACAGTACTTTTGCACCAAGTGATCTTACATGGGCATTCCTCCAGCTTCTTCCTTCCAAACATGGAACACACCCTGCCAGTCTGACTGCAGCCTAGCTACTGTAATGGGCAAAGGGAGCAGCTTATACCATCATCACAGACTCCGACACTGTGAAAATTCCAGATATGTGTCTAGCTACCATGGCTCTGACACAACTTTCCTTTCAGAAAATATATACATTACCACTAAACATCCCACTGATTCTTTTCCACAATAGCTGAACATGCGCAAAGGTTAAATTTTTCCTTTTCATATCGGTAAAATCCACATCATCCCCCTATGACACATCAGCCTATCCATCCCACTAAGTCAGCTAAGCTGAAATGCTGTATGGTGTGCTAAAACAACAAAGCATAAAATACAGCGCTACATCTACGCAGGAGAAAATTAATTTTTAGTAAGTTATTTCCTTTGCACTTTTGGCCTTCGTGTTTGACTGAAGTTTTAAGTTCATCTCCTTGCATAACCTAATGGGGAGCTGTGCTTCTCCAGTGATGGTCTGATAGGATCAGCGGGAAGGACAGGAGTGAATGGGTGCGGTTTAGGAGAAGCTGGATGTCTCACACCTGGAATAAAATCTTAAAAATTGGTTTTAAAAAAAAAGTTATGTTCTTCTTCAGAGAAGGAGTTGAATAGTGCTATTCCTTAGTACTCCACATTATAGAGAGCATTTTAGTCAGGTCTAGACTTTCTGAGTTGGCTGCCCCAAAAGCCTCTCTAATTCTGTCTGTAGAGAAGTGAAACAAAATCAGTGTTAAAATGTACATGGAGGAAAGAACAACATGTCAGTACTTGACACAAGACGGCAAAACCATCACGATACTGAAAGAATACATCTCTATAAGGAAATTAATTGCTTATAAAATATTCTAAGAGTGTGACAGTAGTTAAGGACCATAAATCCCATTCAGTTTCCTACATGCTGCAATACCATAACACACTACTTGATCTCCAGTTATTCATTCATAACTAAGGACCCTTTGTGCTTATTCCAGGTTTACTTGAATTGTGCTGCTGCTTTTCCCTTCACCAGGAGACCATTCCATACACCCACCATCCCTACGGTGAAGAAATATTTTCTAAATGTTACTTCTCCCGAATCTGCCTTCTTGGTCTCGTGACATGTTTTTCTAAAACTTCCTTTCCCTTGTGTTTTCTGTATTTATACTTTTGAGATACTTGAACATGTCTACCTTATCACCCCCCACAATAGTGTGGTTCCAACTCTGCATTATTTTGGTAGCCTTACCTGCCTAGATCCTACAGGAAATCTGGCCTCCAGAACTGGACACACTACTCCAGATAAGGTCTCACCAAGAACTTGTACAGAGGCATTACTGCTACCCTTTTCTCCCATTGGCTATACCTCTCTCCCTATGTATCCTAGCCGTCCTTGTGGCCACTGCGTTGTCACACTATTTAGCAAGCTTGAGACTATCAGACATGATCATCCTAACTTTCTCCCTTGTTTGGTGCACATCAGTAGTATCTCATACTCCATCGCATACCATTCCCTTGGATTTCTACAGCCTAAATGCAACTATACTGTTTTGCACTGAATCTTAGCTTCCCAACCTTTCATATATGGCGCCTCATTCTGTCTACTCCCCCTGAAGAATCCATGCCGCTGCAGATTTTCACGTCATTTTGCAATATTCGCAGTGCTTGCGGACCCATGAGCACCTTGTACCTGCAAACTGATTTTCAAAAGGTAAGCTCCTCCACGGAGTTTCCCTTTGAAAATTCAGGCCAGCAAGCAAGGCGGCTTGGGAGCCCAACCTGACTTGCTCTGAAGCACAGAGAGTTCATAATGCAATCCCTGCCTATACGCTCTCCCCTGACCTGCCATGGGTAAATGCACCAGTGCTGTGAACAGTACTCCCAGTGATGAGGAAGGCAAGTTTTTGGGGCCCTTTTTTATGCAGATAAACAGTTGTTTGCCTGTGTAAAAAAGTTCTGAAATTTGCCCTGCTAATGTACAAGACACAGTAATAAGATGTAAATATGTCTATGTGATGTGCAGCAAACTACCAGCAACAGGAAGAGCGTAAAGGTTCAGGGTGAAGACGGGTGCCCTAATGAACTGCAGGCAAGCCTGTTCTTTTTTCACAGTTTTGGTTCCACAACAAGGTTGTTAAGTTTCTTACACTTTTTACTGCATTGAATTTTGTTACTAACTGTGATTCAAGCAAGTTTAACCTGCCTTTCAGGTATATTGGAGGATTAACACATGCTGTGTTATCTACATCATTACAACAGTAACTATTTCTGCCAGGCTGACATATTTCCTAACCATTTGCAGTCAGTATAATCTACTACTAACACTAATGGAGAGAGGATAGGTTATTAGCTCAATGCACCTTTGCAGCTGTGGTGTATTTGCTCCCTTTGATCCATTTCATATCCCCAGTAATGCTCAGACATGGAATCTGAATTCTTGCTTGCAAGAAGAACACAATACATTTCTTTCAGGAGTCTTGTACCAGCGGAAGGTGATGCTCGCTGAGCAGTATCTAAGGATCTGTATTCCCTAGGGGCTATGAACATGGCATCCACATCCAGTCTCTGGAACAGGGGATGGGATGAGGGATCAAACCTATTTCTCCAGAGACTGAGTAATGGCAATACAGTTTTAACAATACTTGATGACATTGTGGGAATTTATTACAGCAGTTAGACTGGCTCCTCTCTTGTGGTGTAATTACAAAAGCACTTGATCTCATGCATAACACTATACTTACAGACAATGCAAATATCCTGGTGTAGCTCATGCCCTAAATACTCATTTAGCTATCAAGCCAACAAATTTTATTATGGCTAATTTTAAATTTGTACCAGGGATTCTTTCCTACCTTAATGTGAGCTTCAAAAGACCAATGGCCGCTAAGCAAAATCTCACAAGAGAGACAGCCTGTATAACTGCCTGTGTAACTGCCTTTCGGCAAATATGTCTAGAAAGGGCTGTAACAGGGTTCCACCTTGAGGTTCTCTCCTTCACTGAGCATGCTCAGAAGTAGTTCAATTTCCCACTCCACTTTTTACCTCCTTAGGGACTGGCACATGAGTGGGTAGAAAATGTTCAAAAAAAGTGCAACAATTGCAGCCATAGTGCCAAAGACGAAATAGCGAATGCGGCCTTCATCGGAATACTCAAAGAGATGCTCTTCTGAAGTGTCTTCCATGGTTTGGTCAAAGAATCCCCGGGAACTGTGCAGGATCCTCCTGTATGCTGGCAGCTGCTGTAGTATGTCATCCTCTTCTGCCTCCAGCTCCTGCCAGATCAGAGAAGCCTGCGATTTGCGGAAACCCGTGTCAGCACTTGGGGAGAACCAGTATACTACATTGCTACTAAAACCCTCCACATACACAGAAAATATCCTCCCTTAACTTGTCAATGGGGCTGCAGGCACACTTTGTACAGTACACACACATGTCTCTTCACAACAGACAGACACATGCACAAGCTGACACACCAGCTAAGATCTGCTGCACACACTGAGGTTTGTATTCACAGAAGCCATACTGCACAATTCCCATGTGTGTCCTTCTCATATCCTATCTGCAGTCAACTGAGTCCATCTTGTAATACAGGTGAAACTCCTTGCATTACCAAGCGTGCAGTAACAATTGCTGCTACCCCGAAGCATGCAGCAGAAATACCTGGAATTGTGTCAGATCAGCTACGACAGAGTCATTCTAGTACATTTATAATTTCAGAAGGACAGAGACCACTGACAAAAACAAAACAGAACATGTTTACAGGGCCAAGAGGCAGAGAATGATTTTTCCTTTGTTTTATGAACAGATTCACATAAGGGAACAGGAACATCTGTGCCTGCTAAGGCATAAAATGCAATAAAATTTTCTTAATTTTGTAAGGTTGAGCGGTGTATCATATTCATGTAGTCACTACAGGAAACAGCTTCCTGGTTCCATTAGGTTGACCTTTTCATTTATTCTGTGTAGGGCTATGCTGGATGTACCAGCATTGTAGTTGTGGGGAACTTTTCATGGATATAAAATGTGAGGGTTTTGGTTGGATTATAAAATATGAGGAACGTTTTTAGTGAGTAGGTGCCTCTTAAGGACTTTAAATTCCACAGTGAATCTGAGGAGATTGTTTTGCTATATTTTAATGCTGTCAGGACAGCAATTGGATGGCAAAAGAAAACACCTTAACTGTGAAGGGTGGATACAATACATGACAAGAGCAATTACAGAATAGAGGATCCCTAACAGTAAAAAAATGTAAAGGAGTTAAATAGAAAGAAATTGATGCAGGAGGAACTTGAAAATGGATGACCTGATTCTCAGGTACCCATGTGAAAGGAAATGGATGGATACCATCAGTTCAGAGTACTGAACACATGATGCTGAATATGGCCATCGCACTCAAAGCACTTTAGCATATTAATGCCAATGGTGCAATACTGTATTACTAGTGGTGGACTAATGCAGTACACTTGCTCACCTTGGACGTGGCCCAATCTCTCACCTGCAAACTAAACACCACCTCTGTTTTCTAGCACCTTATTTGTCCACCTCTATTGGTTTTCAAAATAAAGCGCATAATGATGTTGAAAATACATTCCGTTTAACAGTGCTTCACAGAAGACTTCATGCTGAATGTTATTCAAAGACTATTCATTCAGTCAATCACTCTGATGATTTGCCACTGGCACAGGTCCAAAAGCCTATTCCTTTTTATGGGCAATAAGGGCCCCTTTTCTACCATTCATGAGGATTAAACAAACTCCCTGTCTTATTTATGAGTCTTGGACTAACAAACTACCAACAGCACCTGCAGATTCAATTCAGCCTAGTGCAGTCGCCAGAATACAGATCTGTGGAGAGCCTGGGTCACCATTCACTGTGTGACCTCTGGCAAGTCACTTAATCCACTGGTACTCAGATGGCTCTTCAGGACAAGGTCACTAGCCATACACACAGTCTTGTACCATGCAATTAAACAAGTGAAGCTACAAAATTATTACAATACTGCTAAAATAATAAAACACAAATCGTGTAGGTTTCTTTAAGGAGGATTTGTTGAATTCGTGGACAAAGGTAATCTATCAAACTCATTTATTAGCATTACACCCATTTAAACGAGTAATGACCAGCCCAAACAACCTCCCACAGCTCCCAGGATGTGGTGTCTTGTTCTCGCTGCACAAGCTCCAATGACATGGGTAAGGGCCATCTACAAAATAACCTCTCTGCTTCTGAAGATTAATTAACTTGGCCATTCTCAGCTCTTATTTAACAGCATTACTGAAATGCATCATCTTAAGATGCCAGAGAATATTAAAATGGAGGTGAATCTCCAATTGCTACTATAAAATTTACTGGGCAAAGTACATCAGCATCATCCTGTATAACAGGTATAAACCCAAAGTGAATAGAATCACAACCTGAGAATCATTAGAGATAACTCCATACCACCCTGCCTAGTGCTGCTGTAATAATATTATACAAGTCAAGGTCATAGCTTCTCTGAAGGAAGAAAAAAAAATCCAGAGCTGGCACAGAAAGGTCCTTAAAATAAAAAAAACTGCATATAATACAAAACCAAAATTGATTTACAGTCCAAAACCCTTTTAGCAGTGATCAGCATCAGTTGGAGGTGTGCCATTACTGAAATGCAATACTGGTGTTAGGAGCTGCTATTTAAAAAGTGCACAGCAACAACAATGAAAAGATAATTGCATTGGCTGTCTGTAACGTATAACAGCAAGCGGCTCGGGGCAGAGAGGTACAAATTGCCATGGTCCTGGGGCTAGTGCCTTTTTCTATCTATCAGTCTTCCAGTGATGGAAGAACTTTTGAAAAGTAGTCACAAATCTTAAACCGATGGACAGCTGGCTAATAAGCATACTATTCTTTTCCTTTCCTCCCAGGGTCAAGAGCTAGGATGCAGAGGCAGACCATCCACCCAAGAGATAGCTGTAAGGGTGATTCTGAAGCACTGGGAGGTAAACTGCTGCTCGCCAGTTAAAATGAACAGGCAATATAAAAAAAACAAACCCAACTGTGTGGGCTTTTTAAAATTATTTTTAATATTGAAGCTTTAATATGATTTTAGCATGCAGCTTAAATAAAGTCAGTCTGATTCTGTTAAGACAATCCTTGCCTGCGTCATGTTTGAATACGTACTATATATTTCACTCCTGTATCAGTAATCAAGCGCTAACTGATTAGCCATAATAGAGCCAGGCAGCCTCAGATAATTATATTCCAACTGTTAATTTGCACTGAATTTGTGTAGACTAACTCCCTGGGATTATAATTAGCAGGCTGCAGAGGGGGCCTTTGGTTTCCGAATGCTCTATCACACTGCTATGGTTTTCAATGCACAGAAATGCACTGAACAATGAGAAAAAGGAGAAAGATGATACATCAAAGACTTGAAAGTAATAGTGCATTATACATTACCCACAGAAAACATGGTGTTGTGAATACAACTGCACGCGTGCACACAGACAGATACCCACACACACAGAAGCATATGCTAAATTAGATTAAGCCTAGAGCACTAAGTACCAAACAGATACTGTTTCTGCCTCAACAAAAACCAGATAGTATTTGTGGAATTCAGGCAAACACATCCACAGAGCTGTTTTCACTGTTTAATCTGCAAAACTGTTAAAAGAAAATTGGGTAGGGTTGGGCGGGAAGGCACCAAGAAATTGCCATTCTGATTTGCAATTTCAACCCCAGCCCAAAATCTTACTGGCGCATGGGTGGGATTTAATCTTTCTGAATCCAAAATTCCTCCAAAAGCCTCCAGGGGAAACAGCAAAAATAAAGGCCATGATTATACTTTCTGGCAAATTTTGGATCACAATCCGCTAAACCCTCCCCCACTGACAAGTACCCATATTCATCAGAGCAAGGTTTTCAAAACTGCAATTTTCTTGCTCTTCTCTACAAACTATGAACAGCTGTGAAGGTGTACTGGACATTTGGTCTTCAGAGTGTTCAGAATCGGACAAAGTCATAAATCTCAAGATACTCAAGAGGCCAAAGTTTGGGAAGTAGGATTTTCTGTATGCACTGAAGAGACTGCAGACTATGCCTGCAAGACTTACCCACAGTACCTGTATGACCTGTAATTCATTGCCTTACCCTGATTGTCCCTGGTAGAAAACTGCACATCACTGCCCATGCCGCACAAGATCAAAAAGCAGCAGGCTATTTTTCTGTTTTTGATGCCACAGTTGAGAAAACCAGTGGACTATCCCAACATAGGCAGAGTGTGAGAGACTCCAATCACTATCTGCCCTTAACAGTACATTCTCCGACAGCATTCAATGCACCCAGTGCATTCTCCAGACACCACCAAAACCTTTCAGGCCGATGCAATATCGGCGTGTAGAAAGCGGGCTCTCAATGCTGAGCTCCCGCTTTCCTAACACGCACCCAACCACCTCTCCTGGGCACCTGATGTCATTTAAATGACCTGCTGCGCTAAAAAGAACGCGCTAGGAAAATCATGCGCCCCTAGCGCTTCCTTGGCATCGGGCGCAAGGGGACATGGCTGGGCACCCAGCAGCTGACCTGACCTAAGCTCCCTTCCTCCAAGGTCTGGCCCGATGGGGCCATGCAGTCCGGGTCAGACCAGGGGGTCCAGTACCTGAATTCGGGAATCCGAGGTCCTTATGAAAACGTCTTTCCCAGGTTGCACATCTTCTCCTCCCTCCCGGTCAGGAACCCCTGCAGGAGACCCTCCTCCAGCAGGGCTGTTCTGATTGGTTCTTGTGTCAGTGAAAAGGATCAATCGGGAACAGCCCTGCTGGAGGAGGGTCTCCGGCAGGGGTTTCTGGCCAGGAGGGAGGAGATTCGCAGTCTGGAAAGGGGGTATTCGTAAGGACCTCGGATTCCCAAATTCAGGTACTGGACTCCCTGGTCTGACCCTGACCGCTTGGCCAGACTTTGGAGGTGGTCAGACCATTTAAAAAAAAAAAAAAAAAAAAAGGTTTTGTTTTTTTTTACCTTCCTCCTTTTTCTATTCCTCAGACTTAATATCGCCATGATATTAAGATGGAGGAAGTATAGAAAAGCAGTATTTGTGCTTCTCCAAAATTAACACCTGCTCGAGACAGGCATTAATTTTGGAGAGTAAAAATGTGCATGTCGGGCACACATTTTTTTTTTTTTTGCATCAAGGGGAATATCTAATAGCCTCATCAACATGAATATACATGGGATGAGTGCTATTAGCTACGTGCGTTTTGGACACATTTTCCCCATTTTGCATCGGGGTTATGGATGCATGTCCAAAATGCTCCTCCAATCGCTTGTTGAGCCGTGCGCTGCAGCCAACGCACGGTACTGCATCGGCCTGTTAGAGCCTTAGAATAGGAAGTAGGAACAAGTTTCAACCCCAATGCTCTCCTCCAAAGGCAGAGGGCTCATGACAACAGAAAAGCAAGAAAATTCTACGCTGAAGATAAGTACTGGGTGCACCAGAAGCACAAGCTGCTCTAAGTTGTCCTTAGGGATTAGAAAAGCAGGGGGTATAATAAGATAAGACAAGTTCACAAAACAAATATTAAAGAAGAAAGCTGACAATTGAGCAACCTTGATAACTTTTTTTTTTTTTTACACCTTTTTTTCTAAACCTGGTATCTTATATTATTTGTAAACCAGTGTGTCTGTGCGTTCCTATGTGGTTTCTTATAGCATAAAACAAATCTGCACCTTGGAAGCAGGTAGCATAAGGATAAGATATTCACTTGATTCGCGTATACAATGCCAGAAAGCATTAAGAGACAAGTCATGGAGCAGACCTCACGCAGGGAGTTGCTGTCATCTCGGGACCCTATACTGAAAATTCATGATCCTTGCTTTGCAAATCTGAACTTAAGACATTTGGTTGCAAATGCAGAAATGTGACTCTAATGCTATGCACCCTTGGTCCTGAATCCCCAGTATACCAAAACACATTCTTTTAAAAGTTATTTCAGTTTCGCCAAAGCTACATATCCCAGGCTTCTGTACAGGACACCACCACCTCAAGTTATTCCACCCTAGAAAACGCAACGAACAAAGTGTTCAAAATAGGAAATTATCCCAGAGGTTTGCACAATCTGAACTTGATTGTGTAGTTTAGATTCGAGAGTGCTCTTTGCTGAACAAGGAGACAGAAGTGGGGCAGAAAAAAAGCTACACGAGTAGAAGATTCAGCAATTTTCACCACTTCAGTTATTTATTTTAATTAAATGCTCCTGAGGGTAATCACTAAAAACACCAAAGTCATAAAACTATCGCAGGCACCCAAATGTGCAAATCTTCTCACGCCTTTGTTGGGCCCCTGATCTTATTATTTTTTTGCTTTAACAGTAAATAATCCGCTCTCATGCTCACCTGACTGGCTGCTCCTTCGGCAGATGCTGCCATCTCTGTCCTGTGATCCGCCACATGGCCTTGCAAGGGTCTCTCCACAGGAGAGTTACGCCGCCGGTAGAACAACACATATGCATATCTGGTTACCACCTGACTCTCTTCCACAGTGGTGACTGTGCTGTCATCAAACAGTCTCCATCCTGGGAAAAGTAAAGGAGTTAATTAGGAGATTTACGCTATTCATAACCATAAGGAAATAGTTACTAAATGCTTAAGTTCAGGCCCTAGTTACCTTTAATACACAACAAAATATTTGATCCTTCTTTTGCTTATACTTCTTCCACTTTACTCTGTGGTGTTACAAGTGGTTTTTTTTTTGCAACTAACAATATAACTGAACTTCAAAACTCCAAGTGATTCAATGAGGTCATCATTCTTTCAAAGTAGAGCAAAATTAAGTCAAATGAATGTGCATGGGCAGGAAGAAAGCGTTAGGCTTTCATTCAGGGCTGCCTTTTTCCTTTTTATAAACTGTACACTAAGGGGTAGATTTTCAAAGGGTTGCGTGCATAAGATACGCGCGCAACCCCCGAAAACCTAGCCCTGCACGCGCCGAGCCTATCTTGCATAGGCTCGGTGGCGCGCATAAGCCCTGGGACGCGCGTATGTCCCAGGGCTTCGAAAAATGGGCGGTCCATGGGCAGGGCCGCGGTCCGGGGGCGTGGCCAAGTGCCCAGACAGCCAGCAGGCGTAACTCCATCGAAGAAGGTAGGTGGGGGGATTTCGGTAGGGCCGGGGGTGGGTGTTAGATAGGGGAAGGGAGGGAAAGGTGAGGGGATCCAAAAAAAAAAGCCATCGGGGCTCCCCTTGGGCTCGGCGCGTGCAAGGTAAGTGTGCACCCTCTTGCGCCCGCCGATCCTGGATTTTATAACATGCGCGTGGCAGCGCGTGCATGTTATAAAATTGGGTGTACATTTCTGCGCACCGGGTAGCACGCACAAATGTACCCCGCGCACCTAAGAATAAAAATCTGCCCCTAAATGAATCTTCAACGATGCAGTGCACCACATTAAGTAACATTTTAATGTCACTGGAATAATAGACAAGTATGATGATAGATTTTTCTCTCTGTACTCCAAGGTCCATTGCAATGTTTTACCTGGATTCAGCTTTGAGAAAGGGGAAGAGGCGGGCAGGATACGGAGAAGCACCAATACCATATCTACAATATTCACACGTGCACATATACATTCCACTCCTTTCCAAACAGTTTGATATTGTTACTAGCAATCCTTACCCACATCGCTGCGCTGGCTGTTCTTGTCATTTGGCAGTCTGGCATATGCTGTGTAGTGCCCACCAATCATGCCCCCATAGTGGTTGATAACGGCATACAGATCATAAATGGGCAGCTGATGATCCTCCTTCTGGCCAATGCAGAACTTACTCAGGTCGAGATTCCTGTAGGCCAGAAGAGTAGGTGTTAGGATTGGATAACCCTTCAAGATCCATTCACACACCGCATTCTCACCAGCTTTCATTATATCACACAACAATGCCGAACGAACCATTCATAGCTTCCTTTAAGTACATACACATGGGATTCATCCAGCTCAGCACTCAAACTTTAAACGGTAATTAGGTATTCATAAGGAATATCCACTCTAGATTAATATAATCAATGTACCATTCCCTTTTTTTTTTTTTTTAAACCTTTAGCTCCTCTTTTTTCCTTTTTCTTTCAGCTCAGTTGTAACCAGTGCGGGAATCCCAGCACCATAATCCTTCATTACCATCTATCTAGGGATTTTTCTCTTATTTTAATAGACCCCTGCCTCTCACTGCTTTTAGTCTATCATAGCAATAATCCTGAGCCTGGAAATCATCCACCTCTTTCAGATCTTTCATGGGATCTAAATATAGGCACAAGTATCTCCCTTGCTAAACCACAACTCGCAACCCCCCACCCTTCTCTTCTCAGGCTATGAATGCTGCCTTTGTAGCATCTCCAGACAACCTGGTGTAATGGAAATTAAATGAGACTAGTTTGAAGGCCACAGGCCAACCTCAAAGTGAACTCATATTTACTTCTTATGCCACTGTGAAATGCTAAAAAATTCTTATTAAAGTCTTAGGCAAAAATCTGGGAACAGTAGTTAATGCCAGCAAATCCAAAGTGGAAAAAGTAAGCAATTAAGTGGTAACAGAGTCAGAGAGAGAATTTACAGGAGGCCTCATAGATGTGTATTGAACTGATAAGAATACCCAGAAGGAGGAAACGGCAGGTTTTATGTATATAAAAAGTGAGAAAAGCTAGAAGAGGAGAGATCACTTCCCAGATGTGATAGAGCAGACTAATCCCTTGGAATGTAAGCTTTACTCTCTCTATATATATTTAGGTATTTTCTTTAGTAGTTATCTGCAATTAACTTCTGTATTATCTGGTTTCATTTAACTCTTATGAATTATCTGTTTTATTTATTCTCTGTTTATTGTTCAAATAAACCTATCAAACACCTGGAAGCACAGTATATTGACTCAGTGTGAGTATGTGTATTTGTTTACATTGGGCAAACTCCCGAGGTAATCCTGTTTGCGAATGAGCTCCTTAGGTAGTCCCATTACTGAGCGAGTGTGTTGGGCAAACTCCTGAGATAATCCTGTTTGCAGATGAACCCCTTAGGTAGTCCCATCCCTGACTAGATCAGTGACTGTGTTTTTACACTGGCTGAGCTCCTGGGGTTACGGCCCTCCAGGTAAAAGTCCAGTGTTTGAACCCAGAATACCTGGGCTGTGGAAGATCTGATACGGCCCAATAACTATTTCTAAACAGTTCCCTAGACCTTGTTCTCTATCATCTGAGTTACTTCAAGAGAATGAACATCTGGAATAAACATATTAGCAAGACTCCTTGGGATAGATATTCAAATGCTATTTAGCCAGATAAGTAGGACTTATCTGGCTAAGTGGCAGCTGCTGAATATCTGGCTAGGTTCAGTAGCCACCATTTGCCAGATAAATATTTATTTGGTTAAGTAGAAGGATATCTTGAGAACAGGCAATGGGCAGATCAAGGCGGGGCAACTTATCCAGTTATCATAATCAGATAAGTGACCATAATCATCTATATCTAGTTAAGTTAACTGAATAAGACAGGGCAGTTCAATAGCAAATCTAACATTATCCGGATATAATTTATCTGGTTTGCTAGCACTTATCTGGTTATACTCAGCAGCATAGTCATGCTGCTAAATATCCATTCTAAGTTTACAAATCTCAGAAAGATACTCAAAATACTGGTAGAAATACACATTAGAACAGGTGTGGTCAACTCTGGTCCTTGAGAACCACAAACAGGCTAGGTTTTCAGGATATCTATAATATGAAACCTAGCCTGTTTGTGGTTGTCAAGGACCAGAGTTGGCCCCCCCCCCCTACACTGGAATTAACCTAAGAAATAATTGCATAACCTGTAGTCAAATCTTTTTCTTTTAGGTGAAAACGAGGAAACATTTTGAAAATAGAGCTCTTAATATTTATTTATTTATTTATTTATTTAAAAACTTTTATATACCGGTATTAGTATGCATACATCATACCGGTTTACAATGTAACTTTAAAGGTAGAAATTACAATGAACAGGGAGGGCGAACAAGGAGGAGTATACAAAGAGCAGGAGGTGGAGGAATTAAAGCAATAAATAAAAACTGCAACGGACTATTTACAGGAATATACAAGGCGTAGGCAAGATCTTGCAGAAGTCGGTGTACTTAATCAGGGTAGGCTTGTCGGAAGAGCCATGTTTTAAGTTTTTTTCTGAACTTGGCGTAACATGGCTCTAGCCTGAGAGTGGTAGGGAGGGTGTTCCATTGTTTAGGGCCTGCAATGGATAGTGCACGGTCCCTAGTAGAGGAGAGGTGGGCTTTTTTCAAAGGGGGAATGGAGAGGGTGCCTTTGTTGACAGTGCGAGTGGGTCGTTCAGTGCGTATAGGACGAAAGGGTTCATCCAACCAATTGGAATTGTGCGAGTGGATGGACTTGTGCACTATGGTTAGAATTTTGAAGAGAATTCGGGATGCGATGGGGAGCCAGTGGAGTTCTTTGAGTATTGGGGTAATGTGATCAGCTTTCCTTGAGTTGGTGATGACCCTGGCGATGGCATTCTGGAGCATTTGTAAGGGCTTGGTGGTGGAGGAGGGTAGGCCAAGGAAGAGGGCATTACAGTAGTCCAGCTTTGAGGAAAGGGTGGCTTGGACGACGGTGCGGAAGTCATGATAGTGGAGGAGGGGTCTGAGTTTCTTCAGGATGTGAAGCTTGAAGAAACCTTCTTTGAGGATGGAGTTGATCTGTTTTTTTGAGATTGAGTTGTTGATCTATGATAACCCCAAGGTCTCTTACTGTGGGTTGGGGTGTTATGACGTTGAAAGCTGGATCGTTGGAGATCGGTGGTTTGGGAGGGAGGTGAGGAGAGATAAGGAGCAGCTCTGTTTTGGAGGAGTTTAGAGCGAGGTGGATGTTGGTGAGGAAGTCATTGATGTTGGCAAGACATGTGTTCCAGAAGGCAAGGGCATCTGAGAGAGAGTTGTGAATGGGAATGACGATTTGAACGTCATCTGCATAGAGGTAGAATTTGAGGCCGAGGTCTGTGAGGAGCTGACATAGAGGTGTGAGATAAATGTTGAAAAGGGTGGAGGAGAGGGAGGAGCCTTGTGGGACACCTTGAGACAAGGGATAGAGTGTGGAGTTGGCGTTTCCTATCTTGACGGAGAACTTTCTGTTAGATAAGTAGGATTTAAACCATAGTAGGGCTAGGCCTGAGATGCCTATTTCGGATAGCCGGTTGATGAGGAGGTTATGGTTGATGGTATCAAAGGCAGCTGAGATGTCGAGTAGGGCGAGGAGGTAACAGTTTGCCTCGGTCCATGCCTATGAGTAAGTGGTCCGTGAGGGAGAGCAGGAGGGTTTCTGTATTGAGGTATTTACGGAAGCCGTATTGGGCTGGATGCAGAATGTTGTTGCTTTCTAGATATTCTGTAAGTTGGATGTTTACAATCTTTTCCATAATTTTGGATAGGAAGGGCAGGTTAGAGATAGGGCGGAAGTTAGCGGGGTCTTTAGGGTCTAGTGTTGGTTTTTTTAGGAGGGGCTTGACAATAGCTTGTTTAAGAGCATCTGGGACAGAGCCTGAAGAGAGGGAGGAGTTTATGATGTCTGCGATGGGTTTGGATATAGTGTTCGGGATGGAGAGGAGGGATTTTGTGGGAATGGTGTCTGAAGGGTGGGAAGCTGGTTTAAGTTTTCTGAGAATAGATTCCACTTCTTTAGCGGAAGTCAGGTCAAGGGTTTGGAGGGTGGGTGAAGTGGGGGAAGGTTGGAGGGAGGGGGAAGGGGAGGTGGATGGAGAAGGGTGTTGAAATCTGCGGAGGATGTTGGTGATTTTTGTGAGGAAATACTGGGCGATTTCTTCGCTCTTAGTGGAGGCATCATTCTCAGGGATAGTGGGCTGAGAGGATTTGGTGAGGTTGGCAACATAATTGAAAAGGGCTTTCGGGTTGTACATGTATTGGTGGATCTTAGCTGAAAAGTAGTCTCTTTTGTTTTGAGGGTGGTTATTCTATATTGGTGAAGGGTAGTTTTGAAACTTGAGGCGAGTTGGGGTGAGGGGGCTTTACGCCAGTTTCTCTCACGCTGCCTGAGGGTATTTTTTAGGGATCTTAGTTCAGTCGTGTACCAGGGTTGATGATTTTTTGTGGGTTGGGTAATGTTACGTCTGGAGATGGGGCATAGTTTGTCAGCAATTTCAAGAGTCATGCTGAGCCAGGATTTGATGGCAGTCTCTGGACTGGAGCAGTCAAGGCTAGTGGATGTGTTGGAAATGGCAAGAGCCAGTTCATCTCCAGAGCAGGGTTTCCTGAAGGTGAAGGTGGTGTTGTTTGAGGGAGTGGGGGTAGTAGGGAAGTTAAGGGGGAGGAGGGCTTTTATGAGGAAGTGGTCTGACCAAGGTACAGGGGAGCAGGTTGGGGGGGGGGGATGGTAGGAAGCAGTGGTTGATGAATATAAGGTCAAGGGAGTGACCAGCTTGGTGCGTGGGGGAGGCAACAATTTGTCTAAGGCCTCGAGCTTGGAGTGCAGTAAGGAATGCCTCACAAGAAGGGGTAAGGGGGGTGGCATCGACATGGAGGTTGAAGTCTCCTAGTATGATGGAAGGGATTTCAATGTTTATGTTGGCAGATAAGAATTCAATTAAGGGGGAGGGGTCCCGTTCGATGGATCCAGGAGGGGCATAAATGAGACAGATTTGCAGTGAGGGGGCTTTGAAGAGGCCAATTTCTAGCTTGGAGGGTGATGTGGTGTGGGAGAGTTTGAGATTAAGGTGTTTCTTGAAGGCTAGGAGGATGCCACCTCCTCTTTTCTTGGGTCTTGGAATGGATAGGAATTCGTAGGATTGTGTAGGTAGCTGGTTCAGGAGGACAATGTCTGTTTCTTTGAGCCAGGTTTCCGTGATGGCACAGATGTCTGGCTTGGTGTCAGTGAGGAGGTCATTTAGGATGGGCTCCTGGATTTCATTTTATTGTACTAGGTCAATCTATTCTGGTCTTCATTCAAGACTCCTAGGAAACTCCATAAAACTCCTGGGAGTCATCTGACCAGCTGCCGAAGAGTTTCATTAAATTCCATAATGCACTCAGACATGTAGGCAGCAACATTCAAACTGCCTGCATAGATGTAACATCCATGCGTACTTTTTACCTGTGGTCTTTGCACCAATTTTCAAAGGAAAATTTCACTTTGAAACTTGCCACAGGTAGAAAGGTTATGTGTGGACACTAGAAAAAATGTTATGCTTATTAAAATTCTAAGTCATTAGTGTACAGATTTGATGGAAATGATGTATATTACCTCTTGCAGCTGAGCTCCCCTCGAGCTTATGCATTTTTCTTATACTGTTACAGCAAATCTGCATTGCTCTTAAGATACCTTACTAATAAAGATTTCTCTCTTTGCTGGTTGTTGGTATTCAGTGTTTATTCTTGCCACAATATTTCCGGTGCCTCATGAGGAAAGCCGCAGAGGGGGCAGGTCCATGTGGAGTTACTTCTTTGGCAAGTAAGGGATTTTTCCTTTTCCTTAGCACAGAGAACTCTCTGTTCTCCACTTACCCACGCAAACGATTTCCATATTTTACAGAGTACCAACAGCTGAGAGACAAGTTTGCCTTTTAGATTTTAGGTTCACCTTGATATCCAGGGCTGTGGCTTTCGCTGCAGAGTTTAGCCAATGAGCATTGTTTACCTCTTGGTTTATCAAGCAGACTCCCCTGGTAGAATCAGGGTGAGCATATGATTGGATAAATCTCAGGTTTTAATTCCCCGGGAAGGAGCTCAGATTAGTGATAGCACCAGGAACATCCAGCATGAATGTATGTTTGTTTTGCCTGTTTTGTCAAAGTATTCAATAATTTTTAATCTTGGATAATGTATGAGTAGGCTGATTTTGTGTTTAATTGTCTTTCAAAGTGTTCGTTCTTCCTCCTATAAGCTCTAGGCAAACAGAGTGGTCATGATAAGCTTATTGCATGGGCAGCAGGCTTCTCCTCTCAGAATCTTGCCTGTGGTGATAAGGACCTGCAATCTTTTTTGGCTTGGTCCAATGCTACCTCATTTTGAGAGTTAACAGTTGCTTGGACAATCTTTTTGTCATTCTCTCCTCCTTTTTTTTTCATGGCTTAGAGAAGTGCCAGCGCTAGCAAAACCCACAACTGTGATGCCAAGTAGAATGAGAGCAGTGTGATTAGAGTGTCTGTGTAAGTGCTAATATGGAAATGGATTTTAATAGCCATAATTTGTGTGCTGCATGTGCGCCGTTGACCACTTGCTTATGCCAACAGGGAAAATTTGTATGTAATTTTGCACAGTAACAATATGTGCTAGTGTGCCCGAGTTATTTCCTGGTGTGTAAAAAAATCCTGTTTGATACTCTGTAAAAATATCCAGAAAAATTGAGCTTTTTCAGCTTAGCAAGCTGGAAAATCAATCTATTCCAGATTTTTCCTCTGTTGTTATATCTCTTCCCCTTATCTTTGAGACTAGGTCTCTTCCCCTTGCCAATTTTTTCTTTCATACCCTATATCTACCTACAGCCAAACTTCCCTTTCTTTCTCGTAAAGAGAAAATTAGCAACACATGGAAAAATGAAAAGACGGACCTAAAACACAGTATAGGAAACAAAGTCAGAGAAATGTTATATATGTTACCCTGTCACTGAAATAAAAATTAGGGAGTACATATTAATTTTTCAGTTATCAGGTTAAATTATAGCCAAATAAGTAGTTATCTGGCTATAATTCAGCCAGATATAAAAGGAGCGTTCTGGGGAAGGGTTCAGTTATCCAACTAACTTAGCTGAATATCTGATATATCTGGTTAAGTTAGCCAGATAACTTTAGACCTAATTCAGAGCAGGTCTAAAATTACCTGGTCTCATGTGGCCAGATAACCAGCTGCTAACCCCAATATCCTTAGAGAGACCGGGCTGGTGGCGATACTCTTATAACTTTAAATTTTTTTTGGTTTTTTTTTTAGTTTGAAGCAGCTTTTTTGGTCAGCAGGGGAAGAGGAGGGGTGGAAACATGTTTGGGGGATTGGGTATCAGGCTGGGAGGCCTGAAGTTGGGTTTTCAGGGGTATTTTTTAGGTAAGCTACTTACTCAAATATTTCTGAAGATATCTGGGAAAGTAGCTAGTTATCTGGCTACATGAGGCCGGTTAGGGTTAAAGTTATCTAGCTATGTGTAGCCAGATAAATTTAAACAATATTTTCAGCAAGATGTTTATCCCGCTGAATATAGGGGTCAAGTTATCCAGCTAACTTTAGCTGGATAACTTGTCCACTAAACAGGCTACTGAATATTGGCCTCCAAATTTAAAATAGCCTTTGAAAAAGCAGATATGATCCTAGATCAGACAGCTAAAAATCTGGAAACAGTATGCTTAGAATGACTCCCTTTGAAGGTATCTATGCTACAAGATATCTCTCATGAGAAGGAAAAACAGTAGAAAATAATTGCTGGCTGTTTTCCATGCTATCATAGTTTAGATATGTTTGTATTTTGCTTTGCTTCTTGGGAGCACTAATGAATTATTATTTTAATAAGAAAATACATATCTAGTTTTCACTGGCATGCATTGTGCAAGAAAGTGTGTTCATATGGAATGTAGATTTTAGTTTCAAGATCTAAATATTATTAAAATTTGAGATGTAGCACCACCACTGGTGCATATTTTGACACAAAGGGGGTCTTTTCTATAGGTTTCGCACACGAAAAGTCCCTTTTCATGTGCGATAGATAGATCGGGGCGGAGTCAACACCGGAAAGGGAGGAGTTGTGGCGGACCCAGTGAAGACATCGCTGATGGCGAAAAGGTAAGGCCCCTTATGTCGCCAGTAATGCGCCTAATAGTACCACCTTTCAAAGTGGCGCTATTGGTTTGCAAAAGCCGGCCTGCCCCCCACTTCCTGGTACCGCGCGATTCACTAAGGCCTGCGATTTTAGAAAATCCAGGCCAAAGTCAATTTTGGGGTTTAATTCTTTTTACACTGTTTATTATACTACCGCTACTGTATGAAAAGCAGAATACAAATCAAATAATTTGAGATAACGAGTTTAGCTTGATAAGTACAATAATTCGTTATTTGTCAGTGATGAGCATTGCACTGTATATATGTGTGTAAATATATATATAATATATTTCTTACTGTGGTAAATCTCACTGCATTAGAATCTAGTTTTGATTTGGTATACTAATCTCACAAAAAAGAAGATAATAATTGTCTGCAAGTATACTCTATTTTCCTTTTGAGCAAATTAAGTACAAACTGACAGCAGTGAAGCTGTATAAATCTTAAGTAGTTTAAGACAGTAAAGGTTAATTTTATTTCATTTAAAAAAGTTTTTCTTCTCTCTCATGTTAAATGAATGATGTCACTTCCATTGATTTGAATGAAATGGGAAAAGCATTCTGAGAAATGTTGTTTTTACCTCTTTCATATAGTTCAACAAATAGCAAGATTTTTTGAATACCCTCTGGTTTAAAAAAAAAAATTAAGAAGATGAGTAAATTAATATAAACAAATAAATGAATGGATATAAACAAAGAAAATGTGTTTGTACATAAATATATTTGAATAGTTTTAAATTTATCACTTCAAGATGCACCTTCAGTTTAAAGACATTTTTCCTCCATGTTTATCTCCGTCCCCCATCCTTTTATGTTGCTTCTCTTTAAAAGAAAGTCCTTATATTGTGGAAAAAAAATAACTTGCATATGCTATAAACTTTTGAACAGGTGTAGTATCATAATTCTATATTTTATATGTGTGTGTATATATCTCTATCTAACTCTCTCTCTCTCTCTATATATATATATGTATCTTTTGCATGTACTGCAGTATTGACATGATGTTGGGAATTGCATAAAAAAAAAAAAAAAGGAAAGCCGCAATGATGTCTTCTATAAGTTTATGATTTATTTTTGAACTCTCATCTTATTTATTTCCTTAAGCATATTAACATCTTTAGTGTTTTCCAAGCAAAGAAGCAGGAAAAATGAAGCAGAGATAAATTGAACTGCACATTTTACTTTGTCCTTGAATTAACAGCCATGCAGAAGAGAAATTTAATAACTACTGGAATTACATGAAAAAAGCTGAGTTCTTTGTACATTGAATGCAATAGAGAAAATTAAGTTTTAATGGTAAAAGGGATGTAGCAATGTTTATTTGCATCAGCTAAATTTTGACCATATTGAGTTGGAGTCAGTTATTTGAATTCTTGTATTATACTAAATTTGCTTTTATTGTTGCCAGGGGATATGGTTAGTGCAGTTAGCGTAGCTGGGTTCAAAAAAGGTTTAGATAAGCTCTTGGAGGAGAAATCCATTGCCTGCTATTAATCAAGTTTACTTAGGGAATAGCCACTGCTATTACTGGCATCAGTAGCATGGGATAGACTTCATTTTTGGGTACTTGCCAGGTTCTTAAGGCCTGGATTGGCCACATTGGAAACAGGATGCTGGGCTTGATGGACCCTTGGACTGACCTAGTATGGCAATTTATGTTCTTAATACTTGTAATTAATATTATTCATTATTAGCATTCATTAGTCCTTCAGTTTACGTATTAACTGAAAAGTATCAGGGAATATAATTTACTTTTGTGTTATATAATCTTTAAGATACATGTTGGGTTCCATATTAGATGCTACAACCCAAGAAAGAGATCTAGGTGTCATAGTGGATAACACATTGAAATAGTCGGTTCAGTGTGCTGCGGCAGTCAAAAAAAGCAAACAGAATGTTGGGAATTATTAGAAAGGGAATGGTGAATAAAACGGAAAATGTCATAATGCCTCTGTATCGCTCCATGGTGAGACCGCACCTTGAATACTGTGTACAATTCTGGTCGCCGCATCTCAAAAAAGATATAATTGCGATGGAGAAGGTACAGAGAAGGGTTACCAAAATGATAAGGTGAATGGAACAGCTCCCCTATGAGGAAAGACTAAAGAGGTTAGGACTTTTCAGCTTGGAGAAGAGACGGCTGAGGGGGGATATGATAGAGATGTTTAAAATTATGAGAGGTCTAGAACGGGTAGATGTGAATCGGTTATTTACTCTTTCGGATAGTAGAAAGACTAGGGAGCACTCCATGAAGTTAGCATGGTGCACATTTAAAACTAATCGGAGAAAGTTCTTTTTTACTCAATGCACAATTAAACTCTGGAATTTGTTGCCAGTTAGTATAGCGGTGTTTAAAAAAGGATTGGATAAGTTCTTGGAAGAGAAGTCCATTACCTGCTATTAAGTTCACTTAGAGAATAGCCACTGTCATTAGCAATGGTAACATGGAATAGACTTAGTTTTTGGGTACTTGCCAGGTTCTTATGGCCTGGATTGGCCACTGTTGGAAACAGGATGCTGGGCTTGATGGACTCTTGGTCTGACCCAGTATGGCATTTTCTTATGTTCTTACATTTTTAGTGACAAAGATAAAAGTGTTATTGTTCATTACCAAGGCTGGATAAAATTCAGCACCACTAGTTAGTGTGAAACTAATTATTTTCTTTTCTGCAATTTATAGTTTATTGACCATAGCATCAAACACTTAAGGCAACATTAAAACCATAAAGTACATAAGGTCAATGAATACAGTTTTCCAAAGTGAGAACCCTCTAGACTCCCAACCTCCTACCCTAAATACAACAAAATATATATGTGGACATCGACAAAAGCAAACTTGGGGTCCTTACTAAGTATTCTTCCCCCTCCCCCATTCTTTTCAGTTATTCAGGATATAACAAGTAATACTGAAATTCTTTGAGGAAGCTCTATATATATGCAAAACATGAACACTGAGAAATACCTATGTTTCTACCAATTTATTCTCCTTCCACCTCTTATAGGGGCTCCAGATCTGTCAATTCTGCAAAGTGTCTCTTCTGTGAGTCATAAGCCTCCCCTGGTGGTATACTCTCTCAAGAAGTAAATAGACAAAGGTCTCCGAGGGTACTGATTCTCTTCTCCAATTCACATTTGGCAGCAATAATCATTCATCCGATTAAGCGCACTACATTAGAATCCAGATGTGCAAGAAGAATATTTAACAAGAAAAGCTCTGGTTCCTTGGTCACCACTACACCCATCATTTGATGTATCAAAAGTACTATCCCAACCCAAAATTCAGAGGCCTTTAGGCAATCCCACCACATGTGTAAAAAGGCACCAATATTCCCACAATTTCTCCAACAACCACTATCCATCATGGGGTAAAACCTATGTAAACGTTCAGGAGCTAGATACCACCAATAAAATACTTTATAACTATTCTCAACTATAGATGAAGAAACAGAGCTTTTTCATATTTGTAGAAAACATGAATTCCAGGTAGTATCCTCCAACTGTCTCCCCAGATCTCTTTCTTAAAAGCAAGGATGTGTTTTGGCTTTGATGTAAACTCTTCATTCAACAATGCATAAAGATTTGATATAGACCGGGTAAACTTAGTTTGCTCACAATATGCCTCAAATAAAGTTTTACCTTTAAAAAGATCCTGGGTTATCTCATTTTGTTTCATAAAATGTGTTAGCTGTATATACACGAGTGTGAAATAATCTCAGTTTCAATGGAAATGGAGGCATTTAATTGTTAATGTCACACTTCTTTTTTAAAGTGACATACAAAAAAATCTTATTTGGCTTACATCTTATTTTAAATGGCATAAAAGATTCTTGGGAAGTGAACAAATATTCTGAATTTTGCATAATTACATTATTTTTTTTGTTATTTATTGGAATGCTGGACATTTTTTTTTGACACTGTTACCTGCTTGTCATAATGTTTGAGCAGGTGGCAGCAAAATTTGTACAAAACTGTATTCTGCGTGCACAGCACTTCATGTACCAAAGTTCCTCAACAGATTGCATGGGGTCCATTCATGCAACTGCAAAAGCCCAAAAGTATCAACACTGTCCTATTGTTGATCCGTTCAGTAAGCAGACCAAAGCCTATTTTACATGTGCAAATACAGCTGCTACAGTGGCCAAAATTCTGCTGAGAGAATACCGGTATATGCCTAGAATGCATTGAAAGTAACCAAGGCCCTGAATTTCATAATAAGTAATTGAACAAGTGACCACTGCAGTGGGTATGAAAGCACAGATTCATTGACCAAACTGAAATAATGAACTAAACCATTTAAACTGGACTGGCTAAAGCCATAAAAGAAACTGGGTTACACTGAACAGAAACACTACAAATAGTCTTGTTTGGTATTAAGAGTACTGCACTCTGAGTTCATTTGGTTACTAGGCACCTCATGCCAACGCTCCGAGCTCCAGGAGTGAACCTGATTAAATGTGACTTGTTTTAATTAACAGATTCCATATTACAAAGTATTAACTGAAGATATTTCTAAGACAACCAACAGGTCAGTGCTGCACTGCTCAAACCTTGAGTTAACATTGCACAAGAAATCCAGCCAGGTGATGCTGTTTTAATCCAAAACTTCCTCCAGACAACTGCTTTAGAACCATCCTGGGAGGGACCCCACCAAGTTTTGCTCACCACCAACAGCAGGGAAAGGGAAAGAAATCCTGGATCTATGTATTGCATGTTAAAACCTGCAACCCTGGACTAGGCTGAGAAGCAGACAAATTCAGATTTGTCAGAGAAGTGGTGAAATTAGTTCTTACCTGATAATTTCCTTTTCTTTAGTTCAGTCAGGCTAGTCCAGACAATCAGGTTATGCTCATCTACCAGCAGATGGAGACAGATCAAGAGGCTCGTTGATATCACTCCTTATAAGAATCTGTGTATTTCTGTATAAGCTAACTGTGGACAATCTCAAGAGAAGGAGTAACAATCAAATCTTTTTTCTTTTTTTTTTTTTTGTCTAATCATCAGACTTTCCAGAAGAACAAGGAAGAAAACAAAATGAAAAAACAAGTCTGATATTAATATCAGAATGAAACACTCAACTTCTAAAACACATTGAAAAAAATATTCTACTATAATGGATCTCTGCTTATATACATACTTAGCAAAGTATAGAGTGATAGAAAACAGAATCACTAATGCCAGGTGGCTTAGGGAGGGTCTTGGACTAGCCTGACTAGACTAAAGAAAAGGAAATTACCAGGTAAGAAATAATTTCACATTCCTACACATCCAGTCAGGCCAGTTCCGACAATCTGAAGCTACTCCCTGATAGGATGGGACTCAGTGGAAGCACCACACAGAACTGCCAAAGCAAAGATGGTTTCCTCGCTGATCCTGAGATCCGAGTAGTAATGCTTAGAAAAAGTATGCCGCAACCACCAAGTTGCTGCTTTACAGATCTCGAATGGAGATACCAAACACAATTCTGTCCAAGAAGTAGCCTAAGCTCTCATGGAATGAGTCTGTACCTACCTAGGTAGAGGAGACTAGAGTCCACATAGGCAGGTATAATTACATCCTCAATCCAATGCACTACAGTTGCTCTAAAAGCTGCCTCAGCCTTCTGTACTCCCCGGTACAGAATAGATGTTTCAATTTTCAGAACATTCTAGTGATCTTAAGATACCACAGCAGCATTCTGTGGACATCAATAACACGAAGAACAGCATACTCCTTGCTATCTCAATGGCTGCTTAAAGAAGGCAAAGAGATGAATAGTTCAAGTGGAAATCCAAAACCACCTTTAGAAGAAAGGCAGGCACCATACAAATCTGGACCTTATCCTTAGAAATCACCAGGAACGGTTCCCTACAAGCCCGTGCAACATCAAAACTCTTCTTGCAGAACAGATAGCCACCAAAAAGCTACCTTCAACGGAAGTATTCTTAACAAGATAGACTTCAGAGATACAAACTGCAATCCTGCCAAGGATGACAAAAGCAAATTAAGATCCCATGACGGACCGAAATCCGCAGAGGAGGTCTAATCTCAAACTACATTTAGATGTGACGACAAAGGTCTACCCTGCATTCACCTCTATAAAATGACAGAGCTGCAACTTGCACCTTTAAAGTATTCAATGTCAGATCTTTAGGCAGACTTGCCTGCAAAAATTCTAGCATCTAAAAGAACAATGCTTTCTGAGGCATGCACTGATGCTCCGAGCACCAGTCATCAACGACTCTCCACTCTCGCACATAAGCTAAGGAAGCAGAAAATGTTCTAGTCTTCAAGAGAATAGTCACTACTGCCAGAGAATAGTCCTTCTTTACTAGCTGTACCCTTTCAAGGGCCAAGCCATAAGACAAAACCAATCTGGGTCTTTGTGCAAAATTGGACCCTACAAAAGCAATTCCTTGTGAACTGGGAGATGCAATCATGCCTCATGCATAAGATCTGCATAACAAGTATGACAAGGTCAATCCGGAGCCATCAATACTGCTAGGCCCTGATGTCTGGAAACCCTTTGACCTATCATGTGCCAAGGAGAAAAAACATAGTATTTCCTCCGTTGGTCAATCCTGCAGCAGGGCATTGATCCTGGAAGACAGAGGATCTCTTTTTCAACTGTAAAACCTGCAAACCTTCTAATTCTGGCTGGCTGATATCAAATCTAGTACTGGTGATGATCCTGCCTTATTGGAATATGAATATAAGTGTCTTTTAAATCCAAAGAGATCAGAAACTCTCCCTTCTGTACCATCCTGAAACGAGTCACCTTCAAGAGCTCACTAACCCACTTCAGATCTAGAATGGGACAGAAGGACTCCTTTTTCTTTGGGACCACAAAGTAAACCGAGTAGTGGTCTAAACCTTCTTGGTCTTTCGGAACAGGAACCAATGCCTTCAAAGCAAGGAGTCTTCTTAGAGTTAACTGCACTGCCTCCTTTTTTGCAGGTAAGTGACATAGGGAAACTATAGAAGTGTCTGAAACAAGATGAGATAACTAGCCATTTTGCACAATTTCCAGTGCCCTCTTATCTGAAGTGATTTGGGCCCACTTCCAGTAAAACAGAGATAAGTGGCCGCCTATCTCCAGAACCAGAGATAGGACTCTCAAGCATTCATTGTGAGGCTCTAGATGCTCCAGAAACAGACTGCCCATCATTTCATCCGTTCTTGGGATGAAAAAACTGGTACTGTAAATAGGACCTGGATATCTGAACACCTGAGGTCTGCCCCTGCCTAAAATTCCTGGAATCCCTGAATCTCCCACAGGAAGAAATATTTCAAGGGAGTCAAACTCTATCCACTGGAAGCGTAGGCACCTTAGTCTCCCCAGGCCTTGGCCATCTTCTCCGTTTCCTCTCCAAGCAAAAGTCTGCCTTTAAAAGGGAGTTTTGTTAGTCTTAGAGACAGAGTTTGCTGACCATGTGCACATGCAAAGGAGCCTCCGAGCAACAACAGAAGTTACTCCTCTTGCTGAGGAATGCACCAAATCAAAAACAGATATCAGTCAAGTATGCAGCCCCTGGTTCCAATTGGAAGGAGTCCTCACTAGAATCCTCCTGGGCAAGACAAACTATACCTCCTCATAATGCTGCAGCAAGCAGAGATCCAGAGAACCATTATAACAGTTTCAACAGCTTGTTTAATCACAGATCCTATCTTTCTATCTTGAGCAATCTTAAGGACACAGTTCCACCTTCAACCAAAATAAGTGACTGAGCAGATCAAGGCATCTACCCTGGAAAAAGCAAAGTTTCTCACAGTCCTGAGGATCCAAAGGATAGAACTTAACCAGCAAGCAACCACCTTTAAAATTTACTTCAGGGTCACTCACTCCAAATCAAACAAATTCTTCACTACCTGATGTAGGAGAAAAAAACTGGATGACTTCTGGATGCTGACCATTATCGGGTCCTCCTTAGACATGGGGAGTTCCTCCTCCTTTTCCTCCCCAATTTTTTAAACTTACGTGGGGGGACTGCATGATCAGGAAGGCCAGCTCCTCTTTACAAAAAAGGCACAGCACTGAATCATCTTACTTATTGTTAGGAGAAAACATGCCCTCATCATTCCCTGTGGGCTCTTGAATCTATCCAAGGAATCTTCAGAAGGAAAAAACCTTCTCTTCTGATAATCTCTGGTCCTCTCTAGTTCTGGCTCTCTTCCTGCCAGCAATGGATAAAAAAAAAGAGGGCTTCCGAAGGGCTAGAGACCTACCTGATAGAGCATCCTGCCCATACAGAAGGCTTGCAGACTGTTGAAAAATTCTTTAGATATCTCTGCCCAAGGTAGAGAGGAGGCCTCAAATGCTGCGGCAGGAGCTGGTCAAAAAACTCCTACCGCTGATCTAATCTGCTGCTCCAATCTGAGGGGAGGAGTTCTAGGCTTCCCCTCACTGATCTGCAGCCACAAAATGGTCATCAGGCCTTCATCCAAGTTCTATTCCCCCCCCCCAGTGAGCTGTAAGCCATCCTCAATCCTAGTCCTAGAACTTCCAGGGGTAGGAAATCACAGCCTCGATAATTCCCCCGAGCTGCCAAAAATTCACAGCAGTTTTGCGCTGCTGCCTGCAGGGCTGGCGTGTCCTATTAAGTGAGCTAGGCGGTCGCCTCAGGCACAGACCCTTAGGGGATACCGAAAAGCAGTCATGTGGGGCTGCGAGCGGAGCCTATCCTGCTAGCGGCAGAGAAGAAGAGATTCAATGGGCTGTAAGCAGTGCCCATCCTGCTCGCAGCCCAGAGAAGAACACATGGCAGCGTGAACAGGGTAGGTGCAAGGCAGAAGACTCACCTAGAGCACCTAATACACTTGCACCGGCCCTGCCTGCCTGCACTTTTGAAGTTGCAAGCTGTGCAAAGCATGGGCTCTCTCTCATGCAAGGCAGTTGGTACCATCTTGCTGGCTATGCTCATTTCCTAAGGGAAAACGTGACCCCAAGCAAAAACCACTCCCAAAATGGTGACTCATTTGCAGAAGCAGCCCCAGAAGAGCACCTGGCATGTCTGCAGTGGAAAACTTGCTTCTGCAGCTTCAGCTCCTGAAGTAGCAAAGCCCCTCTCAATGCTTTTTTTTTTTTTTTTAACCTTTATTGCAGCTACCACTAGATATGCTGAAACCCAAATGAGAGGAAGGAGGAAATAAGAGGGGGAAAATATCTTAAGGGAGTGAGAGAGAAGATGGGGAAGGGATGGAATCCACCCTACCCCCTCCTGGAAGTCCCCTGGGCTAAACCCGCTCAACAGAGGGACGGAGTGAAAACTTTCAACTCAGGAGCCTTCCAAAACACCTTACAATCCAGTCTACCAAGCTGAAGCCCACAGCACAGAATGCTTGCCTATCACATCTGCTGGAGAAAGAGAATACTGGCAGGCTGGTGGGAACATAGATACTTATAAGAAGTGACATCGGCAAGCCTCTTGATCTGTCTCCATCTGCTGGTCGGTAAGCCTAACCCATTTGTCTGACCTGGCTTGATTGGATGTATAGGAAAGACAAATAACTGTGGTGAACAGCGACACCAGGAGTAGGCCCACGGGTTTGTGTTCAGGCATAATAATTCTCTTCCTCAGCATGTTGCTTTGAACAGTGGTTTAGAGCCCCACCACTGCATTTGTGTATTGTTCTCCTTGTTTGTTGACTAGTACTGAAAGCCTGCTCATGTACCACAAACATTTACATTAACCTAATTATATTCTGAGCCACTTCTTTGAACCTTACTAATTATTGGACACTAGGCAATTGGTTATTTCCTGCCCCTTCCTGGGGGGGGGGGGGGGGGAAAGAACCATCTTGAATTCAAAACTACAAATGATTTTCAATGTCAATATTTCCTATTCCAACTCCATGTCATGTGCTGATGTGAGCAACAGGCTAAAGGGAATTAGAAAAACAAATGCCTCTCTTATTGGGACCATATGCAGTAAGACTAACACTTTATATTCCAATGGCACCAGGCCAAGACTTGGAAATGGTCTGTCTCATTATAATGGACCTTTTTATATGCGCCATTTGAATCAAAGTTGTGTCATGTCTATTTTCCAAATATTTTATTCTTTCAACAAACTGGAGCCTATCCAAAAAAAAAAAAAAAAAAGGTCTGAGACTTCTTAGGTATTGGTACCCAAACTGGTTTGTATGTTATAAGAAAGACTGCATATAATAGTTATTGCAATTGCATTAATTTTGTCTTATATCTTGGCTGCCAATGTGTACTAAGTTTCTGTCATTAAGTCCATTACCAGTTTGATAGTTTCTACAACTGTATCAACTACACTTCCAGTTGCTACTGAACTTTCTGATTTCCACGCAGATAAAAGACTCATCCTGATCTTATATTCCCCCCAAGGAAGAGGAATTCCAGATGTTACAGATAGACCTCAACTAACATGAGACTAGACCAGAGTTCTAACCTAACCCACTGCTCCATGGGCTGGGCTTACGTGGGACCAACACAAGACATGAGATGAAGGCCAGTGGTATTGTAGCTTGGAGCATAATATTGTCATAGTAAATATGACAAAGCATAAAATGTGAGGATGCTTTGAGGAGGTTCTCCGTCAAGGTAGACCAGTTGGTGGCCATGAAGAAGCAGAAAGATAACAGCATAATAAGATTAAATGGTTCAGAGTTTTGGAAATAACCAAGGCTGTAGGAATATTAAATTATGTTAAGGGTTAGCTAGAATGCTAAAGTATGTCAAAGATCAGCATTAAGTTTTGCTTCTGCCTTACAAGAATTCAGTATTAGCATAGAAGAGATAAGATATTAATCAGTTAGAAAAATGCTATGTTAACAAAGAAACTAGCCCATTTATATTTAGGTTTGGGTAAGGTGACACATAACCTCGTAGCCGAGTTCCCCTTGAGCTTTTGCATAATTTACTATGTACATTAATACCCATAGTATGACTGTTCATATAAACTCCTGTTATTCCCCTCCCACAGTTATTAATGTAATCCATTTGACTGTTCATGTAAACCACTGTTTTTATTTGTATCTCGGAGTGAAGGCCTGCGCCGCCTCCCACAGTTATTAATGTAAACTTTGATTTTTCATGTAAACTGTTATACTTGTAAACCAGAGTGAAGGCCAATGCTAAACTTCGGTATGTAAAAACATACAAATAAATTAATTTGTCTTACATTGTTATGGCAAATCCACACTGCTCCTAAAATATCTTAAGAAAGATTTTTCTCCTTACTAGCTGTTAATATTCAGTGTTTATTCTTGCCACAATACCATTTTCTGTATTACAAATAATTTACCCAAATTAATAAGCTGCAAAGAAAATCAAACACAGGACCAGTGTACTAAATGCATAAATACTATCACAAGCATTAAATGCTTGCATTACCAATTGCAAGAGGTTAAAATATTCCTTTTTCAGAAAGCGTATTTTAAATAACATGGGCTTTGCTGTCTGTTTTAATATTTTTTTGTCCTGTGTTACAGCTATGTTATTTTAGAATTTTAAAGTTTTAAACAACTTTAAATGTTCATTACGAGTGTTTATATGAGTTTTTAAGGAATTTTGTCATGTTTTTATTAGTTTATTTTAGCTATGTTTTGTATTCTGAACTTTCATTATGAATGTCCTTTATGTGAGTCGCTTAGGGATTTTAAGTGGGTTATAAATAAAGAAACCATAAACCATAATACAATTAAAAGCACTGATAACATGCATAAACTAGCTTGTGATAGTGTCAAGGTCATCTTTTTGGAAGGGTTAAGGAGGGAGGAGGAAGAGAATATCTGGAGTACTGCTCTAAAGCTCACCCTACCAGAGTAGCCCCTTCCCCCTCATCACTTTGGAGAGCTTGTGGGGTGGGCCTGTGTGGTGGGATCTGCTCACCATGCTTCTGCCGCTACTTCTGACTGGGTTTACTGACTGGCTCTGTTACCCAATGCCACTGCTCTTCTCCCTCCTGCAGGGGCTGCTCATGGTGCTGCAACCCAGACACTATTTCAGGGATTATGGCTACTATCAGCCCTGCAGTCATGTCACTGCTTCTGCTCCTTCTGTCAGACCCTTCAGCTACCAGCTAGAAATAAACTTTAGGGCTGACAGGCCTTTGCTCTTCCATGGATTTTGGCTCTTAAAGGAGCACCGCCCCTAATTAAACAGACAGCAGAGTTGCTTACCTGTAACAGGTGTTCTCCCAGAACAGCAGGATGTTAGTCCTCACATATGGGTGACATCATCAGGATGGAGCCCATCACGGAACACTTTTGTCAAAGTTTCTAGAACTTTGACTTGGCACACTGGGCATGCCCAGTATGCCAACAACCCTGCATCCAGCAGGGGTTCCCCCCTCAGTCTCGTTTATAGTAAAAGTACGAGCAAAAAATAAAATAATAAATCGTAAGCGAACCCAACTCCGAGGGGTGGTGGGCGGGTTTCGTGAGGATTAACATCCTGCTTCCAGGTAAACAACTCTGCTTTCTCTCAGGACAAGCAGGATGGTAGTCCTCACATATGGGTGAATAGCGAGCGGAGGATGCCCGAGTAAATGTACCAAAAGCACCCAATGATGTGCAACAGGCACAACAACAGGGGTGGGTTTGGTTAAGAGGGCAGCCTGAAATTCCCAGTGGGTTGCTGGAAGAAAGTTGGGTTATTAAGCTGAGAATAAATAGCGCAGGACTGGCCAAAAATGGAATCTTGCCTGCCAGCCTTGTCCAGACAATAATGAGTTGCAAAGGTATGGAGAGAACTCCCTGTAGCAGCCCTACAGATGTCGGTAAGAGGCACCGATCGGAGGTGCGCTACTGATGTTGTCATGGCTCTTATAGAGTGCGCTTTCACACGTTCCTGTAGCGGAAAGCCTGCTTGCTGGTAGCAGAAGGAAATACAGTCCGCCAGGCAGGAGAATAGGGTTTGCTTGCCCACCAGAACTCCCAGTTTGGTTTTATTAAAGGAGACAAACAGCTGGATGGACTTCCTATGGGCTGCAGTGCGTTCCCAATAAAAGGCTAGCGCATGTTTGCAGTCCAAGGAATGCACAGCTTGCTCACCTGGATGTGAGTGGGGTTTTGGAAAGAAAGTAGGTAGTATAATGGATTGATTTAAGTGAAATTCAGATCCTACCTTTGGTTAAAATTTAGGATGAGTGCGAAGCACCACACGATCATGGAGAAATTTTGTGTAAGGTGGGTATGTTACCAGCGCCTGTAGCTCACTGACTCTGCGAGCTGAAGTTATAGCTAGGAGAAAGAGCACTTTCCAAGTGAGATAACGCAGCTCGCAGGAGTGTAGGGGCTCAAATGGAGGTTTCACGAGCTGCGCTAATACTACATTGAGGTCCCAGGCAGGGGCCGGAGGACAAAGTAGGGGCTATAGATGTAGTAAGCCTCTCATGAAGCGCACTACAAGGGGTTGCGTCAATATCGACCTTGTGGTAAGCAGCTATGGCACTGACATGGACTCTGATGGAGGAAATTTGTAGACCAGACTCCAATAGGGACCAGAGGTAGTCTAGGAACTTCGTTGTGGGGCAGATAAAAGGATCTATTTCCTTTGACGTGCACCATAAGGAAAATCTTTTCCATTTGGAACGATAAGATTTCCTAGTAGAAGGCTTCCGTGAAGCTACAAGGACTTGGGATACAGTATCCGAGAGGTTTAGAGATTGTAGAATCAACCTTTCAACATCCATGCTGTCAGGGACAGGGCCTGGAGGTTTGGATGATACAGTTGCCCGTTGTTCTGCGTTTTCAGAGACGGATCTGCTCCCAGGCGAATTTGTTGATGGACTGAGAAGTCACGAAGGTTGGGAAATCACACCTGACGCAGCCAGTAAGGGGCTATGAGAATAATTAAGCCCGGGTCTTATTTATTTAGTAAGGTTTATATACTGTCATTTGGATCAATTCCTTCACAACGGTTCACATGGCACATAATATAAATTAATAAAGTACAAACAATAAAATTAGTTCAAGTGCCAAACATCTAAATAAATACATTACATTGTAGTCAAATTAATAAAATAATAAAATGTTAATATTGATATTTCTAAAAACAATCTATAGCATAAAATGACCATCAATCTTAAAATCCTATGCACAATATAAAAAACATTGAATAAAACAATTCTTAAAACCTACACACATAGTAAAATTAGTAAAATGAAATAAAACAATTCTGTGTGTCATTGCTCTCGTATGTAAATGCCTGTGTGCACAACCAAGTTTTAAGATCGGATTTAAAACATTTATACTCTGTAATCACTCTTAATTCTTGTGGCATTGTGTTCCACAGTGTTGGGCCTTGTCGTAACTTCACGAGAGTCTTGCTGATGAGTGGAAGTGGAGGGTAAGCATACAGGAGACTCTGACCACAAGAGGGCATCCCTTGGGGGTGTCCTGTAACTGCGATGTAGTGAGCAGAAGTTTTCCACACTGCGGATGTGAATTGGTGCAAAGAGATCTGTGTGTGGATAGCCCCACCGCTGGAAGATTTTCTCTGCTACCATGGGATTTAGGGACCATTCGTGGGGATAAAAGGTCCGATTCAACTTGTCTGCAATCACATTGTCCATGCCTGCCAGGTAGGTTGTTCTCAGGAACATGGAGTGAGAGAGAGCACAGGCCCATATCTGTGCTACTTCCTAACATAGCAGTACGAGCCCATTCCACCCTGTTTGTTGATGTTCCACATCGCTACCTGGTTGTCTGTTTGGACTAGGATTGTCTTGTTGGATAGGCAATCCCAGAAGGCCATTAGGGCATACCTTATTGCCCTGAGCTCCAGAAAATTTATCTGCTGTTATGATTCTGCTGCAGACCAGGTTCCCTGAGTTTGAGGTTGTTGACATGGGCTCCCCAACAGAGGTTGGAAGCATCTGTTGTCAGTGTTATTTGAGATTCTGGAGATGGAAAAGGTAGTCCCTCTGAGAAGAATGGACTCCTGAATCCACCAAGCTAGCGAGAGATGAAGCTGCTTGGTGACGTGGACAACGCTGGACATTGGATGGTGGGCCTGAGACCACTGGGACTTTAGGGTCCATTGTGTTACTCTCATGGCTAGATGAGCCATTGGAGTAACATGAACTGAGAATGCCATGTGACCCAACAAGGTAGAAAATGATGAGCAGTTATGGATCGATGAGTCTGTACTAGTTTTGCAAGGGTTGCAAGAGTGTGTACCCGATCCCTTGGGAGAAAAGCTTTTGCTGGTATGGTGTTTAAATCCACTCCAATGAAGAAGAGGATCTGTGATGGAGTCAGATTGAATTTCGGATAGTTTATGAGAAATCCCAATGACAGTAATAGCTGTAGGGTTAGATGAAGGGAGTTTAGAATTGCCTTTTCGGACGGAGCCCTTAGCAAGTAGGGGTAGACATGGATGCTCTGTCGTCTTTCGTACGCTGCTACTACTGCCAGGCATTTCGTAAAGACTCGAGGTGCCGATGCTAGGCCGAACGGTAGTACCAGATACTGGAAGTGACTGTGTCAGACTAGGAAACGGAGGTATTTTTGGTGAGACAGGGTTATCACTATATGCGTCTTGTAGGTCTAAAGAGCAAAGCCAATCTCCCTTTTGGAGAAGAGGGAGTAGGGAGCCTAAGGTTACCATTCTGAACCTTTCCTTTTGCAGATGTTTGTTTAAGGTGCGAAGATCCAAGATTGGTCGAATTCCTTCTTGGGGACTACGAAGTAAATGGAGTATCGACCAGTCCAACGCTTGGCCGGTGGCACCGGGACAATAGCTCCCAGAGTCTTTAACCAAGACAGAGTTTGAAGAATCACCTGTTGCTTTGCCTGAGACCCACAAGGAGATACCAAGAATAGATCCCAAAGCGGGTGAGCAAAATACAAAGCGTAACAGATTTATGATATCGAGAACCCATTGGTCCGATGTGACCGTGACCCATTCCTCGCGAATCAGGGAGAGCCATTCCCTGATCTCCGGGAATGGAGGAATGGGCCGGAGCACCTTCATTGGGGAGCTTTGTTGGAGGCGAAACCATGAGAGGTTCTGTTGCGCTGAGGCCGCCTACCACGAAAGGAATGTGCCCAGGCTTGAGACCTTGTCGACGTTTGCCTAGGAACAAAGGAGGAGCCCCTACCTGTATGGAAACTGCGCTGACCCCGAAAACGACCCCAGGACACGCCGAAGGGGCGAGAGGGCCTTGGCTTGTCTTCAGGGAGCTTGTAAACCTTGTTATCCCCTAAGGCCTTAATATGTTGTTCCAGCTTGTCTCCAAACAATAGCTTTCCCTTGAAAGGAAAGAAGCCCAGCTGAGACTTAGAAGAGACATCAGCTGACCAGTTATGGAACCACAGAAGCCTTCTCGCTGAAACCGCCGAAGACATGGTACGCGCAGAGGTATGGAGAAGATTGTACAAGCATCCGCCGTATAGGCAACTGCCGACTCTATGGGGTCCGTCTGTTCAGCCTCCCCCGGAGGAAGCGCCTGAGTTGTGAACAATTGCTGAACCCATCGGAGGGTAGCTCTCTGCATAAGGTTGCTACAGATGGCCGCTCTCACTCCAAGCATTGATGCCTCAAATATCCGCTTGAGGAGAACTTCCAGCTTTCTATCCTGGAGATCCTTGAGAGCTGCCCTTTCCGTCACCGGAATAGTGTGCTTAGCTATGGCCGTGATGGCCGCGTCCACCTTAGGAATTTTGAGAAGATCCAAGGACTCACCTGGCAGCGGATAAAGTTTTTCCATGGCTCTGCTAACCCTTAAAGAGGCTTCAGGCGCATCCCATTCCCGGGACATAATCTGGAAAAGCTTCGGGTGAAAAGGAAAGGTTTGAGGGGGAGCTCGTAGGCCCGATAAAACCGGATCCCCAGAGGAAGAATCCGCCACCAGCTGCGGAGCCTGAATATCCAGTTCCTGTAGCATATGCGGAATTAAAGGGTCTAGTTCCTCCTTGCAAAACAACCGGAGCGCCTGCAGATCATCTCCCTCCACTGGAGCGTCACTATCCACATCATCGCTCATATCCACCGTGGAGGGGTCCTGGAGCGCGGGATCTGGAGGCGTGGAGGGCATCGGAAGCCCCTCGTCAGGAACTGGATGGGGAAGCCACATTCAGCACTCCCCTGGCCCTCTGCAGGTATAAAAACCTTAGCAGGAGGAGGAGATTGCGTATCCCAGTCAGCCTCAGCTTCTAAATATGCCTTGTGAAGCAGTAATACAAACTGTGAAGAAAAAGGGTGCTGTCTCTTTAAGGGCCCCTCCGGAGGAGCTGAGTCAGGCTCCAAAACGCGGGGTTGTTGAGGGCTAAGCGAAGGCGGGGAAAGCGGAGGGAGATCTCCTCCCTCTGAATCCTGTGCAGCATCGGGACCCGAATCAGGCAAGATGGCCGCCATTCCCGTGCCAATCGGGGACGAGGCAGGCCTCTGCCACCGAGCTGCCTGACTGCCCCCCAAGCCGCACAATTGCAGCAGAGCCAACCTGTGACCCGAAATGGGCAGCTGCGAAGGCCCCTCACCCCCGGGATACAGCAGGAGCAGAGGCCTTCGCGGGAGAGCTGTGCTGCCGGCTCTCTTACAAGCCACACAGCGCGACCCACGCGGAATTGAGAGTCAGCCACCAAATAGGGGAATTACCATCCCTGTGATTACTTTACAGGTATTAGCACCCACCAGAGGAATTTCGTCTCTGGACCTGTATAGGAGAGGAGAGAGGGACTGTCCCACCAGTAAATCCCCCAACTCACGCAGTTAAGGAACAAATCTCCAGGTATGAAGGCCGTAGGGCAGTGCCCAGCCTTGCCTGCTCTTATGAAGTGCTCAGTACACTTTCCCCAGTTTCTGTATACTCCCATAGTATCACTTTCGTTTGGTTTTTTTTTGTTTTTTTTGTATTTACTGCAGGTTGATCTAGTCAAAGGACCTAAGGTTTATTTAAAATACAAAACCTTTCAAGCACTTATTAATCAATCACAAATTTTGCCAAGGATCAGGACCGCAGGTTATGCCATCCTTCATCTGCTGGAGTCAGAGAACAACTGAAGGATCGCAGGTGGCACACCGGGTTATCTGGGGGGTGCTTTTCAGCTTTTCTCTGACTCCATCTGCTGGAAGGGAAGCATAACCCAGCAATCTGGACTGATCCTGGTATGTACAGGGAACAGGAATTTTCAACTACCGGTGTTTGTCTAGCTTAGTCCTGAACTTAACTGGACAAACACGCTGAATATTGATCATAAATAAAAACCAGTCAACACTATATATTTCTTTTATATAGATTTAGCTCAGGTCTTTTCATTGGTAACTCAAGGCATGCTACATTCAGGTATCACAGGTATTTCCCTGTCCCCAGATGGCTTACAATCTAAATTTATGCCTGAGGCAAAGGAAGGTGAAATGACTTGCTCACGGTCACAAGAATCATTAGTGGGATTTGAGCCCTGGTTTGCCTGGTTCACAGCCTGCTGGCTCTAATCACTAAGTTAATCTGCCACTGTCCATGAAGAGGATACCTAGGAAGGAAAATTTTGAAAAGCATATCCTCAGGTAAAATAGCGTTTTTCTCGCAGAAATGGGTTTTTCAAAATTGCCCGCCCAATATGAGCATGTCCTGTTCACATGTAAGTTTCCCAGGCTGAGCAGAGATGTTCATGGGGCGGTTGGGGAGGGGTTTGCATTTACACACACACTTTTGGATTTTAAAAATTGCGTGTGAATTTTCACGGAAAATTTGTGCAGATGTTTTAGCAGGTATAATTGTGTAAGTAGATTTGCTGGGATAATTTTCAAAGCCAACTTATGCATAAAAGTCAACTTCGAAAACTGGTGTAACTTATGTACATATTTGCAGTTAATTTATGTGCGAGATTATAAAATGACCCTCTTACAGTGCTGTACTCATAAACCACATTCTTCAATATAGGAAATTTAAGTCCACAATATCTCATACGGTATTGGATTGATAAAATATTTTAAATATGCACCACATGCATCAAACACAACTGGAGACTCACCTGACCGGGAATTCCACCATGTCGTTGATTTTGTCTCGCCAGATGAAACTCCGGAAGGAAAAACGCTTCAGCTGTATAATCAAGACATTTGGAAGCCGCCACAGCATCAGCTGCTTTGATGCCTCTCTGTGCTGCTTACACTTAGGACAGTACCTGAGGAGGGAAGGCAGATATATCAATCAGAATAATACAATGAGTTATTTTGCAGCTGATTACAAGAACAAGACATATCCCATTTAGAAACTTTTGTGCTCTCCCCCATGGTAACATGCTTAATGTAGAAGAGCTGCAGCTAATTTCTTGTACAGTAAGAAAATTATTTTATTACATTCTGCAGCACAGATGAAATATATATCTTTAGAAACTTGAAGAAATCCTGCTACCTTTCTGTTCCGTATATGGGTAGAGCCAATCTAAGCAGCTGTCCCTTTTCTAACTTTATGGGCTTGGTATTGCTAATGCGTCCTACCTTTCCTGCATTACAAAAGCTGATTGTACTACTCCTCTGACATGATGCTCCTGCACACCTAACAAAGATGTCTGTGTGCCACTGCTTCAAGTCTTTACTTTTTCCCATTCTTACCAGGCTTCTTCAGGGGCCAGAACCTCAGGCTTGGTGAAGAGATTGAGGCATTGCTCTAGGGTGAAGTGACCAGCTCGGGCTGCTTCACTGGCAGATCCTGGGTCCTCCACAAACTCCAGCTCCTTTGACTCAACCAATACAAACTCCTTGAGACGTTCATTGTTCTTCCAGACTAAAGCAAGAGAGCAGCTCTCTGGTAGTTCTAACAGTATCTCACCTGTAATGCCAAACACACAGACAAAAAATCTAGTCACTAACTCAATACAAATGGACAGGTATTCCTGGAACAGAGTGGTAGGGAAGTGAACTCATAAGAAATTCAAACAAGTGTCTACTGAATGGGTATCTGGCAAACAATCATACCCAACACATCAATATCACATCAACAAGAAATCATTATCTACAAGCATTAATTCTACATTTATATCTTTAATGATGAGATCCTTAACAAGATTTGTGGAAGTGAAATCAGAGTCCTATTACTACAGCTAATGGTGTTAAAAACAAAAACAAGACAAAAAAAACCTCAATATATGCAATCTAGGAGAACAAATTGTTAATACTATATGTGGGTTATACACAATATATATGGGTTATATTTATAAAACCTATTGAGGAAAAAAAGGAAAATCTAACATATCTACCAAAGCTGCCACTGACCGTATCCAACTGAAAAGGACCCTGGATATGTGACTTAGCACAGATGTTGCTGAAATCCCTGGGTTTTTTTTCCTTCTCAAACTCTAGTCCTGAAAAGCCAGATATTCTGGCCTGAAATATTTGCATCATCTCAGGGGTTGTACAGAGCAAGAGCTAAACTCACCTTTATCCTCCAGCTTCATCTCTTTGTTAGCAGAGTCAATTAGGTTGATGTAAAACTGTGTAGCAGGTGAAGTCAAGGGTACCACTGGTTGCTGATATCCAGGAATAGCAGCTGTAAACAAAGGGACACCATTAGAAGGCACAGAGAGGGACCATCTTAGTGAACTACTAGTTTCCATATTTAAAAAAAAAAAAAAAAAAAAAAAAAAGCATTCACTTTATCAGGAAATGCACTACAGCAGCAGTTTCCTCTCTCTGAGAAAAACAGAAAGACTACAAACAGCATGATATACGTAGGCTGCATAAGCATTAATATACCTGTTTAACTCTGACAATGTTCATGTAAATCACACTCATTTCACACATAAAAACACAGATGAAAAGATTTCAGGATACAATAGGTTTCCACTGCAATCACTAGTGCTGCTCCATGAATGTTGACCATGAGCAGACTTCACTAGTACAATTTCTGATCCATTGAAATGTGTGGTAGTAAATAGTTCCAGATACTCTTTTCTCTACAATTTAGGATATTCACTACAAGGAAGGTCCACTGTGCATCATTTTTGTACCTCAGAAAAAGCATGGTGGAAGAAAGCATGCTGCGTGGAAGAGGATTATTTTTTTTATCTATGCTTATTAAGATGTAATCAATTGCAACAAAACTATCTTCTTAAATCTGTGTACAAATTTCTTACCCTGCATAATACTATGCAAACATTTTGACATGGATGCATGTATCAGAAAGGTGAAAGATGAATGAGTATTTTTACAACATACAAATAAGTCTGGGAACACGTAATTGAGAAATTACTTACCTGATAATTTTGTTTTCCTTAGTGTAGACAGATTCAGGACCAATGGGTTATATGCTCCCCCGATAGCAAATGGAGACGGAGTCAGGTTTCAAAGCTGAGATCACCTTAGATACACCCCTGTAGTGACCTCAGCCCTTCAGAATTCTCTTCAAAGCCATTGTGGACATACTATTGAAAAAACTTGATTAAAACTTGATTAAAAACGAATAACCGAAACTGTACTCAACCAAACGCTGAATCCCAGCAAGATTATAGATGCCCTGATCTAGGGATTGGGCGACGGCTTACCCGTAACCTCTTGGAATCGATATTCACTTCATGGACGATTCCTTGGCACCATTCTTGGGAAGCCGTGGGCAGGATACTGAGTCCATCCGTCTACACTAAGGAAAACAAAATTATCAGGTAAGTAATTTCTCCATGCCCTAGCATGAGGCCAGATGGACTCAGGACCAATGGGATGTACAAAAGCTATTCCCAATTGGGGTGGGAGGCTGCCCATTGTCCGGTTAGCACCACCCTTGCAAAGGCTGCGTTTTCTTGGGCCTGAATGTCCAGGCGATAGAACCTGGAGAAGGTGTGCAAGGAAGACCATGTCACTGCTTGGCAGATGTCGACAGGAGACAGGAGCTTAGCTTCTGCCCAGGATACTGCCTGAGCCCTAGTGGAATGAGCTTTAACCTGAAAGGGTAATGGCTTTCCTGCCTCTACATAAGCTCCTATGACGACCTCCTTGATCCAGCAAGCTATGGTATGCCATGAAGTTGGTTCGCCCTGCCTCCTTCCTCTGTGAAGAAGAACAAACAAGCGGTCTGTCTTGCGCACTGGTTCTGAAAGTTCCAGATACCGCATCAAATTCCTGATGTTTAAATGATAGAGGCGGTATTCTTCCGTGTCCTTGTGCCTATCTAGGGATGGCAACAAAAGGACTGATTCACATGAAACTCAGACTACCTTGGGCAAGAAGGGTGGAATGGTACGAAGTTCTAATGTCCCTGGGGTCATCTGGAGGAATGGTTCCCTACATGACAGTTCACAGATGCGACAAGCTGAGCATATCGCCAACAAGAACACCGTTTTAACAGGCGTAAGGACAGACTGCGCAGCAGCCGAAAGGAGAGCCCTGCCAAAAATTCCAATACTAGATTAAGATTCCACAAAGGAATCGGCCACTGAAGGGGTACTTTACCCCTTTTAGAAAATGGGCCATGTCTGGATGTACAGACAGATGAGTTCTGTTCATCTCGCCTCTGAAACAAGAGAGAGACGCTACCTGGACCTTCAAGGAGTTAAGGGACAACTCTGTATTCAAGTCGTCCTGTAAAAATTCCAGAACCGGAGGGATTTTGGCCGACTGAGGGGCAACACCGCGTTCCTTGCACCAGGCCTCAAATACTCTCCAGACCCGAACATACACTAAGGAAGTTGAGAACTTCCACGCACAGAGCAAGGTGGTAACTACTGCTGCCAAATATCCCTGCTTCATGAGGCAAGCCCTCTCCAGGGCCTAATTGTAAGACAAAATTGAGTCAGATCCTTGTGAAGGCCCGGACCTTGCTGGACCAGGTCCCTGTGAGGTAGGAGGCACAAGGGGGTCGCCACCAGGAGTCTCCTCATGTCTGCATACCACAGGTGCCTAGGCCAATCCGGTGCCACTAGAAGGACTAAACCCTAGTGGCACTTGATTCTGCAAATGACCCTGCCAGGAAGTGGCCACAGAGGGAAGGCGTATAGTAAGTCCTCTTCTGGACTTCTGCACCGATCCTCAGGCACCGCTGATCTCTTCTGCGACTTAAGAATCGGGAAACCTTCGCATTGTGAGATGCGGCCAGCAGGTCGATGGAAGGGAGGCCCCAGCGATCTACCAGCAGCTGAAAAGCTCTGGCCAACGCTCATTCTCCTGGATCCAGACTCTCTCTGCTTAGAAAGTCTGCTTGGACGTCTTTTCCTGCAAAGTGGGAGGCTGAGATCATTTGTAGATTCAATTCCGCCTATTCCATAAGGAGATCCATCTCCAGAGACACTTGCTGGCTTCTTGGCTCCTCCGTGGAGGATGATGTAGGCTACCGTTGTTGCATAGTCTGACATCACGCAGACCGTCTGACCCTGGAGTAAGTGGCTGAATTGTAGACATGCCAATCTGCCCACCCGGGCTTCCAGGCAGTTTATGCTCCAGAGCGTTTCTTCCTTGGTCCAGCATCCCTGGGCCATCAGTTCCTGACAGTGAGCTCCCCAACCCCGGAGGCTCGCATCTGTCATGAGGACCAGCCAGTTCAGCGGGTTCCTTGCCCAGGTGAGCTTCCTGAAGCTACCGCTGGATCCGAGAACACACCTCCATCGGTAGGTGGAGGCAAATCGAATAGTCTTGAGAAAGCGGGTTCCAACGTGACAGCAGGGAACGCTGAAGTGTCCGCATGTGTGCCCTCGTCCACGGTACTACCTCCAGGGCTGATGCCATCAAACTGAGTACCTGAAGCTAGCTCCACACCTTGGGGCGTATCATGTTCGTCAACAGACGCACTTAGGATATCAACTTCCTTATCTGTGAAGGCGGGATGAAGACCTAGTCCTACTTGGTATCGAACCGTACTCCCAGATATTCCAAGGACTGGGAGGGGCTTGAGGCTGCTTTTGTCCATGTTTACGACCCAACCAAGCTCCTGAAGCAGGGACGTCACCTTGCTGGTCTGCTCACTTGGAGAATCTTTTCCAATGACTTCACCCAGATCAACCAGTCATCTAAGTACGGGTGCACCAGGATTGCCTCTTTCCTCAGTGCCACCGCTACAACCACCATAATCTTGGAAAATGTTTTGGGGGCGTTGGCCAGCCTGAAGGGCAGTGTGCGGAACTGATAATGGCGGCCCAGTATGGCAAACTGTAGGAAACGCTGATGTTCTTGCCAGATTGGTAGGCTTCAGAGAGGTCCAGGGAGGTTAGGAACTCTCCCAGTTGTACGCTGGCTAAGTTAGTTCTTTCTTCTTATCCATCAATTACTCCCCCTTTCCCGTCTCGATATCTCACCAGGCATTGGCCTTCGTTTTCCTTCTTATTATTAAAGTTATTTTTTAATATTATGTTATTACCTTATTTTATCATTATCATTACAACATTATATGATAGTGTATTTCTAATGTTTCTAATGTTTCACATGTGTTATTGTTTCCGCATGTTCATTATACCCATGTTTCATTGTATCCACCATCCGGCGACAGTAAAGTTTCATGTAAACCGGTGCGATATGTATCCTATACAGGAACATCGGTATATAAAAGTTAAAAATAAATAAATAAATAAATCACGGAGTGCAGAGTTTCCATGCGGAAATGAATTACCTGTAGGTGTCTGTTGACACTCTGGAGGACCAGGATGGGGTGAAAGGAACCCTTGTTCTTGGGTATGATGAAATAGATGGAATAACGTCCTGTATTTTCCTAGGACGCAGGTACTGGAATTATAGCCCTCAATTTGAGAAGCCTTATCAAGGCTTCTTGTGTTGGGAGTGGCAAGGAGTGCTGCGAAACTCCAGTGCATATCCTTCTCATATGACATCCAATACCCATTTGTCCGACGTGATTTCGACCCACAGCTGGTAGACGAGGGATAGTCGACCCCCTATCTCCTCATTCCGTGGATAGGTCGGCAAAACTTCATTGGAGAGTTCAGGCTGAACCTGAACCTGCCCCTCTCTTGTGCTGTCGGCTCTGAAAGGACTGAGACCACTCTGAGGACAGAGGTCTCTGAAATGCAGAGTTTCTGTACAGCCGATAGTGTTGGGCACCCTTGGATCGACCCCTTATAGGTGAGGGGCGCAGTGATTGCTTTCTCTTATCTTCCAGTAGCCGGGGGACTGGAGATTCACCCCACTTACTGGCCAGCTTTTCCAATTCGCTTCCGAAAAGGAGTGATCCCTTAAAGGGCATCTTTGTGAGGTTTGCCTTAGAGGTCATGTCTGCTGACCAATTTCGCAGCCATAGCTGTCTTCTGGCCACGATCACAGAGGCCCCTACTCTGGCCGAAGTATGGACTAGATCAGAGCCCGCGTCAGCTAAAAAGGCAGCGGCAGGCTCCACATATTCTCTGGAATACACCCCTGAATCATCCACCTCTCTAGAGAGGAGCAGGCATGAGCAAGCCACCAGGGCACAGCAGGGAGCAATCTGTAAGGACATTGCTGTCGCGTCAAAGGCTTGCCTATCATACGCATCTTTTAAGGCCGCTCCTCCCTCCACTGGGATAGTTATTTACTTCAAAACAGCGCAGACCAGCACATCCAATTTAGGAAAGTGCAGGCATTCTCTCGCTGCCGGATCCAGTGGGTATAGAGATTCTAATGCTCAACCACCTTTAAATCTCGCTTCAGGAGGATCCCATTCCAGGTCATTCAACTCCTGGATGGTTTCCAGCACCGGAAAATAGCAAGAACTTTCCGTAGAGACACCAGAATGGGATTCTTCTTAGGTTCCGTCATGGAGTCCACCTCAGGAACTCCCAGCATCTTCAGAGTCTGGGAAACTAGGCTGGCAATTCGTCTCTATGGAAAAAACATAACATGGTCCGATATGCTTCTAAGTCTGGAGGGATTTCTCCATCCTCCAAGGAATCTGGATCTCCTTTTTTGTCCGTGCTGTAGGAGTCCCTGCCAGAAACACCCTTGGTGATGTCTGCCATAGGGCTGGGAAAAGGAGGCCTTGATTCCATCCGGACAGGGGCAAGAGAAGCAGACTGTGCCTGTATGAAGCCTTGGAAAAATTCCACCCAAGAGAAAGGAAAATTAGTTTCTTACCTGATAATTTTCGTTCCTGTAGTACCAAGGATCAGTCCAGGACACCTGGGTTGTGACTCCGCACCAGTAGATGGAGACAGATTAAAACTTGTGGGCGGAGCCATATATAAGCCCCTGTGCCAGTCACAGCCCCTCAGTCATACGTAATGTCAAAGTAGAAAAATCCAAAAGCCAACATAGCTAACCATAGAAACTTACTAAGTAAAATAACTCCAACACCCCTACAGGAAAAACAGACTCCCCAACCGGGAGAGCGAACAAAACAAGGGGTCAGCGTATTAAAAAAACAACAATGAGCGGACTCTCCATTACTATAGCGCCACACTGCGGGCGGGATCCTGGACTGATCCTTGGTACTACAGGAACGAAAATTATCAGGTAAGAAACTAATTTTCCTTTCCCTGTACGTACCAGGATCAGTCCAGGACACCTGGGATGTACCAGAGCTAAGTTATCGAGGGTGGGAAGCAGAGAGTCCCACTCGGAGTACCCTCTCTCCAAATCCCCCAGCATCAGTAGCTTGAACATCCAATCGGTAATGTTTAATGAAGGTATGCAACGATTTCCAGGTAGCCGCCCTGCAAATCTCTTGAGGCGACACCTGAGAAGATTCCGCCCAAGACGCAGCATGAGATCTCGTCGAATGAGCTCGAAGACCCACTGGCGGTGTTTTACCGCGCAGAATGTACGCGGAACCAATGGCCTCCTTGAGCCAACGGGCGATCGTTGTGCAGGACGCCGCAGAACCTTTCTTCGGACCCGACGTCAACACAAACAGATGATCCGTTAATCGAAAAGAATTTGTGACCTCTAGATAGCAAAGAAGAGACCTCCGCACATCTAGTTTTCTCAAATCCCTCAACTTCGGGTCGGAAGATTCCCCAACCGCGAAAGCGGGAAGTTCAACCGATTGATTCAAATGAAAAGGTGATACGACCTTAGGCAAGAAAGAGGGAACGGTCCGCAAGGAAACCCCTGAATCGGAAAAGCGCAAGAAGGGCTCTCTGCAGGACAGAGCTTGCAACTCAGAAACCCGGCGAGCCGAAGCAATGGCTACCAGGAATACAGTCTTTAACGTGAGATCTTTGATCGTAGAACGCTTCAGAGGCTCAAAAGGAGCTGAGCATAAGGACAAGAGCACCCAGTTGAGGTTCCAAGAAGGACAAGGGAGCCGCAAAGGAGGACAGAGGTGTTTCGCCCCCCGAAGGAAACGGGAGATATCTGGGTGGAGAGCCAGGGAGACTCCCCGAATCTTACCACGCAAACAACCAAGCAACGCGACTTGGACCCGTAGGGAACTGCACGCTAAGCCTTTGGCCAGCCCAGCCTGGAGAAAAGCCAAAATATCGGGAATAGCAGCGGAAGTGGGATTAATACCCCGCTCCACGCACCATTCCTCAAAGACTACCCAGACTCGAACATAAGCCAGAGACGTAGACTGTTTCCTGGATCTCAGCAACATGGCAACTACCGCGTCCGAGTAACCTTTTTGCTTCAACCGATACCTCTCAAAAGCCATGCCGCGAGACAGAAGTGATCCACATCCTCCAAATAGACGGGACCCTGACGAAGGAGCCCCGGAAACCCCTGTAGACGAAGGGGTGCCGCCACCGACAACTGGACCAGGTCCGCAAACCACGGACGGCGCGGCCACTCCGGCGCCACCATGATCACGTCGGACGGGTGCAATTCTATGCGCCGCAGTATCTTGCCAATCATGGGCCACGGTGGGAACACATACAGTAGCACCTCCACCGGCCAGGGAAGTGCTAACGCGTCGACCCCTTCTGCTCCTCTTTCTCGGCTTCGACTGAAAAATCTCAGAGCCTTTGAGTTGTTCCACGTGGCCATCAGGTCCATGTGGGGCGTTCCCCAAGTCCTGCAAATGAGAAGAAACGCTTCTTCCGCTAGCTCCCACTCTCCGGGATCCAGGTGGTGTCGGCTGAGGAAGTCCGCCTGGACATTGTCGGCTCCTGCTATGTGAGACGCAGCGAGATCGCTGAGATGCCGCTCTGCCCAGGCCATCAAGGAACGCGCTTCCTCCGCTACTTGAGGGCTTTTCGTCCCGCCCTGGCGATTGATGTAAGCCACAGTGGTAGCGTTGTCCGACAATACTCAGATCGCCTTTCCTCGTAGAAGGGGTAGAAAAGCTTGCAATGCCAGACGGACCGCCCTGAACTCTAGGCGGTTGATAGACCACCGGGTCTGATCTTCTGACCACAGACCCTGAACCGATTTCCCTTGGCAAACTGCACCCCAACCGGTAAGACTGGCATCCGTGGTCACCACTGTCCAGTTGGGAAGAAGAAGAGATACTCCGCAGGAGAGATGTTTGGAATCCAGCCACCAGCCCAGGCTGGAGCGCACCTGACTCTCGAGAGGCAGTGGAAGATAATATTCCTCTGAAATCGGTTTCCAGCGGGACAACAATGAAGACTGCAGTGGCCGCAGGTGAGCGAACGCCCAAGGGACTAACGCCAGCGTGGAGGCCATAAATCCGAGAACTGTCAGGTAATCGCAGACTCGCGGACGGTGCTGAGACAAAAGACGTCGCACCTGAGACTGTAGTTTGCATATCCGATCCTGAGAGAGAATCACTCTGCCCCGTTTTGTGTCGAAAACGGCTCCAAGGTACTCCAAGGACTGAGTGGGTTCCAGATGACTCTTGTTGTAGTTGACCACCCAGCCCAGGGACTGCAAGAATTGTAGCACCCTGGCTACCGCTTGCCAACACAGGCTCTCTGACTTCGCCCGAATCAGCCAATCGTCGAGGTAAGGGTGAACCAGGAGGCCTTCCCGACGTAAGTGCGCCGCCACTACCACCATCACTTTTGTGAATGACCGAGGTGCTGTCGCCAGGCCGAACGGAAGAGCCCGGAACTGGAAGTGTCTTCCCAGAATGCAAAACCGCAGGAACCGCTGGAACGCTGGTTGGATGCCCACATGAAGGTATGCTTCTGTGAGATCTAGTGACGCAAGGAATTCGCCTGGCCGCACTGACGCGATCACCGAACGAATGGTTTCCATCTTGAAGTGAGGGACCCAAAGGCATCTGTTGACTCCTTTCAGATCCAGTATGGGTCGGAAAGTGCCATCCTTCTTGGGAACTATGAAGTAAATGGAGTACCGGCCTTTGCCGTACTGATCGGCCGGAACTGGAGAGATGGCCCCCAAGCTTTCTAGTCTTTGGATGGTGTCTAGCACCGCCGCCTTCTTCCTGGGATCCTTGCAAGGCGAGACCAGGAACTTGTCCGCTGGGATGCGAGCAAACTCTAACTCGTAGCCATGTCTTATCACGTCGAGGACCCACTGATCCGACGTCATGCTGGCCCATTCCTCGAGAAATAAGGATAGACGCGCCCCCACGTTTGGAACAGCGTGCTGAGGGCGCGACGAGGGATGGGCCGGCCGAACTTCATTGCGAAGGCTTGGAACCCGCACCCGACGGGGCTCCTCCTTGCCTGCCAAAGCATTTGCTGCGAAAGGACTGCTGCGAGTGAGTGTTTCGAGAAGAGGCCGGCCTATACGAGGGTCCGGTGGATCTTTGCGGCCTGGACTTCCGGGGACCCCGGAAACGGGCTCTGCCGGAAAACGAAGAGCGCGACCGGGTCCTATCCTCTGGCAGCCTAAACGCTCGGTTCTCACCCAGGGAAACCATCAAGTCATCTAACTCCTTACCAAACAGCAATTTCCCTTTGAAGGGCAATGCCCCGAGGTGAGCCTTGGACAAACCATCCGCCGCCCAGTTGCGCAGCCAAAGGAGACGGCGTGCCGACACCGCTGCCACCATGGACCTAGCTGAAGTGCGTAAAAGATCATGGAGCGCATCGGCCCCATATGCGATAGCTGCTTCCAACCTGTCTGCTTGGGAAGCCTCCTCCGGAGAGAGACCCGCATTCGCCTGCAGTACCTGGGCCCAGCGCAGACTAGCTCGCATAGCGAAGTTCGTGCAAATGGCGGCCTGCACTCCCAGGGCGGAAACCTCAAAAATCTTTTTGAGCTGTACCTCCAACTTTCGGTCTTGAATATCCCGGAGGGCCGTCGCTCCCGTGACAGGGATGGTAGACCTCTTCGTGACAGCGGACACCGCCGAATCCACCTTTGGGAGTCGGAGGAGCTCCAGCGCCTCCTCTGGTAAAGGATAGAGTTTATCCATGGCCTTGCTGACTTTCAAACCTAACTCCGGAGTATCCCATTCCTTGAAAAGGATATCCGTGGACGAGAAATGAAAAGGGAAGGCGACCGCCGGTCCTGTGAGGCCGAGCAGAACAGGATCCATATTCGCCTCCTGGTGGACCACCACCGGAGGAGCTTCAATTCCCAATTCTTGGAGAATGGCCGGGATGAGAGGTGCCAGTTCCTCTCTGCGGAATAGCCGCACCACCTTGGGGTCGTCCCCTTCTGCAGCCTGTGCAGCTTTCTCTGCAATGGGCTGTGCAGTACCATCCACTGCTGCCTTCCCGGCCCCCGTCAGGGGCTCCTCGGAGGACTCTGTATCATCCCCAGGGGAATCCTCGGGATCCGATTCTTGCAGCACCCCCCTGGGAGGCTGCTTCCCCCGGGACGCACCGTGGGCGATCTCCGCGCCCTTCCTGGCTTTCTTTTTCCGTAGAGGGGACCCGTGGTCGGCCGCACGCGAGCCATTCCCCCGGATGCGTCTGCTGCGCTTGTATCTGAGGACTTTGCGCAGTAACAGCGCAAAATCCTCCGAAAATTCACCAGAATCCGAAGAATCACTCTCGGAAGCCCCCTGGGACCGAAGCCCCTCCGAGGGAACCTCCCCCGCCGTGACACGCTGCGGGGAAAGCGCGGGAGGAAAGGAAGAGGCCCCCACCGTTTCCCGCGAAATTTCCCGGCCGGTGGCCAAGATGGCCGCCACTCCTGCACTAACCGGGAAAAGTTCCTGAGGCCTGTCAGCGGAGCTACCACCGCGCGACCCGGGAACGAGCCCCCTGCGGCGCTACCGAGGGTCCCTCATCACCCAGGACGCAGGCTGAACAAAGGCTGTCCCTTGAGAGACGCGCACGCGCCGAGCCGCAGGCCCTGCACTGTGCAGCACGCGGCATGCCGGCGAAAACGCAGGAAGAAAAACGAGGCCGCGCCGAAAAAATTACCACAAAAAAATCAAAAAATTTCAAAATAAGCAAACTGCGCAATTCGGCAACCTCCCCCCTGCCAACGACGCCCCCCCCCCACCAACTAAAACGGAGCAGCGACGCCAGGCAACAGAGAGCCGCAAAAATAAAAGTAAAACTTTTTTTTTTTTTTTTTTTTACAAACAAAAAACCGCTGTCCCTGGTTCTGAAAAGCCCTTATTCCTGCAGGGGTGAGTGAACCAGGCTCCCTGGTGTCACCCCTGACGCTGCCACTAGCTCAGCCGGGTCCTCAACCCTGGCAGCGGCCTCAACCGGGGGAGGGTAGTCCCCTCAGGACCTCTCAACTCCCCTGGGAGGCAGGGCAACCGGGAAAGAATTAAAAAGAAAACCCAATTTAGCTCAAAAAATCAGACCTAACCAAAAACTAACTCAAAAAATCAAACCTGACAAACAACCAGAATCAGGTCAGGCAGGGCTGTGACTGGACCTGCACCATCTACTGGAGACAGAGTAAGACTGAGGGGCTGTGACTGGCACAGGGGCTTATATATGGCTCCGCCCACAAGTTTTAATCTGTCTCCATCTACTGGTGCGGAGTCACAACCCAGGTGTCCTGGACTGATCCTGGTACGTACAGGGAAGGCTGCCGGGTCCATACCTAGCCCAGGAAGAACTGGATTAGGTGCCACTGAATTTCCTTCTCCTACGGAAGATTCAGCCCCGGGATTATTCAGATCCAGGATGCTTCTGGTTAAGGTTGTGGCTGACCCATCCTCCGAATGGGAATAACTAGGCTTGGTAAAGTCTGGGGAGGTCAACTCTCCCTGGGGCTCCTCACAGTGCTGACATAGGAAAGAATCCAAGTCAAACTGAGTAGCCCTAAAATGGCAAGCAGCACAGAGAGAATGGCACTTATGTTTCTTTGCTGCCAGAGCCATTAAAGATGGCAGTTGTGAATTTAGCTGGCTCGCACCTGAAGACTTTGTGTGCTCCTAAGCGGGCTGTGGAGAGGCGCACGCACAGCCCATGTGCTTAGAAATTCTGTGCCTAAGTAGTTGTGTGCGTACGTGTGCCCGCACACACCGTGCGTACTGACGCTGTATGGAGGGCAATGCAAGGTGCACAAAACCGCATGAAAGATGGCACCGGACCATTATGCGGTGTGCTGACTAAGTCTGAAGCAGGGCCTAGCCCACTGTGGGGGGGGCTGCTCAACCTGCTCAGATGCCCACTTCCCTTTGCAGCAATGGAATGGGAATGACGTTAGTACAGTGCGCCAAGCAAGGAGACCAGAGGAAGACTTACCAAAACCCCTCCAAAGTTTCTGAATGGGAAATCCTCTTTTTTTTTTTTTTAAATTTACCTGGGCTCAGCGCTTACTGGCTGAGACACAGTCAGTCTCCGGCTGCGGGGGGAGAGGGCTTTGGCCATCACCACTGCGCTCGGTTTCCTGCACCCAAAACCTTTCAGCTGCTTTAGCAGCAAATCCACACCGGGAACTGGCTGCCAGACCAAGGCACACCTCTGAGGGATCTCAGAAATTGCCTCAGAAATTCTTAAATGGGAGAGGGTCCTTTAGGTATCACCACAGGAGAGTGGAGCTCAATCTTTCTCCAATTTGAAGGTAAAATTTCCTCTTCTAAAGAGTACTGCGATACCGATAGGGAAGGCATGTCCACATCTGCTAGGAGACGGAGAGATAATGAAGGCCTGAGGTCACTGTAGGGATGTATCTAAGGTGACGTCAGCTTTGAAATCTGACTCCATTTCCATCTGTTAGCAGGGGAACATATAACCCATCTGGCTACACGCTAGGAAAAGCTGCACATGAACGAATGCCTGGCTTTTCAAGTTAAAATAGTGTTCCAGCACAGTGGGTCAAGAAATGTTCTTCATCTGTGCAGAGCACTAAGCCCTTCCAAGGTTAAAAAAAAAACAAAAAACAAAAAAACCCAACTATTTTAATCTAAGTTTGAGTTTTCACTATGTGGGGGCACTTCCTCAGATGCCAGCCAAAAAGACAGTGGAAATTAGCTAAGTTCTAAGGTAATTTTACTTTCCATTGGTACACAATTATACTCAAGTGTCATACACTTGTGAGGGACATTTAAATCAGCTGATTCTCTCCTGGTTAGGGTGAAATTTTGCACTTAAAAATGGCAACAGTGAAGAAGACAGACAAGTTGCTAATGGTTAGAAGCAGTTTAAAAATGTTCTTCTAGTTACACCTGACAATGTGCTTTGATCTTTCTAAATGAAAGAAGACCTTACAGGATTTTAAAATTGATTTTATAAAGTGATATTCTGCATGGAACTGCTTGGTAGGAGACTTTTTGGTTTGTTAAGAACACTTTGCTATTAAAAGATAATCCTCTGTACTTGGTCTCTGAGCCTTTTATAGAAGGGATAATTAGTTCTTCACTGTGCTTCATTTCCGCTGCTTCCTGGATTGATTTTTACATCATGCTTGGATGAAGACAACGTCCAAGGCAGCCCACCACCATCAAATTAATGCCAATATAAAGCAGAGAGTTGGATAGTTTTTCTATGATGTGCCTGTGTCATTAATCATGCTGAAGGGACGGAGGTACATCCACCTGCCCCCCTTAAAAAAAAAAAAAAAAAAGCATTGATGGTACATCCTCAGCAGAAAGTTACCTTTTTTTTCCCAAGCGTGGAATACTCAACATTATAAGTGGAATAAAAGAATTTTAAAATAAACATACTGTTATATGAAATTCAAGCAAGAATGCAGATAGCTAACATTTATTTGTGTCTGGTGATGCACCTTTAGTGCAATGGTTCTCAGTTCTGGTGTTTGTTTCCCTGCTCCCTCCCCAATCACCACTCAGTTTTTCAGGATAATTAAAATATGCAAATTAACTTGGTTCACAGACCAAATATAACTAATGAACTCTTATTCTGGAGTATCCTGAAAACCAGACCTATCAAGACCAAAACTGCTTTAGTGGAACAGTGCCATGTTCTATTTCCAGTGAGAAAACAGAGATGTGATTAGACACTATGGGCCCGATATTCAGAGCTATTTCTCCAGCTAAGTTTGGACTTAGCCAGACAAATGGCAGGATTTGAAATTCCCTGCTGGCTGACTGCCTCCAGATAAAAATTGGCCAGGGATGTGTTCCGGGGGGCGCTTCGGGGCAGAGTTAAGTTAGCCAGATAAGTTAACCCTGATTGTGCCATTCAGCAGTCTTAAAGTTTGCTGGATAAATTTATCCAGCTTTCTTTAAGACAGTCGAGTGTATTTAGCAACTAACTTTGCTGGCCGGACAGCAGGTGAAAATGGACCCCTGAATGAAAATTATTCCATGTTTGATTGTGTATGCACAATGAACATCATCGTAACTGAAAATAAGTATCCCAAAAATAGTGCTTACATATTTTAGTTAAAAGGAAAACCTCATTACATACAATTCCAAATTATATTTGGAAAAAACAGATCCATCAATAACAATGTTACTTCCAAAGGTAACAAATGGTACAGTATATCATTTACTGGCGAAAGACAAATAGTGCCAATATTCACGTTAGTAAAAAGGAGAGGGTTGTGGATGCCTGGAATGCCCTTCCGGAGGAAGGGCATTCCAGGCCCAAAGGGGCGTGGGATAAACACTGTGGATCCATAAAGTCTTGAGGATGTGAATGAAGAGGCATGGGGGTGGCTTGCGGGAATGACAGCTACTACCTGATTAATAACCTTATTCAATAAACATGCACACTGTTAATGTGACTCCAACATTGCTCTATGGTTCAACAGCAAGAAGCAATGTAGGAAAAAGGATTTGCATTCACAAATAAGTGTGGGAGCAGCTTGCTTGTTGCAGCGGTTACTACTCCAAACCAAATTAGCCTGCTACTTCACTTTCAATGCATATCCAAAGCAGCTCTCTGCTTCAATGGCAAGGGGGAATGAAGAAAATAGGATTTATATTCAGACAACCACCAACAAGGACTAAATTGCACAGGCTGGGTAAACAAATAAGCATGGGAGTAGCTTGCTTGTTACGGCGGTTGTTACCCTGACCCAATCAAGCCTGATATTTCACTTTGAATACATATACAGCGCAGCTCACTGCTTCAACGGCATGGGGAATGAAGAAAGGATTTATATTCAGACAACCACCAACAAGGACTAGATTGCACAGGCTAGGTAAACAAATGAGTATGGGAGTAACTTGCTTATTACAGTGGTTACTGCCCCTAACCAATTAGGCTCCAGCACTGCTCTCTGTGACTGGGGCAGAGGGAAATTGGAACCAGGGAGTTACCAATAAGGGCCCTGACCTCGGCAGTCAGAGTATCAGATAAGTATGAGAAAAATAAGTGTGAAAGCTTGCTGGGCAGACTGGATGGGCCGCTTGGACTTCTTCTGCCGTCAATTCTATGTTTCAATGTCTCCTGAATGGCTTCCTGCTTGCCATGGGACATACAATGTGAGACCACGAAAGCTTCCCTGATGGGGCAAGAAAATTCTAAAGCATAGTTGTCGTTTATCACTACTAACAACCACTGGTCTGAAATGATCTTGGTCCACTCTGTGTAAAATCATGTTAGATGTCCCCCCAACAGCCTCCCCGAGAGAGTAGACCATCCTTGCTTCATTGTGAAAACTTAGTAGTTCCAGTGCCTTGACTGGAACTATCTCTAGGAGTCTTCAGGAACCCTGAAAGGACTGCTGCCTTCCCAATCACTGCTTCTGCAAGAACACCGAAGAGCTCTTGTTGGGACGAAACTGTCTCATATCCCGAAAACAGGTGTGAGCTGAGAAAGTCTTCCTGCCAGTCTTATCTTCCAGCAGCTTGTTCCCCCCTTTGACTCCCCCAAATGCTTTATCAACTGCTCCAGATCTCTCCAAACAAAAAACTTTCCTTTAAAAGGAAGATTACAGAGCTGAGACTTGGACCAAATATCCGACCAATTCTGTAACCACAGAAGTCAGCAAGTTGATGCTGCTGCAACCACACACCTGGGCAAGGTCCTGATCAAATCATGCAATGCGTCGGCCATATATGTGATCCCGGCCTCAACCTGGGCCGCCTACCTAGCATCGCTGGAATTGGTTAAGGTCTTCTCCTAAGACTTCTGCGCCCAGCGCAAACAGGCCCTTTGCATAAGGCTACCATAGATCACCACCCATAGGCTCAAAGCCAAGATCTCAAACAACCTCTTCAGCTGTATTTTCAGTTTATGTTCCTGAGCATCCTTTAATGCAGCCAACCTTGCCACCAGAATAATAGTCTTTTTGGTGACCACCGATACCGCAGCATCCAATTTAGGCAAGACTAGCATTTGCAAAGCATCATCCATTAAAGGGTATAACTTTACCATTGCCCTTGGCCACCTTCAGCCCCGTTTCCGTAAAATCCCATTCCCGGTTCACTAGTTTCTTAACCTTCTTAGCCAGTGGAAAAGCCTTTGGCGGGCCTCACAGCTAGTCCAGCACAGGAACCACCCCTCCATTAACTGACTCCTCCTAAATCTCCTTAATACCCAGTTCCTTTAGTACCCGGGGAAATAAAGACCTTCAACTCCTCTTCGCCGAACGGGCGAACCACATGTGGGTCATCACCCTCCACAATCGGAACCTTGTCTGGGTCCACAAGATCCTTGTCCCCTTCGCAGATCCTACCCACCGTGTCGCCTGCCAGGTCATCTCCAGGATCATTTCCTATATCAACATCCAGTCCATCCTGCGAAGCATCTGACTCCTCAGATTCACTGTCTCCATCACATTGGGCAAGGCCCAAACAGCGAAGCAGGTCTCCGAAAACCCCTTAGACAGATGCTGTGGCTGAAGATTCAGAGACCATTAACCTCCTGCACTTTTCCTAGCCAGATAGGCCTTGTGCAGAAGCAAGACAAAATCTGTGGAAAAGTCTTCCACATCACTGTGTTCCTTATCTGGCACGGGTCCCTCAGACTGAACATCCCCTCCTCTGATCATCCAACCCAGTCTAGATTGTACGTGAAAGTGGGGGGACAGGAATCCCTCTGTTTCCAAGAGTCTGCTTATCTCTTGCTGTGTGCCTTCATCCTGCTTGCCAGGCTGCAAACATCCTCCCAGGGTTTCCCTGACAGGGCCTTAGGAAAGAATGGCCCTTCTAATGCCTGCCTCACTCTCTGAGGATCCTTCCCCTCCAATGGCACATTTCTGACATAGCACAGTCGAATTAAGCCGAATGCGACAGGTGCCACAGGCTGACAGTTTCCTGTACTCGGAGGCAGAGGCTGGCACCAAATGCTCACATATGGTTTTGGTCTGCCTGCCACGCCAAAATGTTGGCCCTGATAGTGGCACAAATTTGCAGCCGAGCGTACCGCCCTGATGCTCTACCACAGCTGAAAACACTGCCCCGACTCTCCGTCCGTTGCAAGCACTCAGCCTCTCCTCCCCCCCCCCCCCACCCCCACCCCCCCCGAAGGCCAGCTATGCTCCCACACAGCCCGATGGCCTGTCGCTCACTCCTCACTTGTTTTCGTCTTTTTTTTAAAGACATAGCGACCACCAAAGAATAAACCTCAGGCAGAATAAATAAAATACTTCCCTGCTGTGGCACTCTTGGTTATGTAGCAGTGCCTGAAAAGTTTTTATTCTCTGCTTCCATCTGCTGATAGGGATACAAAACCCACTTGGCTGGACTGATCTGGGATACGAATAGGAAAAGCAAATTCTATGAAAAAAATCCTCTCAGGATCAGTGATGCATTCTTTCCTGGAATCCACCCAAGGGACTGAACGGATATAGTGAAACCGGGCCTTCCCCTACATTCTTCTACCCTGTTCATTGTAAAACAAGACTTTGTCTCTGTTATTTTTTGCTGGTTGTAATGTAAACCGAAGTGATAATTAATCTTGTTAATTGAACCTCGGTATATAAAAAGTTATAAATAAATAAATAAATTCTGCGGCAATGCAGGAGCTGCATCTAAGATGACCACCTTTCCTGCACTGCAGGGAAGGGAAGCCCTGCTAGCTGCTACTTCTCTTTCTCTTGGTGTGGTCCCTGCAGCTGCTTTTCAATTTTCTCTCTTAACGCAGTCCTGCAGCCCTGTCCATACCGCCTAACCAGTGCCTGCCCCACTGGCCAGCCGCAGACAGCCTCAATGCTTCTACCGGTCCAGCAATGTTCAATGCAGACCCCTGAATGCCATGCCACTTTTGCCGCATGCTGTTCCTTCTTGCACCTGTGGCACCACCAGCACTGAAAACGGCAAGCGGGGGGGGGGGGGGAACGACAGTCCCTCGACACCACAGAGCCAAAACCCGATCTTCTTTGCAGGCAGAGAAGCTGCTGAACACCCCATCCCTGAGCTCCCCGACCTAAGGTAGTCCCCCAATACCCCACCGAACCCCACTGCTGCACATATTCCTCTAACTAGTTCCTGGGTTTTTTTGTTTTGTTTTTTTTTTTAACTCTGATAACAAATAAAGATACATAGAAGCCAATACTTTCCTTTGGTGCAGAGGTTCCAGGAGTGCAGGCCAGAAGATCAAAAGAGAGCCAGAACACCATCTATATCCATCTCCTCTGCCAAACTTTAGTGACCCAGCCCGGGGACAAACCGCATAAAAGGGATATTACCCTGCTCCACTGGGCTTGCAGTGCAGAACTTCCAGCAGGTTCCACCGCTGTCTCATGGGGGAGGAGGGATCTGGACCACCAGATGTCCACCCCACAGACCTCTGGACCAAACTACCAGAAGCATCACCAACCCCCTACTCATCCGCCTCAAACCAGGGGGTATAGCCCCACCAGAATCTCACAACTCCCTGGGAGGATCCAGAAACTTGTCTTTAATCTACTTTTGTTTATTTTTTCTTCTCTCCAGACTGCAGGTTTTACACCATCTACCATCTGCTGGAGACAGAGAAATACTGAGAGACTCCAAGTGGCACAATGGGTTATGTACAGTGTCAATGAAACTTTCTCCGTCTCCTTCTGCTGGCAGAGAAGCAAAACCCAGGAGTCTGGACTTATCTGGGTATGAACAGGAATGGAGTATTTTTAGGGTCCTTTGTTTTTAGTTTACACTGATTTTCACCCATAAATTCCTAGAATTTTCCAAACCTGACAATCAGTTTAAAATGATATTCACCCTAATTTTCGGCCGATTAGAAAGCTGTTCCTGAGCTGCGAATAAGCATTTCAAGGCCTCCAGCAACAGTTAGAAGCTAGTGTGGGCCGAAGCGCATACTGTGTTTGAAGTTCTGCCCCCCACCACCAGTGATAGCGCTCACGCTGTTTTTCAAATCCCGCTTCCTTACCAAAAAAGTAGCCAAAGTGCCTGCTGTCTGGTGTTGCAAATGCATTTGAAGCAGGCCCTGTCCACCAGAAGCAGTTCCCAGCCAGGTCTCTGAACCTGCAGAAAAGTAGAAGTGCAGTGCTGCAGAGCATGGGAGCCTCGATAAGCATGCTGCTGAAAGAGACAGAAGTCTGGAGCTATCCAATAATGCTGTGTGGGGGTTGGAGAAGAAAGGAACATGCTAGGCAGGGGATTAGGGTAGAGATGGGGGTGCTGCTGAATGGGTGGGAGAATTTGCTTAATATTATTTTATTATTCTGGCTTCTGTCCATCAAAATAAACTCCGATATTTCCCAGGAAAAATAATGAATCTTTTTTTTTCAACTGATTTTTTTCCTGTTTTTTTTTTCTTGTCATAATAAAATTCCTTGGAAAAATAAAGAACAAGAAAAACAAAAAATGAAGGTCTCTTAAGTATTTTGAATCCGGCAGATTACAGGATGTGAAGCTGCAAAGGAGATTGTGTTAAACAATTTGATTTTAACTGTGTGGCCAAGGAAGTAGATAAGGGCAATTGCCAAACATGGTATACTTAGATTTCAGAAAGGCCTTTGACACACTTTTATAAAGGAGGCTCAAAGAAGCTCAACAGCCAAGGCTGGGTCCTAAGGGGGTAAACTAGCCAAGAAACTGGTTGAGTGATAAGTAAGGAGGGGAAGTGTTAAAAGTGTCAATCCAAGGAAAGGGGCTTACCGTTTAAGTACTACAGGGATCAGTACTGTGTCCAGATCTGTTGATTATAATAAATGATGCTGTAAAGTAACTAACAGAGAAGGCATGTTTTTTGTTTGGTTTTTTTTTTGCAACAGGGTTAACACTCCAGACAAAGTGGAAAAAATGAGATATCTGAGAAGGATTAAGGGGTGAACAGTAATTTGCCAACTAAGATTTACTGACAAATGTATTAAAAGATTTTTCTGCACTTTGTATCTATGGAAAAAATGCTTAGTAAATATGACCCTTAATGCAAAAATGTACAGTCATGCACCTGAGAGGCAGAAATCCAAGGGAGCAGTACATGGGGAGGGATGAGAAAGCATTAAACAGGAGAGGAATTTAACAGCGATCATATCTGATGATCTCAAGATTGCTAAAAAATGCAACAAAGACAGGACAAAAGCCAGAGGAATGCGAAGGTGCATAGGGACAGGTATAACTAGCACAAAAATAGCTGATAATATCTCTCTCCACATCATTGGTATCATCTCATGAGGACTATTATGTTACGTTCTGGAGACTGCATCTCCAAAGAGATGCCCAGAAGCTTACCAAAATGGTGCCAAGTCTGTACCATCTCCTCAATGACGTCTGACTCAAAGACATAAATATGTATATTATCGAGGAGAGGAGGAAGAGAGAGGATATGACCCAGAAATCCAAATACTTCAAAAGAATCAATTCATAAGAGGTATTTTTCAGGACAAGGAAAGTTCTAGAATAAGAACATAAGATTTGCCATTCTGAGTCAGACTAAAAGTCCATCAAGCTCAGTATCCATAGAAACATAGAAATGACGGCAGAAGAAGACCAAACGGCCCATCCAGTCTGCCCAGCAAGCTTCACACATTTTCTCTCATACTTATCTGTTTCTCTTAGCTCTTTGGTTCTATTTCCCTTCCACCCCCACCATTAATGTAGAGAGCAGTGATGGAGCTGTATCCAAGTGAAATATCTAGCTTGATTAGTTAGGGGTAGTAGGGGTAGTAACCGCCGCAATAAGCAAGCTACACCCATGCTTATTTGTTTTACCCAGAATATGTTATTCAGCCCTTATTGGTTGTTTTTCTTCTCCCCTGCCGTTGAAGCAGAGAGCTGTGCTGGATATGCGTGAAGTATCAGTTTTTCTTCTCCCCTGCCGTTGAAGCAGAGAGCTATGCTGGAAATGCATTGAAAGTGAAGTATCAGGCTTATTTGGTTTGGGGTAGTAACCGCCGTAACAAGCCAGCTACTCCCCGCTTTGTGAGTGCGAATCCTTTTTTCTTCTCCCCTGCCGTTGAAGCAGAGAGCTATGCTGGATATGCGTGAAGTATCAGTTTTTCTTCTCCCCTGCCGTTGAAGCAGAGAGCTATGCTGGATATGCGTGAAGTATCAGTTTTTCTTCTCCCCTGCCGTTGAAGCAGAGAGCTATGCTGGATATGCGTGAAGTATCAGTTTTTCTTCTCCCCTGCCGTTGAAGCAGAGAGCTATGCTGGATATGCGTGAAGTATCAGTTTTTCTTCTCCCCTGCCGTTGAAGCAGAGAGCTATGCTGGATATGCATTGAAAGTGAAGTATCAGGCTTATTTGGTTTGGGGTAGTAACCGCCGTAACAAGCCAGCTACTCTCCGCTTTGTGAGTGCGAATCCTTTTTTCCACATTTCCTCTTGCTGTTGTAGCTTAGAGCGATGTTGGAGTCACAGTAACCATGTGTATGTTTATTGAATAAGGGTATTATCTCCAGGCAGTAGCCGTCATTCTGGCGAGCCACCCACTCTTTATTGACGGCCTCTTGATTTTATGGATCCACAGTGTTTATCCCACGCCCCTTTGAAGTCCTTCACAGTTCTGGTCTTCACCACTTCCTCCGGAAGGGCATTCCAGGCATCCACCACCCTCTCCGTGAAGAAATACTTCCTGACATTGGTTCTGAATCTTCCTCCCTGGAGCTTCAAATCGTGACCCCTGGTTCTGCTGAATTTTTTCCTACGGAAAAGGTTTGTCGTTGTCTTTGGATCATTAAAACCTTTCAAGTATCTGAAAGTCTGTATCATATCACCTCTGCTCCTCCTTTCCTCCAGGGTGTACATATTTATATTCTTCAATCTCTCCTCATAAGTCATTTGATGAAGACCTTCCACCTTTTTGGTCGCCCTTCTCTGGATCGCCTCCATCTTGTCTCTGTCTCTTCGGAGATACGGTCTCCAGAACTGAACACAATACTCCAGGTGAGGTCTCACCAAGGACCTGTACAAGGGGATAATCACTTCCCTTTTCTTACTCGATATTCCTCTCTCTATGCAGCCCAGCATTCTTCTGGCTTTAGCTATTGCCTTGTCACATTGTTTCGCCGACTTCAGATCATTAGACACCATCACCCCAAGGTCTCTCTCCTGCTCCGTGCACATCAGCCTTTCTCCCCCCATCGAATACAGTTCATTCGGATTTCCAGTCCCCATATGCATGACTCTGCACTTCTTGGCATTGAATGTCAGCTGCCATATCTTCGACCACTCTTCCATCTTCCTTAAACCAGTCTCATTCTCTCCACTCCTTCCGGCGTGTCCACTCTGTTGCAGATCTTAGTGTCAACCGCAAAAAGACATACCTTACCTTCTATCCCTTCCGCAATGTTGCTCACAAAGATATTGAAAAGGACCGGTCCCAACACCGATCCCTGCGGTACACCGCTTAAAACCGCTCTCTCTTCAGAGACAGTTCCATTTACCATCACACATTGTCTTCTGTCCGTCAACCAGTTTGCGATCCAGGCCACCACCTCGGCACTCATTCCTAAGCTTCTCATTTTATTCACCAGTCTCCTGTGCGGGACAGTGTCAAAAGCTTTGCTGAAGTCCAAGTAGATGACATCGAGTGCTCTTCCTTGATCCAATTCCTTGGTTACCCAGTCAAAAAAGTCAATCAGATTTGTCTGACAGGATCTTCCAATGGTGAATCCATGCTGCCTCTGGTCCAGCAATTCTCCCGACTGTAGATAGTTCACTATTCTCTCTTTCAACAGTGACTCCACTACTTTTCCCACCACCGAAGTGAGGCTAACCGGTCTGTAGTTACCAGCCTCTTCTCTGTTCCCACTCTTGTGAAGCGGGACCACCACCGCTCTCCTCCAATCATTCGGCACCACTCCCGTTTCTAGGGATCTATTGAACAGGTCACACAGCGGACCCGCCAGCACATCTCTGAGCTCCCTCAGTATTCTGGGATGAACTTCATCAGGCCCCATGGCTTTGTCCACTTTCAGTTTCACCAGCTCTTCCCATACATTTTCTACTGTAAATTGAGTTACATCTACTCCATTCCCCTCCAGTTTCTTGTTAACTAGTGATGGTCCTTCTCCAGGGTCCTCTTTAGTGAACACAGAACTGAAGTATTCATTTAATATTTCTGCCATTTCTTCGTCTCTCTCCACACATTGATCCTTTCCACCTTTCAATTTCACTATACCAACAGTGGCCATTCCAGGTCAAAGTACCTAGCAGGATCCCAAGGGGTAGATAGATTCCAAACTAATAGCTTTCACAATATCCTCTTGGCAACAAATTCCAGAGCTTAATTATGTATTGAATAATTCTCTCTCTCTTATTAGTTTTAAAAATATCACCTAGTAACTTCATAGTGTGTCCCCTAGTCTTTGTATTTTTTGAAAGAGTAAACAGTTTAACGTTTACTTGTTCCATTCCACTCATTTTATAGAGCTCTATCATATCTCCCCTTAGCTGTCTCTTCTTCAAGCTGAAGAATCGTAACCTCTTTAGCCTTTCCTCATTGGAGAATTGTTCCATCCCCTTTGTCATTTTGGTCACCCTTCTCTATACTTTTTCTAATTCTGCTATATCTTTTTTTAAGATGTGTGGACCAGAACTGGAGAAATTACTTACCTGACAATTTTGTTTTCCTTAGCGTAGACAGATGGACTCAGGACCAACAAGTTATGCTCCCTGCCAACAGTTGGAGACAGAGTCAGATTTCAAAGCTGACGTCACCCTACATACACCCCTGCAGTGACCCCAGTCCTTCAATATTGTCTTCAAAAGCCATTTTGGACATACTATTGAAAAATCTTGATTAAAAATATGATTAAAAACAGATAACTAACTGTACTCAACCAAAGACTGAACCCCAGTAAAAATATAGATGCCCTGATCTAGGGACTGGATGACGGCTTACCCGTAATCTCTTGGAATCGATATCCACTCCACGGGCACTGTTCTTGGGCAGCCATTGGCAGGATGCTGAGTCCATCTGTCTACACTAAGGAAAACAAAATTATCAGGTAAGTAAATTCTCCATTTCCTAGCGTGTAGCCAGATGGACTCAGAACCAATGGGATGTACAAAAGCTACTCCCAATCAAGGTGGGAGGCTGCTCACGGTTTGGTAAATACCGCCCTTGCAAAGGCTGCATCCTCTCGGGCCTGAACATCCAGGTGATAGAATCTGGAGAAGGTGTGCAAGGAGGACCACGCCGCGGCTGGCAGATATCAATGGGTGACAGCAGTCTAGCTTTCGCCCATGAGACCACCTGAGCCCTAGTGGAATGAGCTTTAACCTGAGAAGGTAATGGCTTTCCTGCCTCCACATAGGCTCCCGTGACCACCTCCTTAATCCAGTGAGCTATAGTAGCCCGTGAAGCTAGTTCGCCCTGCTTCCTTCCACCATGAAGGACAAACAGGCGGTCTGTCTTTCGGATCAGTTCTGAAACTTCCAGATACTGCACCAAAATTCTACTGACATTCAAATGAGGGAGGAGGCGGTATATTCTTCCATGTCCTTATCCTTATCTAGGGATGGCAACAAAATGGACAGATTCAAATGAAACTGAGACTATCTTAGGCAAAAAGGATGGAACAGTACGAAGCTGTAACGCTCCTGGAGTCATCCAGAGGAACATTTCCTGACATGACAATGCCAGCAGTTCAGAGATGTGACGTGCTGAGCCACCAGTAACACCGTTTTCAAGGTTAATAAACGCAAGAAAAGATTGCACAGCAGTCGAAAGGAGGCCCCTGCCAAAAACTCACAATACTCGATTAAGATTCCACAAGGTAACCAACCACCGTAGAGATGACTGGAGGTGCTTCACCCCTTTCAGAAAATGGGCCACATCTGGATGAGCCAACAGGCGGGTTCCGTTCACCTCTCCCACCCATTCAGGGGATTCCGTTTCCCTGAAACAGGAGAGAGCTGCTGCCTGGACCTTCAATGAGTTAAGGTTCAAGCCTTTATTCAAGCCATCCTGCAAAAATTCCAGAATTAGTGGGATTTTGACCGCCCGAGGGGGGACACCGCATTCCTCACACCAGGCCTCAAATACACTCCAGACCCGCACATATGCTAGGGACATAGAGAACTTCCAAGTGCGGAGTAAGTTGGCAATTACTGCCGCAAAATATCCCTGCTTCATGAGGCGAGCCCTCTCAAGGGCCAGACCATAAGACAGAATAGAGTCGGATCCTCGTGAAGGACCGGTCCCTGCTGTAGTAGGTCCCTGTGCAGTGGGATGCACGGGGGTGGGGGGTGGGGTGTCACTACCAGGAGTCTCTGCATGTCCACATACCACGGATACCTGGGCTAATCTGGAGCTACTAGTAGGACTAATCCCCTGTGGTGGTCAATTTTGCGAATGACCCTGCCCAGTGGGGGCCACGGAGGGAAGGTGTATAGCAACTCTTCTTCTGGCCAGGTTTGAATGAGAGCGTCAACCCCCAGAGACCACTGATCTCTTCTGCAACTGAAGAATCTGGGAACCTTCGCATTGTGAGATGCGGCCAACAGGTCGATGGATGGGAGACCCTAGTGATATATCAGCTGAAAGGCTTTGGCCGACAATGCCAACTCTCCTGGATCCAGATTCTCCCTGTTTAGAAAGTCTGCTCTGACGATGTCTTTTCCTGCGATGTAGGAGACTGAAATCATCTGTAGATGTATTTCTGCCCATTCCCATAAGGAGATCTATCTCCTGTGACACTTGCTAGCTCTTGGTTCCACCCTGGCGGTTGATGTAGGCCACTGTCGTTGCATTGTCAGACATTACACAGACCGCTTGACCCTGGAGTTTGTGGCTGAATTGTAGACATGCCAATCTGACTGCTTGGGCTTCCAGGCGGTTGATGTTTCAGAGGTCATCTTCCTTGGTCCAACGTCCCTGGGCCATCAGTTCCTGACAGTGAGCTCCCCAGCCCCGGAGGCTCTCGTCTGTTGTGAGGACCAGTCAGTTCGGGGAGACCAGGGGTACACTCCCGCTCAGATGAGCTTCCTGCAGCCACCACTAGAGCCGAGTGCATATTCCCATTGGTAAGTGGAGGCGATTCGAATAGTCTTGAGACTGCGGGTTCCAACATGATAGTAGTGAGCATTGAAGTGGTCGCATGTGTGCCCTCGCCCACGGCACTACTGCCAGAGTTGCCACCATCAAACCGAGAACTTGGAGATAGCTCCACACCGTCGGGCGTATCGTGCTCATCAACTAACTCACTTGAGACATTAACTTCCTTATCCGCATGGTCAGAAGGAAGACCTTGCCCTGCTTGGTGTCGAACCGGACTCCCAGATATTCCAAGGACTGTGAGGGCTTGAGACTGCTTTTGTCCAGGTTTATGACCCAACCGAGTTCCTGAAGCAAGGAAGTCACCCTGCTGGCCACCCAGAGACTTTCTTCCACAGATTTGGCCCAGATCAATCAGTCATCCAAGGATGGGTGCATCAGGATTCCCTGTTTTCTCAATGCTGCTGCTACAACCAGCATAATCTTGATAAATGTTCTGGGGGTGGAGGCTAGGCCAAATGGCAGTGCCCAGTACTGATAAATGCGATCCAGTACCGCAAAGCGCAGGAAATGGTTTCTTGATGGATTGGAATATGTAGGTAGGCCTCAGATAGGTCCAGTGAAGTTAAGAATTATCCTGATTGTACGGCCATTATCACAGAGCGTAGGGTTTCCATGCAGAAATGATTTACTCATAGATGTCTGTTAATGCTCTTGAGGTCCAGGATGGGGTGAAAAATCTTCCTTCTTGGGTACAATGAAATAGATGGAGTAACGCCCCATATTTTCCTGGGGTGCAGCTACTGGGATTATAGCCCTCAATTTGAGGAGCCTTAAAAGAGTAGTCTCCACTGCCTGCTTCTTGTGCGGGGAGTGGCAAAGAGACATCATGAATGTGTCCCGAGGAGTGCTGTGAAATTTCAGCGCATATACTTCTCGTATGACCTTCAGTACCCATTTATCCAAACTGATCTCTACCCGCCGCTGGTAGAAGAGGAACAGTTGACACCTTATCTCTTTGTTCCAAGGGTGGGTCGGCAAACTTTCACTGAGGGGTTCAGGAGGAACCTGAACCCAAGCCTGACCCTCTCTTGGGCTGTCAACTACGAAAAGACTGAGACCTCCCAAAGGGCCGAGACCTCTGAAATATCAAGTTTCTGTAGGGCAAAAGCATCAGGAGCCCCTGGAATGACCCCTCATAGGCGAGGGGTGCTGTAATTGCTTTCTCTTATCTTCTGTTAGCCGGGGAACTGGAGATCCGCCCCATTTACTGGCCAGCTTTTCCAATCTGCTTACGAAAAGGAGTGATCCTTTAAAGGGCATTTTTGTAAGATTTGCCTTGGAGGTTGCGTCTGATGACCAATTCTGCAGCCATAGCTGTCTTCTGGCCGCCACCACTGAGACCACTCCTCTGGTCGAATTACGGACTACATCTGAGCCCGTGTCAGCTAAAAAGGGTGGTGGTGGGTTCCATAACCGCTCTAGAATTCACCCCCAAGTCATCCACCTCCTGAGAGAGGAGTAGGCACGAATGAGCTACCAGGGAACAAGAAATTATCTGTCAGGTCATTGCTAGTGCGTCAAGAGCCTGTTTAAGGACGGACGCCATCCGTCTATTATGTGCATCCTTTAAGGCTGCTCCTCCCTCCACTGGGATAGTTGTTCGCTTATAGATGGCCAGACCAGCGCATCCACTTTAGGGAAACTGAAACGCTCTCACTGCTGATCCAGTAGGTATAGAGATTCTAATGGTCGTTCCCCTTTAAAACTTGCTTTTGGGGCATCCCATTCCAGGTCAATCAACTCCTGGATGGCTTCCAGTACTGAAAAGTAGCAAGAGGTTTTCCGTAGGGAAATCAGAATGGAATTCTTCTTTGGTTCCATCATAGAGTCCACCCTAGGAACTCCCAGCATCTTCAGGGTCTGTGAAACCAGGGCCGGCAATTCGTCTCTATGGAAAAACCGTAACATGGTCTGATACAGTTCTAAACCATCTTCGAAGGAATCTGTCTGTATCCTCCTCTTCGTCCCTGCTGTCTGGGTCCCTGCCAGGGATACCCTTGGTGAGGCAAGGCATGCTTCGAGGTCTGCCAATAAAACTGCGAGAGGGAGGGCTTACCAGACAGAGATTCTGTCCGGACAGGGGCAAGTGAGGTAGCAGACTGCACCTGTATGAAGGCTTGAAGGCCCTGGAAAAAGCCCACCCAAAGAAGGCAGCCGGGCCCATGCCTACCCCAGGAGGTACTGGGGTAGGTGCTACTAATTTCTCTCTCCCATGGATGACCCAGTCACGGGGGTACTCAGATCTGGGGTACTTCCAGTTAAGGCTGTGGTTACCCCATCCTCTGAATGGGAGGAGCCGGGCTTAGCAAAGTCTGGGGAGGCCAACTCTCCCTGGGCTTCCTCACAGTGCTGACATAAGTTGAAATCCAGGTCAGACTATGAAGCCCTAATATGACAAAGCAGGGCAGAGAGAAAGGTACTTATGATTTTTGGCTCAAGGAGCCATTGGCAGCAGTAACTGTATTGTTCTGTCGTCTCGTGCTTAAAATTTTATGTGCACAGTTTTCAGGCACCTAGGCGGGATGTGGCGAGGCACACGCACAGCCCTTGCACCCGGCTTTACCTTTATTCTGCACTTAGTAGTTTGTATGCACGTGACATTAGACGCACTGTACATGCCGACGTTCTATGGAGAGCAAATCGGCATACAGAAAGTCAAAGATGGCGCTGCCGTGGCCTACCACGCGGTGTACCGACCAAACCCATCAGGGAGCTGGCTCAATCTGCTCGGAAACCCACTTCCCCTTACCCCAATGGGATCGGGAACAACGGTACGGCGAGCTGAGCACGGAGACTGGAGGAAGTCTTACTGAAACCCCTCCAATTGTGTCTGAATCGGAAGGTTTTTTTTCCTTTTATTTACCTGGGCTCAGCGCTTACCGGCTAAGTTCAGAGATGGTCTCCTGCTGTGGGGGGGGAAGGGTTTTGGCTGTCACCGCCATGCTTGGCTTCCTGCACTCGCTGCCTTTCAGCTGCTTAAGTGGCAAAGTCCATGCCGGGAACCAACTAGCACACCAGGGCACACCTCTGAGGGATCTCAGAAATCGCCTCAGGAATTCTCAATTGGGAGAGGGAACTTTAGGGATCACTGTAGGAGAGCGGGGCTCAATATTTTCACCAATTTAAATGTAGAATTTCTACTTCCAAAAAGTACAGCAAACCCCATAGGGTGAGGTACGTCCACCAACTGCTGGAAACGGAGAAATACTGAAGGGCTAAGTTCACTGCTGGGGCGTATGTAGGGTGACATCAGCTTTGAAATCTGACTCCATCTCCATCTGCTGGCAAAGGGAGCATAACCCATTGGTCCTGAGTCCATCTGGCTACATGCTAGGAAATAAACACAATATTCAAGATGAGGTTGCACCATGGAGAGATACAGAGGCGTTAAGATATTCTCTGTTTTATTCTCCATTTCTTTCCTAATAATTCCTAGCATTCTATTTGCTTTCTTGGCTGCTGCTGCACACTAGTAACTCCTAATGTGGAACCTTGTATTGTGTAGCTATAATTTGGGTTACTCTTCCCTAAGTGCATCACTTTACACTTGTCCATATTAAATTTAATTTTCCATTTGCATGCACAGTTTCCCAGTTTTGCAAGGTCCTCTTGCAATTTCTCACAATCCTCTTGTGATTTAACAACTTTGAATAATTTTGTGTCATTGGCAAATCTGATCACCTCTCTCACTGTTTCCATTTCCAAGTCTTTTATAAATATATTAAAAAGCAGTGGTCCCAGAATAGATCCCTGGGCACTCCAGTATTCACCATTCTCCATTGGAAAAATTTACCATTTAGTCCTACTTATTGTTTTCTAACTTTTAACCAATTCCCAATCTATAATAGAACACTGCCCCCTATCCCATAACATTTTAATTTCCTAAGATGGACTTTGACAAATGCGTTCTGGAAATCCAGATACACTATATCAACTAGCTATGCGTAGGAATCTCAAAGGAAATAGACTCGGGAGTAATATGAGGAAATATTTCTTCACAGAATGAGCAATTGATATGTAGAGATGACTCCCAGTGGAAATGGTGAAGCAAAGTCAGAATCGGGATAAGCAAAGAGGATCCTTAGTTGCAGGAAAGCAAGGATAAAGGAGGAGATCAAGTAAGTTCTGCAGTATTGCAACAGAAAAGGAAAATAGGCAGACCAGATGGACTTTGTGAGCAGGGCTGAAAAACCCCTGGTCATTAGGTCATCTGGGTATCTAAAAACTGGTGCCTGCTGCCTGCCTCTGGTTTGGGAGAAGCTGCCAAGCTGCAGTGGTCCAGAAGTGAATACCGCTGCCTGCAATGGGCTTGGCCGAGAAGAAATTGCCATACTGCTTGTGGCAGGCCTAGAGCTGGAGAAGAATAGCTGCTGCTTGCAGTGGGCCTATGCCAAGAAAAGCCACAGCAGCTACCTGCACCATAAATAAGAGGCTGAACGGATGGAGGGAGGAGGTAGTCGGACAAAGGCTTGAGGGAGGGTGAAGGGAGAGAGGGGATAGAAAAACAGGCTAGAGAAAAACAGCTGGAAGGAGAGGAGCATGGTAAGAGGTTGGGGAGGTGGTAAAGAGGACAAGAGAGAAAATAATTACAAAAACAAAAGCCAAATCGACAAAAATATTCAAACAAAAAAACCCAAAAATACAAAATAGACTAAACGAACAAAATTGAAAAAAAAAAATCCTAACTACAGACAAAAGAAAAAAAAACTGAAAAAAACCCCCCAAAACAAAAATCTCAACAAAAAAAGGTTACAAGAAAAAAAATGCAATTTTGCTCTGGCTCCTAAAACAGTTTGGAAGGTGTTGTGGTTTTCTAAATGTTATTTCTACCCCTGCTTGTAATCTTTATCTGTCTTAGGGGCATATTTTAAATACTTGCGCAAGCGCGTACTTTTGTTCGCGCAGCAGGCGTGAACAAAAGTACGCTGGATTTTATAAGATACGCGCGTAGCCGCGCGTATCTTATAAAATCCGGGGTCGGCGCGCACAAGGGGGTGCACATTTGTGCAACCTGCGCGCGCCGAGCCCAGCGCGCGCTGCCTGTTCCCTCCGAGGCCGCTCCGATTTTGGAGCGGCCTCGGAGAGAACTTTCCTTCGCCCTCCCCCCACCTTCCCCTCCCTAACCCACCCTCCCGGCCCTATCTAAACCCCCCCCCTTACCTTTGTCCGCAAAGTTACGCCTGCTGAAAGCAGGCGTAACTTTGCGCGCGTCAGCCAGCTGCCCCGCACCGTGGTCCGGTCCCGGGGGCTGTTCCGGAGGCCGCGGCCATGCCCCCGGAACGCCCCCGGGCCGAAACCACGCCCCCATCGCCGCCCCCGAAACGCCGCACCCTGCCCCCTAAACACCGCGTCATCCCGCCACGCCCCCGACAGGAAGTCCCGGGACTTATGCACGTCCCGGGGCTTTACGCGCGCCGGCGGCCTATGCAAAATAGGCGCGCAGGCCTTTTAAAATCCGCCCCATAGTCTGTTTCTATTTATGCTACCCAAATCTCTACACTGCTGTTGAACAGTTCAGTTTCTGCTGCATTATAAGGTAAAGCAGGTTATTAAGAAGCAATGAGAACACACAAATGAAGAAAAGCTCATTAGCTTTCATGCAGGGATACATTTTGTAGGTTTCCTACTGAAATTAACAAACGGTTAGCAGCTGAATGTTTACCTTCTGGTCTGATAGCCTTTTCATAGGAAGTCTCCTTTTCACAACCCAAATCACTTATTGATTCTGTAGTGTGTTCCAAGAATCCCGAGTTGGAGCTCAGCAGGGAGTTTCTTTCCATGGGGGTCTTGCTTAGCACTGCACCGTAGTCCCCGGATTCTGGATGCAGCTCAGTGGCAGAAGGCAACAGCTGGGGGGCTTGCATGGGATGGAAGTCTCTATCTCTGTCTCCAGCTTCTGTAGCCACTGGGCAGCTATTTTTCACAAGTGCATCCATCTTTTCTGGGGTCAAAGGTCGAGATGCCTGCTCTGGCGACATCCTGCCTGGCTGGAACGGGGGCTGAAATACACTCACAGAGAACCTTCCCGAGGAGGAGAAAAAGAGAAACAGAAATCAGAGTATTTGCGGGAATAACTAGTGCTATATTTTTCAGTCTACTGCAGGACTTGGCATGACTAGGTCGTTGGTTGGGGGGAGGGGGATTTTGGTTGGGGGGGGGGGACTTGGATTTTGAGACAAAGTAAGAACTCACAAGGAACTATGGGACAAGAGAGGAGACATGGCTCTTGTTCTACATTCACAGTGGTGACATACAGCAGCACATTATTTCACTGCTCAGCACCTACCCTCTAAAAATATTTTTAAAATGCAGGCTTTTCCAGCAAGAGACTGCACTCACCTTGCATAACCTTCTAAGAGCTGTGTGAGGCGGGAGTAAGTCAGACGAGACTCTGGTATGCTGATGAGGAAAGGATAACCAATATTTTCAGGACGGCAGGAGGACTTGTGATCTGGCCAATGCGTTTTCTGACACACCCTACAACACAATGCAGGGCAACATAGAAGAAATGAGCCTCTCCCAATCTTGGCAAAACATATGCACCTGGATCTCATAGACAAAAATGTGTCCCCTCAGCTGCCATTGAGACTTGATGTAGCAGAGATTAAGGTAGGTAGGTAGGAAGCCGGAGCTCCAGCTCTCAGTCTCTATTCTAGGTCATTCATCACACAGAGTTCACTGAGATTTTTCAGGGTGATCAGCATGGGCCACAGTGGTGAGAATCCTAACTGTGCCAATTTAATCATTAGAATTACCAAATCAATAGTAATCAAGATTGCCATGCTACATCTGGACCAAAGTACTGCCCTGCATGCCAACTGGTACTACTAGCCTGACAGAAAACTGCAAACACAATTTTTATAAAACTGTAGGTATACTCCCTTGCAAGGAATCCCCTTACTCCTTTCTATTTCAGTTTAGATCATAAGAACTGCTAAAATGGGTCCATCTACCCCAGCATACCGTCACAGATAGTGAAAAGCTACAGAAGCTAAAAGGAAAGATATAAGAAACAGGGCATGTGCACCAATACCCATTCATTATTGTATTCTAGCAATCACAGTTTCGGGATGCAATGGACCTAGAATGATATCAGATTACCATCAGGCAGATTCTGTAAAGTGCGCTCAGCTTTGCGCACTGTTTAACACAGGTTTGCCACATGTTTCTGAGGGGCGTGTATTACCCCTTATACTATAGGGGGGTTTAGCGCCTCGAAAATGCGCGGCCAAACCCCCTGAAAACTAACAGCGCTCATCACATGCAAATGCATGTTGATGAGGCTATTAGTCAGTCACTGAAAGTAAAATGTGCATCCAATCCACACATTTTACGCTCATAAATTAATGCCTGCCCAAGGGCACTCCAGTGCAAGCGCTAATTTATGAGCAACCCAGAAAAGTGTACAGAAAAGCAGAAAATACTGCTATTCTGTACACCCTCTGACTTAATTTCCTAGTGATATTAAGTCAGAGGAAACAAAAATGTAAAATAAAAAAATAAAAATAATGTGCCGGCCGATCCGGTTAGGAGAACGGACGCTCAGTTTTACTGGTGTCTGTTTTCCTAACCGATCACTGTCAGCATTGGTTTCCCGAACCCGCTGACAGAGCCACCTCTCCTGGGCCAAGGAGGCGCTACGGACGCATAATTGTTCCTAGTGCCTCCTTTTAGCACGATCCCTCATTTAAATATAGGATCACGTGCCCAGGAGAGGCGGCTGGGCGCACATTGGGAGAGCGGGCACTCAACATGGAGCATCTGTTCTACCGCATTTCTTACAGAATCGGCCTGCATTTTAGATAACCTATACTTGATGTAGCAGTGAGACTGCCAGTATTTTATGTAATTTTCTCCTATTCTTTGCTGTATGTATACTCCCTGCTACTAAGAATAGAACACAGTGATACAACCATCTGCCTTGGGGCTGCGAGGGCTAATTCAGCAGCACTCTTAACCCTGGACAGTGAGAGACTATGTTAAGAACAGAAACCCAGGCTGGCAGCCTGGGCTAAAGTCCCAAATATTCACATGTTAAAGAAAATTTGTATTTTATATTTCTTAACCACATCATGCCAGTGGATCATATAGCAAGCAGTGTTCAGCTTTAAAGGAAAATTAGTTTCTTACCGGATAATTTTCATTCCTGTAGTACCAAGGATCAGTCCAGGCTGCTGGGTTATGCCCCCCCTCCAGCAGATGGAGTCAGAGACAACTGAAAAAAAAGGCACCCCTCTTAATTACCTGGTGTGCCACCTGCGTCCTCTTCAGTATAATTAATAACAAAGCAGAAAATTCCATAACAAATGACTAGATCAAGTAAAAACTGCCTTAGGCAAACAGATTGAAGATAACATTTAAACAAACATTGGAACAAAAAGGCAACTAGCCTGGAGAAACTGTAGAAAAGCCGTCTGTAGGAACATATTTGAAAGAAAAAAAAAGGGAAAGAGAAATATCGACGAGCGGACTCTATTAAAAGAACTGAAAACTCACTGGGCAGGTGTCTGGACTGATCCTTGGTACTACAGGAACAAAAATTATCAGGTAAGAAACTAATTTTCCATTCCCTGTATGTACCAGGATCAGTCCAGACTGCTGGGATGTACCCAAGCTGTCTTAAATGGGGTGGGACCCAGAGAGTCCCGCTCTAAGCACACTGCTGCCAAAAGAATAGTCATCCGGAGATCGGACATCTAGACGATAGTGTTTAGCAAAAGTGTGCAATGATTTCCAAGTCACTGCCCTGCAGATTTCTTGAGGAGAAACACATTGGCTTTCTGCCCACGACGTCGCTTGTGACCATATAGAATGAGCTTTAAGCCCATCTGGCACTGGCCGTCCGTGACATATGTACGTGGAAGCAATCGCATCTTTCAACCACCGAGCAATAGTGGTCTTGGAAGCCTTACTACCTTTCTTCGGCCCACCCCATAAAACGAAAAGGTTATCAGATAGCCGAAAAGGATTAGTAACCTCCAAGTAGCGAAGTATCATCCTTCGGACATCTAGCTTCCACAGTTCCCGACCTTGAGGAGAGTTTTTATCCACGTCAGAAAAGGCTGGTAACTCCACAGACTGATTGACATGGAAAGCCGAGACTACCTTTGGAAGAAAGGAAGGCTCTGTGTGGAGAGAAATGCCGGAATCCGAAATACGCAGAAACGGCTCCCTACAAGATAAAGCTTGGAGCTCTGAAACATGTCTGGCCGAACAAATAGCCACCAGAAAAACCAATTTAAGGGTCAAATCCTTTAAAGTTGCCCGTTTAAGAAGTTCGAAGGGAGCATTACAAAGACCACGTAAAACCAAGTTCAAGTTCCATGAAGGGCAAACAGCCCGTACTGGCGGGTTTAAATGTTTAGCTCCTCGTAAGAAACGAACCACATCAGGATGACAAGCAATTGAAGATCCGTCAATCTTACCACGCAAACAACCCAGGGCCAATACCTGTACTCTAAGCGAACTATAGGCCAAACCTTTCTTCAAACCATCCTGAAGGAAGGCGAGAATATGGACTATGGTGGCCTTCCGTGGAGACACCTTCAACCTGCTACACCAGGAGTCAAAAACCTTCCACACTCTAACATAGGTAAGAGATGTAGATGTCTTACGAGCCCGCAAAAGAGTAGTAACCACCACCTCGGGATATCCCTTCTTCCTTAACTGTCTCCTCTCATAAGCCAGGCCGCAAGACAAAAGAAATCCGCCTGATCGAAAAATACCGGACCTTGACGTAGTAACTTCGGCAGATGACCGAGATGTAGAGGACCGTCCACCTGTAGGTTGATGAGGTCCGCAAACCACGGCCATCTGACACTCCGGGGCTACCAGAATAACTGGCCCCCGGTGATATTCTATGCGTCAAAGAATCTTGCCCACTAAAGGCCATGGAGGAAACACATAGAAGAATGTTCTGTGGCCACGGAAGAACCAGAGCATCCATCCCTTCTGAGCCGTGTTCTCTTCTGCGGCTGAAAAACCGAGCCACTTTGGTGTTTAGGCGAGTTGCCATGAGATCCAGGCGAGGAACTCCCCACTGGTGAGTGATGAGCCGCATCGCTGCATCGGAGAGTTCCCATTCTCCGTAATCTAGCTATTGCCTGCTGAGGAAATCCACCTGAATATTGTCCACCCCGGCTATATGCAACGCTGCTATGCGAGATAGGTGACGTTCTGCCCAAGACAATTTGGCTGCTTCGGAGGCTACCGGGTGGCTCCGGGTTCCTCCTTGACGGTTGATGTAAGCGACTGTGGTTGTGTTGTTGGAAAGTACCCTGACCGCTTGGTGACGAACCATCAGTAGAAGTTGGTATAGGGCCAATCTGACAGCCCTGGTTTCTAGGCGATTGATGGACCAAGTCGTTTGGAACGGGGACCATTGTCCCTGTATCAATCGGGACTGACAAACCGCTCCCCAACCCGTCAGGCTGGCATCCGTCGTGACTATAATTCAATGAGGAGTTTCCAGGTCCACACCCTGAAGCAAATGAAGTGGAACCAGCCACCATTGGAGGCTGGATCTCGCTGGTTCCAGCAATGGTAAGGGCATGTGAAACTCCTCCGACTTGGGGTCCCATCGAGAAAGAAGGGCCTTCTGTAAGGGTCGTAAATGAGCAAAAGCCCACGGAACCAATGCCAGGGTAGATGCCATAGAACCAAGAACCTATAAATAATCCCATGCTATTGGTAAAGGCAGAATCAAAAGGTTTCTTACCTGGGACATCAACTTTTCCATGCACCCAAGCGGTAGAAAAACCTTTCCGAGCGCTGAATCGAAGCGTGCTCCCAGAAATTGGGACGGAATCAGTTGACTTTTGGCAAAGTTGACCACCCATCCTAGTGAGCGAAGACTAAGCAAGACTGATTGTACCGTTGCCTTGCAAAGTTCTTCCGACTTTGCGCGAATCAAACAGTCGTCCAGGTAGAGATGCACCAGTACTCCTTCCCGTCGTAGACTCGCGGCCACAACTACCATCACTTTGGTGAATACACGTGGAGCCGTCGCTAGGCCAAAAGGAAGTGCACAGAACTGGTAATGTTCTCCTAGTACCATGAACCGTAGAAACTTTTGATGGTGTTTTTGAATTCCTATGTGAAGATAAGCTTCCGCTAAGTCCAAAGAAGCCAAAAACTCTCCCTTGTGGATGGCTGCAATTACGGACCTCAAGGTCTCCATACGGAATTCGTAAGTGAAGATTGACCTTTTTCAAGTCCAATATCGGACGAAAGGAATTCTCCTTCTTCGGAACCACGAAGTAAATGGAGTAACGACTAGTCCGACTGATGGAACTGGGACTATAGCCCCCAGCGCTCTCAATCGAGATAACGTCTGGAGAATAACCTGTTGCTTTTCCCGAGAACCGCCTGGAGATATCAGAAAACAGTCTCGAAGTGGGCGAACAAAATCCAAAGCGTAGCCATGACTTATAATGTCTAGGACCCACTGATCCGAGGTGATTTTGACCCATTCCTCATAAAATTGGGAGAGAAGTCCCCCGATCTTTGGGATGAAGGAATGGGTTGGTGTCCCTTCATTGGGAAGACTTAGGAGGGGCAAAGGTGTGCAAGGTCCCACTACGCTGAGATCGCCTGCCACGAAAGGAATGTGTCCATGCTTTAGTCCGGGAAGGAGTCTGTCGTGAAACGAAGGGAGTCCCCCTTCCAGCACAAAAATGACGCTGACCCCGAAAGCGTCCCTGGAAGGTACCTGCAAACTGAGAAGACTTAGGCTTGTCTTCTGGGAGTTTATAAACTTTGTCTCCAAGGTCCTTGATATTGTTCTAGCTGTTCTCCAAACAAAAGCTTACCCTTAAAAGGGAAGGAACCCAGCTGAGACTTAGAGGTAGAAACTGCCGCCCAATGGCGGAGCCATAAAAGCCTTCTAGCGGAAACTGCCAAGGACATTGTGCGAGCAGAAGTTCTAAGGAGACCGTATAACGCGTCAGCCGTGTAGGCAACCGCTGACTCCATGCGGTTCGCCTGATCAGTCTCCTCAGGAGAAAGTTCCTGAGACGTGAGCAACTGTTGAACCCATCGTAAGGTGGCCCTCTGCATAAAGCTGCTGCAAATTGCAGCCCTTACCCCCAAAGCCGAAACTTCAAAAATGCATTTAAGTAAAATTTCCAATTTTCTGTCCTGAAGATCCTTCAGGGCTGTTCCTCCCGCAACGGGAATTGTAGTATGTTTGACTACGGCTGTAACCGCAGAGTCAACCTGAGGAATTTTAAGCAAATCCAAAGATTCTAAGGGTAAAGGATAGAGCTTATCCATGGCTCTACTAACCCTTAAGGTTGCTTCTGGAGAATCCCATTCTTTAGAAACTATTTGAAAAAGTTTCGGATGAAAAGGAAAAGTTTGGGGAGGGGAACGTAGACCGGACAAAACCAAATCCCCCTGAGAAGGGTCTGAAATCTGAGATGGTAAAGGAATTTCCAACTCACCTAGTACATGCGGAATCAGAGGATCCAATTCTTCTTTACTGAATAACCGGAGAACCTGCGGATCATCCTCTTCCATTGGGGTAGTAGAATCTATATCCCTATTAACATCCGCGTTTGCTAGGTCTGTCAGGGAAAGACCTACAGGTGCTGAGGATTTGGGAATCCCAGAGCCTGCAGCAGTAATAGGGACCGCTGATCCTGAAATTCCCAAGCCCGAAGTCGAGGGTACAGGATTGACAGGAACTGCCCCTGTATTAGATAGAGCTGCTTCAGCCTCCAGGTAGGCTTTATGCATTAATAGAATGAACTGAGTTGAAAAAGGGTTTTTTTTTTTGTTTTTTTTTTTTTTTAATTCCCTCAGGAGCTGAATTTGAGGAAGGAGCAGCATTAGAAGTCAAATCGCGCTGTTTCTCGGGGCTTAACTCTGGTGGGGAAAGAGAAGGATCCTCCCCTTCTTCCCAGCATTGCTCTGCATTGACTTCCAATGCATTCAAGATGGCTGCCGCTGAGCCCTCGAGGGAGCTTGAATGAAAACGTTTGGCTGCCGGCACTTCTGAGGCGCTATGAATTCGGGAGGTTCTGGCTGACAGTCTTCCGCGAGGGTCTCTCACCCCCGGGAAGACACCGGGAACAGAGACCCTCGCGGGAGAGCCGGCTCCCCGAATCACCACAAGCAATACAAGTATGCCCCCGCAGCATGAAAACGGCGCGATTTTAAAACTGTGAACCGGGTGAACAATTCCACCCCCTCCGGAGGCCCGGGGAAATATGGCAGGCACAAGTAAGTGATTTGAAAATATATAAATATCCACTACCTTGTAATAAAATTATTTAGTATTCGTTTTTTTTGTTTTTTTTTTTAATGTCACAGGCAAACAGAGGAAGAACCTCTGTGAAGAAAACGAATACTTCCCCCTTTATATACATATAATTTTTTTATTTTTTTTTTAATATGGGTCAAGGAGTAAAGTAGGAGAAAAGTGACCGGCCCACGGGTAAATAGTCTCCTCCACACCGGGCTAGCAGCCAAAATCTCCGGGTATAAGGCTTTAGGGCAACGCCCTGCCTAGCCTGCCTGAGAGAAATTTTTTTTTTTTTAAGTCTGTGTAAATATTTTAATTGATCTAGTCAAAAGTAATAGAAAAGAAAATTAAATAAACCCAAACCTGGTTATAGAAGTAAAAGATACACTTAGAAAGAATCAGGACCGCAGGTCATGCCTCTGCTGGAGTCAGAGAGATACTGAAGAGGACGCAGGTGGCACACCAGGTAATTAAGAGGGGGGCCTTTTTTCAGCTTTTCTCTGACTCCATCTGCTGGAGGGGGGCATAACCCAGCAGTCTGGACTGATCCTGGTACGTACAGGGAATTTTAACAGTTTTGAATAAAGATTACAGTTTATTTATTTAAAATCTTTTATATACTGCCTCCTCCAAACCATTGTTTGGTGTGGTATGCAATAAAATACATTCATAAGTAAAACTCTGTTCATGATGCATCATGCACCAGTATCAGTGACATGAATGAAAACCTACACATAACATTGTTCAAGATACCAGCAGGGCCCAGTAGAAAAATCTGGGCACAATAAAACTAAAAATTCTGCACTTTCCAATCTTCCCTGCAATTTAGAGAGCTTTCTGCATCTTCTTCTATTCTACTTCACTGGCATATTTCTTTACAGCAATTCTCTCTCTGAAAGTTCCATGTTAGATATATTATCAGGATTCCCCAAATGCAGAAGAGCCAATTGAGGAAAGCTAGCCATCCACCTGTGAGGAAATGGTATGGTGGGCAGTAGGGGAATGATTCCAACCCTTAAGGACATTCCAAAAAAAGTCCACAGGAAAGGAGCTGAAATATATTTCTAAAACTTTATATAGTCTTTTGGCAATTTCCAAATGACCATGGCCCTGGTATTTCCTCTCTACCTTCCCATGGCTTCCCCACCCATGAATACCCTTTTTACATGTGCTCTCTTGTTATGAGAGATGCAAGTAGGAGGAAGGGCAGCGCAGACAACTCACTGGTTGCAATATCCCACTCTGTAGCATCTGGTGCAGCGCTTCAGCTTCTCCTCTTCTGACTGCTGCTTCTTCTGGCATGCTGCGCATTTGGTGATGGGGATGCTAGGAACCTGAGTGCGCTGTGACAGGGGGAAGAAGGGAGACAATCAATTGCTTTGTTTTGCTAGCTGGAGGATCAGCACTTTGGGTCCCCCATTTTTGGGGATGAAAGCAGTACATAAGACTAAAATAGAACAGAATAGACTAGAATAGTTCTAAAATGCTTTTTATTTGCTTTTAGTTGTTGATTTATGGTTTTCTGTTATGTTTGTGTTTTCTTGTTTTGATTGTTTTTATGACAATGTATTTTATACTGAAATTTGTAAATTGCCTAGAGCCCATTTTGGATAGGCAATCCACATATTGTAATAAGCATATAACAAATAAAATAGTCGCTTAACCTATATTTATTTATAAACATTAGATATTCTCTTTCCAAGTTAGTCCCAAGGCAGATTACAATGAATTTATAATTTCTATAATTTCTATTACATTAGTTTCACATCACAAACAGAAGGGGGCATATATAAAGATATGATTACAGGTACAGGGAGGATTATATTGATGAATTAAAATAGAAATATGGGACTACTAGATGGATTAGATAGCCAGGGTAGCAAAAGATACAATACTGAAAATGCATAGAAACGGGCAGGTACCTAGTGCAGAGGGAGGAGGAGTCATTAGCAAAGAAGTGAATTAGAAATGAATCTTCATCAGCTGTAATACTCCAACCAAGTTATCTAAATGTTTCTTCCACAGTTATTGACTCCAAGTTTCGTTCCCTGTTCAATGTAATGCAGACTTGTGCAAAATTTATTGTTTGAATGTAAACCGAGGTGATTTGTAACTTGTTACAAGAATATCGGTATATAAAAATGCCAAATAAATAAATAAATAAATAAGTCAGGTATAGGTTGATGCTACGGTCTCATAGAAACATAGAAATGATGGCAGAAAAGGACCAACTGATCCACTCAGTCTGCCCAGCAAGCTTATGCCGGTATCTGCTGCAGGTTTCCCCCATGCTTATCAGTTTCCCAGACAGTAAAAGTCAGGGCCCTCGGATGCTGTTTGAATCCAATTTCCCTTAACTGTTGCCGTGGAAGCAGAGAACAATGTTGGAGTTGCATCAAAAGTATCAGGCTTAGTGATTAAGGACAGTAAAAGCTGCATCAGCAAGTTATCCCATGTTAATTTGTTTCCCAAACCGTAAAAGTCAAGTTCCAGTAGTACTGTGACAGAAAGGAATATCATGATCAAGTTCTAGTAATCACACGATAGAAGGGAGTCTGTAACTATCACTGGTGAAACTTTGTCACAGTTTCAGCAATGGAATTTAGGGGGAAGACATGGCCAAATAGACAAGCCTAGACTCTTTTCTTAAAAGATAAGGTAAGATGTCTCTAAGAATAGGGTATCTTGTTCCATAATTTTCATTTATATTTTTATTGAATTTTAACAATATACAGAGCTGGTGCTAGGTTTTTTGCTGCCCTGTGCAAATTACTGTGACCACCCAAAACAAAAAAAAAGCCCAGCTACCTTCAGTGATAGAAACTTTAAAAACTGACAACCTCCCTTCCCCGGTACCAATGCCTGATACAAGGGTATTAGGTGCCCCAGGAGAACCTTACAGCCTTGCATAACGCACCTCCCCCCGCCCCATTCCACACACAGTTATGCATTCCTATTTTACATGAAAAATATCAAAGTACAGTATTCTGAGGTAAAAATATCACATATTTACATGCACTGCCATAATGCCAATCAGAAATCCCTGCAAAAAAGACACTTGGAACCCATATGGTATTAAGTCTATTGTGCTGTGTGTTGGGTGTGGACTTGACCCTTTGAAAGCCGGAATACACTTCCTACTAGGAAAATGCCTCACCTCAGTCACACACGCAGAACAGACAGACCCTTATCAAATACAGAATAGAGCAACCATAAGGCAGAAATACAAACACCCAGACAAAAACTGAACTGGAAACCACAAGAAACCAAACACTCTATGCAGTGCAACAATGAAAAAAACAGAATCATCACCATTCCTCAAACATCAAATAAAATCAAGAAATAAAATATATAATCATAATACTAAAAACATATTTCAAAAAAGCTGATGAATAAAAGATCAAATAATTAAAAACTCATGTACAATTTTCTTTAAATGTCCCAACCAATAAAATATTTCAAAACAGCAGACACAGCAAATAACATCTGAGAAATAAAACTAAAAAGGATTTAAAAAATTCATGCTCTCCATACCTGGGAATCTTTGATTTCCAGTCACCCTGGGATTATCATGGAGTTGGGAGTGGAATGCACAAAATTTCTCCTCTCTTATATACACACATACACAAACTCATATACACATATGCTCCATCTCAGACAAACCCACAGGCATCTCCAGCTCTTCTTTGGTTGGGATCTACCAGCAGCCCCTGGCCCTCAACTTCATTTCAGCTGCTAACAGGTCGGAATCCACCTGCACCCCCCATTTTCTCTCTCACCTCCATCCCCCCCTCCCCCACCCCATCCTCATGTCCCTCCCGCCTCAGCCTAAAGTGTGGAATACATTTTACAAATTAACATTTATTTATCCAAAGAAATAGATAATACTTCACCAATATATTTTTTAAACAATTCAGTAGCTTGAAACCGGAAAATTTATTTTTATTCGTATCTCATTTTCCAAATTTGCAAGATGTTTTTATAACATTAAATGGAGAAATTACTGACCTGATAATTTCATTTTCCTTAGTGTAGACAGATGGACTCAGGACCAATGGGTATTGTGTTCTCCTAACAGCAGATGGGAGATGGAGTCAGATTTCAAAGCTGACATCACCCTACATATACCTGTGCAGCAAGCTTAGCTCTTCAGTATTCTCTTCGAAAAGCCAGTGTGGATATATGTTGCTTAATACTTGATTAATCTTGAACTGGTTCAACTGATTTTATATGGATATATATATATATAAAACTTTTGAAACTGGAGACCGCTGGTGCGCTGAAACAATAAACGCCGACACCAGGCAACTGTGGGTGTCTTGAACTAGGGGTAGGCCGTGGCTTACCCGTACTTGCCCAGTCTCGAGATTTGATATCCGAGGTTCTCGATTTCTGGAGCAGCCGTGGATGGGATGCCGAGTCCATCTGTCTACACTAAGGAAAAAGAAATTATCAGGTAAGTAATTTCTCCATTTCCTAGCGTGTAGCCAGATGGACTCAGAACGAATGGGATGTACATAAGCTAATCCCTTACAGGATGGGAGGCTGCCCGTGGCCCACTTAGTACTGCCCTTGCAAAAGCTGTATCCTCCTTGGCCTGAACACCCAGGCGGTAGAACCTGGAGAATGTGTGTAGGGAGGACCATGTCGCCGCCTGACAGATCTCGGCTGGCGAAAGCAGCTTGGTTTCAGCCCAGGAGACTGCCTGGGCCCTTGTTGAATGCGCCTTGACCTGTAGAGGTAATGGTTTTCCTGCCTCTGTGTAGGCTGCCTTGATTACTTCTTTGATCCAGAGGGTTATGGTCGCCCGCGATGCCGCTTCCCCTTGTTTCTTCCTGCTGTGAAGAACGACCAGTTGATCAGTTTTGCGCAAGGGTTCCGATCTTTTCAGGTATCGGACTAGGATTCTGCCGACATTCAGGTGGCAAAGGAGGTGCGAGTCTTCCGAATCCTTGTGCTCATCTGGGGATGGTAAGGATATGGTTTGGTTCATATGGAACTGGGAAACCACTTTCGGTAAGAAGGATGTTACCGTACTCAGCTGTATGGTGCCCGGGGTGAACCGGAAGAATGGTTCCCGACAGGATAGTGCTTGAAGTTCGGAGATGCACTGAGCTGAGCATATTGCGACCAAAAATGCTGTCTTTAAGGTCAGGAGACGTAGAGACAGACTGCGTGTTGGTCTGAAGGAATCCCCTGCTAGGAAGTCTAGTACTAGGTTGAGATTCCATAGAGGCACTGGCCATTTTAGGGATGGTCGGAGTTGCTCAACTCCTTTCAGGAAGCGAGACACATCAGGATAAGTTGATAGTCTGATACCGTCCACTTCGGACCTGAAACAGGCCAGTGCATCATTTCTTGCACCGCCTCCCACCTGATGCGAGATGTACAATGGGCCATTATGTACGACTCTCTGACCGGGTGTGAAAATTCTAAGGCGTAGCCATCTCTTATCACCTCCAGCACCCATTAGTCTGTGGTGATCCTGATCCACTCCTCATAAAACAGGGTTAATCTCCCCCCCGACGACCTTGACCAGAGTGGACCAGCCTGGCCTCATTAAGAGGCCTTACCTCCTCCGGCTCCTTGTCTGGAAATATCTCCAGAAGGCCTACGTGCTCCTCAAAAGGACTGTTGCCTTCCCACTTTTCTTTGGGAGGAAGAGCTCCTTCTGGAACGAAATCTCCTCACATCCCGAAAGCAAACACAAGGTGGAAATGTCTTTTTGCTGGACTTTTTATCCTCCTGCAACTTATGCCCCTTTGACTCTCCCAAGTGCTTCATCAATTGCTCGAGATCTTCCCCAAATAGTAGTTTTCCTTTAAAGGGAAGATTGCACAGCTGCGACTTCGACCACATATCAGCCAACTAATTACACAGCCATAATAGTCTCCATGCCACAACTGCAGAGACCATATTCCTGGCGGAGGTCCTGACAAAATCCTACAGTGCATCTACCACATGGGCTGCCTGCTTCCAGATGGGCTGCCTGCTTGGCCGAAGATCCAGACTTCTCCTTCTGCGCCAACACAGACAGGACCGCTGCATGAGGATACTACAGGCTGCCGCTTGGAGTCCTCAAACATCCTCTTCAACTGAATCTCCAATTTCCTATCCTGGACATCCTTGAAGGTGGATGAACCCACCACTGGAATGGTTGTCTTCTTGGTCACTGCTGAAACCAAAGCATCCACCTTCAGCATCATCAAAAGCTCCAGCATCTCCTTGGGCAAAGGGTACAATTTCACCATTGCCCTACTGACCTTCAGCCCTCCTTCCAGAAAGTCTCACTCCCAGGTCACCAGCTTCTTTACCTTCTTAGGAAGAGGAAATGTTTTTGGAGGTCCCCAAAAGCCATCCAGGACAGTGCCCACTCCCTCATCATCCGATTCCTCTTGTGCAACCTTAATTCCCAGCTCATCCAGGACCTGAGGAATCAGCAGACAACTCTTCCTTTTGGAACTAGCGGCCCACCCTAGGTTCATCCCCTTCAGATACTGACAACTCCTCAGGCTCTGCCTGCCCCATGCCATGTGAACAAAGCCCCCTGATCATCCAGTGGATCAACTGTCAAGTCAACTGCCAGATCAGCTCCAAAAACTCTGAGAATCTTCTTCCTCATCAGAGTCCAAAGCAGACTATGTCCTCACACGAACCACTTCGTAGGCCCAGGAGACGGATTAATTAGGAGATGTGTGAAAGAAGTCTGGCTCGTGCATGCCAAGCAGATTTTAAAAACCACCAAGTTACGCGTGTATCTCACAGCGTGCACATCTTTAACATTTTCAAAAAGGGGCGGGGCATGTGTGTTTTGGGGTGTGAACTTGAACTGTACGCATCAATACTTATGCAACCCGGAGCATGCCAAGGTCCTTGCTGCATAACTATTTCTGCTATGGATGAAGTGTAGATTGTCTGGACTGTTCCTCAACATACCCAGATCAGTCCAGACAAGTGGGTTTTGCCTCCTTACAAGCAGATGGAGTCAGAGAACAAAACTTTGAGGCACTGCTACTTATCCGAGAGTGCCACCTGCAGTCCCCTCAGTATTTCTTTGACTCCAGCAGATGACAGAGGTGCAGACCTGCAGTCTAGTTTATAAAAAAAAAAAAAAAAAAATAGAAGATAGTAAAAAAGTAAATAGGGATTGATAGATTAGGAGAAGACGGCAGAAGCTCCCTGAGGTGTTAGGGGTGGATACTCCTGCCTGGGCTTCACCTGCAATGCGCCAGAGGGTCTGACAGACAAGGGACTGGTTCCCACAGCCATCCTAGGTTCCCCTCTCTGGTGCCACTGGATCTTTCAGGTAAGTATACCAAGGATTACCTTGGTTAATTAAGTTTAAAAAGAAAAGAAAAAGAAAGAAAGAAGTATAAGTGCTTCTGCAGGAAAGGCTGTCACGGGCCCAACAGTGGTAGGACCTTGGATGGCAGGAGCTGTCAGTCCCTTCAAGGAGGAGGGAGTGTTTGTTGTCAGCTGATCCAACAGCCCGAGGTTCCGGGTGACTGTGGAGGCCGGTGCGAAGACAGGTTGTGGTGAACCTCGGATGCAGCTCCGGCTCTTTCCACACGAATCTGAATGCTGGCAGGAATGGCTTTTGAAGAGGCCTCTTGCTTCTTGGCATGCTGACGGGAGCCATTCTCAGTTGCGGCTGCAGCCTGCAGGGGCTCGGGCGCCATTGATTTGAGTGCACGAGAGCCTTGTGATCACTTCGCTGCGTGTGCAGCCTAGCCAAGTTGAGTGCCACGTGGCGAGCGGCTGAGAGTTAAGTGTCTGAAAATGGCACCAAAGCCGCGGATGGCAGCATGTTGCGTTTGTGGAATCTGGAAAGCGCGGCTGAATGCCCGTTCCTTTTGCACAGAGTGCCCTTTGGGAGAGGAGGGCTCCTTGGAAAGGGGGTTCCGGAGGGAAAAGAGGCCTCCAGTCGTCCAAGCCTGTGTCAGAGGGACCGGGGGGCTCCTACTGCAGCAGCCAGCCCTGAGGGCGATGGTAGATAGGAGATCTCAGCCATGAGAGGTAGGGATTTCCCCCTCCCCTTTCTCCCTTGGATAGGGAGCCCCAGATGATGGTGGGGGGTGGGGGAGGATTTTGATGACAGTCTCCCAGAGCCAGAGGCTGATGATCCAGAGAATTTTCCCTGAAGTTTGTGCTCCTCATGCATAAGGCCTTCCTGGTTTAGGAAGGGGACAAGGGGGAAGCGGGTCAATGAAAGACCGCTGCGCCCCATTTGTAAGAAGTCCAAGGAGGCCTCAGAGAAGGGCAGATCCAGTGTGGACACGGCGCCGGCCCCCAATGCGGGCCCGGATGGCACTAAGGATGACCCTGATCCAGATAAGTTTCCGGTTCCAGAGGGAGATGACTCGAGGGTAGTTCATTTGTTTAAGAGGGAGGAACTGCGGCCTCTTCTTCCTCAGGTTTTGGAGAAGTTGGGGATGAAGGTGACTCAGGAGGAATTGGATAATGAGGGAGTGTACCCAGTCCTGGATGGGTTGAGCAGTCCATCAAGTGCTTTTCCATTACCTAAGAAGATCTGAAAGTTGGTGAACCAGGAGTGGGACTTCCCAGAAGTGGGTCTAAAGGTGGGCAGAGCGATTGCTCAGCTTTACCCCCTGATGGAAGAGATGTTAGAGCTCCTGAGGATGCTGGAGGTGTCCATGTTTAGTCTTTGGACTGCCGGTTTGTGCTAGTTTGATGCAGAGGGCCTGTTTGTGCTGGGTGCAGAAGGCCCAGGAACAGGCACCAACTGGAGATGGTGGTGCCTTGCAAGCAGTCTGCCTGGAGGAAGGAGTCTCTTATGGTGGCAGATGCGCTGTTTGATTTGGTGCGCTCCTCAGCTAGGAGCATGGTTTCAGTGATGGCAGCCCATAGGCTTCAGTAGCTGCGCAATTAGTCGGCGGATATGTGGTCCAAGGCCCAGTTCTGTAACTTCCCATTAAAGAGGAGTCATTGGGGGACGTTAGGGGAGTCAAAATGAGGAGCCTGCGGGCAGACACGGCCGAGACCACAGTCCTGCCAGAAGTCCATGACAGATCATAAAGCGCGTCAGCACTGTAAGCTAACGCTACCTCCAGGCGCCCCGCTTGCACCGCCTCACTCGCAGAAAGGGATGCTGCTGCTTGCAAATCCTGCACCCAGCGAAGACTGGCTCGTAGCACGAAACTGCTGCACATAGCGGCCTGGACTCCTAGGGCGGAAACCTAAAAAATCTTTAAGTTGCAACTCCAATTTGTGATCCTGCAAATCCTTCAGGGCAGTGGCTCCTGTTACCGGGATGGTGGTTTTCTTGGTCACTGCCGAGACCGCGGCGTCCACTAGGGACCTTAAGGAGGTCCAGCGCTTCCTCCAGAAGCAGGTATCTTGTCCATAGCCCGACTTACCGTTAAACCAAGGTCCGGAGTTGTCCCACTCCTTAAACAAAAGATCCGTAACTGACATATGAAACGGAAAGGATCGAGGTGGACCCCTGAGCCCCACCCATCACCGGATCCATAGCCCCAAATCGTGAATCCTCCGGAGGAACCTCAATGCCCAGCTTCTCCAGAATGGCCAGGATAAGTGGACCTAGTTCATCCCTTCTGAACAGGCGGACCACTTTGGGATCATCGTCCTCCACTAGAGGCGTGCCCACTGGTTTGGCCGGCTGGAGCTGGTAATCCTGATCCGCGTCCGGTCCCTCACCAGGGGGGTTTGCGGAGGAGACTCCCCTTCATCCACACCGTCCGTATCTGAACTGTCCACCAGACCGGAAAGGGACCGGAGAGGGCGTTTGGCCTTGGGGGTTTCTATGCCACTGTCTGACTTGGTATGCTCGTGGAGTGATGAGGCTCCTGTCCCAGCCCCCAGCGATGCCGGGACCTCACAGGGTACCTTAGTACCCTGGCGCTCTGCTGCTTTCCATGCTTGGGTGTTTGGGTAATTGCCAGGTTCTTGTGGCCTGGTTTTTGGCCTCTGTTGGAAACAGGATGCTGGGCTTGATGGACCCTTGGTCTGACCCAGTATGGCAATTTCTTGTTCTTATCTGAAGGCTTTATTCAGCAACAAAACACAATTGGAGGAGAACGAGGAAGAAGACTCATCTGAGTCTTTCCCCTGTTCCTCCTCTGAGGAAGAGATCTGAGCTGCCTGCAAGTCGCCCCCCCAGGAGCAGCAGGACGCGGCGAAAGAGGTGGCGGGGAGCTGCCCTCCCCTAGGGCAGCCTTCTCCTGCTCCCTGAACGTTCGCAGTAAGGCTTCAGTACCTGCGCTGAGGAGAAAAAGGTCCTGAGACTGCCGCAGCAATTCTGCCCTCCCTGCGTGCTGTAGAGCTGCTGTGATGTGATTTCACTGGAATTGGCTTCCCCGAAGAATCTTCCCCTCCCGACAAGCAACTGGTACAAACTCCGGCCCGCAGCCCAGATCATGTGGCATGATCCCCGAGCTAAATTAGGATCGGGGCCTGAAAAAGGTACCAGCATGACCAAGACAAACCCCCGGGAGCTCGTAGGAACTGAAAAGGACGGCGAAAATGGCGTTGGAAGGAAGGAGGGCTGAAAGAGACCGCTAGGCCAGCTCAGAAATTAAATAAATCACCTCAGCGGTGGTTTTTTTTTTTTTTCTAGTGTGCAGATCTTCAGAGGGTGAGTGAAACGGGTTCCCTGGTATCACCCTCAGCCGCGGGCATTTACAGGGCTCCCAACCCTCTGCTCCACAGCCTCTGCTACCAAGGGGGATGGTCCCCATCAGGACCTAGCAACCCCCTGGGAGGCTTAAAGAGATCTTCTCTCTCTGTTTTTTTTGTTTTACTAAATCCTTGTCTTTTTAAAATTCCCGAAGGAACGAATACCAAACTAAAAACCTAAAACCAAACCCAGACTAAAGGTTTTGCACCTCCACCATCTGCTGGAGACAGAGAAATACTGACAGACTCTAGGTGGCACCTCAGGGATATCGGACGGAGTCCGTTAAAACTTCTCTGTCTCCATCTGCTGGAGGGGAGGCAAAACCCTAGGAGTCTGGACTGATCCAGGTACGTACAGGGAATTCTGTTTGGAGGGGTTGAGTTTGAGTTTGTGGTTGCCGAGCCATTGGACTACTGCTGCAAGACAAATGATCACATTTTGATGTAGTTTGGTTTTACTATGAAAGTCTCTCAAAATGGCTGTGAAAAGTAAGAAATGCTAAAACAAAAAAAACAAAAAAAACCCCACAACCCTTCAGTTTTGCCTACAAGACCCACAGGAACCAATCTCTATTAGAACTTTTTTTTAAGTGGCCAGACAAGCTTCCTTGCATACAAGTCAGTGGGTGTGTGTTAGTTCCACTAAACCATCTTTATATCATTTATGTACACTTTTTTTTGGCACAGTTTTGTCTATCATTATAATAATGAACACAAAGATTCATTCTTGACAATTTTACGTGAAGCATTGCCATGCAGCTGCCAGAATAAAATCATTTGCTCTTCAGAAGCCCTGTTGATAACAGATTTTTGGCATCATTAAAAAAGGAGGAAGAAATCCTGACACCCCCTCCCCCACCCCCATTTATCAACACTATGTTATCCCCATCCTGTCCCTCCTCAAATTCCTTTTCTTGTAGATTTGGGCCCTTTTCTGCCACTAGCAGGACTCCAGGACACAGGCTAACAATTATGTTACCTGTTGGACCTGCAGCACCACTACCCGTTCCTTTGCCAGCTCTGTTGATAGCACTTCGAAACAAAAGAGGATGTTTGCAGGGGAGATAGTATCCAGAGAGTTGGATGGCTGGAACACGCGCTGGAAACTGTTCTTGATGACCTAAAGAAAAAGGGAAAAAGACTTAGAAGACAGAATGCACAATAAAAGACATCAGGGTTCCTTTTTATTTCACACTGGCATTCTATTGGCATCTCACTGATTCAGCATTTCCAGAGGGAACAATGCCGCCACAGAGTCTCGCTTTCCTAAATGCTTTGTATCAGAACAACAACAACAACGCTGTTCAAGGCCAAGTGTTCAGTATTTTGATAAATATTGATTCACCCTGCATACCTCAGATTACTGCTGACTTTTATCATTACTACATCTCCTAGAGGAAATTCCTGGCATGGCTTTGTTTATGGCGATATTAGATTATTACAGCAGACTTGTGCTACTGGTTTTGTGTAACCAAATTCAGCTTTAAGCTCAAGTCACTCTAGGTTACATGGTGCATGCTTCTTCTCCTCACCTCTGCCAGGCGCAGGTTTTCAGGCTTCACTCGGACACTGTGGGAGATGGAGTCCAGGACTTCTGAAGCATTGGAGTTCTCCTTACTAATGCTCACAAGGAACTGGAAAATAAAGAAAATGCTGTATAATTAAGCCACATTTATACTAAAGTTGTGAATCTTACCCATGCTGATTTTCTCTGCCATTCCACTTTCGTTCTGCATGACAGCTGGACACAGAAGGAAAGTAACTAAAATCCTGCTTTGTCTGACTCAGCCTTTGTAGTTAAACAGCTGGCACAGTGCCTGCTCACCTTAACAGGTTTCTTATGAGGCTCCTTTGCAAAGTAGTAGACAGTCAAGACCTTCTGTTTCTGAGGAAGGGGCACAGGCAGGTACAAGAAGGGATCAAATGTTATGGAAACCTGAAACCAAACACAGAGAAGGATGCGTCACATGAAGTTATTAGTGCATGGCTTGGACTGTCTTTCCAGTTGAAATGGGTCTCAAATTTCCGTAGGGAAAATGCAACTTTCCTGAAATTTTCATTCATTTTACTAACCCTGAGGTTGACTCCCTCTCTCCCCCCATGCATTTAACAACTTGTGTACCAGACAGAAGCACACCTAGGAAGCATGGTTTTATTTCAGACACTAGGATAACCACTGAGAAACACAGACAAGGGATAGAAATGGGACCAAATACTTCATCAATAAACAGATTTAAACAAATACTTTATCCTTAGTAGGGACTTAAAAATCACACAAAAATATTGCCTGGATCAACAATCATGTTCTTAGTAAAGAGCAGAGTTTAATGCTTTTTGGTTCGGTAACTTCCACTAAATGCGTGCTGAAATTCAGTTAATATTTTCACAGTACAGTGTATCAAACTAGTCAGGATGCTCAACTTCAGAGCTCATCAGATCTTTGATTTCACTAAAACTACTTCAATAAGACAAGAGACGACTGAACTTGCAGCAAAATCAAAACCAAATGCAATTTTTCTTTTATTACAATGATTTTGTAGCAGAGTGGAAATAGCGTTTGTTTGCTTTCTGGCATTAATATCATCCCTTCCTACATCTTACTGTTACCAGAATCAATATCTTACAGCCAGAGAAAACATGAAAACGCTTAAACAGGCTCAAATCAGAAAAACCATGCCATGTGTACATAAAAGATTGGTATAAAAAAAAAATGTGATCCAAGTTTTATATTCAACACAAATACACAATATTAGCCAGGCATTCATTCTGCACTGTCTATAAACAGAAATATGGAGGTCCTATACTATATGGTGAGATAAGGATTCTTGTAATCTATGTGCAGAGCACTCCTTACTTGGATGCCATATGCCAGTGATGGCGAACTCCAGTCCTCAAGTGCCACAAACAGGCCAGGTTTTCAGGATATCCACAATGAATATGCATGAGATAGATTTGCATATGCAAATCTATCTCATGCATATTCATTGTGGATATCCTGAAAACCTGGCCTGTTTGTGGCACTCGAGGACTGGCGTTCACCATCACTGTCATATGCAGACCATCACCATCCACAAGCATTTCCCAGAGACTGCCATCGAGTATGCGCTTGTTCGTGAGTCTGCCTTTGCCAGCAAAAGCGAGCCCAGTCAACATTTCCCTACCTTGGAACAAATGGGGCACACCAGCTTGGACTTGTATTGGCCCTGGAACAAATCCACGACGAAAGAATCATTCCTCATCTTATGGCGCTGCCAGGCCTCCTCTGCCACCACCTTAAGCAACAGCAACCAACCAAAAGAAAGATAACAAGAGAGAGTAATGAGTCAAAAAGACCGCTAGAAAAAATGAAAGCAAAAGTAGAAACCATTCACTGAATTTCAGCGTTGACTTTTGAATTCTGCTTATTTAGGAAAAAATAAAAAGCACACAAAAGCAATTTAAAAAGAAAGAACATATACTGATATCTATCTCCATTTATATTATCAAATGTCATGTGTCAGCATAACATCATTGTGCTAAGTTGTATTTTTATATTAGCTGGTTTATTATTTTTTATTTTATTTTATTTTCTTGGTTAAAATCAGTTATAGGAAAATTGGTTCTTACCTGCTAATTTTCATTCCTGAAATATCAAAGATCAGTCCAGACAAGTGGGTTTTGATTCCCTACCAGCAGATGGAGGCAGTGAATAAAAACTTTTCAGGCACTGCTGAATAACCAAGAGGGCCACCTGCAGTCCCTCAATATTGAACTGTACCCAAGCCAAGATTAACATTCTTAAAACTCAAATTAACTCCCCATCTCGGGGCAGCAGAGAACCAAAGTTGGGGCCCCCTGGAGTCCTCACATCTAGCAAAGGACATGAAAACCTTCAACCATAAAGGTTTAACAGATACAAGCATAGCAAGTTCTGCATTATCAACATCCAGAAGCAATAAAGGTCTTTTGAAAACAAGGGGAAGGGCTTTTGGACTGATCTATGCTATTTCAAGAACAAAAATTAGCAGGTAAGAACCAATTTTCCTTTACTGTTCACTCCAGACAAGTGGGATGTACCCAAGCTCCTCCAAACTGGGCAGGCACATGAAAGACCCACACGCAGAACACCTACATCAAACGTAGCTTCCTCCAGCGCCCGAACAACCAAACGGTAAGGTAATGCTTGGTAAAAGTGTGAAGCAAAGACCATATTGCTACCCGACAGAATTCCTGAGGAAATAGCAGCTGACACTCCGCCCAGAAGGCTGCTTGCGCCCTAGTAGAATGCACACTTAACCCCTCTGGAACCTTTCGACCTTTATAGAGATAGGCCGAAAAGACAGTTTCCTTCAATGATCTTGCATCGTGGCCTTAGAAGCCTTACTTCCTTTCTTTGCTCCTCTGAACAAGACAAAGAGATGATCTGAATGCTGAAAAATGTTAGTGATGCAGCAGAGTCTGATGAACATCCAATAAGTGAAGCTCCTTCACATGCAGTGCATCCGATGCGAAATGCGAAAATGTTGGAAGCTCCACTGTCTGGTTGAGATGAAACAAGGAGACTACCTTCGGTAAAAAAGGAAGGAACTATACCAACAAAACCCTGTCGTCTGTAATCCAAAGAAACAGATCTCTACACGACAAAGCTTGAAGCTCTGAAATCTGCTTGGCCGAACAAATGGCCACCAAAAAGGTAGTCTTCAGGGTGAGATCCTTCAAAGATGTCTTCCTCAAAGGCAGGTCCACACAACACCCGAAGAACCAAATTAAGATTCCACAATGGACACATCCTATGGACCAGTGGACGCAAATGTTTCGCCCTCTTCAGAAAATGAATGATGTCCAGATGGGAGGCCAACAGCATCCCCTGAAGCTTACCTCAAAGTCATCCTAAGGCTGCCACCTGCACTCACAGCAAATTGTAGACCAGCCCCTTTGCTAATTCCCTCTGCAAAAAGGCTAATAACTGAGAAACATCCACCCACAGAGGCTCCAGATCTTCCTCCATACACCATGACTCAAACACTCTCTACACTCGGACATAAGCAAGAGAAGTGGATGGTCTCCTAGCCTGTAGCAAAGTAGCAATAACCAGCTCTGCGTACCCTTTCAAGCATAACTGCTACCTCTCAAAAGCCAATCTGTGAGACAAAAGCGATCTGCCCGATCCGAAAAGTTGGGCCCTAGCCGAAGTAACTGCTGCAGATGAGCTAATCTAATGGGACACTATTGCAAAATATAGTAAAATAGTGACTGATGGCAGATGAAGACCAAGATAGTCCATCTAGTCTGCCCAGCAAGTTTGTAAAATATTTTAAATTGTTTTTAAAGGTATTAGCAACTGCTGCTCCATGCAAACTACCACCAAACAGAAATGTAAACTTTAGGTATAATAGGAAAGTTACCCCATTCTCTAATTTCCATTCTCTAGCCAGCAGAGATCCTCTATGTTTATCCCTCACTCTTTTGAATTCCATTACCCTTCTCATCTTCACCACCTCTTTCAGGAGGGCATTCCATGCTTCCACCACCATTTACGTGAAAAAATGGAGAAATTAATTACCTGATAATTTTGTTTTCCTTAGTGTAGACAGATGGACTCAGGACCAATGGGTTATGTGCTCCCCTGCTAGCAGATGGAGACAAGAGTCAGGTTTCAAAGCTGACGTCACCTTAGATATACCCCATGCAGTGACCTCACCCATTCAGTATTCTCTTCAAAAGCCATTGTGGACTAACTATCGAAAAAACTCGATTAAGGCTTGATTAAAACTTGAGTAAAAACTTGAAGGCCAGTGACCGTACTCAACCAGACATAAGCGCTGAATCCCTGCCAACTTATAGCAACCCCAATCCAGGGGAAGGGAGATGGCTTATCCATAAGAATGCACATAAACCTCGTCCCTTGGGGACGAGGTTTATGTGCATTCTCTTCTCACTATTAATGGGCAGCCGTGGGTGGGATGCTGAGTCCATCTGTCTACACTAAGGAAAATGAAATTATCAGGTAAGTAATTTTTCCATTTCCTATCGTATAGCCAGATGGACTTAGGAGCAATGGGATGTACAAAAGCTACTCCCGGATGGGGCGGGAGACTGCCCGTGGTCCATTTAGCATGCCCTCGCAAAGGCTGCATCTTCTCAAGCTTGGACATCAGGCGGTAGAACCTGGAGAAGGTGTGCAAAGAAGACCATGTCGCTGCTCGGCAAATGTTGATGGGAGACTAGCTTAGCTTCCACCCAGGATACTCCCTGGGCCCTAGTGGAATGAGCTTTCACCTGAAGGGGTAGAGGCTTCTGTAATCACTTCCTTGAGCCAGTGGGTTAAGGTAGCTCGCGAAGCTGTTTCACCTTGTTTCCTTCCCCCACGAAAAACAAATAAGTGGTCCATCTTGCGCACCGGTTCTGTACATTCTAGGTACCGTACTAACAGTCTGCTGACGTTTAAGTGGCATAGGAGGTGGTAGTCTTCCGAGTCATTGCATCTATCTAGGGACGGTAAGGAAATGGACTGGTTCATGTGAAACTCCGAGACTACCTTTGGTAAAAAGGAAGGGACGGTGCGAAGCTGCAACGTTCCTGGAGACAGTCGAAGGAACAGCTCCTGACATGACAGTGCCTGTAGTTCAGAGATGCGACAAGCTGAGCACATTGCCACCAAGATTATGGTCTTCAGCTTTAGCAGGTGTAGGGACAGGTTGCGCAGCAGCTGAAACGAAGTCCATGCCAAGAAGTCCAATACCAGGTTGAGGTTCCATAGGGGGTCAGGCCACTTTAAGGGTGGTTGGAGGTGTTTAGCTCCTTTCAGGAAACGGGTCAAGTCCGGATGTGTCAACAAGAGGGCTCCGTTTACCTCGCCTCTGAAATAGGAGAGAGCCACCACCTGAACCTTTAAGGAGTTGAGGGACAGTCCCTTGTTTAGGTTGTCCTGTAGGAATTCCAGGATCAAGGGGATCTTGGTCATCCAAGGGGCACCTCGCGTTCGTCGCACCAGGCCTCAAAAACTCTCCAGATCCTCATGTACGCCAGGGACATCAAGAACTTCCACACGTGGAGCAAGGTGGCGATTACGCCCGAGTATCCATGCTTCGTCAGGCAAGCCCTCTCAAGGGCCAGACCGTAAGACAAAATCGAGCCGGGTCCTTGTGAAGAATCGGACCCTGCTAGAGAAGGTCCTTGTGCGGGGGAAGGTAGGGATGTGCAGAGGGACGCCATACGTTGCATTCGGGATGCGGATACGTTGCATTCGGCACGGGGGCCCCCCCCGATACGTTCTATACGTCAATTCCTATTCGTTTCCCCGCTAAAATTAAATTGACTACAACCCCCCACACCCTCCTGACCCCCCCAAGACTTACCAAAACTCCCTGGTGGTCCAGCAGCGGGGTCCGGGAGCCATCCCCTGCACTCACACCCTCGGCTGCCGGTTTCAAAATGGCACCGATAGCCTTTGACCTACTATGTCACAGGGGCTACCGGTGCCATTGGTTAGCCCCTGTCACATGGCCATCGGCGCCACCTTGTTCTCCTACCATGTGACAGGGGCTGACCAATGGCACCGGTAGCCCCTGTGACATAGTAGGTCAAAGGCTATCGGCGCCATTTTGATTACTGGCAGCCGACGGCCCGAGTGCAGGAGATTGCTTCCGGACCCACGCTGGACCACCAGGGACTTTTGGCAAGTCTTGGGGGACCCTCCTGACCCCCACAAGATTTGCCAAAAGTCCGTCAGCCCCTGTGACATAGTGAGGGCAAAGGCTATCGGCACCATTTTGAATACTGGCAAAGACTATCTGGCCGTCGGTTGCCAGTGTAAAAGAAAAAAAAGTCAGGAAAAAAAAAATACTTGAACAGTTACCTCCTCCTAAAATTACAAGTTAGGATGTGCTAAAATACCATGGTAGCACAGAAAACACATACAGTGGCTTGCAAAAGTATTCAACCCCCTAAAACGTCAGCAGATTTCTGTGGATTACAAATGACACATACAGATTTTGTTCCAGACAGTATGTTTATTGCAAACCAGTATGCTCTTAAAATAAATTTTCAGAGTCACAAATAATTATTTCTCGGCATTTTTGCTGCTTGCATATGTATTTAGCCCTTTCATATTAATACTTGGTAGAACCACCTCTTGCTGCAATAACAGCTTTAAGTCTGATGAGGTAAGTTTCTACCACCTTTGCACACTGTTTGGGAGTGATTTCTGCCCATTCTTCCTCGCAGATTTGCTCCAGGTTGGTTGGATGATGCTTATGGACTGCGATTTTCAAATAGTGCCACAGATTCTTGATTGGATTGATATATGGACTTTGACTTTACCATTGTAGAATATTCACCTTTTTGTTGTTCAACCACTCATGTTGCTTTGGTCTTGTGCTTAGGATCACTGTCCAACTGAAAGGTGAACTTTCTCGCAGGTTTTAGTTTTTTTTAGCAGACTGAAGCAGGTTATTATGCAGTACCACTCTGTATGTTGCACCATCCATCTGTCCTTCAATTTTAACGAGATGCTCCATTCCCATTGAGGAAAAGCATCCCCATGATGTGATACTGCCACCCCCATACTTTACTGGTGGGATGGTGTTTGTTAAGGAATAGGTAGCGTTAGGTTTGCACCACACATAGCATTTTCAATTTTGGCCAAAAAGCTCCATTTTTGTCTCATCTGACTACAAAATCTTATCCCACATTTTAGCTGGGTCACTATGTTTTTTTCTTCAGTAATGGTTTCTTTCTAGTCATCCTCCTATACATGCCAGTTGTATGCAGAGCCCTTGATGCAATTGATTGGTGCACCTCCACTCCAGTTTCAGCCACTGAACTCTGTAGCTCCTTCAAAGTGATTGTTTGCCTCTCTGTGGCTTCCTTCACAAGTCTCCTCCTTGCTCTGATGCTGAGTTTTGAGAGACGTCCTTGTCTAGTCAGTGTCTGGATAGTATGGTGCAGCTTCCATTTACTTACAATTGATCCAACAGTGCTCACTTGGATATCATTTTGTAGCTTTTTCCTATGTGATTGTCTAGAACTTTATCTTTAATCTTCATTTTCACAGCTTTCCTTCATATTCACAGTCTGCCCAATGGTACTGAAATTAAGGGGTCTTATCCACAAAAGCTGACTTTTTTTTTTTTTTATTTACAGGTAGAGGCCAATTGTAATGGTAATCTTTTTCATCTGTTTAAACTTGGAGCTTCCACAGCACAGGGGTTGAATACTTATGCAAACAACATTTTTCAGTTTTTAATTTTATTTTACAAAAAATGCAGAGAAATAATAAATTGAGATTTTGAAAATGTGCTTTAAGAGCATATTGGTTTGCAAAAAAACATACTGACTGGAACAATCTGTGTGTCATTTGAAATCCACACAAATCTGCTGACTTTAGGGGGGTTGAATACTTTTGCAAGCCACTGTACGCGATACTTGTCCCTACATAGCTGAAAAGACCGAAATGACTTTTGTACTGCATTCCCCACTCCAAAGTTGTCCTCTAGCTATCCTTCACTCTCATTCCTGCTTTGCGTGTTTCCAAAGTTCTCTATTAGTCCTGAATCTGGAAAATCAAGCAGAATAAATATCTTATCTTCCCCATGCCAGATCCATGGAGTATAATTACATCTATGCATCACTGCTCTCAATGAATCACAGATTCAGCACTGCAGGAGGTTCTGACTGCAGTGAAGGGCAATCACAGTATGATACCGAGACTTACGGCTCTCCACTTGTTTTTCTTATGTGTCTACAGCCACCTGTTGGCAGAAGACATACTACCAAAACATATTGACAATAGAGTGGTTGCCCCAGGATTCCAGTTATTTCCTGCCAGGATAAATATAATATGAACAATATTCCTAGCAAGGCTCTGCAGGGAGCACTACTGCTATTCAGAAAAATAAGACTGAGGAAGCCAAGAATGACACAGCTCTTGAAGAGTTTTGTATTAAGTTCTGGGAACTTTTCTTATATTGAAAAATTGAGAAAAAAAAATAGCAACTAAAATAATGCACAGGATTAGGAAAAGTTCTATGAGGGAGCTCTTGCAACCTCAAAATCATTAAACAAGACAGTTCTTTTCATTCAATCCAAGAATGAGCATTGAAATCTGACTTTTACCAAGTATAGTGCTATTAGATAGAAGTGCATTAGGACTTAAAGATACATCAGCAACAACTGGAAGAGAAACTAACTGGCAACAGTATTTGGCATGTCAAAATTAATGCATCAAGGGGAAGTAACACAGCAATATCACAGGTGACAGCAGATAAGGTCCACTTGGCCCATCAAATCTGATTAGTTACCCTGGTCCACACTACTAAGGATATATCCCAGCTGTAGAAGCTTGTAAGTCATCACTTCTTATGAAGTCAATTTTGTCTTCCTCTTTAGTTCTCTACTATCTTGGGTATATGAGCATAAAAATTCCCAATATTAATCCAACACCTAGTCCCTCTCTCCCCTACAAAGCTTTGTATTAAATAGCTACCAAAACTGAAGTGGCTGTTGTCTGAACATCTGGCCTCCTAGATCCCCTTGGTCTTGCTGGACAGGACTCAGTCATCAATAAACCTGCCAATACTGACCTAGTTGGTTTCTGGGGAGATGTAGCTTGCTGATACTAGCTTTGCTATCCCATGCCTGCAATGGCATCAAGTCATACTTCCTTTATTAGCCTCTTGTTTTCTCCTTATCTTAAGGATTGCTTTTTCCCAAGGATTAAGGAGAAAACATTTTAGGGGAGCAAGTAGTATTTATGCTTTCCCATAGAATAACAAGTAAGGTTTAAGTGAAACTGCTGGAAAAGTATAGGGTCTAATCATGGGCAGGGTGTCCATAGTACTCAGTGGTACACAGGCACCACCAACCTTAAAACGAAGTGTGCCATGCACCACAAACTGCCTGGCAGCCTAAGAAATGAGGCCTGGTGTGTGTATGTGTGAGAATGGTGACCTGCCTGGGTGTGTGGTTGTGTGTGGGTGTGTGTGTGAGAGAATGATAACCTGCTTGGGAATGAGAGAGAAAGAGAAAGCATGTGGGTTTGAGAGTCTGTATGTGAGAGAGAAAGCATGTGCTAGTGAGAGCCTGTGTATGTGAGTGAAAGTGGGGGAGTGGAAGCCTGCGTATGAGAAAGAATGGGTGTGTGAGATAATGGAAGCCTGCATGTGAGAATGAGAGCTTGTGTGTACACATATGTACAGGAGTGGGAGTCTGCATGTCAGAGAGAGAATGTGAAAGCCTGAGTGTTTGTGTGGGAATAAGAAGCTGTGTGAGAGAGCATGTAAAAGTGAAAGCCTATGTGTGTCTATGGTGGGTGAGACAGCATGTGAGAGTGAGAACCTGTTTGTTTGTTTGTGTGTGTATGTATGTATCAGAGTGGGAACCTGCATGTGAGAATCTGTGTGTTTGTATGTGAGAAAGCATGTAAGAGCAAGAACCTGTGTGTGTTTGTGAGAATGGAAACCTACATTAAGAGCATGTGAGAGTGAAAGTCTGTATGTGAAAGAGAGCATATGGAAGTGGGAGCCTATGGATATGTGAGAGAGCATGCAAGAGTGGGATCCTGTGAGAGAGAAAGCTTGTGTGTGAGAGTGCCTCTGTATGTGTATGAAGCAGGAAGGAAAGAAGACAGAAGAGAAGAAAAAAAGACCCTGAAAAAGGAATAAGAAAAGACAGAAGGAGAAAAAAAGACTGGGACCAACTGATTAGAAAAAAGATCAGAGAGGAAGTGACATCACCTGCCCTGGAAACTTGAAACAAGAGTTCCCGACTCTGATAACATTCATCCCTCCTGTCTTGGGGCAATCCGCCCATTTTGAGCCTCTGAATACGGCATACTGAATCCACCCTGCTTCGGGATGTCAGTGTGGAAGAAAACAGTAGCGCTGAAGCAGTTCTCTTTTGAGGAGCGGGCGACGAAAAAAGCTGGAGGCCTGTTAGAGGAGGAAGCCGGGGAGCATGGCGGTGTGGTGCTGCATCGCTCAGCAGGAGCAGCATCACCAGAAGTAGCGACGGCTCAGATCGACTTGTGTTTAACCCGTAAAGACTTCCAGCAGTGGTTTAGTGAGCTGTGGTAAGGTATGGGGTCCTTGAAGCATGCACTACAAACAATCGCGAAAGAGCTGGAGCGCGAATATGCCAAGCTCTGCAATCGGGTGGAGACCATGGAACACAGGCTTGGGAAGCAGGAGACTGCACAGGGCAGCATGCAGCAAGAGCTTAAGAAACAAAGCTGAAAATGAAGTATATCAGGACTGGCTTGAGGACCTGAAAAACAGGTCCCGGAGGGGGAATCTGCAGTTCTGAGGAGTCTCTGAGTAAGAAGCCTACACTGTTTGTGAGAGGGTGGTCAAAGATATTTGCTCCCTGATTTTGAGTTCCCCGGATGGAGAGGAAGTGGCTCCCAAAATTGTACTGGACAGAGCACATAGATCCTTAGTGAGCCCAAGAGGTAAAGGAATATGCAGTCAAAGAAAAGGTAATGATGCAAGCAAGGAAACTCAAGGATCTGCAGTTGCATGGGCATACGGTGAAAACATTTCAAGATATTTCCCCCGTCACAATCAAGAAACGACGCGATTTCCATGAGGTTCTTCAAGTACTGAGGAATGGTAATCACCGAACAAGCGGATGTTCCCATTTAGATTAAAGTTTATGATTAATGGAGTAACTTCTCGGGTTAAATCTGTGGAGGAGGCATTGAAAATTCTTCAAGCCACTGGACAGGTGAACTCCACGGGTCCTACTGAGAGGTTATCCGCTGCAGTGTTTTCTCAGGAGAACTGTTTTCGATGGCAGTGAGTGCAATCTGGTGGGAAGCGCCTGAGAAAACACTCGGGGGGGGGGGGGGGGGGGGTTCCTCCCCATCCAGAGACGTTACTGCCTGAGAGGCTTTCTGGCTCAGTGGGTACGGGCTTCAGTGAGAAGACAAGTATCTCCAGTCAAGGGGACTGCTGTTCTTGAAACTGGATTTTAATGGTTTTCTTTTCTCAGGTTAAATAAAGTTATTGAGAATGTTTCTTTTTTTGTTACATATTTGGGTACTGGTAACCTGCTTTGGTAAGCTTTTCAAGGGGAGGGTACATGAGGATTTTGTGAGCATAGGGGAGGAGGGGGGTTCATGGGTTGTTGGACTGCGATGAGTGGCATCATTCCTTCAGGTGGGAGTAGGTGCATTTTGGGAGGGGAAGAGAGGAGGACAAGGAGAGTGGGGGGAGAGGGAGGGGGCATACATGGGAGGTCTTGAGGGGTATTTCCTTTGGCGTGAACACCTGTGGGGTGGTATTCTGGAGTTTAAGATTTCAAGGCCATCTCTGAGGATGAGAGGTATTGCTTATATCTGGTCTTTGAGTGGGTGGACTTCACAGAGTGTTCAGTTGGAATTACTACAATGGGGGAGTTAAAACTTATGTCTTGGAATATTAAAAGGCTGAATACATATATTAAGAGGAAAAGATTGTTGCATAATACTCTAAGCAAGCAGGTTGATGTGTTGCTCTGTCAAGAAACACATTTAAAGAAAAAATATGAAAGGCTGCTTGCTTCTCATCACTTTCCTCTGCAGTGATTAACAAGTATTGTGGGGTGGGCATTCTTTTTTCCAAAAATGTGGTGGTTGATGTGATTTCTGTTCTAAGAGATTTGGAAAGCAGATACATCAGTCAAATTCAGGATGGGCAAGGATATTTACTCTTTGGTGAATGTTTACGCGCCTAATGTGGGGCAAGGGCAATTCCTGGAAGAGCTTTCTAAAACTCTGCAGCAGTGGGCAGAAGGTTCCCTGGTTATGAGGGAGGGATTTTAATCTTACCAGATATCCGTTCTTGGATAGAAGTGGAGGGGGTGGAGGGTCCTCATGGGTAAACAGAAAAAGTCTGAAATTGCTTATGGCAGAGTGTGATCTGGTGAATGTTTGGTGCCTCTTTCGTCCCTCAGAGAAAAATTATACTTTTAATTCAAAGGTTCATAAGGTTTACTCTAGGATTGATTTTTTTCTGGTGGATAAAGCTTTGGTTAATAAGGTGAGGACCACAGAAATAGAGGCCATAACGTGGTCAGATCATGCGGCTATTTGGCTTTCTTTCAAAGGATTGGGGGAACAAATTGGAGAGAGATTTTGAAGACTTAATAAAAGTCTGCTGGATGATAGTGAATACTACAAAAGTTTGCACAGGAAAATGGGGCAGTATTAGAGGACAATGAGAATGGGGAGGTGTCTGCAGGTACTCTTTTGGTTTGCTTTACAGCCATAGCTAGAGGTAAACTGATAGCCAGAGCACCCTATTTGAAGAAGGCTAAGGAGAAGAAGAGAGTGGACCTTTTGGAGATGCTGGGCAAATTGGAAATTAGACAAGAGGAGAGATGACCTCCAGATTGGGATGCAACTGGATAATTTACGGGTGGAATTGCGGAATTTAGCAGTAAATGAGTTGTTGTTCAGTTAGATAGGGCCAAACAAGAGGTTTTTGAAGGAGGAAACAAGGCTGGCAGATATTTGGCTAGGAGACTTAAGGCTAGGGTGATTCATAACCAAATTCTTAAAATTAAGGATAGAACTGGTGCAATGTTGACGGACAGTGACAACATTCGGACTAGATTTATCCAGTTCTATCAAGAATTATATTCCAAACATGAGGATATTTCTAAGACCAATATAGATGCTTATTTGGTGGGAATTACTATGCCTAAGTAGATCACATTCAACAAGAATGACGTAATAATGAAGTTTCAGAATTAGAGGTTACCCAGGCCATAGAAGAATTGAAACTCTGGAAATCCCCAGGTATAGATGGGTTTTCAGCAGGTTTCTAAAACAGTTGAGTTCTGTGGTGGCACATCCTCTGATGGCCACTTTTAATGACTTGTTAATGGGTGGCCATATAGCTGACAATGTAAACCAGGCAGGAATTATGATACTGGAAAAGCCGGGTAGGGATGCCACTTTGTGGATCATATAGGCCTATCCTTCTCCTTAATTTGGACTTGAAAATTCTGGCTAAAATACTAGTCAATCATTTAAGTGGCATAGCGTGCAATTTGATTCATCCTGACCAAATGGGGTTTGTGCCCCGTAGGTTAGCTGCAGGCAATGTGAGAAGGGTGATAAACAATCTGGTGGGTGCAAGAATCTAAGATCCTGTTAGCTTTGTTTACAGTTGACACCGAAAAGGCATTTGATTTGGTTCACTGGGATTATTTATTTTCTGTTTCAGATAAATTGGGATTGGGCAGCAATTTCTCACTTTGATTAAGGAAGCTTTATGGTAATCCCAGCACTTGTATTAAAGTTAATGGGGGCTATTCGAAAGCCTTTCCGATAGGTTGGGGCACAAGGCAGGGGTGCCCACTTTCTCCACTTTTCTTTGCACTATATTTGGAACATTTGGCAGTTTCCATTCAGGATTCCAGGGCAGTGCAAGGAATTAAAGTGGGGGATCAGGAATAAAAACTTTCAATGCTTGCAGATGACATTCTCTTTACAGTAGCATATCCTGAGACCTCCCTGGGCTCTTTAGTAGATGAACTAGCCAGATTTAGTAAGATATCTGGATATCAGTTGAATGTAGACAAGTCTGAACTCCTGAATATTTATTTATTTGTATGTTTTTATATACCGAAGTTTAGCGATGGCCTTCACTCCCGTTTACAGGTATAACATTTTACATGAAAATCAACAGTTTACATTAATAACTGTGGGAGGCGGCGTGGGCCTTACACTCCGAAATGCAAGTAAAAACATAGGTTTACATGAACAGTTAAACTGATTACATTAGTAACTGTGGGAGGGGGTATAACAGGAGTTTGTATGGACAGTCAAACTATGTACATTAATAACAAAGGGGGTATGGCTTGGCAATTATATCAGCTAGTTTTAGGGTTTTCACAGCGAGGTGATGTTTTGTATTGAGTATAGTTTTCTCTCCTGGAGGGACGCCTTAGGGAGATAAAGAGGAGATTCCCTTTTAAAATTGTGCCATCTGGGGATTAAGGTTGGAGCCAAACTCAATGACCTTTTTCGAAAGAATTACGATGTGGCTTGGAAGAAGATTTTAGAAGATTTACAGCACTGGGAACGGGGAGACTTATCCTGGCTGGGTAGGATATTGGATATTAAGATGAATGTCCTGCCCAGACTTAGCTACCTCTTCCAGGCCTTGCTTATTTCTGTCCCTGATGATTGTATCATGGTTTGGTAGCGTAAACTCCTTTGCTTTATATGGAAGCAACAACCCCCCAGGGTTATCAGTGAGGTATTATTTTTGCCTAAAGACAGGAGTGGGTTGGGCGTTCCTTGTTTACTTTGGTATTATGTGGTATCACAGCTGCATGCCATCTTTGACTGGCATAAGGGAGGAGTGGGGAAATGGTGAGTTGCATTGGAAAGTGCTTTACTACAGGAAGTAGCACCGGACATCTTAGTGTGGTTGCCACATAAAGCTCAGGTGGTGCCACGTTCCATTCCACCGCCCATTGTTCTCACCCTAAAGGTGTGGAACAGATGGAAAGGTGGCTTGGTGGGAGATAGGAACTACTTCTACCGATTGCCTATTTTTTTCAATACCTTTCCCCCTAGGAATTCTAAGGTTCTTGCAAGAAAAGGGGAGGAGAGGGGTTGTTCTCAGCTGGAGCACATATGGCACGATGGGAAGTTGAGGGAGTTTTCAGATGCGGTGAGTAGTTTTGGAATGGCATTCTCTGATCATTATTTTTATATGCAGGTGTGTCACTTTGTCTCTCAGAAGGAAGTATGAGCGGCTTTAAGTTGGAGAAAGTCTCCTTTTGAGGGCTTCTGCAATAAAGCACGGGCCATCACGCAGGGCATTTCTATAATCTATAATCTTTTAAACAGAGATAGGAAAATTAGTTTCTTACCTGATAATTTTCGTTCCTGTAGTACCAAGGATCAGTCCAGGACACCTGGGTTGTGACTCCGCACCAGTAGATGGAGACAGACTAAAACTTGTGGGCGGAGCCATATAAGCCCCTGTGCCAGTCACAGCCCCTCAGTCATACGTAATGTCAAAGTAGAAACCCAAATGGGCAACCATAGCTAACTAACAAAACTCGCCATTTAACCGGAAACAATTCCAACCCCTGCGGGAACCGGACTCCCCAACCGGGAGAGCGAACAAGCGGTGAGCTTAAGGAAACAACTATGAGCGGACTCTCCGTCAGCGGGCGGGATCCTGGACTGATCCTTGGTACTACAGGAACGAAAATTATCAGGTAAGAAACTAATTTTCCTTTCCCTGTACGTACCAGGATCAGTCCAGGACACCTGGGATGTACCAGAGCCAACTTACCGAGGGTGGGAAGCAGAGAGTCCCGCTCGGAGTACCCTCTCTCCAAACTCTCTGACTTCAGCGGCCTGAACATCCAGACGGTAATGTCTGACGAAGGTATGCAACGACTTCCAGGTAGCCGCCCTACAAATCTCTTGGGGCGACACCTGAGAAGACTCCGCCCAGGACACAGCGTGAGACCTTGTCGAATGAGCCCGAAGACCCACCGGCGGAGTCTTTCCCCGTACAATGTTCGCTGAGCCTATGGCCTCTTTGAGCCAATGGGCGATCGTCGTGCGAGACGCTGCAGCCCTTTTCTTGGGACCGGAAAAGAGGACAAACAGATCATCCGTTATCCGAAAAGGATTAGTGACCTCCAGATAGCGAAGGAGGGATCTCCTCACATCCAGCTTTCGCAAGTCCCTCGCCTTCGGATCCGACGACTCCCCGACCGCGAAAGCGGGAAGTTCAACGGAGTGATTCAAATGAAAAGCCGAGATGACCTTCGGAAGAAAGAAGGGACAGTGCGCAAGGAAACGCCTGTGTCGGAGATTCGCAAGAACGGCTCCCTACATGACCACGCCTGTAATTCCAAGATACGGCGTGCCGAAGAAACCGCCACCAGAAACACGGTCTTCAACGTGAGATCCTTGACAGTAGAGCGCTGCAAAGGCTCAAACAGTGCCGAACATAAGGCAGAAAGAACCCAATTAAGATTCCAAGCCGGATAGGAAGAACACAAGGGAGGACGGAGATGCTTAGCCCCCTTCAGGAAACGGGCTATATCCGAGTGAAGAGCCAGAGGGGATCCCCCGACCTTCCCCCGCAAACAACCAAGTGCCGCCACGTGGACTCGTAGGGAACTGCACGCCAAGCCTCTGGCCAGTCCCGCCTGGAGGAAGCCAGAATATCAGAGACCACAGCGGCGGTGGGATCCAAACCTCGCTTCATACACCAATCCTCAAAAACTACCCAGACCCTGACATAAGCCAGGGACGTAGACTGCTTCCGGGACCTCAGCAGCGTAGCAATAACCGCGTCCGAGTAACCTTTTCTCTTTAACAGATTCCTCTCAAAAGCCATGCCGCAAGAGAAAAGTGATCCGCATCCTCCAAAAGACGGGGCCCTGATGAAGCAGCCCCGCGAAGCCGTGGAGACGAAGGGGAGCCTCCACCGACAAATGAATGAGGTCTGCGAACCATGGACGGCGTGGCCACTCCGGTGCCACCATGATCACGTTGGAGGGGTGCAATTCTACGCGCCCCAGGATCTTGCCGATCATTGGCCACGGGGAAAACACGTACAGCAGCACATCCGTCGGCCAAGGGAACACCAGCGCATCGACGCCCTCTGCTCCCCGCTCTCGACGCCGACTGTAAAAACGCGGAGCCTTCGCGTTGTGCCACGTGGCCGTCAGATCCAAGTGGGGAACTCCCCACGTCCTGCAGAGGAGAAGAAACGCCTCGTCCGCCAGTTCCCACTCTCCGGGATCTAGACGATGCCTGCTGAGAAATCTGCCTGCACGTTGTCGACCCCGGCAATGTGAGACGCTGCTATGCTACCGAGATGTTGTTCCGACCAGACCATCAAAATTCTCACCTCTTCCGCCACCAGTGGACTTCTCGTCCCTCCTTGACGATTGATGTAGGCCACGGTGGTTGCGTTGTCTGACAGTACTCGGACCGCCTGTCCCCGCACCAAGGGTAGGAAGGCTTGGAGAGCCAGATGGACCGCTCCGGTCTCGAGGCAGTTGATGGACCATTGAGCTTGCGATGCTGACCAACGACCTTGCACCGATTTCCCTAGGCAAACTGCTCCCCAGCCAGAGAGACTGGCATCCGTGGACACCACCGTCCAGTCGGGAATGAGAAGGGATACGCCACAGGACAGATGACTTGGATCCAGCCACCAAAGAAGACTGGATCTCGCCGGACCCACAAGCGGGAGCGGTAGGTAGAAATCCTCCGAAACTGGCTTCCAACGGGACAGCAAAGAAGACTGCAATGGCCGCAGGTGAGCGAACGCCCAGGGTACCAACGCGAGCGTTGAAGCCATAGACCCCAGCACCGTCAGGTAATCGCAGACTCGCGGACGGCGAAGAGACAACAGACGCCGCACCTGAGATTGCAGTTTGCCTATCCGATCTTGAGAGAGGATTACCCTGCCCCGTTTCGTGTCGAATAAGGCCCCCAGAAATTCCAAGGACTGAGTGGGAGCCAAATGACTTTTGTTGTAATCGACCACCCAGCCTAGGGACTGCAAGAGCTGGAGGACCCTGTCCACCGCCCGTCGACACTGACTCTCTGACTTCGCCCGAATCAGCCAATCGTCTAGGTAAGGATGAACCAGAAGACCTTCCCGTCGCAGCTGCGCCGCCACTACCACCATCACTTTCGTGAATGTCCGAGGCGCCGTTGCAAGGCCAAAGGGGAGCGCCCGAAATTGGTAGTGCCTCCCCAGAACGCAGAACCTCAGAAGATGCTGGCACGATGGCTGAATGCCCACGTGAGGGTACGCCTCCGTGAGATCCAGAGAAGCCAGAAATTCGCCCGGACGCACCGAAGCGATAACTGACCGAATCGTTACCATTTTGAAGTGGGGAACGCGAAGACATCTGATTACCCCTTTGAGGTCCAGAATTGGCCTTGAAGTGCCGTCCTTCTTGGGAACCACGAAGTAAATGGAGTAACGGCCCGAGCCGCGCCGATCGGCAGGGACGGGGGAGATGGCCCCCAAGCTTTCCAGCCGACGGAAGGTGTCCAACCTCGCCGCCCTCTTCCTGGGGCCTTGCAGGGCGAGACCAGGAACTCGTCCGCTGGGATGCGAGCAAATTCTAACTCGTAGCCATGTCTTATCACGTCGAGGACCCACTGGATCGACGTCACCCTGATCCACTCCTTGAAATATAAAGTGAACCGCGCCCCTACATTTGGAATGGCGTGCCGCAGGCGCGACGAGGGGTGGACCGGCCGGATTTCATTGCGAGGGCTTGAACCTCGCACCCGACGGGACTCCGCCTTGCCCCCCGTAACGTTCCCACGAAAGGACTGCTGCCATGGAGTGTTCCGGGAAGAAGATGGTCTATACGAAGGGCCGGCGGATCCTTGAGGGCGCGATTTCCTGGGCCCCCGGAACCGGAAAGGAGGGCCGCGCCCTGGCCCTATCCTCGGGCAGCTTGAATGCCCTGTTCTCCCCCAGAGAAACCATCAAATCATCCAACTCCTTACCGAACAACAACTTCCCCTTGAAAGGAAACGAACCCAGGTGGGCTATGGAAGAGCCATCCGCTGCCCAGTTGCGTAGCCACAGGAGACGGCGCGCCGAAACTGCGGCTACTATGGACCTAGCAGAGGTGCGCAGCAGGTTGTGGATGGCGTCAGCTCCATAAGCTATTGCCGCCTCCAATCTATCAGCCTGAGACGCCTCCTCCGCCGACAGGCCTGCATTCGCCTGAAGGACCGGGGCCCAGCGTAAACTAGCCCGCATGGCGAAGTTAGGGCAGATTGCTGCCCGCACCCCTAGGGCGGATACCTCAAATATCTTCTTGAGCTGCACTTCGAGCTTCCTGTCTTGAATATCCCGAAGGGCCGTCGCCCCCGTGACCGGGATAGTGGGCCTCTTCGTCACCGCGGGGACCGCTGAATCCACCTTTGGAAGTCGCAGGTGCTCCAGCGCCTCCCCCGGGAGCGATAGAGCTTATCCATGGCCTTGCTGACTTTCAACCCTAACTCCGGGGTATCCCAGCAGCACTGGATCCATATTGGCCTCCTGGCGGACCACCACGGGTGGAGCCTCTATCCCCAGATCCTGGAGAATGGCCGGGATGAGTGGCGACAGTTCCTCTCTGCGGAACAGACGGACTACCTTGGGGTCACCCCCGTCCGTGCCTGTGTACCTTCTCCCGCGCCGGGCTGGGCGGAGCCATCCGCCCCCGTCTCCTCAGCCCCCCTCGGGGACTCCTCGAGACCATCAGTATCCGCCGTGGAGGAATCTTCTAGATCTGACTCCTGAGGTACGCCCCGGGGAAGCCGTTTCCCTCGCGCTGGCTCCTGGGCGAACATCGCGGTCTTTTTTTTTTTTGCCTTGCGCTTACTCGGTGGGGCCTGGTTGGAGCCCTCCCCAGAGCCTCCCCCCCTCGGGAGCGCTTGCTGCGCTTGTACTTAAGTACCTTGCGTAGCAAGACCGTGAAAACCTCATAAAACGACCCGGATTCGGAAGAATCGGCGTCGGAATCCCCCCGGGGCCGAAGCCCCTCCTCGGCGCCCCCTCCCGCCGTGCCCCGCTGCGGGGATAACGCGGGAGGGAGAGCCGAATCGCCTGCCGCGGTCTGCGAGAATTCCTTGCCGGTGGCCAAAATGGCCGCCGCTCCCGCACTGAGCGGGAAAATGTCCTGAGGCCTATTACTGGGCCTACCCCTCGCGGCGGCGAACGCGCGATCCGGGCCCGAGCCCCCCGCGATGCCCCGGACGTTGCTTCACCGCCCTGGATGCAGGCCGAGCAGAGGCCCTCCCAGGACAAACGCGCGCGCGGCGACCCGCAGGCCTTGCATGAAGAACCGCGCGGCATGCCGGCGACCGCGGGAAGTAAAAAAAACTGAGGCGCGTCAAAATTAAAGAAAAACTAATTCGGCGACCTCCCCCCTTGCCAGCGGCGCCCCCCTGCGCGAAGACGACGGAGCAGCGACGCCGAAGCAACGGAGAGCCGGCCGCAACAAAATAAAAACAGAAACTCTTTTTTTTTTTTTTTTTAAACGCTGATGCTGGCCGCTGTCCCGGGTCCTGGAGCCCTAGTCCTGCAGGGGTGAGTGAACCGGGCTCCCCGGTGTCACCCCTGACGCTGCCACTAGACCAGCCGGGTCCTCGACCCTGGCAGCGGCCTCAACCGGGGGAGGGTAGTCCCCTCAGGACCTCTCAACCCCCCTGGGAGGCAGGGCACCCGAGACTAAAGGATTAAAAGAAAACCCTAATTTGGCATATAAACAACTAGGCCTAACAAAAAACCTAGCCCAAAAATTCAAACCTGACTAACACCAGAACCAGGTCAGGCAGGGCTGTGACTAGACCTGCACCATCTACTGGAGACAGAGTAAGACTGAGGGGCTGTGACTGGCACAGGGGCTTATATGGCTCCGCCCACAAGTTTTAGTCTGTCTCCATCTACTGGTGCGGAGTCACAACCCAGGTGTCCTGGACTGATCCTGGTACGTACAGGGAATTGGATTTTCTCCTAAACATTTTGCAGGCTGGGAGAGGGATCTACAGTGCACACAGGGTATATGAAAGTGGGCATTCTACTTTTCTTTCACTAAACAGAGTTCAATTTCAGCATCAATAGTTGAACAAAGTTATAATATGCTCTATCGCTGGTATATTACTCCAGCTAAGTTACATGCGTTATATCCTAGTGTGGGAGATTTGTGTTGCAGGGGGTGCAGTTTATCTCGTACTTTTTTTTTTAGATATATAGTGGAATCGCCCTAAGACTGTCTTTTTTTGGGACTCTGTTGTTCAATTGCTGTTTGATATTTTGGGAAAATGAATACCTAAGGATCCTATGTTCTTTTTTTTAAATGTTCCATACACATTTAAATATTACCAAATATTAGCTGCCAGGGGGGAAATTGCATATTTTTGGAAACAGAAAGATTCTCCACCTTTACAAAGAGTTATTCAGAGATTGGTGAAGGTGTACTACTTTAGTAAATTAACTGCTGTTAGGCATAAAAAAGCGGGTAAATTTGAGAAAATGTGGCAGCGCTATCTTCAATGGCAAACAAAGCCTTATGTTGTATGGGGAGCTGAGTGTTGTTCATAGCGTCTCAGGGGTGTTTCGAGCTGTAGAAGTGGGTGGAGAGGGGGAATGGGGATATTGGGGGTTATATTTGGGTGTGGTATTCATTTAATTTATAATTCTGATCCATAAATAGTTCTGGTTGAACTTATGGGTGATAATTGGATGGGATAGAGAGGTGGATCGGATTTGAACCTCATTTTGTTATGGAATCATGACAGATTGTAAGAGGTCTGTTAGTTGAATTTTTGATACAAATTTATTTGTGACAATGTGTATGACCATATTTTGTGGCATAGTGTTGCATTTCTTTACTGTTAAACCTCAATAAAAACTAAATTAAAAAAAACCAAAGAAAAATAAGATCAGACAAAGGTAAAAAAACAAACAAAAAAACTATTTTCCCTGTACGTACCCGGATCAGTCCAGACTCCTGGGTTTTGCCCCCCCTCTAGCAGATGGAGACAGAAGTTTACAAACAAAACTCCGCCTTATCTAGGCTGGTACCACCTACAGTCTGGCAGTCTTCTTCTGTCTCCTAGCAGGTGGAGAGGGTGCAAAACCTGCAGTCTGAGCTGAGGCCTAGTTGGAAAAAAAAAAAAAAAAAGGGAAGGTTAGATTTAGTTGGTTTTTTGGTTTGGTAGAGTTTTCTTGACGCTGGGACCGCAGTTGTGTTCCTGCAGGTCCGAGCTTGTCTCCTCCCGGGGTGGGGTGAGGTCCCGCGGGGGCCTTTCCTCCGGGGAGTTGAGCGCACTGAGGGTGGGCTGAGGGCCCTTGCCAGCGTTCCTTGCCTGGGGGTGAAACCGGGGAGCTCGGTTCACTCCCCCCAGGTGGTCCCGGAGCCGGCGGCGAACGGTAAAAAAAAAAAAAAAAAAAAGTTTTGTTTGTTTTTTCTTGCCTGTCTCTCTCTTTTCCCTTTCTCTCCCTGTTCGGGCTCGTTTGCGTGCGGCGGGGGGATCGGGAGCGGGTGGTGGTCGTTTTCGGCTTGCTTTCTGCTCCTCCTCTGTGGAGCATGCCGCGGCGTCCAGTTTGCAGGGCCTGCGGGGCGGCCCGTCACCTCTCCCGGGACAGCCTTTGTTCCGGCTGTGTCTCGGGCGGCGAGGGCGTTTCGGCGGGACCCGGTTCGGAGCAGCAGCGGCAGCCGGAGGCTTCGGGACGCAAGTCGGGGGCAGTAGGTCCGTTCCCGCGGAGCGCGGGAACGGCCGCCATTTTAGACGCAGCGATTTCGGCGGGAAGATCCGCCATTTTGGGCTCGGCGGGGCCTGGCTGCGCGATGCCCCCGTCGCCGGGGGGAGTGAAGGACGCTCCTCCTGCCCTGTCCCCGCAGCGGAGGGTTTCCGAGGGGGACCAGTCTCCTGCTGTGAGCGATCCGGAGGAGGATCCGGATCGCAGCTCTTCTGACTCCTTTTCCTCTGAATTTGTGCTAGTGATGCATAAGGCTTTTAAAGCGAGCAGGCAGGCCAGAAAAAGATCGCGGGGAGCGCCGGATTCGGTTCGGGGGCCGGAGCCTAAACGGCGCGCCAAGTCCCTCCCGGTCTCGGATCCCCCGGGGGGAGCACGTCCACTCCGTTTGGGGGCTCCACGGGGGGATGCCGAGATGGAGTCCGAATCCGGGGATCCGGAGGAGCCGGATCCACAATTGCAACCGCGTGGCGTTGACGGTGAAGGGGATCAGGGAGCTAGTGGGTCGAGTGGTCTCCACGCGACGGATGGCGATGACCCCAAGGTGGTGCGTTTGTTTAGGCGCGACGAATTAGCGCCGCTGATTCCGGCAATCCTCGGAGAGTTGGCGATAGACTTGCCACGACCGGAGTCGCGCCTAGGACGCACAGACCCCGTGGTGTTGGGGCTGAGGGGACCACCGACGGCTTTTCCATTGCATTTTTCGGCGTCCGATTTGCTTTTTAAGGAGTGGGACACTCCTGATTTGGGGTTGAAGGTGGCTAAGGCCATGGATAAGCTTTATCCCCTGACGGAGGACGCGCTCGAGCTCCTTAAGATTCCAAAACTTGATTCTGCGGTGGCAGCGGTCACCAAGAGGACCACCATCCCGGTAACGGGAGGGACGGCACTCAAGGATTTGCAGGATCGTAAGCTGGAGGTACAGCTTAAGAAAATTTTTGAAGTCTCCGCGCTTGGTGTAAGGGCAGCGATCTGTAGCGGTTTCTCCCTCCGTGCGGGGCTCAGGTGGGCCCAGCAGCTTTCTGCTAACGAAGGTCTGTCGCAGGAGGAAGCGCTGCAGGCGACTCGTCTGGAGGCGGTGATTGCCTATAGCGCGGATGCTTTTCATGATTTGCTCCGTTCTTCGGCACGGGCGATGGTCTCTGCGGTGTCGGCTCGGCGTTTGTTGTGGCTCCGCCATTGGGCGGCGGACATTTCGTCGAAGGCTCGTTTAGGCTCTCTGCCATTTAAGGGGAAGTTACTTTTTGGTAAGGAGCTGGAGGATTTGATTGAGTCTTTGGGCGAGAACAAGATCCATCGGTTGCCGGAGGACAGGCCGCGTCGGGGGATGCCGGCCACGCGGGGTAGATTCCGTGGGGGTCGTCGGCCCCGTAATGCGCGGGGGTCGGTCTCCTCTTTTCGCCACAAAGCGGCTAGGCAGCAGTCGTACACGCAGTCCTTTTGCGGGCGCCAGTTTGGTAGACCCGGGACCGGGTCCGGAACCCCGGGCGGGAAGCTGCCACAATGATGGGCTGCCGGCCCACTCTCCGGTGCCGGTGATCGGCGGCAGGTTGAAGCAGTTTGCCGGGGAGTGGGCCAAGATTACGTCGGATCAGTGGGTGCTGGACGTGATAAATCGCGGCTACGCGTTAGATTTTGCACGGTGGCCCCCGCCTTGTTTCATGGTGTCGCCCGGCGGGTTTTCAGAGAAGCGGCTGGCGTTACGTGGCACAATCCGACATCTGTTAGCCCTGGGCGCGATCGTGCCCGTCCAGTTCCACGAGCTGCGCAGCGGCAGGTATTCAATTTACTTTCTGGTACCAAAGAAAGAGGGCACGTTTCGTCCGATTCTCGACCTCAAGGGCGTCAACAGGTGCTTGCGGATCCCCAGGTTTCGCATGGAGACGCTACGGTTGGTCATCGCGTCCGTGAGACAAGGAGAGTTTCTCGCGTCTCTGGATCTCACGGAGGCGTATCTCCACATTGGGATCTGCGCGGATCACCAACGCTACCTTCGATTCGCGGTGTTGGGGCAGCACTTCCAGTTTCAAGCACTACCATTCGGGCTGGCGACAGCCCCGCGGACCTTTACAAAGATCATGGTGGTGGTGGCTGCTCATCTTCGCAAGGAGGGGTGTCTGGTTCATCCGTATCTGGACGATTGGTTGATTCGGGCGAAGTCCGAGCGTCTCTGTCGTTTGGCGGTTCAACGAGTGATCGAGTTGTTGCAGAGCCTCGGCTGGGTGATCAATCGAGGCAAGAGTCGGCTAGAACAGTCGCAATCCCTGGAGTTTTTGGGGGCTTTGTTCGACACGCGACAGGGCATGGTTTATCTGACGCAGGAGCGCAGAATCAAATTGCAGTGGCAAGCCAGGCGGTTGTTGGCCAAGCCCATGCCGGTCGTCTGGGACTATCTACAGATGGTAGGGTCTATGACGTCCACGCGGGAATTGGTTCCTTGGGCGTTCGCGCATATGCGACCGTTGCAATTGGCCTTACTCTCCCGCTGGAACCCGGTGTCGGAGCAGTTTCATCTTCCGTTGCCGCTGCCACATTCGGCCCGTTCCAGCATAGCCTGGTGGCTCTGTCACAACAACTTGACCAAGGGCATTTCGCTGGCTCTGCCCTCATGGATGGTGGTCACCACGGATGCCAGTCTGTACGGCTGGGGCGCGGTGTGTCTCCGGAGTTCGGTGCAGGGCACATGGTCCCCGACGGAGGCGGCGTGGTCCATCAATCGGTTAGAGACCAGGGCAGTGAGGTTCGCCCTGCGGGAGTTCCTGCCGTTGGTTCGCGGCCAGGCGGTCAGGATTCTGTCAGACAATGCGACAACGGTGGCGTACATCAACCGGCAGGGCGGCACCAGAAGTCTGCCGGTGGCCGCCGAGGCGCGGCAGTTGATGGCTTGGGCCGAGCGGCATCTGCAATGCATAGAGGCGTCGCATATTGCGGGCGTGGAAAACGTTCAGGCAGATTTTCTGAGTCGCCATCGGCTGGACCCAGGCGAATGGGAACTCGCGGACGTGGCGTTTCGGAGCATTTGCGCCAGGTGGGGAACACCTGTGCTAGACCTGATGGCGACGTTCAAAAATGCCAAAGCACCGCGGTTTTTTGCCCGTCGCCGGGAGACGGGGGCGGAAGGGGTCGACGCCCTCGCGTTGCCTTGGCCGACAGGGGTGCTCCTCTATGTCTTTCCCCCGTGGCCCCTCATCGGTCGGACGCTGAGGCGCATCGAACTTCACCCGTCGCCCGTGATTCTAGTCGCACCCGAGTGGCCGCGGCGGCCCTGGTTCGCGGATCTTCAGAACTTGGCGCTGGGGCCTCCCCTGCGGTTTCCGTATGTGCCGGACCTGCTACATCAGGGTCCCGTTTGTTTCGACCAGGTCGAATGCTTTTGTCTAGCGGCATGGCTTTTGAGAGGCGTAGGTTGAAGAAACGGGGTTATTCTGATGCGGTGGTCACGACGCTGTTACGGTCGCGCAAGCCTTCCACGTCTCTGGCGTATGTGCGAGTATGGACGGTCTTTGAGACATGGTGCCTGACTCAGGCTATTCGGCCTACGCGGGCTTCGGTGCCAGAGGTGTTGCTTTTCTTCCAGGATGGCTTGGCGAAAGGCTTGTCTTGCAGTTCGCTTAGGGTGCAAGTGGCGGCACTTGCCTTGCTGCGCGGGCAGGTTCACGGGGTGACATTGTCTGCGCACCCGGACGTCGTTCCGTTCTCCGTGTCCTTCGTGGAGTTTGAATCTGGTTCTGAAGGCATTATGTTCTGCTCCCTTCGAGCCTATTCGCGGAGCTACAGTGAAAGACTTGACGCTGAAGGTAGTTTTTCTCGTGGCTGTGGCGTCGGCGAGGAGGGTGTCGGAGCTTCAAGCCTTGTCTTGTCGGGAACCTTTCTTAAGGATTACGGATTCGGGGGTGTCGCTTCGTACGGTGCCTTCCTTCTTGCCTAAGGTGGTGTCTGCTTTTCATCTCAACCAGACGGTGGAGTTGCCGGCGTTTTCTGATGCTGATAAGTCGCTTCCGAATTATCGAGATTTGCGGCGGCTAGACGTGAGGAGAGCCCTTTTAGGTTATCTAGAGGTGACGAACCCATTTCGGAGGTCTGATCATCTTTTTGTTTTGTGGGGCGGTCCTCGACGCGGTCAGGCGGCTTCCAAGACTACCATTGCTCGCTGGTTGAAGGAGGCCATTGGTTCCGCATATCTGCTGCAGGGCAAGTCTGTTCCGGTGGGGCTTAAGGCTCATTCTACGCGTTCGCAGGCTGCCTCTTGGGCGGAGTGCAGTCAGGTTTCGGCGGAAGACATTTGTAGAGCGGCGACCTGGAAGTCGTTGCATACCTTTGCTCGTCATTATCGCCTTGATGTGCGTGCACCGGGTACCGGCGGTTTCGGGGCAGGGGTGCTCAGAGCAGGACTCTCCGGATCCCACCCTAGTTAAGGTAGCTGTGGTACATCCCAGGAGTCTGGACTGATCCGGGTACGTACAGGGAAAAGAAAATTAGGTCTTACCTTAGTTAATTTTCGTTCCTGTAGTACCACGGATCAGTCCAGAGTCCCGACTGTCGAGTCTACTGTTCGTTATGAGAGTCCGGTCTGGGGACGGTTTGGTTTTCTTTCTGTCCATTCTGTCTCTGTTGTCTTTTTTCTTCGTTATCGATGGCTCTGGTTCTGGTCCCATTTGGGGGATAGTTGAGCTGTTACTTTGGTTGGTAGGTTCCTGTATATAGTTCATTTGTGGTGATTCTGGGGGCTTCATCTGCTTTGACATTAAGTAAGACTGCCAGACTGTAGGTGGCACCAGCCTAGATAAGGCGGAGTTTTGTTTGTAAACTTCTGTCTCCATCTGCTAGAGGGGGGGCAAAACCCAGGAGTCTGGACTGATCCGTGGTACTACAGGAACGAAAATTAACTAAGGTAAGACCTAATTTTCTTTTGCCTTTCAGTGATTAGAATATGCCATCTTTGGGAATGTGCATTTATTATATATTTTTATACTTTGTTTTTTTCTTCAGTATTCCAGAGTTCACAGAGTCTGCTTTCTCTGGCTTTTCATTTCAGTTTTGCCTGCAAGTTTCTGTTTCTAATTTGTAGTTCCTTATTTTGTATTATGTAAGGGTCTGTCTGTGATGCGCATGTGTGACAGAGGTGCAGTATTTTGACTGTAAGGATTTGTAGCAATCTGTCTTGTTTTGTTTGTCCATTAGGTGGTATAATAGTGTTCTAGGGCCTGGTGTGTCATACACAGGCTCTCTAAGGCAAGTGCATGCATGCACACACATATATTGTGTGTGTGGAGGAGAGAGAGCGAGTCAGTGTGTGTGAGAGCATTGGCATGTGTATGGGAGAGGGAGTGTGAAAGAATGAATGTGTTAGTGTGTGTGTGTGTGTGTGTGTGTGTGTAGAGCAGGATAACTTTTAATCCTTATTAGTTGTATTTATTGGGTGTAATTTGATGTTTCTATTGTTCTGAAATAAATTTTGAGTTTTTTTTGTTGGGAAATACAGGAAAATTGGTTATCTGCTAATTTTCGTTCCTGGAATACCACAGATCAGACCAGACAAGTGGGTTATGCAACCCTATCAGCAGATGGAGGCAGAGAACTAAACTTTTCAGGTACTGCCACGTGCAGTCCCTCATTACCCAGGCCAACACAGGGCTATATAGAAATTAAATAACTTCCTCTTCTAGGGCGAACCTAGGACTCCAGGTTGGAGCCCTCTGGACCGGAGACCACACATCCAACTGGACACAGAAAAACCCTTCTTTGGTCCCCAAAGGTTCTAACTATATACAAATTTAATTTCTGCACTAAAAATATAAATCCAACTACATACTCTTTTGGAATCAAGGGGAGGGTCTCTGGACTGATCTGTGGTATTCCAGGAACAAAATTAGCAGGTAAGAACCAATTTTCCTTTCCTGTTCATACCCCAGATCAGTCCAGACAAGTGGGATGTATCCAAGCTCCCCTACACTGGGCGGGAACCCAAAAGCCCTGCTCGGAGAACACTCTCAACGAAACTCGCCTCCTCTGGAGCCCGCACATCCAACCAGTAACACCTGGTGAAAATGTGAAGAGAAGATAATGTGGCCGCTCTACAGATCTCCTGTGGCAACACCAACTTTCACTTTGCCCGAGAAGTCGCTTGCATCCGCAATCCCTCAGGGACTGACCGACCCTCACAGAGATAGGCTGAAAAAATAGAATTCCTTTAACCAACGAGCAATAATGGCCTTAGACGCCTTCGTTTCTTTCTTTGCACCACCGAACAAAACAAACAGATGATCTGGATGTTGGAAACTGTTAGTAATCTTAAAATAACGCAACAAAGTCCACCACACATCCAAAAAGTGAAGTTCCTTCGCATGCTTCCCCTCCCCAGACCAATTCAGAAAGGCCAGAAGCTCTAACATCTAATAGAGATGGAACGAAGAAACAACCATTTGCAAAAATGAGGATACTGTACACAAGGACATTCCATCTCCAAAATCCACAGGAATAGTTCTCTACAGGACAAAGCCTGAAGCTCTGAAATCCTTCTGGTTGAACAAATTGCCACCAGAAAAATTACTTTCAAAGTGAGATCCTTCAATGACGCCCTTTGCATCAGTTCAAATGGAGAACTACAAGGAACTCACAACACCAAGTTAAGGTTCCATGAAAGACACACACTGCACCGGGGATCACAAGGGCTCGGCTGCCTTGAGAATCTTACAATATCCAGATGAGACACCAACTGCCTGCCCTGCAACTTCCTCAAAGCCATCCCAAGGCCGCCATCTGTATTCAAGTGAATTATAGGCGAGACCCTTAGTCAAACTGCTGAAAAAAGGCCAAGATGTGTGGGATATCCACTCATAACGGATCCAAGTCCTTTTCTACTCACCAGGCCTCAAACACCCTCCACCACCCTGACATAAGGCAGCTAGGTAGGTCTCTGTGCCTGAAGCAGTGTAGCAATAACTGACTCAGAGTACCCTTTCGCTCTTAATCGTCTGTCAAAAGCCAAGACGTGAGACAAAAGCAATCACCCAATCTGAGAAGATAGGTCCTTGTCTGAGCAGATTTTGAAGATGAGCCAACCGACAATCCTGTCCATGGCGAGATGAATCAGATCAGCAAACCACGGACACCGCAGCCATTCCAGTGCCACCAACACCATCCTGCCTGAATGGTTCTCTATGCGCCACAATACATGACCTATGAGAGGCCAAGGAGGAAACATGTACAGCAGAATTCCTATTGGCCACGGGAGAACCAGAGTGTTGATCCCTTCAGCCCCTGTCTCTCTCCTGCGATTGAAGAATCTCATCATCTTGGCATTGCTGAGCAACACCATCAGATCCAATTGGCTCAGATCAGGTCCAAGGCCTCAGACAACAATTCCCATTCCCCGGATTCAACTGCTGCCTACTGAGATAATCTGCCTGTACTTTATCCACTCCTGCCAGATGTGATGCCACAATACCCCACAGATACCGCTCTGCTCGGACAAACAATATCTGGGTCTCTAGGGCCACTCTCTGACTTCATCCCACCTTGCCGATTCATGTACGCCACCTTAGTCGCATTGTCTGAGAACACTCTCACCATTCGTCCCCGAACCACAGGGAGGAACTCAATCAATGCCCTGCAAACCACTCTCGTTTCCAAACAATCAAAAGACCAAGATGCTTCCACTGGCGACTACAGCCCTTGGGTCACCTGTCCTTGACAGACTGCCCCACCCCCAACCTCTGGGGCTGGCATCTGTGGTCACCACCACAGTTTAGAACCTCCAAATCCATCCCCTTCTCAAAACTGGACCGTGACAACCACCCCGAAAGACTGGATCTGGAGGCCCTCTGCAGCAGTAATGACAGATGAAACTCCCACAACAATGGATCCCAATGGGACAGAAGGGCCCTCTGGAGTGGTCGCATGTGAGCAAAGGCCCAAGGTACCAAATCCAGGGTGGTCACCACAGACCCCAATACCTGCAGGTAATCCCGGGCCCTGGCATTCACAGAAAACAGAGGACCTGCGATTGCAGTTTCAGAATCTCTCTGAGGTAAGAAACACCTTGCCCAGCTGGGCGTAGAACCTCGCCCCCAAGTACTCCAATGACTGTACCGGAGTCAGATGACACTTTGTCAGGTTAACAAGCCAGCCCAGATATTGCAACATCTCCAGCACACTCTGGACTGACTGACGACACTCTTCCTCCAACTTCGCACGGATAAGCCAGTCGTCCAGATAAGAGTGAACCACAACCCTTTCCTTTTGCAGCACAGCTGCCACTACGAGCATGACCTGTTGCCAATCCAAAAGGAAGAGCCCAAAACTGGAAATGCTACCCCATTTGAAGCGAAGAAACTTCTGATGCTCCATGCGTATGGGGATGTGCAGATAGGCCTCCGTTAAATTCAACGAGGCCAGAAACTCCTCTTGCCAAACCGTCACAATCACTGTCCACAATGTCTCCATATGGAACCTTGGAACTAGCAAAGCCACATTAACCTGCGGAAAATCTAAGGAAGGCCAAAAGATACCTTCCTTCTTGGGAACTACGAAATAAATCAAATTCCTCCCTTGACTCCTCTCCACCGACGGAACCAGAATGATCGCACCTAACCTTTGAAGGTGAAGCAACATATCTCGCACTGCCTCTCGCTTGCTGCGAGTTGCACAATGACACACCATGAAGGCCTGCCTGATGGGGCAAGAAAAGTCTAAAGAGTAGCAGTCTATCATCACCTACAAAACCCACTGGTCCAAGATATTCCTGGTCCACTCTTTGTAAAACTTGTCAGGCATCCCTCAACACCTACCCTGGCTTCATTGCGATGATTTAGCGTTCCCAGCGCCTTGACCGGAACCATCCCTAGGGGGTCTGCAAGAACCCCGAAAGGATTCCTGCTGTCCCAAGCCCTGCCTCTGCTGGCCCGAAGAACTCTTGTTGGGATGAAATCTTCTCATATCCTGAAAATAGGCACGAGCTGGGAAAGTCTTCCTTCCACTCTTCTTATCCTCAGGCATCTTGTTCCCCTTTGACTCCCCCAAATGCTTCATCAACTGTTCCAGGTCTTCTCCTAAGAGAAGTTTTCCTTTAAAGGGAAGATTGCACAGCTGCGATTTCAACTACATATTCGCAGACCAATTCCGTAACCACAGCAGCTGGCGCTGACACCACACTTCTGGCCAATGTGCAGACCAAATTGTACAGAGTGTACGCCACATACACCACACCAGCTTTCAGCTGTGCCGCCCTGCTTAGAAGAGGCAGCAGTGACAGACCCCCTCGCCTGAGCCTTCTGAACCCAGAGCAAACAGGCGCTCTGCATGAGGCTCCCATAGATTGCTGCTCACAGACTTAAGGCCGAGACCTCAAACGAGCTCTTCAACTGGATTTCCAGCCTTCGGTCCTGAGCATCCTTAAGCGCAGCCGACCCTGCCACCAGAATGGTCGTCTTCTTTGTGACTGCCCAGACAACTGCTTCAGCCTTAGGCAACACCAAAAGCTGCAAAGTATCCTCAGACAAAAGGTTAAACTTCGCTATTGCCCTGGCCACCTTCAGACCTGCTTCTGAAGCATCACACTTCCGGTTCACAAGTTTCCTAATCTTCTTAGGCAATCGAAAAGCCTTCTGTGGACTTTGAAGGCCATCCAGGACTGGGTCCACCCCTTCATTAACAGACTCTTATTGGAGCAATTAATACCCAACTCCTTTAACACCTGGGAATAAGGGATTTGAACTCCTCTTTGCAGAATAGCTGGATGACCCGTGGGTCATCCCCCTCCTCAACTGGAAGCTCCTCAGGGTCAGATAAGCCTTGGCTCTGTCGTGGTCCATTCTGGTCGCATCATGCGCTGGATCATCCCCAGGGTCATCCACAAGATCATCTCCTGGACCACCCTGCACGTCATCGGAATCCTCTGATCCCTCATCTCCAGCAAGATGGTCAAGACCCAAATGGCAGAGGTGGTCCAGAGAGTCCCAGGCCGAGGAATCCCTTAGACCTCTTTTCAATCCTTTGTGACTTCTGACCGAGGGCCCGTTTCCCCCTGCACCTCTCCTGGCCAGGTAGGCCTTGTGCAGCAGCAAAACAAAATCTGTGGAGAAATCCTCCACCTCACTGTCCCTGTCATCTGGCGTGGCATCTTCAGACTGTCCATCACATCCCTGATCATCTCCCCCGACCTGTACTGCCAGAGAAAGCGGAATCTCCATGTTCCTGAGGAGCTACCTGCTTCTTTCCCCATGCAGGCTTCCTGCAAACATGGCAAAATCGTCCCCAGAACCAGGCCTGGCAGGCCCTTGTGATCAGGTGGCTCTCCCGCCAGTTGCAACCCCCGTGGACGGTCTCTCCCTTCCCACAGCACACTCACTGCAGAGCGCAGCCACACTAAGCCAAACGCAGTTGGAGCCACAGACCTGGCAGGATTTCCCACCACCAGGTGCCATCTTAAAGCACACATGGTGCTAACGCACGGTCTGCCTGCCTGCTGCGCCGAGAGCCAGATCGTCTGCAGCGCGAGTACCTCCTTAAGAGACTGCCCTGATTCTCGGAGCAGAAATACTCACAGCCTCTTTTTCCCCAAGCAGCATGCCTTACCTGTGTCCCAGCCGACAGACATTTCAATGGCTGAGCCTCTGTATTTTTTTTGGTTTTTTTTTTGTTTTGTTTTTTTTAAGAAAGCCCAACAAAAACCCAAGAGCAGTTAGAAGGAAAAGTATATTTCCCTGCTGCTGCCTGGAGACGTGGGGAAGAACACCTCAGGTGGAGAGAGGGAACCAGGACCCCTGGCTTTCTGACACCTGGATGCTGTGGGCTAAAGCCAAAGAGGGATTACCAAACCCTACTCGCCCGGCTTGACCTAACAGATAGCCCACGAAGGTACCTAACATCTCAGGGAGCATCTCTTCTAATTTTCTTGATCCTCCTTTTATTTTTTGTTGTTTTTTTGTCAGACTACAGGTTTGCACCTCTACCACCTGCTGGAGACAGAGAAATACTGAGGTACTGCAGGTGGCACTCTGTTAAGTAGCAGTGCCTGAAAAGTGTTTAGTTCTCTTTCTCCATCTGCCGGTAGGGATGCATAACCCACTTGTCCAGACTGATCTGGGTATGAAAAGGAACAGAACATTTTTAAATTAGATGTTTTATTCATCAGATGTTTGAAATATTTTATTGGTTTTTGGGAAATATTAGAACTAATTTATGCAAGGTTTGTGGTTTGTTTTTTTTTAATTATTGATGTTTGTCAGCTGTTTTGACATTTATTTTTATTAGCATGGTTTTAATATTAATAATGTTTTATAGCTCTTGATTTTACTGCTTGATGCTTTGTGAGGAATGTTTGATTTTCCATTGTTGTACTGCACAATAGTGTCAGGCTTGTGGTTTCCAGTACAGTTTGTTGGCACGTTTCTATTTTGTATTTGGTGAGGGTTTGTCTGTATTTTAAAAGGTTCAGTTCTTGTGTAACTTGAATTCTTACTGTAAAAATGATGGTATTTCTCATTGGCTTTTACGGCATTATGGTCCTCTCTTCCTCATTTCTATTTTAAGCAGAAGTTTGCTCTTTATTAATTTCATTTGCATGAAGAAAAAAGTTTCAAAAATTCTTGCAGAAAATATTTTTTCATTCACATATTTTATTGTAGCTGCTGTAGGAAAATTGGTTCTTACCTAATTTTCGTTCCTGTAGTACCACAGATCAGTCCAGACCGTGGGTTGAGCCTCCTGTCCAGCAGATGGAGACAGATCAAAACTGTAAGGATATCCCATATCAGGACAGAGCCTACCCTACATCCCTTCAGTATAAAACACTTTCAAAGCAGATACAACTTCCCAAGGGTCAAGCAAGTAATAAGAAAAAAAAAAAACTGAGAAATTGAACAAGTGAACAATTGAAAGAATTCTATATGAATAAATGCTCTTGCATAAAATTTTTTTTTATTTTCATCTGTGAGATGCTTCCGGTGCCTTAAGTAATAATAGAAAACTCAGGTAATCGTAAACCTGTAAAGAAAATCACCTTCGAGCGGATGAAATAGACCTAGCACGGGAGGGTGTTTGGACTGATCTGTGGTACTACAGGAAGAAAATTAGCAGGTAAGAACCAATTTTCCTTTCCCTGTATGTACCCGGATCAGTCCAGACTGTGGGATGTACCAAATCTTCCCCAAACAGGATGGGACTGAGACAGTCCCACTCGAAGAACCTGCCGCCTGAAAGAACTAAAAACTGGAGCCTGCACATCAAGGTGGTAATGCCGAGCAAAAGTATGCAGGGACATCCAAGTAGCTGCCCTACATATTTCTGACCGATTGACTCTCTGCCCAAGAAGTGGCTTGAGAATGTAAGGAATGGGCCTTTAAGCCTTCCAGAACCAATCGGCCCTTACAGATGTAAGCAGACGCAATAGCCTCCTTTAGCCAACGTGCAATAGTGCCCTTTGAAGCCTTATTACCTTTACTTGGGCCACTCCACAAGACAAACAAGTGATCCGAGACCCAGAACTCATTTGTAACCTGGAGGTAATGCAGCAAAACCCGTTTCACATCCAGGCGCCGCAGATCGCCCCAGACGTGTTTGCTACGTCTGTAGAAGAAAAAGCCGGAAGTTCTACTGACTGATTGATGTGAAAATAAGACACGACCTTTGGCAAGAAAGAGGGTACCGTCTTGAGGGATACCCCTGAATCAGAAAAACGGAGAAAAGGTTCACTGCACGACAAAGCTTGGAGCTCTGAGACCCTTCTGGCGGAACAAATGGACACCAAGATGACGGTTTTGAAATCAAATCCTTAAGCATAGCCCTCAGTAGGGGTTTAAAGGGAGATTCGCAGAGAATCCGGAGAACCAAGTTAAGACTCCACGAGGGACAAGTAACCCGTACCGGCGGATTCAAGTGCATGGCCCCCTTGAGGAAACGGATGACATCTGGATGAGTCGCCACTGAGTAACCATCAATGTTACCTAAGACGGAACCGAGAGTGGAGACCTGCACTCGCAAGGAACTGAAAGACAAACCCTTGGAGAGACCGTTCTAGAAAAAGGAAAGTACCTGGGAAACCAGAGCCTTACGAGCCGACACTCCCAAAGCGGCACACGCAGTTTCAAAAAACTTCCATACCCGGACATAAGCAAGAGAGGTAGCCGGCTTCCAGGCCCGTAACAAAGTGGATATAACTTCTTCCTTATATCCCCCTTCTTTCTCAATCTCCACCATTCAAAAGCCAGGCCGCTAGACAGAAGCGATCCGCCTGATCGAAAAACACTGGACCCTGCCGAAGAAGGTGGGGAAGATGCCCGAGGCGGAGAGGGCCGTCCGTGGCGAGATTCACGAGATCCACGAACCATGGTCTGCAGGGCCATTCCGGAGCCGCTAGAATGAAGGGACCCCAATGGAGTTCGATTCTTCTGAGCACTTTGCCCACTAACGGCCAAGGAGGAAACACGTACAGAAGAACATCGTGAGGCCAGGGAAGGACCAGCGTATCCACTCCTTCCACGCAATGTTCCCGTCTGCGGCTGAAGAACCGGGGAGCTTTTGCATTGTTCATGGTGGCCATCAAATCCAAGTGTGGGAGACCCCACCTGCAGATGATCAGATTCATCGCTGCATTTGACAACTCCCACTCGCCGGGGTCTAACCGCTGGCGACAGAGGAAATCGACCTGAATGTTCTCCTTTCCCGCAATATGGGACGCAGCTAATCGCTCTAGGTGATGTTCCGCCCAGGCGAAGAGCTTGCTGGCTTCCAGAGCCACCAGGCAATTCCTGGTGCCTCCCTGTCAATTGATGTAGGCTACCGTTTTGGAGTTGTCCGAGGACCTGCACTGCCTTGTGATGGAGTAAGGGAAGGAAGGCTTTGAAGGCCAGGCGTACCACTCGAGCTTCCAATCGATAGATGTGCCAGTGAGATTGGACCGGGGACCAGTACCCCTGAGTAGACTGGGTCTGGCACACCGCTCCCCAGCCGGAGAGACTGGCGTCCATTGTGACAACCATCCACTGCGGTGTTTGAAGAGACACCCCTTCTGAAGATGGGCAGGTGAGAGCCACCACTGCAGTTTGACGACAGTAGACTCGGAGAGCAGGAGGGGCATCCGAAACTGTTCAGATACCTGCTTCCAACGGGATAGCAATGCTTTCTGTAATGGACGCAAACACACAAACACCCAAGGAACCAGATCGATAGTGGAAGCCATGGACCCCAGAACCTGAAGATAGTCCCAGGCTGTTGGCAGAGAAAGGGAGAGAAAGTTGCGCACTTGGTCCCTGAGTTTGAGCGATCGCACCTCTGGAAGAAACATCTTGCCAACTCGGTGTCGAATCACACCCCTAGAAATTCCAATGTCTGGGATGGCTGAAGTTTGCTCTTGGGAAAGTTGATGACCCACCCCAGAGAGGTCAGACAAGACAGGACCTTGCTGACCACCAGCTTGTAGAGAGACTCCTATTTGGCTCGAATGAGCCAATCGTCCAGATAAGGGTGGACCAGCATTCCATCTCGACGAAGAGAGGCCGCCACTACCACCATGACCTTGGTGAAAGTGTGCGGCGCCGTGGCGAGACCGAAAGGAAGCGCTCGAAACTGAAAATGTTGTCCCAGGATCTCGAACCGGAGATACTGCTGATGGTCGTAGCGAATCGGAATGTGTAAGTAGGCCTCCTTCAGATCGAGCGAAGCCAGGAATTCTCCGGAGCGAGCCGCAGTTATCACCGCCCTTAGGGTTTCCATCTGAAAATGGGGAACCTTGAGAGCCCGGTTGACTCGCTTGAGATCCAAAATTGGACGAAAGGAACCTTCCTTTTTGGGAACGACGAAGTAGATGGAATATTGGCCAGTCCCTTGTTCCTCCACTTGTTCCTCCACTGTTCCTCCAAAACGGTAGCCTACTATGGCACCCAGTTCCAGCAGCCTGCTCATGGTCTGGTCAACCGCAGGCCTCTTTCAACTTCCGCAGGGAGACATTAAGTGAAGATCCGGTAGGTCTCGAGCAAATTCTAACGCGTAGCCTTTTTCTATCGCCTCTAGGACCCACTGATCCGTCATTAACTTGACCCATTCCTCGAGAAATAGGAACAGCCGTCCACCTAAGTTTAGAACGGATGAATGGGCCGGCCGTATTTCATTAGGAGGAGGATTTTGTGCCGAGTGTTGCTGGTTACTATCCCAGAAGGGTCGATGTCTTCGAAAGGAATGAGACCAGGATTAAGATCTGGAAACATTGCCCCTCGGAAAGGAACCCCGAGCTCTGGTGTTAAAGCGACGTTGCCCCTTGAAGCGCGTGCAGGAGGGTAAGAAAGGCTTAGACTGTTTTGGGCGGTCCTCCGGCAGCTTATGAACCTTATTTTCCCACAGAGACTCAATAAGCTGCTCTAGGTCCTCACCAAAAAGCAACTGCTCCTTGAAGGGAAGAGTTCCCAACTGTGCCTTAGAAGAGGCATCTGCAGACCAATTTCTCAGCCAGAGGAGACGCCTGGCTGAGACCGCGAAGACCATGGCTTTGGCTTGCACTCGTAGAAGACCGTAAAGGGAATCAGCCCCATACGCCAGAGCTTTCCAAACTTCTCATGTTAGTGACACACTTTTTAAGACAAACATAATTTCGTGACACAGTAATTCAGTCTACCAGCAAACCAGAAGTTAAAGGTTAAACGAACAAAATGTATTTCAACAATTTATGTATGTTTCCTTAAATATATACATAAAATGTTTCACAACACAACCTCTCATAATAAATATTTGCAGGCTTCCACTTCCTCCATGCTGATCTCGTACATTGTGAGATCGGCATAGAGAAAGTGCTACTCTTGCACATTCCCAAAGATTACATGTGCCAATCACTAAAAAGTAATTTTTTTTTTTTTACCTTTGCTGTCTGATCTTAGTTTTCTAATCGGTTGGTCACAGGCTTTTTTTTCCACCTTTCCTTTCTTTTTTTTGTCAATTCCTTTTACAAGTTCTTTTTTTCTATTTCTTTTCTCTCCATCTGTCTTCTTCCCTCAAACACACAATCATGTTCTCATTCTCACACGCTGTCTATCTCACACATTCTCACACACACAGGCTCTCACTCACATGCAATCTCACACATCCACAGCTCTCACTCTCACATGCCTCTCTCTCATACATACATACTGTCTCTCTCGTGCACATGCTGTCTCACTCTCACACACACAGGCTCTCTCACTCCTACATGCTCTCTTGCTCAAGCACAGGCTCTCACTGGCACATGCTGTCCCTCTGCACGGGTTGCCGAAGGATGGGCTCTTCAGAGGCCCTGATCTTCCCTGGCCGTGACATGGGATCTGTAGCGGCCCTGCTATCGGGTTTCCTCCTCTTCTCGGGCTGCCGCGACGTGGGATCCGCAACGGCCCATTAATGCTGCTCTTCTTCTGTACGCAGCAGATGCTCCTCCTCCTTCCTGCCCACGCGGCTTCGGCAACGTTTTTCTTCCGGGGCTGCACAGGCAGGAAGGAGGAGGAGGAGTGAACGTGACCCTCTTCTTCGGGCCGTGGTGATGTAAGCTCCACCACTGCCCGCCGATCTTCCTGCTATAGTTCCCTGCTTCCGCCGGCGCTGCGGACTGGGCGACACACCTCCACACTACAGGCGACACACTAATGTGTCCCGACACACACTTTGGAAAGCTCTGCCATACGCAATCGCTCCTTCTAGCCGATCCGCCTGCTCCGCCTCTGCAGATGGGAGGTCTTGGGTGCCGAGTAATTGCTGAACCCATCTAAGGCTTGCCCGCTGCATGAGTCTGCCGCAGATTGTCGCCCGAACTCCCAAAGACAAGACCTCAAAGATGCGTTTGAGGTAAAATTCCAATTTGCGGTCCTGGACATCCTTCAGAGCTGTAGCCCCCACCACCGGGATGGTGGTGTGCTTGGTAACCGCCGAGACAGAGGAATCCACTTTGGCATCTTGAACATATTGAAACAGTCCTCGGAGAGAGGATAGAGCTTGTCCATAGCCCTACCCACTGGGAGTTCGCCTCCGGGGACTCCCATTCCCAAAGCAGCATCAGTTTGTGCATAGGATGAAATGGGAAAGTACATGGAAAATCCCTAAGTCCCGCCAGGACCGGGTCCATGTTGGCAAGCATTGCGGCCGTAACCGTATCCACAAGGAGCACCTCAATTCCCAGTTCCTGCAATATGAAGGGGAATGAGCAGTTCCAGTTCCTCCTTTTGAAATAAACGGAGAACCTGTGGATCATCCCCTCAAGGTGGGGGGGGGGGGGGTTAGGAAGCAGAGGATCAGCATCTGGATCCGGAGTAGGGGCCGACGGCGGCTGGGAGGGATCCAGAGGCGGCGGGGTCCCTGGAACCACACTGACCCTAACAGAGCCCTGTCCCTCCAGCGCCTTTGGAGGTTGCAGAGGAGAAACTCGCGGGTTCTTAGGCGGAGGGGGGTCCAAGGAGGAGTCCCTCTTCCTCATGTAGGCTAGCTAGATAGGATTTGTGCATAAGCAGCACCAACACTTCCCGGGGGGGGGAAGAAAAGGTCAAGCACCCCCTCCTGGAAATGAGGGGGGCTCAAATCTGGTGGGGAAACTAAGGAATTGGGCTCACCTTCCTCTTGCAACTCCGATTCTGCATTAGAATCTGCTTCCAAAATGGCCGCCATTCCCGCGGTTTTTCGGGCCGGAAACGGCCTGGCCACGTGGCGGGTAGCTCGCCTCCGGGTCGCCATAATCAACGGTACCGAGGAGGGACCCTCCCCACCTGGTAGGCACACAGAACAGAGGCCGCCGCAGGAGAGCCGCGTGGCAGGCTCTCCGCAGGCCATATAGACGCTTGGATGCGGCATCAGCGCGAGAGAAAAAAAATCACTGTAAAACAAAACAGCTGAGCTGTTCAGGGCTGAAGCAGTCAGTCAGCGAGGCAGCGACTGAACTCTGCACGCTGCCGGAGCTGTCCACAGTACTTATGATGCTTACTAAATTATAGCGCAGAGAAAAAACGGCTATGCCTCTACTTTTTTTTTTTTTTTTTCAGCTCAGCAAGTTCAGGGGAAAATCTCTCCCTCACAGGCCAAAAGGCACTTTCCCAACAGTGGACAGCTAGCCAAGGGGGAGTGACTGAACCACCAGTATCAACCCTAATTGTCACTGGGAATGAGGAGCCTAGGCTGAAAAAAATACAGGGCAAGCCCCCCCCCCCTAGGCTCCCAGCAGAGCGGAGAGACAGAACTGTCTCTCTGAAAGAAAAGAGAAATCTTTCAAAGTTCTTTTTTTTTTTTTTTTTTTAAATATAACCAAGAATTAAATACTTGCTTGATCCAGACCAAAAAAAGAGAAGATCCCCACAGGGAAAAACTAAGGTAAGAAGAAGAAGGGGAACTGTAGGTTCAGTTGCCTGCATCTCCTGGAGACAGACGAATACTGAAGGGATGTAGGGGTAGGCTCTGTTCTGATATGGGTTACCCCTTACAGTTTTGGTCTGTCTCCATCTGCTGGACAGAAGGGCTCAACCCATGGTCTGGACTGATCTGGGTACATACAGGGAATAATGGATTAGGTGATTGTTTTAAGGGAAGGACTTAACTAATTCTCCCTCCAAGGACTAGGTTGCTGTGAGCATAAAACTGATAGGTTTTTTTGCATCAAAGAAAGTAGTGCTCACAAGGTAATGTAGGAGGTGGACTGCGTTCTAGGGCACCTGGCGGCAGCAAATTTCCTGGTGCACCAACAACTTCAGCCGTCACCCTATGACCCTGGGCCCAATATATGTAACCAAGTATGGAGATAATTTAAATGAACTCAAACAAATACAGATATGCAGCCATGCTGACTACTGATGCTGTTTTGTTTTCATCTCACCTCATCTGGCCTTCCATCAGAGTCTACAGTCTCTGTGTATGGCTTGTTCTGAATCCTGTTCAGATCCTCATGAAGGCCATCTAGCAGAAAAGCCATAAACTCCTGGGCATCGTGCTGGGCATAGCCAGTGAACTGGCTGGCTTTGCTGGCCACAATTGCCTGTGGAAATAACAAAGCATGAGAACTGGAGACAGAATATCAAAGGCTTTCTTAGAGAGAGCAGGGTTGCTTACATGTAACAGATGTTCTCAGAGAGCAGCAGAATGTTAGTCCTCACACATGGGTGACATCATCAGATAGAGCCCTGATGCGGAAAACTTATGTCAAAGTTTCTAAATCTGACTAGGCACACTAAGCATGCCAGGCATGCCCTATACCACGCGTCCGCATGGGGTCCTTCTCCAGTCTTGTAACATAGAATTATAATTAAAACAAAAACTAGGAGAAATCCAACTCTGTGAGGTGGTGGGAGGGTTTTGTGAGGGGGTACCATTCTGCTGTCCTCGGAGAACACCAGTTATAGGTAAGCAACTCTGCTTTCTCTGAAGACAAGCAGAATGGTAGTCCTCACATTATTATTATTTAAAATTTTTATATACCGGCATTCATGATACAATCACATCATGCCGGTTCATTCACATGGGTGAATCCCTAGCTACAGGCTGCTCCCCAACACAAAAGGGGACCAACAGACAACCAACCAGGTGCCAACAGGACAGCTTGAACCCAAACAGGTCCTAGGCAGGGAGAGTTGGGTTCTATTTCTCAAACAGGTTCCAAAGGACAGATTGGCTGAACATGTCATGTTGGCCATCCCTATCCAGACAACAATGCGATGTGAATGTGTGGGGAGAATTCCATGTCACAGCCTTGCAGATCTCCTTCATGGGAATTGCTTGCAAGTGGGCCACCAACGCTGCCATGGCTCTGACAGAATGCACCTTGACTTGACCCCTGAGATGCAGCTCCATCTGGCCATAACAGGAGGAGATGCAATCTGCTAGCCAATTGGATAGTGTCTATTTGGCAATGGCAAGCCCAACCTATTCCTATCAAAAAAAAATAAAAAGTTGGATGGACTGTCTATGGGCTTCTGTCCGCTTCAGATAAAAGGCTAAGGTTTGCTTGCGGTCCAAACTGTGCAGGGCTCGTTTGCCTTAGTGAGAATGGGGCCTGGTCAAGAATGTTGGCAGGACGATGGACTAGTTAAGATGGAAGTCCGTCACCTCAGTCAGGAATTTAGGGTGTATACGCAAGACCACCCTGTCATGATAAAACTTAGTGCAAGATTGATAAGTCACTAAGTCCTGGAGCTTGCTGACTCTGCGCTGAGGTGAATAGCACCAAAAACATGACTTTCCAGGTCAGGTACTTTAGGTCACAGGAGCGCAATGGCTCAAAAGGAGCTTTCATCAACTGAACTAACATCACATTGAGGTCCCACGACACAGCCTTAGAGGTGGCTTCATTTGAAGCAGGCACTTCAGGAATCGCACAACTATAAGCTATACAGAGATGGGCATACCATCTACACCTTGGTGGTATGTGCCAACTGCACTGAAATTAACTCTAATGGAGTTGGTTTTAAGCCAGCTTCTGATAAGTGTAGAAGGTAATTAAGCAGTTTTTGTGTGGGGCAGAACGGATCTAGGGCCTTCTGCTCACACCACATAGAAAACTTCCTCTACTTCAGTCCATAGGACTTTTTATGGGAAGGCTTTCTGGAAGCTACCAGGACCCAAGACACATCCTCAGAGATTGAGTGGTTGCAGAATTAACCTCTCAACATCCAGGCTGTGAGTGACTAGGCCTGGATGTTGGGATGCCGAAACCTGCCTCTATCTTGCATGATGAGATCTGAGGAAGCCCCGAGTCTAACCAGTCTCCGGATGGACAACTGCTGTAGGAGTGGAAACAAACCTGTCTCGGCCAATAAGGGGCTATGAGGATCATAGCACTCCTTGTCCTCACAAAGCTTCAAGAGAGTCTTTGGCACTAAGGAAATTGGAAGATACATGACAGGCAAGGGCGTCTGAGGCTAGTTTGTCATCTGGCCTGTACAGGAAGCAGAACCAAGTCACCTTCTTTTGCAGGGGGACGCTAACAGATCTACATCCGGGCTCCCCCAGAGGTGGAATATCCGATTCACTACCCCCTGGGTCCAGGGACCACTCATGGGGTCTGAAGGCTCGACTCAGCCTGTCCACTACCATATTCTCCATCCTATGGGTCAGAGCCCATGACCACATCTGAACTGCTTCCTGACACAGGAGTACCGTTCCTGTGCCTCCCTGCTTGTTGACATAACACATGGCTACCTGGCTGTGGTATGGATCAGGACAACTTTGTTGGACAGCCAATCTCTGAAAGTCCATAGCACCTACCTGATCACCCAAAGCTCCAAGAAATTGATTTAACAAAAACATTCCTGAGCGGACTAGACTCTGGGTCCTGAGCCTATCTACATGAGCTCCCCACCCCAGGGTGGACACATCTATGGTTAGGACAAGTTGGGTAGGGGAATTCGAAAAGAGATTCCCCCATTGCAGATTTGAAAGTATCCACCACCAGGACAATGAGTTTCAGAGAGACAGGGTGACTCTGATGCAATCCTGGAGGCTTTGATTGGCCTGACGCCACTGCGACTTCCGGGTCCATTGGGCTCTACGCATTGAGAGCCAAGGGAGTGACATGGATGTTGAGGCCATGTGGCCTAACAGCCTCAACATGTGCTAGGCTGATACCTGCTGACTCTGCCGCAATGGTATCAAGATGATGGCCCTATGATGAGGCAAGAAGGTCTTGGCCTGAGCCCTGTCTATCAGGGCTCCTATGAAGTCCAATTGAAATGACAGGCTAAGATGGGACTTGACCTGGTGGCCCCTGCCCAAGATGTACTCTTGACTAGCCAATCATCAGATAGGAGGAAAACATGCACTCCCAGCTTGCGGAGGTGCGTCACCACCATGGCCAGGTATTTCATGAAGACATGTGAAGCTGATGCTGGCCTGAACAGCAACACCCAGTACTGGAAGTGCTGTTTCCCCACCACAAATCGGAGATACTTCCTATGATCGGGAAAGATCTCAATCTGAGTGTATGTGTCCTTTAGATCGAGGGAGCATAGTCAGTCCCCTTTTTCTAAAAGTAGGATCAAGGTGCCCAGGGAAACCATCTTGAACCTTTCTTTTATTAGAAATGTGTTCAAGGCCCATAGGTCTAGGATGGAGCAGAGTCTTCCTGTTCTTGATGGAATCAGGAAGTACTTGGAGTAGAATCCCTGCCCTCCACCCTCTTAACTGCTCTGGCCATTAAAAAGGAGGAGAGCTCAGTTAGCAGTACCTCCTGATGTGCTACCGGCCCTCAAAATGGGCTCGGAGGGATACCCATAGATTTAATTAGTGACGGACCTTGGAAAGAACCCACCTATCCGAGGTTATACTGGGCCACTGGTTCGCGAAGAACCGCAGCCTGCCCCCAACTGAAGGATCCAATGTCCTGGGTATAGGCAATTGGCCTACACTCCCTAAGATCCAGTCAAAACCCTATCGCTGGAGTTGACTGAGGTGCTGGCTGAAACTTTAGGGCTCTCTGCTGCCTGGGACAGCCTCAGGAGCCCTGATGTTGACTGGAGCGAGGGGGTGGAGGATAGGACTTCCTTTGGCAACAGAAAGACTTCCTTTGTCCTGTCTCGCCAGCCTCCTGGAAGAGGAGGATGTTATCAGGAGTGCTGGTGGAGAGCTTTTGGAGGGTTTCATGGTGGTCCTGAAGTTTATTTATTTATTTATTTAGGTTTTTTTATACCAAGCAACAAACAAAGATTTGGCTAAAGAGAACTCTATATGTGTTCTCTAGCAACCATCATACATGGCCACAGTAAGCTGAGTGGCTTATATATGCAAGCTCGTATGGCTACTGGGCTTGAATAATCATCGGTTGCTGAGAATCTTAGAAAGTGCTACCACTAGGTGCCAAACAACTACCGTGTGAGCACTTATCTGATTCCACATGTAGAAGATTTATGCATATAACCCTGAAGGGCTGTTCCAACACTGCGGTGTTTCGGAGTGTTAGACTCCTTCCTCAGGGATCCTTCAGGATATGCTTATGGTACTGTGTGGAAACAAAAAACAGTTCTTAAATATGCCTACGGGGCTAAAAGAGACAATGGAACAATATCAGGCTGGTAAGGAAAACTTACTGAGCCTTTTGGTTGCAGTCAATACGCACGCTCGTAGAATTTCACTGAGGACACAAGATATAAATGCAATAAGTGTCCAAAGACTGGTGCTGATGTTGTGCCTAACATTCAACCATATTTTTATAAATGAACTCAATGGAAATGCAAAAGGCATATGTCAGTTTGTTGTGCTATCTGCTGACACTGTGCTCGAGGTTAAAGCAACTTGCAAAGAAAAGTAAACTTGTATGTGCTAAAAAAGCCTCAAAAGATGTGCTGGAAAACAAACCAACTTTGAAACAAAAGATTCTTGCTTAAATGCACTCAATAAGCCTCCAAAGAAGTACTTACAGGCACTTGAAGAAGTGAAACCTCGTGGCGGCTGTGCTGCAGGATGACAGGCAAAGCGCTGGGAAAAACGCCGGTATTTAAAGGAAAATCCTCCGTGTAGTAATGACAGAGAACGGAAATGACGCCGAAGGGCTGATTGCAGAAAAAAAACTTTGAAATCCATATAAGGGAAATGACGTCAGAGAACGGCCATTTTGAGGGGGAATGCCTGTTGGGGATACTGTGATTTGAATAACTCACCTTATATGGGTAATGACGTCTGACAGGCGGCCATCTTGAAAAAAACTCAGTTTTTTTCAAGATGGATTTTCCTTTAAATACCGGCGTTTTTCCCAGCGCTTTGCCTGTCATCCTGCAGCACAGCCGCCGCGAGGTTTCACTTCTTCAAGTGCCTGTAAGTACTTCTTTGGAGGCTTATTGAGTGCATTTAAGCAAGAATCTTTTGTTTCAAAGTTGGTTTGTTTTCCAGCACATCTTTTGAGGCTTTTTTAGCACATACAAGTTTACTTTTCTTTGCAAGTTGCTTTAACCTCGAGCACAGTGTCAGCAGATAGCACAACAAACTGACATATGCCTTTTGCATTTCCATTGAGTTCATTTATAAAAATATGGTTGAATGTTAGGCACAACATCAGCACCAGTCTTTGGACACTTATTGCATTTATATCTTGTGTCCTCAGTGAAATTCTACGAGCGTGCGTATTGACTGCAACCAAAAGGCTCAGTAAGTTTTCCTTACCAGCCTGATATTGTTCCATTGTCTCTTTTAGCCCCGTGGGCATATTTAAGAACTGTTTTTTGTTTCCACACAGTACCATAAGCATATCCTGAAGGATCCCTGAGGAAGGAGTCTAACACTCCGAAACACCGCAGTGTTGGAGCAGCCCTTCAGGGTTATATGCATAAATCTTCTACATGTGGAATCAGATAAGTGCTCACACGGTAGTTGTTTGGCACCTAGTGGTAGCACTTTCTAAGATTCTCAGCAACCGATGATTATTCAAGCCCAGTAGCCATACGAGCTTGCATATATAAGCCACTCAGCTTACTGTGGCCATGTATGATGGTTGCTAGAGAACACATATAGAGTTCTCTTTAGCCAAATCTTTGTTTGTTGCTTGTTGTGGACTTTTGGCTTTTATAAGAGTATTCCAATTCTATTGTCCGGTTTTTTTATACCGGCATTCATGAACTCGTTCACATCATGTCGGTTTACAGAAAACAGGGGTGCGAATAATACAACCAAAAAACATAAATAACGTGATGAAGAGAAGCAGTTACAATTAACAAGGGCTAATGAACTGGGAATGTAAGAAATAGAAAGAGATAGAGGAGGTTAATTATATACAAATGTACAATATAAATATGGCAATATAAATATAAATGTACAATATAAATATGGCAATATAAAGTTGGGCCACAGTGTCCCTCACCCTATCTATGAAGAGATTCTCCCCAGTACACAGCACATTGGCGAGTTGTTCCTGTACCTCTGGTCAGAGATCCGAGGCCCGCAGCCATGCCATTCTTTGGGCGCAGATTCCCACTGCAGAGACTCTCAATGCCATCTCAAGAACATCGTAGGTCACTCAGACCTCGTGTTTTCCACACACCAGGCCCTTATGCACCAGTGACATGAGGGTGTCCTGCTGCTGTTGAGGAAGCTGCTTAGGCCTGCACCTGCTTCCAGATGTCCCACGAGTACTGGCTCATGTAGAGCTGGTAAGCAGCTATGTGGGCAATGAGCATGACAACCTTGAAATACCTTCCTCCCAAGAGCATCCATCGCTCTCTGGTCCTTGGGGGTGCCGAGAAGTGAGTCAGAGAGTGCTTGGCCCTCTTGAGGGCAGATTTGACCACCACCGACTGGGGAGGCAGCTGACACTTATCGAATCTAAGTCTTCTAGATAAAGTAGACCCCCATCCCCCTTCTTATTAATGGGAGGCACTGTGAGGGGCTGATCCCATATACTCAGCAGCAGCTCCTTAAGGATCTTTTGTACCGGGACCACCACAATCTCCTTAGGAGGTTCCACGAACTGGAGGATCTCAAACATTTTGTGCCTAGCATCCTCCTCCATTATTAACTGAAATGGGATGGCTTCTGCCATCACCCTCACAAAACATGTAAAGGTCAAGTCCCCTGGCGGAGACTTCTTTTGCTCCTCTGGAGGAGTAGGGTCTGATGAGAGACAGAGCCCTCGGAGGACTCCGAAGCATCATCCCACCAGAGGTCATAGGGTTCCTCATCCTCACTGTAGGCTACAGGGGATGGGGCCCTAGATTCTCTGCCTTCGTCCAGAGGTCCAGGCACCGGTAACATTGAATGGGGTACAGCAGGCCTCGGCATCTCTTGCCAGCCTATGTGGAGCTTTCTCCTCGGAGGAACCAATGTCACCATATTGGTAGGGGGAGATTTCAGTGGCCCACCAGGTACCATTACCATCCAGGGAACCAACACCAGCTGGGTCGGTAATACATCGATGAGCACGGTGAGCTTCTCCAGCAGTGGTACAAAGATGGGTGGCACCTGGTCCAGCGCCATTAGTGCCACAGGACCAAAGCCCTGCAGCACCTGCTCTACCACCAGCTGGACTCACTGCTCCAGCTCCTCCTCAAATGTTGCTGATGCCAACACAGACTGTGAGGAAGGAAGGGTGGCCAAATCTTCTTCGGACCAGTGAGGCAGATCAGTAGAGACAATTGCAGACCCCTGGCACTGCTGGAGAACTGTCTCTCCTCGCCACAGGATCGCTTTGGGGGCATCGCAGCATGAGCCGGTGCACCCTCATTCCCGGCACTGTGCATCGATAGGGACCGGTGCCGATGCTTCTTCTGTTTCCCTCGACACTCTGCCTGGTCCTTCCCCGGTGCTGAGGCTGATAACAAGGAACCAGATGTCCTACACTTGGAGGACATCGATGGTGGTCTGTCTCCTGCACCCCTATCTGTTGATGGCACTGACAGCCCTGGAGATGTCAATGGCACGGTGTCATTGGTGCAGCTCCCAGGATCAACAATGCCAATGCCGCCAATGCCTTTGACTTCGTCAACCCAAAGAGCTACTCCATCTTGTCGAGTCGAAGTAGACATCCCTTCAGGGGTCATTTGGGTGCATAAGCGACAACCCTGGACGTCATATGATGCTCCCAGGCAGAAGATCTCTCATATGGATCAGTGATGGACATGGTCCTCTGGCACAAAGGACATCGCCTAAAACCAGATGTGGCCATGTCAGGACGAAACAAAAGGGCGTAAACCAAAATGATGGCAGCGGGTAGCGATGGCCTGTGGGGAATCGGCTGCGAAAGTAAATTTACCAGAATCGCTGAAAACCTTGTCTAGTAACACTATGGGGAGTGATGGAACCACGAGAGAAAAACCGTGAAAAGCACAAGAAAAAGGAAGTTTTCCACAAGGCCAAAAACAGCCAAAACTGAGCCCACTCACACCACGAGGCTTACGCTCTGAATAAAGAGTGGGACTGGAGAGGGACGCATGGTATAGGGCATGCTGGGCATACTCGATATGCCTAGTCAAAGTTCTAGAAACTATGACATAAGTTTTCCGCATCGGGGCTCCATCTGATAGTATCACCCATGTGTGAGGACTACCATCCTGCCTGTCCTCAGAGAAATCTACCAGCATCACAGCCATGAAGCACTGTAGAAGCCGGGAACTGACAACTCATGAAGCAGCAGCAAGTACAGGCATGGCCTAGGACGACTGCTTCAGGCTTCACCTGTGAAAGGTTTCCACATAACACACCGAAAAGAAAACCTACAAAATAATAGAAGAAAACACAGAGGCTGGTATGGTGTCTGCATTCAGCAAGATCCTACCCCCCAAAAAAAAAGAGAGTTTTAGAATGTTAGAGAGAAAAGCAGAAGATAAAGCAGAGACCTAGGAAGAGAACACAAACCCTAAAATGAAATGTTTTATATACTGATCATAATCTTTAATTGTACACAACCCAAGGTCACCAACTTCAAGCAGGTCTTAACTATGTTGCCTCAGTAGTTTAGTTTTCAGAAACAGGTCTCGAGCTAAATTGTACAGACACACAGATACGGTGTCCAGTAAAAATGAAGGGCAGCAATGGGCAGTCTGCACTACCAAGCTTCCCAATGCATTGCTTTCCAATGTAATTGTGCTGACTGTCTTTACGTTTCCCTTCTTTTCCCACCATCGGTACCACTAATTTTTTTTTTTTTTTTTTTTAAGATTTCCTTCAATTGCCTAGGCCTTTAGACTATGCCTGAACCTCCTTTTCTTGGAGGCACAACCTGAGTGCACTGTTTGCTCAAAATGTCACAGTCTGCTTTACCTTGAGCTTGGATGGCTGGAACGCATGATGTGTCCCCTTCCAGAGAGCACGTAGAAGCACAGCAAATCCTATGGCTAGGCGACCTCCAGTCCCTAGGGGGTTGCTACAGTTGATTTCTGATTCAAAGGAGCGATCTGCAGCAACAGCAACATGAACAAAAATCAGAAAACAGAGGGGAATGTCAGCACACCAAAAATAAAATGTGAAAAGACAGCCAAAAAGAATAGTTGGGTCAAGCTGTCACCTTTATTAAGGTTATAAAAACTTTAAGATGCAAGCATTATGAATGCCCATTGTCTTTCCTTAGAGAATGCCATTTGTATCCTGAAAGTCTTCATCCCAAAACATTCTGTAGCTGTAACAAAGACAGTATCTCGACCCAAATACATTGTTGGTTTCCTATTATTTTTTTTTAAAGTCTCTGAGAATTTCCAATTAAAAAAAAACCAAAACAAAACCTAAACACTTAATAGCAGAACTAGAATGAGAGAAGAAAGGGAAGCAATTTACCATGAAAATAGTCCCGCAGTTCCCGTGTGTTCGACAACGACTGGATGACGCTATTCATGAAGCAGGTGTTGCCCAAATTAACTAGCCCAGTAAAGCCGGGAACACAGACTTTCTTCTCTTCTTCCTCCTCTACATTCTCACTGCTTACTAGACTGTGTGTCATGGGTGGTACCATGCATGTTGGCTTAGGCTGAACAGAAAACAGGATACAAAACATGAGCAACACACTCTCCGCAGGACTCTTCTATATGTAGGGCTGTAGCAGCTGCAAGTGCTCGCAACCAACACAATACCTCATCTATCCAAGAGTCTGAAACTTGTATTCACAAACCCATCAATGTATCATCCTAACATATTCAAGCTCCTACCAGCAAAATGGATGAATGACACAATCATCGTGCATTTTGAACCAGACATACTAAACATTCTTCCTCAGATACAAAATGGAAAAATCTCTTTACTACATTTGGCTCTCTCTTTCATTCTCTATGACAGAAAATCAAGAAAATGCTGACGTGCACCTTTCCTTATAACTATGTCACAGCTTCTAGTTTTTCTCTGTATTTGTTTGTGTGCATATGTTTGTATGTATGTGCCCATGTATCCAAAGAAACATGCTCACCAAGGCTACAAGTGGTTCCTGCTTTACAGAAATGTGCTCAGCTGTTGTTCTGGAGGCCACACCATCCAGACTATCCTCAGCTCGGGGTTTCTCTTTTTCCCCTGCTCTAGCCTCCTCCTTACTGGACAGCGGATGCTGGTTACTTGCAGGCTGGGTTTTATCCAAAGGGGTTGGCCCGGCAGGCAAGGCAACCTTCGCACCACCCACTGCACCTTAAAAAGGGGGAAAGGTGGGCCTGTGGTTAGCAGCATATTGTTTATAAATGCACATCAAAGCTGCATCATCCAGTTTCCTCAATAGTAGAGTATTCTCCCATTTCCATAATGGAAACTGATGCATTTACATTTTTCCTCCAAGTTATTATGAAATCAAACCATTACAGTAACCTCAGACATTTAATATGTCCTTCCCACCACAGTAGCAATTCAAAGAACCGCAAGGTTTTTCAAAATGGGCCCAAAATTGAAAGTTGACTGCTTAAGTAGCTTAATTGTAAAAAACAGCAAAAGTAGGGCAAAGAAAATTTGTCCAAATTCTTGTTTACACGCTCCCCCGTGTAACTTATGTTTGAACTTGAATTTCTGATGATACATCTGAGAGATCATATAAATATTTATGATGAATAAATATAAGAATTTGGACAACAAGGAGAGGAAGTGACATCACCTCGAGAAATGACTGCTTGACGAGGCAGCTGCAGACCTGATTTTCTTGCATCCCCTGTACATCCACGTCTGGCATGGCTGTCTTCGGGTTGTCCTTGAGAGCAAAGATCTACTGCACGATTCTCATGTCGACTCTGCGGAGGAAAACCGATTTGAAACAGTTTTCCTAGCCTGGCATGTCAGTGAGCAGGTCGGAGGGCCCAGGCCATGCGGGACTTCCTGCTAGTCCAGAGGTAGGAACAGAAAATGGAGTGGCTCCGGAGGAGACCCCTTTGTGACTTGAATTCTGGCAATGGTTTCAAGAATTGCAGGGAGATAGGATTGTGATCAAGAAGGAAATTGTGGGCTCCATTGCTGAACTTAAAAACGATTTGCTGGAGCTGGGGCGGGGTGTGGAGGAGGCCGAAACTCGGCTGGATGATCATGCCATAGAACTGACACAGCTCAGCGAGATGCATAATAAATATCAAGCCTCACAGGAAGATCTGCAGGATCACTTAGAAGATTTGGAGAATCATATGAGAAGAGCAAACCTCCGTTTCAGGGGGGGTCCCTGAAAGTACTGAATACACAGATAGTTTCAAAGTTGTGGAAAGTATCTGTGAATCTTTTTGCTGAGGATGAGCAGGCTATGGAATCCCCGAAAGTGCAGTTGAAGAGGGCCCACAGGGTCTTGGGGGCACCTCGTGACTTATTTCCCAGGGACATTATAGCCTGCTTTCACGAGTTCCCAGTAGAGGAAAAAGTGTTTCTCACTGCTAGACAGCAAGGAGCCTTTACTTGGCATGGGCATTAGATTGAGATATTTCAGGACTTGTCTTCCATTACCATCTGCAACAGGAGGGCTTTTAAGGCCATCACTTCAGAGATCCGCTCACGGAATCTACGTTATCGCTGGCTGTTTCCATTCGCACTCAGCTTTAACATTGAAGGAGTTATATCCAGACTATGCACGGATGTGGAAGCATCAGATATCCTGAAAGCTGCTGGAGTAATCGTAGCAAGGGGAAAACCTGGTCCACGTGAGGTGAAGCAACTGCACGGAGGCTCTACGCCTTCGAGATGGCAGAGGGTGGCAACTGGAGGCAAGAGGCTGAAGAGGCAGTCAAATGGTTTTCCCTCTACAGCATCCTCCTCTCAAGACAACCCAGCTTTGAAGGACTCAGTTTTCTAGGACTTTCTGTATTGTTCAGAGGGTGTTATAGGATTGTGCTGCCAAGATAGTTTTAATGGTGGTGGTTTGTTATCTTCACATATTTAGGGGGATGCTATTCTTCAGCATGTTGCATAACGTGCTTATTTTTGGGGGTCGGGGGGGGGGGGAGAGATGTACTTGGGATATAGTTCTGGATGATGTCATTCCTTATGGAAGAGTTTGGCTACGGAGAGGGAAGGTGGCTAGTAAAGGCATGGTGTGGGGAGGCAAGAGGGGAGGGGGGGATAGAGGTGGGATATCCAGGGATCAATGAGGGAGGTTGCATCAATTACAACAGTGTGTATACAGAGATTAGAACTGATTTTTGTTTGGTCAACAAGGGTCTCAATATGGGCTATTAGGACTTTACCCGGGATTGGGATTTTATTATGGTACTTTGAATATTGTTTCCATTAACACTAAGGGGCTTAATTCTCTTGGAAAGAGGAGCCTATTCCTGCAGGAAATGGCTGAATTTCAAGCTTCCGTGGTCTTTTGTCAAGAGACTCATCTTCGGAGGCGTAACGAAGGGGTGCGCCAGCTCAGCAGTTCCCAGAGCAATATTTAGTCTCTGCCTCGGTGAGGCAAATACTGTGGAGTGGGGATATTGTTTTCTAAAAATCTAGTGGTTGATGTTAAGGCTACTTTGATAGATGAAGAATGGAGATTTATAGCAATTAAGTTGCTCTAATATGATACTTTGTTTACCTTACTGAACATGTATGACCCCAATTTGGAGCAGGGCCCATTTTTGACTAAACTTTCCAAACTAATGGAGAGCTGGGCCAAGGGTCATTTAGTTATTGGAGGAGACTTTAATCTTACACGTTATCCCCTATCTGGATAACTCCAGGAGGGTGGCTATGGGTTTGAGGGTGTCTCGGCTGGCACTGAAACGTTTATTGCTGGATAGAGGGCTAGTGGATATTTGGCTTTTAAACCATCCAACTTCTCACAATTACATGTTTTTTTTCTAAAGCCATCAATCTTATTCCAGACTGGATTTTTTTTTATTGATAAATCTTTGGTTGGCGGGATAGCAGGGGCTGAGATGGGCAATATTACTTGGTCGGATCATGCCCTCATATGGTTTTATTTACGCTTATCCATTGCTCAAATGGGCAAGAAGTTCTGGCAGCTGAATGACAGCTTGCTGCATGATGTGGGATATGTGACAATTACAGAAAGAGATCTGGGAATATCTTGTAGAAAATGATATAGATGACTGCTCTCCTGTCACCTTATGGGAGTATATGAAGGTTGTAGTCAGAGGTAAACTGATAACAAGAGCCTCATTTGTTAAGAAGGAAAAAGAAAGTGCCCACCTGACCCTTATACAAATAATTGCAAAGTGGGAACTCTCACATAAGAGGACTCCTGACCCAATTGTATGTGAGAAATTGGAGCGAGCGAGACAAGATTTATGAGCCCTGGATCTCACTCTGTATGCTCACCATCTGGAGCTGTCAAAACAGACCTTTTTTGAATATGGGAATAAATCTGGGAGGCTCTTAGATAGGCAGTTGAAGGAGAGGGCCATGCAGAATCATATTACAAAAATTAAGGATATTGATTTGAAGTACCTATACAACTCTCAGGGTATAGGGAGTCGCTTTACTAGCTTTTATGAGGCTCTGTATCCAATGAGGGAGAAACAATGGATGAAGAGATAACCCGGTATTTTAGGAATATTGTTCTGCCGGTTCTTCCACCGGAATGCAGAGATTTACTTAATGAGATTATTAGAGCAGAAGAGTTGGTGCAAGTTATCAAAGAAATGAAGCTGGGCAAATCGCCTGGTCTTGACGGCTACACAGCCAAATTCTATAAAACTTTCTAACCTTTTGTAGTTACTCCACTGGTAGACCTGTTTAATTCTCTTCTTGGGGAGGGGACCTTCTTATCTCATGCTAATGTAGCAGGCATTATAATCTTGGACAAGGCGGGTTGTGAGGCCACGTTGTGTGGCTCATATTGCCCGATATCGCTTATATATATAGATCTTAAGATTCTGGCAAAACTGCTGGCCAATAGACTGGGTTTGGTAGCTCCAATTTTGATGCATGAGGATCAGTCAGGATTTGTCCTTGGCAGGCTTGCCTCAAACAATGTGCAAAGGGTGCTTACTTTGATGCAGGGGGCGAAGCATTCTTCTAGCCAGCAGTGGATGCCGAAAAGGCATTTGATCGGGTCAATTGCTCATAAATGTTCAGGGTTTTAGAGAAATTTCAGTTAGGATCCAATTTTATAACAAGGGTACAGAAATTGTATTTTCATCCTCAGGCTTGTATTAAGATTAATGGAGATTATACTGATACCTTTGAGGTTAGAAGGGGAACGAGACAAGGATGCCCATTATCCCCATTGTTATTTACCCTGTCTTTGGAAGCCTTTGCTGCTAGGATTCAGGGAGAAGACAAGATCAAAGGTATTTCACTAGGGACCTCCAGTTATAAGATGACACTTTTTGCTGATGATGTTTTATGTTAGAATCACCTAAGAATCTCTCCATTTTTTTTGCTGGGGGAAATGCGTAGTTTTGGCTTGGTATCTGGATTCAAGGTGAATGAGGATAAGTCTGAGATCTTGAATATATTCAGCCACTGCTGGGTGTATTCAACATCTGAAAGATTCATTTCCTTTTAGGGTTACCAAAGAATAAATGAAATATCTGGGGGTGAAAATTGGCCCTGAGGGAGATAGTCTTTTACATTTGAATTATGATTCTTTATTCCAAAATATAGTTCGTGACCTAGACAAGTGGGATAGACTGGACCTTTCCTAGTTGGGCAGGATCTCCTCAGTGAAAATTAACGTCCTTCCTAGATTTTATTTCTTTCAGACTCTTCCTGTTCAAATCCCAGATAAATTTTTAAGGCTGTGGCAGAAAAAGTTATTCAGATTTATTTGGAAACATAGACCTCCAAGGGTAACATGAGGAACCTTTTATTTAAACAAGCTGAGGGGTGGCCTAGGGGTACCTAATTTGGGGTGATATTATGCGGCCCCCCAGTTGTGAGCCATTCTGGACTGGCACAAGACTCAGGAGGATCCCAACCTGAGTGGACATAAAGGAGAGCTGGACAGAGAAGTTGTCCCTTGTTATGCAAGTGTGAATGGGAAAAGCAACAAGGGTGCAGGATCTTTCTCCTTTTTTGAGAACTACTTTTCACATCTGGAAAAAGTGGAGACTAGCTTTGGTGGAGGAGTGGAATTATTACTACCATTCTTTGTTTCGAAAGGAATTTCCTCCAGGCTTAGATTCTGCTCTGTGCTCTAGCTGGGCATCGGTTGGATTAACCCGCCTGGAACAAGTATGGGGAGGTCAATGGGTACTTCCTATTCAAGTAGTTCAGGACACTTACTCTGTATCTCACTGAGATATGTTTGCTCTAGTTCAATTATTGCATTTTGTCAATCAGAAGGGGATAATTTCCAACCTGGAGAAGGGTAAGACCCTCTTCGAGGGATTTTGTGATCAAGCTGATACTCTTCGTAGGTCTATTTCCAAAATGTATAATATTCTGAACGCAGATTTAAAGACTAAATCTTCTCATATCAGGGCTTGGGAACAAGATCTGAGGGACCCTTGGAAGTGGCGGAATGGGATTAGTGTTTTCTAGCTGTGAAAAGAATTTCCGTTTCCATGGGTGTTATGGAGATTGGTTACAAGGTACTATACAGGTGGTATTTAACACCGGCTAAACTTCATAAGATATTTCCTGCCTTTTCTGAAGAGTGCTGGAGAGGATGTGAGGATATGTTCAAGGGCTGTGGGTAGAAACACTTTCATTTTTTAGGATTCTTAATGGGCAGACAGTAGTTCTGGATCCCAAATTGTTCCCATTAGGTATTTTGAATCAGTCATTTTCTGACATAAAGTACAGATTCTTAATGCAAACCCTGCTTGCAGTAAAGGGAGAAATAGCATGTAAATGGTGTTCTCCTGAGGTCCCAGCCATGGCTCCCATCCAGGCAAGGCTCAAGAGAGTATCATATGGGGCACTTGAAAGCGATATGGAATGGATTGCTACCACGTTTTAATGGTGTTTGACAACCCTATGTCGATTGGTCATCAGTAAGTGGGAATGCTGGGGTTTAAGCATGATCCTCTGGCCTGGGCCCCTACATAACATGATATGAGATCTTGTGTTAGCTAAAGTTTTCTTTTTGATTTTTCTCTGTATTGTTGTATACAACAGTACGTATATGTGAGCTTGGTATTACTCCTGAAATGGGACTGAGTGTTGGAGGGGGAAGAGTGGGGTTAAGAATAAGGGGATACTGATTCTTTATGTATGAAAATGCGATTGATATACTCTGGTTCAGTGTTTTCTCTGAGAGTTCCTTTGCCTGTTTTATTCACTGATTTTCAATTAAAAAAAAAAGAGTTTGGACAAGAAGTTTTCTTTGCCCTACTTTTTATTTATTTATTTATTTTTTTTACAATAATTTAAGTTGTGCTTGCACTTTTATTATTGCTTTGCTGTTTTTGGTGTTACTTAGCCAGATATGACTAATCCGGCTAAGCTACAATGTATATTCAGCAGCACTGCAAAGCCACTGAATATATGCGCATATGTGCTCACTTTGCCAGATAAGTCTACTCAGTTAAGTTTAGACCTGCTCTATGGGGCATCTAAACTTAGAAGTAAACTTATGCGGCTACCTCCGAATATCAGTAGTTAACCGTATTAATTATACAGCTAACTTGCTCTGCCCCGATCCGCCCAGTATACACCTACCATTTTGTGTGTGTAACCTTTAGCTGTATAAGGGACTTATACAGCTAAATGGTGGCCGCTGAACATAGGTGCATATTCAGCAGCCATTTCTTAGCCGTGTATGTCCCATTTATCTGGCTAAATAGCACTTCATGCGTTTTGAATATCGGGCCCAACAAGTTTATTCTGGACAGCAGAGTGAGCTTTCTCTACCCAGTCCGTTAGCTGGAACCTGCTGAACTTTCCTTATTGCAGGTTCTAGTTAACATCGCTGGGAAACCTAACAGTGATGACTTCTCCATAACAGTATCCTCTCAGAGGTAGCACATGTCAAGATCTCTTCCTTAAACTACTGAGTATGCTTTGTACCGTCTTTCACCCAGAACTGAATCTCGATTAGGGTAAGGAGGAGAAGCCAGTGTGCAGACCTCGTGCGGCTGGAGCTTCCAAGCCTCCCCATCTCTGGCTATGACGCTTTTTCAAGTGGATATCGATGCGAGAACCCGTGAAACTGTACGAGCACCGGTCCGGCTCAATAAGATTCCTGCAGGCAACGACAGCAAAGAAACACACTGATGATTTCCCTAGGTCAGCGTGAGAATGGACAGGGACTGGTTTTCTTTCAGTATGGCAATGGCACCCTGATTTAAATCAGACAATATAGGCCCCTGCCCCAAACCTTGTGCAGTGTCTAGTTCTGATGGAACAAAGAACCAATTTTCTTTTAAAAGCGAAAACAGATCTCAAAAGGCTGGCAAAAGATAAGATCGGCAAAGCTTTCACATGTCAAAAACCATTTGTACAGCTGCACAATGCAGTCGTGTTGTGTAAATGCAACCAGGAAGATATTTTTTCCTTTACACTAAATCTGACCTGAAGGCAGGATAAATCTTGAAGACTAGTTACAGATGTATTAAGTTAGTCCAATGAAAAGGTATTGCCTATCACTTGTTTGCTGACCTTTAATTCTACATGGCCAAGTGGACTACCACAGCAACCATGAGGTCCATATTCAGCTGCTGTGCAGCTCAGCTAGTTAGCCAGATAAACGTATCTGGCTAATTTAGCCAGATAAACGTATCTGGCTAATTTAGCCCATATATTCAGTGGTACCACCATGCCACTGAATATAATCGGCTACTTAAAGTTAGCCGGATAAATTTATCCGACTAACTTTAGGACAGGTCTACGGTCAGACCAGAGTGACCAGATAAGTTATCCAGCTAACTCTGAATATTGCAGTTAGCCAGATAACTTATTTAACAAATCCGGCTAGAATTTAGCAGGAAAAATGCCCAAAACTTCTGAGTTCTCAGGCTAAATGCTTTTGAATATGGCTCTCCACAATTCTTTGCTCACATTAAATTTGAAAGCTGTACCCCAAACCACTGGTTCAATTGTTTTAAAGTTTACTTTAGGCTTCCTTTTAAGAGCTCCTGCAAGCTCCATCTTTTTCAGAATGCAGCCATTAGAATTCCACACTAGATTGTTGCAATGAAGTCCCCATCTCTGTCTTCCTCAGAGTTTTCTTTATAATTAGACCACTCCTCAACATTCACTTAGCTCATCACCTTTCAAGCTCAAAACACATCAACTTTTGTGGTATCCGATTTCTGGTATTTTAAGCTTCCTATTATTTGATTGAGGCGTTCTGTTTTTCATTTTGATAATTTGGGATTTCTAAGTATATTCAGATTCCTTATGTCATCTGGACAAGAAGGTAATGGAAGAAAATGCACATTTGGCTTGAGGTGCAACAATGGCAAGTATACCAAATGATGTGACGGGAGGGAGTTGAAAAGCCAGTGAGAAGAGGATTTATACCTGAGTTTCACCTGCCACCTGAACACAGTGTTTGGCCCACAGTCTGGATGAAGTCGCAAGAATTTTACATCACTGCAAAAATGAGAAAGCCATCATTTTACAAGTTTGAACAAAGATGAACAGGCAGGACACTTTCAAACACCTCTTCCCCACATGCGTAAAGGATAGCCTGGCACTGAGCCCATGCATCAATTTTTTCCCCCATCACTGCCCTTTGACATACATTTTTACCTTTTCGGTTATATTTTACCTGGTCTGGAATACCAGTGTGAAATCCTGTTCTCTGAAGAGCACCCTGGACATGGGCTTGCATATTTCTTTCACATACACATGTACCACCACCGCATCCGTCCCTTTTTCATAAAAGTCATTTTTCACAAATGTCAGGCTGACAATGGGCTCGGGATCTAGAGAGAAAGTAGTCAAGGGTTAAAATGGAAAATTACGTTTCTTTAATATCCCAAGGAGAGGAAAAAATGGTTCAGACTCCAAGAGCAAAACTGGCCACCACATCCCTAAGCAGCAAGAAAGGCTGTCTACCAGTCTGAGAGGAAACACACTTCAGTTGTTCATCTATACATGACCAGGTTATATTCTCTATTCAGATAAACAGAGAAGTCTCCCCTTAAAGCAGCACTGCAACCTAATTTACCCAAAAGACAGCTAGCTTCAAATGAGCCCAGAAAGTGTAGTTGGAATATAGCCTGCGGCACTATTTTTCTGTAAACTTGAAGATCAGTATGCACCGAAGTGTTCACTCAAAGCAGCCTCTCTGGGACCATGCACCACTGGAATTCCTCCTGCCAAAGGCTCAACAGGGGTTCACAAGTCACCATGAAAAAATTAGCAAAAAATAATAATAATAATGATCATACTTAAAGCAGTGGACAAAGAGTTTCCAGCACCTGAACATCACAGTAGACTATTACCTTCAGCTGTTTCTTCCAGCGAAACATCTTCCTTTGACTGATCGCCCTTTTCTTTATCCTCCCTCAGTCTGGGAAAACTGTCCGGGGAAGGTATTCTTGGGGCAACTTCCATGGCATGATCTCTCACCTCGGCACGCTTCTCCTCTGAAGCTAGGTGCTGCTGACCTTCGGTAACCTTTTCCACTACTTTTGGTTCACACTGTTCTGAGCTCTTGGTCTTTGGCTCTCCCAATAAACTAAGTGTCTGAAGGTCCTTCTCATGCAAATGTGGAGAAGAAACAGGATGGGGGATGCACATCTCGGAGGTGAATGACAGACCCTGCTTTTCAAGTGTTATTTTCTCCTTTTCTGTATCTTCAGCCTTTTAGTAAGAGAAATAAACACTTGTTTTCAAAGCTACTGATGGGAAAAGTTCTTACAAGAAAAATATTGCAACAAGAGTTTTAACAGACCCTTTCAACTCTGTTTCTAGTTAACTCCAGTTCACCTTCAATTGAAGGCTATGCACATTTAAAATCTCTGTTAGGAATATTTACCTCTGACTATCAGACAGTACATAGAATGGCAGCTGTTTACTGTAAACAGCCTTTTTTGTATACTTTATTTTGGCATCTTACATTAATGAATTCACAAAATATAGAGATGGTGCAGAGCTACATGGTAGATGTGATGCAAAGCTGCAAAGGTTACATGTCTGTTAAATATACAATTTACCCATCAAAAGTGATGAAACTAATCTCCAAAAATAAGAAAGTGAAAGATTGTTTTTCTTCAAAACTTTGGATTGCTTTATTATTTTGACTTCCAAAAAAATGAGAATACTTCCAAACAAAGCTGCATGAATCTTTTAAGTTAAAAAAAATAAAATATATTTTTAAAAATAAAGTCTACTGGAAGCCTTCGTCCCAGCTTGCCATATATTACCCTGTTCACTGGAGACTCATTCCGGAGTGGTGAGGCATTAAACAAAACATTTGCCTTTGTAATTAAGCAATTCTGGGTTCCCTAAGCCTTTTCAATGAAAAGCAAGAGAGGAGCCAAGTTGGGAAGAAAGAACTTTTAGTAATGGAATACATCATTTCTCTGGCTTCACACTCCTTTCAAAAACAAAAGATATAGCTAGATTGCTCACAACCTGCTGGTTTCTTGGTTCTATTTATTTTGGGGTCTTTTTCCTTTCTCCCTTCTTTTATTTGTTCAAACCTATTTTACTCCACATATTACTTTAATGCTGCCTTATTGCAGGGCATCTTCTTTTCAAACTCCCCTTCCCTAAATGCACTATTCAGGTGGTGTATATTACATCCATTCTATGTATTAGTAAAACGTCTACATAGGATCTGATGAAGATGAGCACAGCAGCACCCATATCCGTAATGGTTGGAATGGGTAAGTAGTAACAGATTTAAATACATTAGGCGACAACGTATAAGAGGCATCCTTAATGATTTTAACTGCCTCCTACTACTAGCCTACTGAGTTATCTAAAAACATGATCTGTTTTTCACTGCCAATTGTATATGTAAACTCTCCTTTAAGCACACCCAGAATCTCTACCACCCTTAACATGCACAACCACTTGCTCTCACCTCTTCGCTGTTAGCAGCCTGTGGGTCAATGAGTGCTGCAGCCACTTTCTGAGCAGTGGGCTCAGCCCCATGTGGCACCCTGGCATTCTGATGGATAGTCACTTTCCCACAGTGAAACAAAGTGGATTCCTCAAAGTTGTTTAGTTTCAGGCTTCTGGCAGCAGGCCTGGAGCTTGGCTCTTTTTCTGGCACAGCAGCTCTGAGAGGTATTGCACAGTTAGCACTCGGGTCCATCTGGCCACCTAGGTCCGATGAAGTCATTTCTGGCGTGGCAGTTTTGACAATTGTACCTGCCATGGCAGCACGCCTTTCCTGTGCACGTTTAACATTTCGGGGTTCCTGTTTACTCCTTTTGGGCTCGGTAGACTCCGGAGAAGGAGTGGGGGACTGTGGTTGTTCAGGTAGAATTAACTGAGAAAGTGGCTTCTTCTCATTCTCCTTATGCATGGCCACCTTTCCCTGCTCTCGCATTCCATCCTTCTTTTTCTGCAAACCAAAACAAAAGGCATTAAGAACAGCTCATGACAAAAACGTCTGCATCTGGAGCTTACAGTAATCAATTGCTTAGTTTAACATCAGATGGTTTCCATTTATTTATAAGAGAAAAGGAGGTTCATATAAAAAAAGGCTGATCACAAAATAAAAAAAAAGGTAAATACCACTTAAGCTATGAGAGATATGATAGCTTGTTACCTAAAAAAAAAAGGTTTTTAAATGTATGTTTTTGGGAGGAGTGGAGAAATGGGTGGTAGAAGAGCATTAGTGCAGTAGAAAGAACCTGAAGTTGGATGAATTGGGTTAACATTTTTCAGCTGTGTTATTCAAGGCAGAGGAGGAATCAACCACTCAAAACACTTGAGAACGTAGGAGGAAAGGGAATGTTATTTACTGGGACAAGGAAGGATACTGTTGAAAGGGGAAGCCGTTCCATGCACAGAGTCTGGGAGGCCTTACCAGAAGCCCTGGCCATTTGTGCAAGGGGATCTTCTTATGCAGGACAAGTTGCAGAATGTTCCCTTTCTCTTTGTACTGGATTTTGCTGCAGGAGCTCTCAATTTCTTCATAGAAGTTACAGCTCCACTGACGTCCATCTGCAGGGAACACACATCAGAGATAGTCATAGGTCAACATGAGTAGCAGGCCAGGATCAGAACTGTAACATCATGTAAGATTTCAGTCTGTCTCAACCTGCAGGATGTTTACTTTAAAAGATAGGTGCAAACTTCCAAAAATAATAGGTATGATAACCAAATTCACAAATCATCCACTTAATTTATTTTTTAAAAAGATATTGACATCTAAAAATAAAATTAAAAAAAAAGGAAAATTGGTTCTTGCCTGTTAATTTTCGATCCTGGAATACCACAGATCAGTCCAGACAAGTGGGTTTTGCATCCCTACCAGCAGATGGAGGCAGAGAAAAAAAAAAAACAAAAACTTTGACACACTGCTACATAACCAAATGCACCATCTGCAGTCTTCAGTATTGAAACTGTACCCAAGCCAACATGGATACCCAAGCAACACTAAAGAACTCCCCCTTCCAAGGCAAGCAGGTACCGGTTGGACTTCCTGATCTTGAGCCATTACATCCAAACAAGGAACTGAAAACCTTCAACCAAACAAGGAGAAAGATATCTGTACTATTTACAATCAGATACCTTCCAGTCGTTCATAACTATGGGGATGAGCTTCTGCACAGATATGTGGTATTCCAGGAACAAAAATTATCAGGTAAGAACCAATTTTCCTTTCCTGATCATACCCCAGATTAGTCCAGACAATGGGATGTACCCAAGCCCATCTACACTAGGCAGGAATCCGAAAGACCAGTATGCAACACACTTTCCCCAAAGGAAGCATCCTCTTGGGTTCTCACATCCAATCTGCAATACTTGGTCTTCACTTTACAGTTTTACCATGTCGCTGCCAGACAGATCTGTGGAGAAACCAACTGACATTCTGCCCTGGATGCTGCCTGTACCCTGGTAGAGTGGGCACGCAACCCTTCCGGAACCGTGCACAAGATTGCCTCCTTCAGCCAAACGTTACACTGATGCCTTAGAGGCCTTAAGACCTGCTAAACAAGACAAACAGGTGATCCCATCGCCAAAACCCATTAGTGATCTTAAGATAACGCAACAGAGTCCGACGAATATCCAATAAATGTAGCTCCCTCGCATGTGGCACCTCTGCCATCAAATGACGAAACACGGGAAGCTCCACCACCTGGTTAACATGAAAGGAGGAAACCACCTTCGGCAAAAAGGAGGGAACCATATGCAATGATACTCCATCATCTGAAATACGCAGGAAAGGATCCCTGCACGACAGTGCTTGCAGTTCCGAGACACGCCACCAAGAATACTATCTTCAGAGTCAAGTCCTTCAGAGAGGTATGTCTCAAAGGCTCAAAAGAAGGACCACACATAACCCTTACAACCAAATTAAGGTTCCAAGGCAGACACATCTGACGGAACAGAGGACATAAATGTTTCACCCCTTTAGAAAACGAACCACGTCCGGATGCGCCACAAGCAATCTCCCCTGAATCCTCTCTCGAAGGTACTCCAAGGCTGCTACCTGTATCCAAAGTGAGTTGTAGGCTAGCCCTTCTGACAAACCTGCCTGCAGAAAGGCCAAAATCTGCGACATCTCCACACGCAAAAGGATCATGACCTTCCTCCACACACTACGACTCACTCAAATGCCTTCCAAAACTGGACATAAGCCAGGGAGGCAAAAGGCCTTCTTGGCCTGCAGCAAAGTAGCAATAGCCGCTCCTAGTACCCTTTTCAGGCACAATCGTCACCTCTCAAAAGCCAGGCCCACAAGACAGAAGCGATCTGCCTAATCTGAGAAAATGGGTCCCTGGCGCAGCAACCCTTGCAGATGTCCTAGTCTGATGGGTCCGTCCACTGCGAGATGCAACAGATCGGCGAAACATGGGCAATACGGCCACTCTGGAGCTACCAACACCACCCTTCTCAGATGACCCTTATGCATCTCAAACTCTCCCCACTAGAGGCCATGGAAGAAACACATACAGAAGAATGTCCGCTGGCCACGGGAGGACTAACGCATCGATCCCTTCCGAACCGACCTCTCTTCGCAGGCTGAAGAACGAGTCATCTTGGCACCGACTTGAGAAGCCAACAGATCCAACTGGGCCGTACCCCATCTGACTAACAAGATCCATGGCCTCCAGGAAAAACTCTCATTCCCCTGGATCTAAACGCTGCCTGCTGAGAAAATTTGCCTGCACATTGTCCACTCTGGCCACGTGTGACGCAGCTATCCCTGCCAGGTAATGCTTCGGCCAATCAAATAGTTCCTGGGTCTCCTGAGCCACCCCAGGACTCCTAGTCCCACTCTGACGGTTGATATACGCCACTGTCAACACATTGCTGGAGAAAACCCTCACTGTTCGATTCCGCACCTGCGGGAAAAACGCAAGCAGCACCCTGCGGACTGCTCTCACTTCCAGCCGATTGTCCAGGATGCTTCCCATACTGACCATCAGCCTTGAGCCGTTCGACCTTAGCAAACCACCCGCCAACCCCCAAGGCTGGCATCTGTGATAGTAATCCACCCAGTCTGGAATTTCCAGCTCCTCTCCTCTCTCCAGATTAGGACATGACAGTCACCAAGAGAGACTGGACCTGGCACACCCCTGGGGAGGCAAAGGAAGCTGAAACTTCTCCGAGAGTGGACTCCAACTGCTCAAAAGTGCCCTCTGCAAAGGCCACATGTGTGCAAATACCCACGGCACCAACTCTAGCATAGAAGCTATAGTCACCAGTACCTGCAAATAATCCCAGACCCTGGGCACTGCAAGCCGTAATAGCCGCCGCACCTCTGACTGGAGCTTGGTCACTCTTCTGATGTGAGAAAAACCTTGCTCATTCAAGTAGCGAACAAAGCCCCTAGGTATTCCAGCGACTGGAATGGGACCAGATTGCTCTTTGCCAGGTTCACGACCCAGCCCAGCAACTTAAGTCATGACTCGCTGCACCCAGCAATGACTCCAACTCTGCCCGAATGAGCCAATCATCCAAGTACAAGTGAACCAGAATACTTTCCCTCCTGAGCACCACGGCAATTACTACCATCACCTTTGTGAAAGTCTGTGGTGTTGTCACCAATCCAAAGGGCAGAGTCCAAATCTGATAATGTTCCCACAACACCATAAACCGCCGAAACCTCTGATGATCTGGGCATAGGGGAATGTGCAGGTAGACTTCTGTAAAGTTTAACAACGCTAGATACTTCCCTTTGCAAACAATCGCTGTGACCACTCGCAACGTTTCCATGTGAAAAATGTGGCACCTTTAGGGTCACAATGATCTTCTTAAGATCAAGGATGGGCCAGAATGTACCCTCCCTTCTTTGGAACTACGAAATAAACTGTGTACCTTCCGAGACCCTGCTCCTGTGGGGGAACCGCACAATTAAACTCTGGAATTTGTTGCCAGAGGATGTGGTTAGTGCAGTTAGTATAGCTGTGTTTAAAAAAGGATTGGATAAGTTCTTGGAGGAGAAGTCCATTACCTGCTATTAAGTTCACTTAGAGAATAGCCACTGCCATTAGCAATGGTAACATGGAATAGACTTAGTTTTTGGGTACTTGCCAGATTCTTATGCCTGGATTGGTCACTGTTGGAAACAGGATGCTGGGCTTGATGGACCCTTGGTCTGACCCAGTATGGCATTTTCTTATGTTCTTATGTTCTTACTATGGTGTCAAGACTTTGCAATCACTGCAATGTTTCTCGCACCACCTCCCGCCTGGCATGGGATGTGCAATGGAACACTACGTACACCTCTCTGACCGGACGTGAAAATTCTTAGGCACAGCAGTCTCTTATCACCTCCAGCACCCATTGGTCTGTGGTGATCTTGGTCGACTCCTCCTCCGAGCCTCAATCAAAGAGTGGACTGGCCTGGCCTCATTCAGAGGCCTTACCTGTTCGGCTCCTTGATCAGAACTATCCCAAGAAGGCCTACATGCTCCTCGAAAGGACTGCTGCCTTCCTGCTTGACTCTGGGAGGAAGAGGAAGCGCTCCTACTGGAACAAAATCTCCTCGCATTCCGAAAGCAAACACAAGGTGGAAATGTCTTCTAATCCTCTGGCAGCTTGTTCCCCTTCGACTCTCCCAAGTGCTTTATCAATTGCTCGAGATCTTCCCCAAATAGTAATTTTCCTTTAAAGGGAAGACTGCACAGTTGCAACTTTGACCACACATCAGCCGACCAATTATGCAGCCACAATAGTCTCCATGCTGCAACTGTAGAGACCATATTCCTGGCGGAAGTCCTGACTAGATTGCAAAGTGCATCCGCCACATAGGCCACCCCCACTTCTAGAAGGCTGCCTGCTTGGCCTTGGCCAAAGATCCAGACTCCTCCTCCTGCGCCCAACGCAGACACAGGCTCACTACATGAGGCTACTGCAGACTGCCACTCGGAGACTTAAAGCTGAGACTGCAAACATCCTCCTTCAACTGAATCTCCAATTTCTTATCCTTGACATCCTTCAAGGCTGCCGAACCCCTCACTGGAATGGTCGCCTATTTGGTCACCGCTGAAACCGAAGCGTCCAATTTCAGCATTATCAAAAGCTCCAGCTTCTCCTCATGCAAAAAGTATAATTTCGCCATTGCCCTACTGACCTTCAGCTCAGCTTCCAGAGAGAGTCCCTCTCCCAGGTCACCAGCTTCTTTAACTTCTTAGGAAGAGGAAAGTTTTTGGAGGTCCCCGACTGCCATCCAGAACCGGGACCACTCCCTCATAATCTGATTCTTCCTGCACGACCTTAATTCTCAGCTCATTCAAGACCTGAAGAATCAGCAGAACCAACTCTTCCTTTTGGAACAAACTGACCACCCTAGGATCATCCCTTTCAGATGCCTGCCTGCCACGTGCCATGTGAACTAGGAGCCCCTGATCATCCAGCAGATCACTGTTGGGTTAACCACCGGATCAGCTCCAAAAAAACTCCAAGGATTTCCTTCCTCATCAGAGTCCGAAGCAGTGTCCACATCCTCACGTGAACCACTTTCTAGGCCCAAGAAACGGAAGATTCTACTTCCCCACCCGACGGCCTCTCTTTGCTTCTCTTAGCCGAAAGTGGAAACTTCTGGAGCACCTGACCTTTACCTCCTACTCCTTACTTAGTTAAAAAAGCCTTGTGGAGGAGAAGGACAAAGTTTCTAACATCCCCGCTGACTGCCACTTCCACCGGTTCTCCCGTAGCGTCCTGGTCACCAGAAACTCCCTGCAACAGTGGGGAGATCCCTGGCCTCCTTAGAAGCTGCACGCTTGCAAGCACACAGGGACAAGTTGGCTGCTGTTTCCTTGAAATCCCACGAGGCCTGTGGCACAACCTCTGAAGAACGTGTGATCCACCAGGAAGAAGCCTCCGATGGTTTCCTCATCCCCGACAGCACAAGCGGTACACAGGACACCCACAGAGAGAAACGAGCCGCTCCCCCCGCAGGCCCGACATAACTTCCCGTGGTCAGTGGCCTGCACATGCAGTCGGCAAACACCCCTATGCGCAGCACTGGCAGACTTGGTTCACATACATTCGCTTTCCTGCCCCAAGAAAAAAAAAAAAAGCATACGCTCTCCCGCTCGCCCTCCTGCCTCGCCGCTCAGACACTGACACTTTCCTGGTTCCCGGCTGCAAAAATACACACTTTTATTTATTTATTTATTTTTAAATGAAAGCTACAACTCCCCAGAAACAAAGCAAAAATGTACTTCCCCGTGTCTGCTGACAGGCATCGCTGAGGGGACCACAGAAAAGCTGAGGGAACCAGAACTCCTGGCTTTCAGCCCTTTAGATGCTTTGGGTCAAGACCACCAGGGATAACCAACCCCTCACTCATCCAGCTCTACCTGAGGGTTGGCCCACAAAGGCACCTAACACCTCAGGGAGCTAATTCTCCTTCTCTCTTCTCTTTTTTTTTTTTTTTTTTTAAACTCCAGACTGCAGGTTTTGCACCTCTAACATCTGCTGGAGCCAGAGAAATACTGAGGACTGCAGGTGGAACTCTTGGTTAAGTAGCAGTGTCTCAAAGTTTGTTTTTCTCTGCCTCCATCCGCTGGTAGGGATGCAAAACCCACTTGTCTGGACTAATGTGGGGTGTGAGCAGGAGCTACAATTTAAATAAGCTTTACTCCCACAAGTTAACCTCAGCAGATGGGCAAGCACTAAGACTGCTGTTCAACATTAGGCCAGCAGAAGGACCTCGTGTTTTCTAATGACTTGATTTCTCAATGTTCCTACCTTCTCTCTGCTTCTACAATATGCAATTTCCTATTAGCTTTGCAGCTCCACACTTTTTCCACTCTTGCAGCCCCTCCCTTTTTTATATTTTCGAAGCTCTGGTACTTATGCTGTTCTGGTTGCTCCGAATACTTACCTTTCATCTTGTCCGCTTTCTAACTAGTTTTCAGGACTTCTTACATAAAAAACTCAATGTCCCTCTCACCCAGTTCTATCACAGCATTCTTTTCCCTCTCTTACAACTTTAGGGTGCATGGGGCAATTTCAATCATTAGGCTTTTGATGCAGTAATATTACTTAACTCAGTTTCAAGTGAGCTGCAATAACCTGTTTTTAACTTTTTCCTTTCGAAAAAAAAATAAAAATTTGCAACCTTTGTCTATAGATTCAAGCTTTTATTCTGTTTCTTGCCCCTTCCCCACAACACACACACAATTTTTTTCCATTTCAGTTGTCCTTCTTTTGGCTTATCCTTTATTATTTTATTCTTTGCCTTCCCTCCACTCCTTTATCACATTTCTAGTCGCTTTCCTCCCTTTTGTCCAAATCTGATATTTTCAGCTCTCCTTCCCCTGTTTCTCTTCTCTTGCTCCTCACATGGTTTAATGCACTGACTCAGTGCTTAATTAGATCAGTGAGAAATGCTCATGTTTGAGTGCCAGCACCAGGATATACTTTGAAAGGAACCCAATTATACACAGTTAGTGCACTGGACAAAGGTGTTAAATTAACCAGGCAAAGCACTGGTTAAAATAAAAAAAACAAACTTTCCATGACCGAAGGTATCAGAAAGTAATATATTAATCAGAAAGTCTAAATGGATTTATATATTTAGTTTACATCCTATTTGTCTATGCAAGAAATACTTTGAGTTAATAAACCTTTGAGGAAATACCTATGGAAGAAGAAACTGATGAAATCTTGGACCCAGGGAGGTTTAAATGCACCCAATTTAGTAGCAGATTTGCGCCCTTTTTTTTTTTTTTTTAAACCAGGTATGGATTACGGAATGTTTTCTAAGTGATCACAATAAAGCCTTCACAAGATTTCTCAATTATTAGATACACAGAGCAAACTACTTCCTTTTAATAAGTTACATCAATCTTTTGGTAAAGAGTAAAAAGATTTTTTTTGTGATCTTCAGACTAGACATTACATTCTATCATGGATTCCTGCCTTATTATGCCAACATGGGCTTTTATGAAGGACATTTTGATACAATATTAAAGCAGAAAAAAAGTTATATTTGATTTTGATTCTTTATTAAGGAAATGGAAGCAAGAGTTACAATTACAACTTACGGACAAGAAATGCTCTCAATGTTTTACAACTATGAATAGTACAACCAGTAATATATTAAGAGTAATATAACGTAAAATCTCATTAGAAACGTATATCTCAAAGGCAGGCATTTCTAATTAACTTAGCTTCATCTGATCCCCATGTTAAATGCTCAACAAAAACTAGTACCTTGGATCATACATTCTGGTCTTGCACAATATTCAAGCTATTTTGGAAAAAAATATTAAGATATCTTTCATGTTGTTGAAATTGATATACCTTGTTCTCCAGATGTTTTGCTATTTGATTATGTATCTTTTTTTCCAGCTGGACACAGGTATATAGGTTTGTGGTTGAAAAAGGCTTACCTTCTTGTGAAAAAACAATCCTGCATTATTGGTGTGAGCCTACTTCACCTAGTTTCTTGCACTGGAGGAATGGTTTACACAGTATGGCGGTGACGGAAAAACTATGTGCTAAGAATAAATCGTTCAAGACGAAGAGCGCTTATCAATAAATTTGAAGATTCTATCTGGACTCTCAACCTCATAGAGCTTGGAGATTGATTTTAAATGACTTTTAGTTATGAGGTCCTTTGTTTCTTGCACCATTTGATGGATGTAACGAATTTTATTTGAAAATTGTTTTGTATATTATGTATGTTGAGACAATTGGGGTAAGGGTGAGAGGTAAATTAGCTCTTGATCATAAAGATTCATGCTTCTAAATTGGCATGTGTGTAAAGGAAAAATATTACACCATGTCAGTTGTTTTGCTATTAATAAATAAAGATTTAAACATAAATCAGAAACCTAGCTGAAGAAAAATGCAAATACTTCACATTACAGTCCTTTTGAGAAGAATCTTCTCTACATACCTGGTAGTTTAATGAGACAGTCAGTGTCTGAGAAAGCAGCATCCACATCTTCCACCTTTAAAGTCCCAACTCCAGGGTTCAACTTCACAATAATTTCATCTGAATTTTGTTTCCAATCTATCAACATCTCTGTGAAGGGCAAAGAAAAAGCACAAATCAACACAGACTCCACAATGATAATGATAACAAAAGCATCTTTTTGCTTCAGACTGCTGAGGGAAGAAAAGGGAAAAACTCAAAATATGTTGATACTGTGGTTCCATCATAAGGCAAAATGGTCAGACAGATGATGAAATGCTAAGAAAAATCAGGGAAGCTAATCAATTTGGTGGTACAGTAATATAACTGCTATGGAGATGGAAAATACTGAAGAGCTACACTTCCTGCAGGGGTATATGTACTAGGGCTGACGTCAGATTGAAATCTGGTTCATCTCCAACTGCTATCAGGAGTACACTATACCCATTGGTCCTGAGTCCATCTGCTACATGTTAGGAAATGGGAGATTTCAATTACCACTTACACAAAAAGAGTCGTCGGTTCACCACAACAGAAAATCAAATCAAAAAATGTGGAACCCAAAGTTGTTTGAAATAGTAGCCTAAGAAGGTGTCAGCAAGCCTGACGTTGTGTGACTTTATCAAAAAGACACCAACCGGTCTTCTCAATCATTCACCTTCATCATACTTTAATACATTAAAAAAAAAATATTTTTTATATGCTTTTTTTCTTATTAAATTTATTGAATACGAAAAAAAGCATATAAAAATAATTTTTTTTTGATGTATTAAAGTATGATGAAGGTGAATGATTGAGAAGACCGGTTGGTGTCTTTTTGATAAAGTCACACAACGTCAGGCTTGCTGACACCTTCTTAGGCTACTATTTCAAACAACTTTGGGTTCCACATTTTTTGATTAGATTTCAATTATCCAAATATTGACTGGGTAAATGTAACATCAGGACATGCTAGAGACAAAGTTCCTGAATGTAATAAAGGTCTCCTTCATAGAGCAAATGGTTCAGGAACTAACGAGAAAGGGAGCTATTTTAGATTTAATTAGTGGAATGCAGGATTTGGTGAGAGAGGTATTGGTGGAGGGGCCACTTGGCAATAGTGATCATAACATTATCAAATTTAAACTAATAACTGGAAGGGGGACAATAAGTTAATCTTCAGCTCTAATATTACATTTTCAAAAGGGAAACTTTAATAAAATGAAGAAAATAGTTAGAAAAATCTGAAAGGTACAACTGCAAAGGTTAAAAGTGTTCAACAGGCATGGACATTGTTTAAAAATACAATCCTAAAGGCGCAGTCCATATGTATTCCACGCATTAAGAAAGGTGGAAGGAAGGCAATACAATTACCGGCATGGTTAAACAGTGAGGTGAAAGAGGCTATTTTAGCCAAAAAACATCCTTCAAAAATTGGAAGAAGGATTCATCTGAAGAAAATAGGAAAAAGCTTAAGCATTGTGAAGTTAAGTGTAAGACATTGATAAGACAGGCGAAGAGAGAATTTGAAATGAAGTTGGTCGCAGAGGCAAAAAAAACTCATAATAAAAACTTTTTAAAATATATCCGAAGCATGAAACCTGTGAGGTTCTAAAGGAACTAAAAAATGATATTTCTGTTCTGTTGGTTAAAATTTGTAACCTATCATTAAAATCATCCATTTTACCTGAAGACTGGAGGGTGGCCAATGTAACACAATATTTAAAAAGGGCTCCAGGGGCAATCTGGGTATCTATAGACCAGTGAGCCTGACTTCAGTGCCAGGAAAAACAGTGGAAACTATTCTAAAGATCTAAATCACAGAACATATAGAAAGACATGGTTTAATGGAACACAGTCAACATGGATTTACCGAAGGGAAATCTTGCCTCACAAATCTGTCATTTTTTTGATGGGATTAATAAACATGTGGATAAAGGTGATTTCACAAAGTCCCTCATGAGATATTTCTAAGAAAACTAAAAGGTCAAGGGATAGGAGGAGATATCCTTTCATGGATTACAAGCAGGTTAAAAGACAGAAAACAGAGAGTAGAATTAAATGGACAATTTTCTCAGTGGAAAAGGGTAAACAGTGGAGTGCCTCAGGGATCTGTACTTGGATCGGTGCTTTTCAATATGTTTATAAATGATCTGGAAAGGAATATGACAGGTGAGATTATCAAATTTGCAGATGATACAAAATTATTCAGAATAGTTAAATCACAAGCAGATTGTGATACATTGCAGGAGGACCTTGCGAGACTGGAAGATTGGGCATCCAAATGGCAGATGAAATTTAATGTGGACAACTGCAAGGTGTTACATATAGGGAAAAAAACCCTTGCTGTAGTTATACAATGTTAGGTTCCATATTAGGAGCTACCACCCATGAAAAATATCTAGGCATCATAGTGGATAATACTTTCAAATCGTTGGCTCGGTGTGCTGCAGCAGTCAAAAAAGCAAACAATGTTAGGAAATATTAGAAAGGGAACGATTAATAAAACGGAAAATGTCATAATGCCTCTGTATCCTCCATGGTGAGACCGCACCTTGAATACTGTGTACAATTCTGGTCACCATATCTCAAAAAAGATATAGTTGTGATGGAGAAGGTACAGAGAAGGGCAACTAAAATGATAAAGGGGGTGGAACAGCTCCCCTATGAGGAAAGGCTGAAGAGGTTAGGGCTGTTCAGCTGGGAGAAGAGATAGCTGAGGTGGGATATGATAGAGGTCTTTAAAATCATGAGAGGACTTGAACAAGTAGATGTGAATTGGTTATTTACACTTTTGGATAATATAAGGACTAGGGGGCACTTCATGAAGTTAGCAAGCAGCACATTTAAGACTGATCAGAGAAAATTATTTTTCACTCAATGCACAATTAAGCTCTGGAATTTGTTGCCAGAGGATGTGGTTAATGCAGTTAGTGTAGCTGGGTTTAAAAAAGGTTTGGATAAGTTCTTGGAGAAGTCCATTAACTGGGCCACAGAGGGTGCTGCAGAGGTGGCATTCACAGCCCAAGAGGGGTGAGCACTGAAGTCACTGTGCAACAGTAATAATTTAAGGTGAATTTTAAAAGCTGGATGTGCACCGAAATCCACTGCACGTGTCCACTCTGTTTTATAAGTGCTGATGCACAAATGTGTCAGGTCAGAGAAAAAAGGGGCATGGTGTGGGCGTTTCGGGGCAGGGCCAAAAAGATGAACATGTCTGGGCATGTGCCCGGGTCCAGCGCTGCATAACTTTACTTCTGCTATGGAGGAGGTGTACGTTTTTAAACAAACAAACCTTTTATAGCATCTGTGAGGTGTTAGAGGGGTCTGGGGTAACTGGAGGGAGTGCAGTCTAAAGAACCAGGGGAGCTGGGAGGACATAGCTGGGAGGACATAGCTGGGAGGACATAGCAAAATACTGGGCAAACTAATGGAAGAACTGGTGAAACTGGGTATGCACAAACTTAAAATTAGGTGCACAAATGTGTGCACCTAGGCTATTTTATAATTTAACAGTTTTTATATACCGAAGTTCAATAGTGATATCACATCGGTTTACAATAAACAGAGAATTACACTAAATTAGTGCTTGACAGGGAACGTGAACAGAACAATAACCAAAGATCAATAACAAAAAGTAATACTAAATAGGCTGTAATTAAATACAATAACGAAATGTAATACAAAATAGGTTAAGCCCGTAACAACAGGCTACATTTAAAAAAAAAATTTTCAGTCCATTTCCTTCCCACTCCCTCCCCCTCATTCTCCCTCCTCCCTCTAGTCTCTCCCTCTATTCTCCCTCCCCCCCTCTCCCCTTCCTTCCTTCCCCCCTCTCCCCTTCCTTCCTTCCCCCCTCTCTCCTCCCTCTCCTCCCCTTTCAGATCATCCACAACCGGCAGACGGAAGATCTCCGGGGGGTCCCTCCTGCGCGCGGCGCCGCTACTGCTCGTCGTCGCTGCCCCCGCTACTGCTCCTCCCACTCCTGCTTCTCGCTGCCGCCGCTCCTGCAACCCCAGCGCCATTTTGTTTTCGTCGCTGCCGCTGCTACTGCTCCTCCCACTCCTGCTTCTCGCCACCGCCACTCCTGCTCCTGACTGCCGCTGCTCCTGCGGCCCCAGCGCCATTTTTTTTTTCGGGCACGCTCGGCTCTGACCGACGTGCTCGCCCGCGCATGCGTGGTAGAGCTGCTCTCTACTGCGCATTTGCGGGCCGTCGGTCAGAGCCCATTTATAAGGTAGATACACACACACATATATACACACACACACACACACACACATATATACACACACACACACACACATATATACACACACACACACACACATATATATATACACACACACACACACACATATATATATACACACACACACATATATATATACACACACACACATATATATATACACACACACACACACACACATATATATACAATTACAAGATGACTAGGGCTAAGTTACCTATTAGTTACGATGACTAAGACTAAGTTACGTGGGATATGGTTAAATTACAGACGCTTCCCTGGGCGTCCCTCTTTCTACCAGGATCCTTTCTCAGTCTCTGTCCTCCTCCACTGCAGGGGCTCGTGCGGTCGGCACAGCTCAGTCGGGGCAAGAGCCCGCTCACCCCTCCCTTCTGTGAGCCAGCAGTGAACAGTGAACCGGGAAATTAAGAGAAAAAAAGGGACAAGAGGGCTCAGAAACCTGCAAAATAAAGAGAAGCAGCAGGACCACGTGGTGAGTGATACTGCTCCCACCCCTAACCCAGCCGTCTAGCCCAGCACTGTTTTCAGGCCCTTAAACAGCAGTGGATCAATCTAAAAGGAGCAATCACCAAGGCAACTACTCTTTATGTTAGAAATGTAAAGAAAAGCAAAAGGAAAATGAAACCTATCTGGTTCTCAAACGAGGTGGCTGACAAAATTAAAGCTAAAAGAACAGCATTCAAAAAATATAAAAGATCCCAAAGGGAGGAGCACAAAGAAGAATATTTGATTCAACTGAGGGAGACGAAGAAATTAATCAAGTTGGCAAAAAGTCAAGCGGAAGAGAGGATTGCCAAGGAGATAAAAAATGGTGACAAAACATTTTTCAGATACATCAGCGAAAAGAGAAAAGTCCATAGTGGTATAGTGAAATTGAAAGGTGGAAATGATCAATGTGTGGAGAGAGACGAAGAAATGGCAGAAATATTAAATGAATACTTCAGCTCTGTATTCACTAAAGAAGACCCTGGAGAAGGACCATTTCTACACAAGAAGCTGGAGGGTAGTGGAATAGATGAAAATCATTTTACAGTAGAAAATGTATGGGAAGAGCTAAAGAATCTGAAAGTGGACAAAGCCATGGGGCCTGATGGGATTCATCCAAGGATTCTGAGGGAGCTCAGAGATGTGCTGGCGGGTCCGCTGTGTGACCTGTTCAATAGATCCCTAGAAACGGGAGTGGTGCCGAGTGATTGGAGAAGAGCGGTGGTGGTCCCGCTTCACAAGAGTGGGAACAGAGAAGAGGCTGGTAACTACAGACCGGTTAGCCTCACTTCGGTGGTGGGAAAAGTAATGGAGTCACTGTTGAAAGAGAGAATAGTGAAATATCTACAGTCCGGAGAATTGATGGACCAGAGGCAGCATGGATTCACCAGGGGAAGATCCTGTCAGACAAATCTGATTGACTTTTTCGACTGGGTAACCAAGGAATTGGATCAAGGAAGAGCGCTAGATGTCATCTACTTGGATTTCAGCAAAGCTTTTGATACGGTTCCGCACAGGAGACTGGTGAATAAAACAAAAAGCTTGGGAGTGAGTGCCGAAGTGGTGACCTGGATTGCAAACTGGTTGACGGACAGAAGACAATGCGTGATGGTAAATGGAACTTTCTCTGAAGAGAGAGCGGTTTTAAGTGGTGTACCGCAAGGATCGGTGTTGGGACCGGTCCTGTTCAATATCTTTGTGAGCGACATTGCGGACGGGATAGAAGGTAAGGTTTGTCTTTTTGCGGACGACACTAAGATCTGCAACAGAGTGGACACGCCGGAAGGAGTGGAGAGAATGAGACGGGATTTAAGGAAGCTGGAAGAGTGGTCGAAGATATGGCAGCTGAAATTCAATGCCAAGAAGTGCAAAGTCATGCATTTGGGGAGTGGAAATCCGAATGAACTGTATTCGATGGGGGGGGAAAGGCTGATGTGCACGGAGCAGGAGAGAGACCTTGGGGTGATAGTGTCTAATGATATGAAGTCGGCGAAACAATGCGACAAGGCGATTGCAAAAGCCAGAAGAATGCTGGGATGCATAGAGAGAGGAATATCGAGTAAGAAAAGGGAAGTGATAATCCCCTTGTACAGGTCCTTGGTGAGGCCTCACCTGGAGTACTGTGTTCAGTTCTGGAGACCGTATCTACAAAGAGACAAGGACAAGTTGGAGGCGGTACAGAGAAGGGCGACCAGGAAGGTGGAGGGTCTTCATCGGTTGACATACGAGGAGAGATTGAAGAATCTAAATATGTACACCCTGGAGGAAAGGAGGAGCAGGGGTGATATGATTCAAACTTTCAGATACTTGAAAAACTTTAACGATCCAAAGACAATGACAAACCTTTTCCAACAGAAAAAAATCAGCAGAACCAGAGGTCACGAGCTGAGGCTCCAAGGAGGAAGACTAAGAACCAATGTCAGGAAGAATTTCTTCACGGAGAGAGTGGTGGATGCCTGGAATGCCCTTCCGGAGGAAGTGGTGAAGTCCAAAACTGTGAAGCACTTCAAAGGGGCATGGGATAAATATTGTGGATCCATCAGGTCCAGAGGACGCATATAAAGAGCAGGTAGTAAAATACTGCACGGAGCGGCAGTAGCCACAGAGGCATTCACGGAGCGGGATGCCAGTGGCCAGTGGTAGGTGTCCACCTTCATGGAGCGGAAGGATGTAGGGCTGTCATCTCCCAATTAAATAAAAAACAAAAACAAAAAACAAAACAGGGATGGGATCCATCAGGTCTAGAGGACACATATAAAGAGCAGGTAGTAAAATACTGCACGGAGCGGCAGTAGCCACAGAGGCATTCACGGAGCGGGATGCCAGTGGCCAGTGGTAGGTGTCCATATAAAGAGCAGGTAGTAAAATACTGCACAGAGCGGCAGTAGCCACAGAGGCATTCACGGAGCGGGATGCCAGTGGCCAGTGGTAGGTGTCCACCTTCACGGAGCGGAAGGATGGAGGGCTGTCATCTCCCAATTAAATAAATAATAAAAAAACCCAGGGATGGGATCCATCAGTTCTAGAGGACGCATATAAAGAGCAGGTAGTAAAACACTGCATGGAGCGGCAGTAGCCACAGAGGCATTAACGGAGCGGGATGCCAGTGGCCGGTGGTAGGTGTCCACCTTCACAGAGTAGAAGGATGAAGGGCATCCATCTCCCAATTAAAAAAAGAAAAGAAAAAAAGAAAAAAAACAGGGATGGGTTCATGGGCTTATAGGTATTACCAATTATTAGGCTTTTCAATATTTGATGATAGTTAATGTGACTTTCAAGGCATTCTTCACTTTCGGTGCATGTCCGGCATGACTCCTTGCTTCAATGACAGGGGAAAAGAAAAACTGATACTTCACACATTTCCAGCATTGCCCTCTGCTTCATGGCAGAGAGCTATGCTGCCGCTTACCCAACTAATCAAACTTAATATTTCACTTGGAAGCAGCTCCAGCACTGCTCTCTACATTAATGGTGGGGGTGAAAAGGGAATTAGAACATAAGGTTACTAAGAGCCAAGAGAAACAGTTAAGTATGAGAACAAATGTGTGAAGCTTGCTGGGCAGACTGGATGGACCGGTTGGTCTTCTTCTGCCGTCATTTCTATGTTTCTATGTTTCTATGTTAAATTGCAGACGCTCCCTGGGGCGTCGCGCACCCAAAGGAGCACAACCTAAGGGTCCTGCCCCTTAGTGCGCTCCTTTGTGAGCCTTTGTGAGGATTCAGACGAAAGGCCCTCCTTTCGCTACACTACCCCACCACAACAGTGCTACTCGCCCCTTCGTGCAGACCCAAGTGGAGACTCTGCCTCTAGTAAGGCTCAACTTTTGCTTCACCTCCATTATTGCTTATTCTGCCCTCTTCTACCACAACCTGGTGGTTCAAGCATTCTGAGAAGCCTCAGAGCTCCACCAGCTATCATAGCCACAGCCTCCTCCCTTTCGAGCCCCACTCGATCTACCAGCACTGCCCGTAGTTCCAGTAGCCAACATGCGATCCTTCAACATTCCTATCTTCTACAACCGTCTGAGGAGACTCCCTAAGCCCTACCCACATTCACGCAACCGACAACAGAGGATCATCCCCATCTCTATAACGCCTTGCACACAACTACTAGGCCTGGCACTTTTCTCACTGACTTTATTCAATGCTCAGTCCATCTCTAAAAAAATCACACATCCTCAACGACCTCCTAAACGATACTAAACCAGACATCTGTGCTATCACAGAAACCTGGTTAAAAACTACAGATACAGTACTTCTAAATCAGCTACCTACCCAGGCTTATGACCTACTCTCTATTCCCTGGATCAAAAAAAGAGGAGGAGGGCTGCTCCTAGCTGCCAAAAAAGGATTAGGCCTGACCCTACAAGCCACAATTACAACAGCCAACCTCGAATTTGCCCTCTTCAAATCAAAATACCTTCTAATCGGATTGATTTACGCTCCCCCAGGAATTCTCGAGGCAGACCCATCCCCCATCATTGAACTAGCCGCCAAACATCTTAATGCAGGAAAACCAGCGATCCTCATGGGAGACTTCAACCTGCACGTGGACGTCCTACCTCGCTCCACCAACTGCGAAACCCTACTCTCCTCCCTCGGCCACATGGGGTTCAGGCAAATTGTCAACGAACCCACCCACAAGGCAGGTCACACGTTAGACCTCATTTTCTTAAATGAAGGAATATCGTCCGTTAACAATCCATCATGCCTACAGGTCCCTTGGACGGACCACCGAATCATCTCCACGGCTCTAGAGATCATGGAACACCCTCCCCAAACTACACATGCAACCTCAGTCGCCATCAGAAAACCCTGTACTGGAGAAATCCTCAGCTCTCATTTATCCAAAGAACTAGCTCAACTAAACCTCTCAGACGTCAACACTGCCACTACCTCATGGATCAACATCACCAATAGGGTGGCTGATCAAGTATGCCCCATGACCACGAAATTGCTCCATCCTGAAAAGGACAACAGGAAACCCTGGTTCACGCCGGAGTTGAAGTCGCTCAAACAAGAGCTAAGATGTAAGGAACACAGGTGGCGAAAAAACCCGTCCACTATTACCCTCTTGGCTTATAAATCTTGCCTAAACTCTTACAGAAACATCATCAATATAACCAAGAAAGAATTCTTCTCAAAAAAGATCCACCACTTTATCTTCGACTCTAGAGCTCTGTTTTCCTATGTGTCAGCCCTCACTAAACCAACTACCCCTCTTATACCAGACACACAAGCATCCAACAAAGCCAACGAACTGGCGGTCTACTTTGAGAAAAAAATAGACACCCTCCTCGCTCCTCTCAAGGTGCCCTCTCCTCAACCGAACTACCCTCCCACTACCAGCACACAACACTCTCACCCAACCCACATGCAATATAAAGCAACTACAGCTTCGATGGCTTCCCTTGAGCAGACGTCCGCCTTAGAAATTGAAAACATCCTTAGGAAGATGAAGCCCTCATCCCACCCACTTGACCACATCCCATCCAATCTACTGTTCTCCATTCCTAACATCATCGCTAAACCGATAGCAGACATCATAAACTGCTCGCTCTCCCAAGGTCAAGTCCCTGACCAACTCAAGCTTGCTATTCTCAAGCCTCTCCTTAAAAAACCTAACCTTCCACCCACTGACCCAGCTAACTTCAGACCAATTGCCAACCTCCCAATGATTGCAAAAATCATGGAGAAGGTAGTAAACAGACAACTATCCGAATTCCTAGAAGAGAATGTCATTCTAACCTCCAATCAATTCGGATTTCGAAAGTCACTGAACACTGAATCTCTACTAGCCTCGCTTTCTGATAACATCCTCATCAACCTGGAAAATGGTCAACCTTTCCTTCTCGTCTTACTGGACCTCTCCTCAGCGTTCGACACTGTGAACCATACCTGCCTCATTCAGCGTCTAGCAGATATTGGTATAACAGGTTCAGCGCTCAACTGGTTCAAATCTTTCCTTGAAAACAGACAATACAAGGTCAGGATTAACAACAAAGAATCACTCCCTATCAGATCAAAGCTGGGGGTACCTCAAGGATCATCCCTTTCACCAACACTATTCAATATTTATCTCCTTCCACTCTGCCATCTACTATCTAACCTCAAGCTAACACACTTCCTATACGCGGATGACATTCAGATCCTCATCCCGATAATGGAATCCCTCCACAAAACGTGGTCTTACTGGAACAGCTGCCTTTCGGAAATCAAAAACATGCTAACAAGCCTCAACCTCGTGCTAAATACTAGCAAAACTGAAATCCTCATAATAGCTCCAGACAAGTGCTCTCTATTCAACCCAACTAGTTCCACCCAACTCTCCTTCACATCAATCGACCACACACCACAAGTAAGAGATCTTGGTGTACTTCTGGACAACCAACTCAACTTCACCAAGTTCATAAACAATACTACCAAAGACTGCTTCTTCAAATTGCAAGTCTTAAAAAAATTAAAACCTCTTCTACACTTCCAAGACTTCCGCTTGGTACTACAATCGATCATCCTCCCTAAACTGGACTATTGCAACTCACTCCTCCTGGGCCTGCCAGCCAACACCATCAAACCACTTCAGATGGTCCAGAACGCGACAGCCAGAATTCTCACTAACACCAAAAAATGGGATCACATCACCCCTATCCTCCAAAATCTTCACTGGCTGCCCATAAAATTTAGGATACAATTTAAATCCCTCATGATGATTCACAAGGCTCTTCACAACATCTCCCCCCTCAACCTATCCTTCCAACTACAGCAACACGTCTCCAATAGACCGATCAGAAGTGCATACCAGAACATGCTTCACACCCAGCCAACAAAAACCTCATTGAGGAAACGAGCTCTGTCCACTGCAGGTCCCCATCTTTGGAACCTGCTCCCACCGGACCTCCGCCAAGAACCATGCCTTCCGACATTCAAAAAGAAGCTAAAGACTTGGCTATTCACTCAAGCTTTCCCTGAGAGCTAAAATCTAGTGAAGCGACAGACGATATACCTACCTCTGTACATGTTTTCCTGATTTATGGTTCACAGTTACATTTAATTGAGTTTATGAAAGTTCTCTTTTAATAGTTTTCCTGTATACTTGTGTTAATGTATTCTGCCTTGAGGCGACTGTTTTAATGTATTTCCGCCCTGGAGGCATCTGTTCAGTTCCTTGTAAACCGGTGCGATATGTATTCTTTACAGGAACATCGGTATATAAAAATAAAAAATAAATAAATAAATAAAATATGGTTAATGGGTTAGAAAGGGCAGAAATGAAGGGAAAGGGAGGGGGTGCTTAAAGGGAGGAGGAAATTGTACAAATGGTAGGAGGAAATAAATAATGGGCGGGTACAGGGGAAACTGGGTGGTTGAGAGACTATAGTGGGGATGAGGGAGCTTAGGTATAAGCCTGAGTGAACAGCCTCGTCTTTAGTTTTTGCTTGAAGATCTTTGGGCAAGGTTCCAGACGCAGATTTGCTGGCATTGAGTTCCATAGAGCTGGGCCGGCAATGGATAGGGCGCATGCTTTAGATGTTGCAAGATTGTTGAGTTTGGGGGAGGGGGTGCGTATAGTGGCAAGATATTGGTTTCTGGTCGGTCTAGAGGGGGAATGGAATAGCAGAGAGTCATTGAACCATCTCATATTGGTGTTGTGAAGTGCTTTATGTATGATGGAGAGAGTTTTGTACTGGATATGGGAGGTGATAGGGAGACAGTGTAAATCCTTTAAGATGGGGGAAATGTGCTCATTACTGCGTGCATTGGTAAGGATCCGGGCAGCAGTATTTTGCAGAATTTGAACAGGGTGGATGGGGTTTTTGAGTAAACCTAGGAGGAGAGAGTTGCAGTAATCGATTTTAGAAAGAATAGTGGTTAGATTGCTGCGTCTCTGGGCATGCGCCAATGCACAGGTGTTTGTGCCCTCATGTGCCTGTTTGAAAGTTACTGTCTGTCCCTATGGCTAGATTTCAGGCCTGCAATTGTAGGGTTCTAGAAGGAGCCCTCAGACTGAGGACTGTCACTGCAGTGGCTGGGTTGAGTTGAGCTGGGGGGGGGGGGGGGGGGGGGGGGAGAACCCTGGGTAGTTATGAATGCTCAGTGTGCCATAGCCCAAAAGAGGGCAGACTCAAATCAGATGGAAGCCCAAAGGAACAGAAAGAAACTGCTGGATCAAAAAAAAAAATAGATGAGAAGAGAATGAAGAAAAATTTCTATGATCTAAGAGTGAAGAATGAAAAATTAAGCTACCTACAGAAGGCACAGACTGCCTGCAGCGCACACACTACTAACTGTAGCCACTTAATTCGATTAAATTACCCAGTCTTGTACATCAGATTACATGTGGGTAATACATTTTTTAAATAAAAGTCAGCTGCATTCCCACCTCAGAAAGTGACAAGCTGGCAAATTCTTCAATCTGCATAAATTTTCAGCTACAAACCAGTCACAATTTTTAAAGAATTTTACACAAAGCTTTTGGTGGTGGTGGTGATGGTGGTAGCAGTAGTAGTAGCAGTAGTAGTGGTAGTAGTAGTATAACACACTTTGGAAAAAAACAGCGAATGTGTCAATTATAATCAACTCCTTTTCCCCCCAGCCCTAGTACTGTTGAGGCACACCACAACAGCTGCATGCAACTTTAAAAGCAAAATCCCAGTGTAAGGTTAAAGTGCTGTTTTGTAATTACACTCAATCACTGAAAAGATATGTTAATTCTTATGGATCCAGCACAATAAAAGGGCCCTGCAAAATAAAGTACTTCACCGCCCACTCAACACATCTTCAGCATGCACAACTAACAATTTGATAAGGGACATTCATTAAGAGGATCACAGCTGCTTCCTGATACACAGGCTTCCATCAGTGGTCCTAAGTCTCTGCATTACAATTTACATTTTTATACAGTACTGATAAAAGCATCCTGGACCTACTTGTATCACTTCACATTCCAGCCATAATTTTTACAGGTGAGCCATACCATCAAACCTCTTCTTAAATCAACAGAGCATATACTTAGCTGTCATTTTCCAAAAAGTGTTTTTGTGAAGTTTGAAGAGAGGGACATGAGTAGAAAGAAATTGGGGCATTTTTTTAGTACTGGGTCCAGGCATGAGAAAGCTAAATATATGCTCTGTTGATTTAAAGAAGTAGTTTGATGGTATGTCTTGCCTGCAAAAATTATGGGACTGAGTGTGAAGTGATATGAGTAGGTTTGGGAGTGAGCTTCAAGAGCATGGACATTTTTATATGCACTATACGAAAATAAATATAATGCAGAAAATGTTTTCACAGGTACATGTGTGAGTGCCTTCTGAAATACCATGGAAACAGACTCATTTGAACAGAACTTAAATCATGAGAAAATATTCCATATTCTACTCCTCTGCAGTTGTGTATTGAAAGCAATTAACTACTACTTGAATTTTAGCAAAGCTTTTGATATGGTCCCACACAGGAGGCTTGGGAATAAAATGAGAAGCTTGGGAGTGAGTGCCAAGGTGGTGACCTGGATAGCAAACTGGTTGAAGGACAGAAGACAATGTGTGATGGTAAATGGAACGTACTCAAAAGAGAAAGCAGTTGTGAGCGGAGTGCCACAAGGCTCGGTGTTGGGACCAGTCCTGTTCAATATCTTTGTGAGCGACATCGTGGAAGGGATAGAAGATAAGGTTTGTCTTTTTGCGGAAAATACTAAGATCTACAACAGAGTGGACACGCCAGAAGGAGTGGAGAGAATGAGACGGGATTTAAAGAAGCTGGAAGAGTGGTCAAAGATATGGCAGCTGAGATTCATGCCAAGAAGAAGTGCAGAGTCATGCATATGGGGTGTGGAAATCCGAAGGAGATGGGGGGTGAAGGACTGATGTGCAAAGAGCAGGAGAGAGACCTTGAGTGATAGTGTCTAACGATCTGAAGTCAGCGAAACAATGTGACAAGGTGATAGCTAAAGCCAGAAGAATACTGGGCTGCATAGAGAGAGGAATAGAGTAAGAAAAGGGAAGTAATTATCCCCTTGTACAGGTCCTTGGTGAGGCCTCACCTGGAGTACTGTACTCAGTTCTGGAGACCGTATCTCAGAAGGGACAAAGACAGGATGGAGGTGGTCCAGAGAAGGGCGACCAAAAAGGTGGATGGTCTTCATCGAATGACTTATGAGGAGAGATTGAAGAACTTAAACATGTATACCCTGGAGGAAAGGAAGAGCAGGAGTGATTTATTTATTTATTTTTAGATTTTTATATACCTGTGTTCCTGTATTAAAATACAGATCACATCGGTTTACATTGAAACATAAAAATTATGCCAAGAGGCGGTACATATAACAAGGTTATAGAACTTGGAAAACATGGAAAACAGATTCGAATAATAACACTATGATATGATACAGACTTTCAGATACTTGAAAGGTTTTAATGATCCAAAATCAACGACAAACCTTTTCGATCAGAAAAAAATCAGCACAAACAGGGGTCATGATTTAAAACTCCAGGTAGGAAGACTCAGAACCAATGTCAGAAAGTATTTCTTCACAGAGAGGGTGGTAGACACCTGGAACGCCCTTCCAGAGGAAGTGGTGAACACCCAAACTGTGAAGGATTTCAAAGGGGTGTGAGATAAACATTGTGGATCCATAAAATCTAGAGGATGTGAATGAGGAGAAGAGGCATGGGGGTGGCTTGCAGGAATGATGGCTACTACCTGGTGATTAATACCCTTATTCAATAAACACACACACACGGTTAATGCAACTCCAACATTGCTCTATGCTTCAACAGCAAGAGAAAATGTGGAATAAAGGATTTGCATTCACAAACAAGCGGGGGAGTAGCTTGCTTGTTGCGGCGGTATCCCAAACCAAATAAGCCTGACACTTCACTTGGAATACATATCCAGCGCAGCTCACTGCTTCAACGGCAGGGGAGGAATGAAGAAAAGAGGATTTATATTCAGACAAAAACAAACATGGACTGAATTGCACAGGCTGGGTAAACAAATAAGAGTGGGAGTAGCTTGCTTATTGTGGTGGTTACTACCCCTAACCAATTAAGTTGGATACTTTACTTTGATGCGGCTCCAGCACTGCTCTCTGCATCAATGGCAGGGGGGAAGGAAATTGGAACCAAAAAGTTACCAATAAGGGCCAAGAGTAACAGATAAGTATGAGAAAAATAAGTGTGAAAGCTTGCTGGGCAGACTGGTTGGGCCATTTGGTCTTCCTCTGCCGTCATTTCTATGTCCTTGGAAAAACACAGAAAAATCTTCAGCCAGCTGGCAATACAGGTTTCTCAGTTGCAGAGTGTACATGTGTTATTGCATTATAATATCATGATAGTCTGGTTACAGTAATGAATCATGCTAAGCGGACTATAAATTATCCTGGTCCTGCCCTATATTGAATCAGTTTTCATTTCTGCTTCTTTTGTGTTATTTTTATGGTGATCTAATACAGGAGTGGCCAACTCTGATTTGGAGTACCACAAACAGGTCTGGGTTTCCAGATATCTACAATGAATATGCATGAGGTATATCTGCATGTACTGCGTCCATTATATGCAAATATACCTTATGCATATTCATTGTGGATATTCTGAAACCCAGACCTATCTGTGGCAATCCAGGACCAGAGTTGTCTATCCCTGATCTAATCTAATCAAAGCTGTTATATTTTGCAATTTCTGATCCAAAAAGACTACCCAATGCAGTTTACAAACAGCACAAAACACTTTATTAAATAGAAATAGTCAAAATACATTATAATATAATAAATAATACAAAATATAAGGCAAAAAGTTTTACCTATTAATTTTCTTTCCTTGCGTCCTGCTAGACTAGTCCTTACAAGTGGGATTTCTCTGCTCCCCAACTGTTGGAGACAAAGGACACACCTCTTCCAGAACCTCATACTTGGCTATTAGGGAGGTGTGGCCTCAGGCTGTTGCCAGTAGCCCTCTGCCAAAGTAAAATAGGACAAGCTCCTAACCCAGAACCCGCAGGGTTATCGACCTCCCGCCCAACCAAAAAAAATATTTTGAAGGCTATCTATAGCCCTCGAGGCAAGACCCCAGAAGAGATAGAGAGGTAGAAGAAAGAAGGATCAGAAGAATTTCTCTTGCTTCCAAATTCCTTTCTACTGACCCTGTCTTCCTGGGTGGGTCCTGGACTGATTTAGCAGGACTCAAGGAAAGGAAATTAACAGGAAAGAACACATTTTCCCTTCCTTTTCCTCCTCCTAGACCAGTCCTTCCGAATGGGAGTTACCCAAGCTATAACTAGGCCAGGTTGGATGAAGTCAGAACTGTTTTAAGGACCCAGCCCCAAAGGCCACATCTGATCTGGCATGTACATGCAGCCAATAGTACTTTGAGAAGGAATGCAAGGATGGCCAAGTGGCCACCTTACAGATTTTGTCTAGTAAAGCTGAGGATGCCTCTGTCCATGACGACTCCTGCACCCTTGTAGAGTATGCATGGAGCTCTGCTGAAGGTTGTCTGCCCTTTAGCAGATAGACTGAGGCTATTATGTCCTTAATCCATCTGGCCAGTGTGGCCTTGGAGGCTACTTCTCATCAAGGGCCACTAAACAATACAAATAGCTTGTCTGACAGGGTTTGTCACCTTCAGATATCTTAGGAGTACATGGCATACATCAAGGTGACATTTATTTATTAAAAATTTCTATACCGGTATTTAGCATGGCTGTCATATCTGTTTACATTATACATATAACAAAATTAAAAATATTTAAAACATGTTATCAAACAATACAAGATAGTATTTCTAAAATTTAGCTTCTTATACATTTTGTAAATGAAGTCCTAAACATGTAAACACAGTGTGGGACGTTCACCAGACATTCTTACTCATTGTCTTTACCATGATGGATTCATAATACTCAAGAACTGTTGCCTTCATTAAATGCCTGGTGAAACAGCCAGGTTTTAACCATTTTTCTGAAAGTTGCCATATTTGATTCCATAGCATGGACATAAAACAGACAAAGAGAGGGAAAACAAAATAAATCCAAAAAATAGATATCTAACAAAAATCACAAAAACATTTTATATTCAAAAAATACATTTTCAAATATCTAAAGCAGGAAGAGACGGTATCAGAAAAAATGGTGCAACAAACTGAATCTGCTCTCTCGCCCACAATGGGCCTCGGGTAGTATCAGTATTACTTGCACCTTAAGTTCAAATCATTTACCATTTGACTTCCACAAACTATAAATTTACAAACTAACTTTTTTTTTTTTATTCTCTAAATGCTCTTACAAAAATTTAAGCTGAAAAATAAAATCACAAGAATTCTTCTCAAAAAGGCTCAAATAGTAGCCTAGCAAAAATAACGCCAAGTATTTAGCTTCATTAGCATGCAAAACCTCCGCTTCATAACCTACTTCAAGACCAACCCAACATGGACCATGTTTCGGTAAATACTGCCTTCTTCAGTGGTACTTTTACTGCATGCTCTACAAATAAAAACGGAGAACAATATAAAATATTGTGTATGTGCTTTATTATTTTTTAATTTTAGGTAGTATATTTTATATTGCTCTGCATGTTTCAGATGCAGAATCTGCTGCCCAATTATGCAACCAAAGAAGCCTCCTAGCTGCTAATCCTGAGGCTACTGCCCAAGACAATATTCTGACTGGGTCATACATACAATCAACCAGGAAAGCCATACCCGATTCTAAACACATTGCCTTGATGCTTTTTGGGAACTGCCTGGGGCATGTACTCTCTGCAGACAGAGGTTTGAATTGCCAAGGCAATGGTGGAAAAGGCCTACTTCAAGATGGCTTCTATTCTTCTATCTTGCAGGTTTTCAGAGCCATGCCTCCCTCTACTCCAATAGTTGTTTTGCGGGACACGTTCATCCTGGGTATTTCTCAGGAGGTTATTCCGGTCTTCCAGGGGTAGAAGACATAACTTTCTCATAAAACTGCTCCCCTTTAAGACCTCTTTATGGGGTGTCCCATTCAGAAAAGCACCATCTGTTTTAGGGTGTTGTGCAATGGAAAAGCCTTCGTTGAAGGATGGGATATCCTTCTGCTGGATCTTTCGCCTTTGTATCTGTTATTCTAAGGGTGGCCAGCATATTGATAATGAGGGCTATAAGCTCCTCCTTACAGAATAATCTGACTACTGTCGCGTCATACTCCCCTTCCTCCTGTGTGCTCGGTTCACCTCCTTTCTCCCATTCCCACTTTTCCTGTGTATTCACCAACGTCGGGAAGCCGTATAAGCTGGCTGGAACTGAGACTGCCTGCTCCTATTGAATGGCTCTCTACTTACTACTTTTTTTTCTTTTTAGGAAGGACAGAAGGGGGGGGGGGGAGAAGGAATGGGGTGGTTCCACCTAGCTCTAAGGCTAGGGACACCCTCCATCACCTGAGGGGTGATCAACAAACTCCTAGGGGTAATGAGATCAGCCCTGAGGGTGCTGTCAACCAGGCCCTTCCTGGGAGACATGCTCTATTGAGGAACGACAGGCCAGAGTACTGTTGCCCAAGGAGCTAGATAGCTTAACCAGACGAAGGCATAACCTTGGCTCTGAGAGCTCTGATAGACTAGAGCTCGCTTGTCTGCCACTGCAGCCTTGAGTCTACACCTCTCTTATAGCCAAGGATGATGTCATAGAAGAGGTGTGCCCTCTAACTCCAACAGCTGGGGGGGAGGGGGGGGGGGGCGAGAAAATCCCACTCAAAAAAGGACTGGTCTAGCAGGAGCAAAAGGAATACCCTATTAATACAATACCCGCCCTGGCATGAAGCAAGGTTCTAATCCACATAATCTATATAAATAAAAATGTTAAATAGTTTGGAAAAAAAATTGCTAATCTCAGAAACCACTGAACCAATTGCTTTCAAATTTGGACACAACCTTAATTTCACATACAGGAAGGTTCTTCTGTACTTACATTACAGACAGGTAAAATAGGTTTAAAAATTTTTTTGAGAAAACCGACATCTGCTGGACGTAAGCGCCATCTGTTACACCTTACACTAACACACGCTACACTAATCATTTCACCAGTCCAGGTCCACGTTTCACTTCCATTTTAACTCATTTGCGCACTTTTTTTGCCGGAAGATAACTATTTCCTTTACAGATAAAATACACCCACCACCCTCCTCACACCCCCCACACACATGCCAAATTGATTTACTTCCCACAGCCTCCCAACACACACAAAACCACCCTCCTCACACCCCCCACACACATGCCAAATTTATTTACTTCCCAGGCCCTCACAACACACACAAAACCTGACAGAAGTCCGGGAAGCTCCAGCGGGGGGCCAGGACCGGTCCGGGACACATCTCCTGCACTACGGCCGTCGGCTGCCAGCAATCAACATGGTGCCGATGGCCCTTTCCCTTACGATGCCACTCGGGGACACCAATGGCGGCAGTAGCCCATGTGACATAGTAAGGGTGAGGGCCCGTTGGCGCTATTTTCAGGACTGGCAGCCGGCGGCCCTTTGCCCTTACTATGTCAGAGGACCTACCGCTGCCATTGCTCCACCCCACTGACATAGTAAGGGCAAAGGGCCGTCGGAACCCGTTTCAGTGCTCGCAGCCGACGGACCAACGCCAATACATCGCTCCCGGACCGCTCCTGAACGCCCACTCCACCGACTGACATTTTTATCAGGTCTTGGGGGGGTGGTAATGAATTTATTGCGAACATCTTGGGGAGGGGTCATGAGGGGGGGCAGGTTTCATTCATTCAGCAACTCGGGGGGGGGGGGCTGGAGCGTGTGGGGTGGTTAGTTTAAGAGAACTTTTCTCATAGGGTTGTTTTTTGGGGGAAGGGGGAGGTTCACATACAAATACATACACTAAACTTGCACGATCTCAGGAACGCACCAAAATAGCCCTCCCCAGACCACAAAACAAATTTGGAAGTGCAAATTTGGTTAGGCACTCCCCTATTTGGCTACATAACGCGCACAGACGCTCAGGGACAGACCACATGTAGCACCAACAGTTTTAATTTCCCAGGTCTTGGGAGGGGGCAGGAGGGTGGGGGGTTATTATTTGATTTAAAGGGTTGGGAGGACCCCACAGAAATAGAAAGACAAAGGTTTTCTGATCTGAAGGGTAGGCAGTAGGCAGGGGGAGGGAGAATGAGGGGGGAGGTGAGTATCAGGGGAGGGAGAATGAGGGGAGAGGTGAATGTGAGGGGAGAGAGTTGGAGGGGGGACAGGGGAGGGAAGGGAGGGTGAGTGACCAAGGGGGAGGAGGATGAGTGACTGAGGTAAATGAGCAAGGGGAAGGGGGAGGGAGGGTAAAGAACCTGACTCTGCCACTGCAACGCGTGGCCGGGTACCGCTAGTGTATAATAAAATACAATATTAATATAATCTAGTCAGCCTGGCAACTTTTACAAACACAGAAATCCACAAAAATATAAAAAATAAAAAGTGATAGGGACACTTTTCAATTTGTTGTATTTTTGATTGGGTCACTATATTAAGGGTATAAAAGCAAGTTTGCTTACCGTAAACTGTGTTTTCCATAGATAGCAGGGAATTTAGCCATGCATACTAGGTGACATCATCCGTGATGTCACGAAGGCTTCCCTTCAATTAGTTTTCCAAGCTGATTGCCGGTGTAGGCGTTGTTTAGATGGATGACTGTCCAGGGAGGCGGGTGGGAATGCATGGCTAAATTCCCTGCTATCTACGGAAGACACCATTTACGGTAAGCAAACTTGCTTCTTTCCGTCGATAAGCAGGGCATTTAGCCATGCATACTGGGAGTCCCAAGCTCATAGGTTGCAGTATGATTGTAATATATTCATTTTTTTTTTTTTTTTGCAACCTATGGTAGGTGGACAGAATTGCAGATCCCAATGAGGAATCTGATGCAGACTGCTGATCGAGGCAATAGTGTGATGTAAAAGTATAGATAGATGACCAGGTTGCTGCTTTGCAAATGTCCTGGACCGGTACACCCCGGATATGTGCTATAGAGGCTGCAGTCGCTCTAATTTGATGAGCTTTTACTGGACCTGCGAGAGGTATGTCCTTTGTAGTATAGCAGAAATGAATACAGGCAGTTAATCAGTTAGTCAGTGTTCGTTTTGAAACAGGTTGACCTGGATTATTTGGGTTGAATGAGACAAATAGCTGAGAAGAATGTCTGACTGAGTCAGTTCTATTTTTGTAATACGCCAAAGCCCTTTTACAATCCAAGGTATGAAGTAGTTGTCATTCATCTGAATGAGGTTTTGGGTAAAAAAAAACCGGTAGAGATATAGTTTCGTTTATGTGAAAGGCGGATACTACCTTTGGTAGGAAAGAAGGGAGAGTTCGTAAAAGAACTTTGTCATGATAAAATTGAAGATATGGAGCATTGACCACCAATGCTTGAAGTTCACTTATTCGTCTTGCAGAAGTGATGGCGACAAGGAAAAGAACCTTCCGGGTTAAGAATTTTAGTGAGGAGGTTGGAAGCGGCTCAAAAGGAGGATTCATCAACGCTTCCAGACAAATATTAATATCCCATGGAACTACTGGTTTCTGAAAAGGCGGGTGAAGACGAAGTAAGCCTCTCATGAATTTGGAAAAGAATGGGTAGAGATAGGGCCATCATTGTCTTTATTGTGATAAGCTGCAATTGCACTAAGGTGTACTCTTATGGACGATACTGCTAGTCCTGAAAGAGACAATGTAAATAATTTAAAAGTGATGCTGCTGGACAAGAAAGGGGGTCAAGTCTTTGACCAGAGCACCATGTAGAGTACCTTCTCCATTTGAAGGCATAATTTCTCCTAGTGGAAGGTTTCCGAGATGCTATGAGAACGTCCGTTATGTGCGGTGGAAGTTGCAGAGAACTTAGTACATGCCGTTCAACCTCCATGCCGTCAGGTGAAGGGAGGATTGCATGGGGTGAATCAGAGTTCCCTTGTCTTGTGAAAGGAGAAAGGGGACTGTAGGGAATGGTATTGGAGGGTTGATCGAGAGTCGCAGAAGATAAGCATACCATGGCTGTCTCGGCCATGCTGGAGCTACTAGTATTAGGTCTGCTTTGTCCGCAATACATTTTTGGATCGTGCGTGAAATTTGCGGTATGGGAGGAAAAGCGTACAGAAGGGCTTTGCTCCACGGAATCAGGAAAGCATCGTGTGATATTCTGTGTATACTGGGAAGAAGAGAGCAATACTTGTTCACTTTGTGATTCTCCGACGTAAAGAAGTCTATCTCTAGCGTACCCCATTGTGTGAAGATTTTGTTCGCTTCTTTTTGATTTAAAGACCATTCTTGTGGGTGAAAAAGGCGGCTGAGTCTGTCCGCCCTTGTATTCGCAAGACCTGGAAGGTATGATGCTTGAAGAAAGATTTTGTTATGTTCTGCCCATTCCCATATCTGAACTGCCTCCTTGCAAAGGGGCAATGAACCGGATAAGAACATAAGAAAATGCCATACTGGGTCAGACCAAGGGTCCATCAAGCCCAGCATCCTGTTTCCAACAGTGGCCAATCCAGGCCATAAGAACCTGGCAAGTACCCAAAAACTAAGTCTATTCCATGTTACCATTGCTAATGTCAGTGGCTATTCTCTAAGTGAACTTAATAGCAGGTAATGGACTTCTCCTCCAAGAACTTATCCAATCCTTTTTTTTAAACACAGCTATACTAACTGCACTAACCACATCCTCTGGCAACAAATTCCAGAGTTTAACTGTGCGTTGAGTAAAAAAGAACTTTCTCCGATTAGTTTTAAATATGCCCCATGCTAACTTCATGGAGTGCCCCCTAGTCTTTCTACTATCCGAAAGAATATATAACCGATTCACATCAACCCGTTCTAGACCTCTCATGATTTTAAACATGTCTATCATATCCCCCCTCAGCCGTCTCTTCTCCAAGCTGAAAAGTCCTAACCTCTTTAGTATTTCCTCATAGGGGAGCTGTTCCATTCCCCTTATCATTTTGGTAGCCCTTCTCTGTACCTTCGCCATCACAATTATATATTTTTTGAGATGCGGCGACCAGAATTGTACACAGTATTCAAGGTGCGGTCTCACCATGGAGTGATACAGAGGCATTATGACATTTTCCGTTTTATTCACCATTCCCTTTCTAATAATTCCCAACATTCTGTTTGCTTTTTTGACTGCCGCAGCACACTGAACCGACAATTTCAATGTGTTATCCACTATGACGCCTAGATCTCTTTCTTGGGTTGTAGCACCTAATATGGAAGCCAGCATTGTGTAATTATAGCATGGGTTATCAGTTTCTGGTTGCTTGCTTGATCTTTTACGAGTTAAATCTGCTTTATTATTTATTTAAAAGTTTTTATATGCCGTTATTAAGTTATTTACCATCATAACGGTTTATATGCATCACCTTGCACTTATCCACATGAAATTTCATCTGCCATTTGGTGGCCCAATTTTCCAGTCTCACAAGGTCTTCCTGCAATTTATCACAATCTGCTTGTGATTTAACTACTCTGAACAATTTTGTGTCATCTGCAAATTTGATTATCTCATTCGTCGTATTTCTTTCCAGATCATTTATAAATATATTGAAAAGTAAGGGTCCCAATATAGATCCCTGAGGCACTCCACTGTCCACTCCCTTCCACTGAGAAAATTGTCCATTTAATCCTTGTTTGTTTATATAAAACATCGCCACTTGATTGTCGGTGTGTATCATAACTGATTTGCCTTGTACCCATAACTGGAATACTTTTAGAGAATTGCATATTGCTCTGAGTTCTAATAGATTTATCTGGAGAACTTTCTCTGTGTTTGACCAGAATCATTGTGTTTGTAAATTTAAGAGATGGGCCCCCCACCCTTTCGTAGATGCATCCGTTGTGAGGATTAGCTGATGAGGGGGCTGGTGGAATGGGTTCCCTTCAGTCAGTACTGATGGGCGAAGCCACCATTTTATGTCTTTTTTCATGGAATTCATTACTTGAACCTTGTGCGACATTGGTTGTGTCAGTTGATTCCATTGAGATTTGAGACCCCATTGGAGATGTCGAATGTGGAGTCGAGTGTGTTGGACAACATGTATTGCTGCCGCCATATGGCCCAAGAGCACCATTATATGTCGAGCCGTAACTGTCTTGCGACATAGAAGCGCACGAGAAAGGGTTTGTAAAGTTTTGGTTCGGTCTAGAGGTAGAAAGGCTCTGGAAAGTGGGATTCGAATAACTGCTCCTATGAATTGAATTGCCTGGGATGGTTGGGAGTTGTGACTTCTCTTAATTGACTATCCAACCCAAATTCTCTAGGCAAAGAAGAGTGGTTTCCACCTGTTGTAATAGGAGCTGAACATTGGAAGACACAATGAGCCAGTCGTCCAAATAAGGGAATATAGTTATCCCTTGCTTGCGGAGATGTGCCACAACAACAGCTAGACATTTTGTGAAGACCCGCGGGGCCGATAAGAGACCAAAGGGAAGTACCTTGTATTGGTAGTGGTGATTCGCTACTTGGAAACAGAGGTAACACCAAAAGTTCTTGTGAATGGGAATGTGAGTGTAAGCATCTTTTAGATCTAGTGAGCACATCCAGTTGTTTGGTTGTAGAAAGGGGAGAACTGTCTTGAGAGAAGTCATCTTGAATCTTTCCTTTACTAGATGTGTTTGTTTAGTACTCAGATCTAGGATGTGGCGTAGGCCTCCTGATTTCTTGGGAATGAGGAAGTATTGGGAATAGAATTTGTTCTCTCCTTGCAAGGGAGGTATCTGTTGTATCGCTTTATGATGGAGAGTTGACACTTCCGTATTGAGAGATGGAATTTGTGAATTGGTGTTTTGGCAGCAATGAAATGCAGAAGTAATGGGAAGGAATGGAAACGAAGACTGTATCCTTGTGAAATGATGCTTAATACCCATTGGTCCTTGGTGATTTTGGCCCATTGGGAAGAAAAGGAAGATAGTCTCCCTCCCAAGTGAGCTGTTGTTGTGGCATTCTGACTTAAAAAGATTGCTTTGGGGTTTGTTGAGAAGGCTGAGGCTTCTGAGGTCTTTGGCCCCGAGACTGGGACATAGGCCATTGTGGTTGGAATGATTGTTGTCTATAATTGGACTAATAGGGCTGATAGTACCTGTATGGTCTTAGATAGTAATAACCCCTTTTATACTGGTTGACTTAACGGCGAGAAGTGGAGGGCATGTCCAGAGGTGTTACAGATTGGACAGCAATATTTTGTTCCTTAATTAAAGAAACTGTCTCTCTAAGCTTTTCTCCAAAAAGATTGTCCGGCCTGCATGGTAAGTTGACCAGTCTATCATGTACGTCTTTTCTGATACTGCTGGCTCATAACCATGCCAGCCGACGAGCTGATAATGAAATTGCTGATGACTTTGCAGACGTATCAAAGCCTCATATGATGTTCGGAGCAAATGACGCAATCCTTCTTGGAGGTCTAGAAATGGCTGAGGCAGTGGCATATCACCTTGTGCAGTGGATAGCAAGGGTTGTAACTGTTGTGTACAATTAAACAAATACTGAATAATATAAAATTGATGGTGGTTAATACGAGAATGTAGCATAGAATTCTGATAGATCTTTTTTGCAAAGTCATCCAAGATCTTGTTGTCTTTCCCAGGAGACGTATTAGAAAATAGCCTGCTCTTTTCATAGCCAATTCCACAACTATTGAGTTATGAGGAATTTGAACATTTGAATAGTATGATGTTTTCTGCATTCTGTATTTTAAGTCCAACTTCCTTGATATTGGTGGAAGAAGGAATGGAGTATCCCAAGCTTTGTCCATAAGACCTTCCAAAATTTGATGTGGGGGTAGAGCAGTAGGCTCAGCCGGAACATCTAATATTTGTAGAAGTCCCATGACGTCAGATCTTGGGTCTGGAAGTTTCTTTGTTTCAATGTTAAGTGCTAAACCTAACTTTTCCAGGAACTTAGCATAAGTAAGATCTTCCGGCGGTGAAGTGGGCTGGGGAAGATCTTGTGGAGGGTCAGATGGAATGCCCGTTGAACTGCCCGGGGTTGATAATGGAGAAGGATCTGGAGAGATCGTGTGAACGGAAGATGCAGGGGATTTAGAGTGACATGGAGATGGTATGTCCCGTGGAGATGGGGAGAATTGCGGTGATGCAGGACTTTTTGAACCCAATGGTAACGGAGTAAGATCTAGAGGTAATCCCTGTATGAAGGAAGGCAAAAAAGAGTGGCGATCTGAGACATTGTCTCGTGCACTGTCGGGCGTTGAGGTTGGTCCGGTTTCTTAGTAGATTGTTTGGATCTTTTAACCGGTGTAGTTGGCATTGGTAAGTGAGGCGATCTTGGTCTCTTATGAGGTTTTGTAGGAAGAGAACCTATTTCTGGAGACGACTCCCTGCGTCCTGCTTGGTCGTCGACAATGAGATCAGAGAATACTGATGAAGGGGAATGGGATCCCTCTGGAGAAGACTGTGAGTGCCTCAGAGAAGAGTCTGATACAGGAGGTGCTGTAGAGGGTAGTACAAGATGTTTTGTCTTTGAGATCGACTTACGAGGTTTGTAAGTCGATGTGGTGTAGATTTCGTAGTAGTCTTCCTTTGTTGATCAGGAGGAATCTTCTTATGTTTATGAGGCACTTGTTTCGTAGTTGTATGAGATGCATCGTAGATTTTTTAGATGCGTCGATATGCTTCGTGGATAACGGCGCCTTCGGTACTGGCGACGCATGCATCGATTGCGTCGTACGATGTCCTGGAACTGGGATTGATGCAGGTTTTAATGACGCATGCGTCTTATCTGGCGTGACGCTTGACGCATGTTGCGTGGTTGTCGACTCAATTTTTGAAGCATGGCCGTCTGAAGCGGAGTGTGCGCGTCGTACAGTCTCGGACCGAGGCTTCTGAATGCCCGGTGAAGACTTAGTCGATCTTTTATCTACTGGAGAGGAGGCATATGAGTGCCTCAGCCTCTCCATCTTCTCAGCCCTCTGTCTTCTTGCTCGCGGGGACATCCTCCCACAGTCCCTGCAGGTGGCCTGATCATGGTTGGGACCGAGGCATAAATAACAGTAATTATGCCCATCGGTCACCGACATGATCTTACCGCAGGAGCAGTACTTAAATCCCGGGCTCTTTGGCATCTTCTTTCTTCTTTTCTTGGAGGTTTTGAAAAAATTTAATTTTCCTGTCAGGGAGAGAGTAGAACTGCGGAAAACTAAAACTGAAGGGAAGCTCAAGGAGCGCGGGAACCCGAGGTCATGCGCACTTCAAAGCTCACGGATGACGTCACCCAGTATGCATGGCTAAATGCCCTGCTTATCGACAGAAAAAAAAAAAAGGTACAAAAATTATACAGAATCATTTCCTATAAACTTCACTCTCCTCAGCCCAGTTTATCTGTAAGGTGCTGTATATATAGGGGTGAAAATCAGTAGTTACAAATTTTCATTTAGAAGTTTCAGAGCAATACTCAAGAAATATAAACATATATATGCATATACTTTTTCACCACTTAAAAGAGCAAAAGAAAAATTTACTTTCTTCTGGTAGTCTGATTCAGTCTACTATAACTAGTATATATGCTCTGCAGAAAGAGAAAAGGTCAGTCTGTCTCTTGCACAGAGAATATATATGTGCAGGAAGAAATCAATCAATGTGCCAGCCATAATAGCCTCACAAGCAGTTTTTCTTTGGTGTTTGACAAATTTATATATCAACTTATTGATCATGTTGCTTACAGTCAAGACAATGTCCTCAATTTTTTTTTTAAGTTGCAGCTTTTCTTTAAACTTTGTAGACAACATCGAGCGTTCAGGCTGCCGCACAGCCTAAACAGCAATCGAACACGCGTTTTGGATGCGCTAGGCTAACATCCGATGCAATAAGGGGATTAGCGCATTCAAACTCGTACATAGATAATACCACTCATCACATGTAAATGCCATGTAGATGAGGCTATTAGCTATTACCTCCGATGTAAAAAATTGCTGTGTGCCTGACATGCACTTTTCAACATATCAAATTTAACACCAGCCCTGGAGTTGGCATTAAATTTTGCCACGTGTCAAGGGCTCACTAAAAAAACAAAAAAAATCCTTTCTGCAATTCCTCCTATTTTTAGTATTGTTGCAACAGTAAATAGCAAAAACCACAGAAAGCAGCAACATGGAAAAAAAAAAAGGCTTGACAGTGGCCAGCTTAGGAAAATGGACACTCAATTTATCAACGGCCATTTTCCTAACTCATGGCTGTGCGCACAGCCACGTCTCCTGGGCACCCAATGCTAAGGATGTAAGAGAGATACACAATTGATCCCTAGTATGTCCTGTTTAGCACGGCACCTCACTACCATACTGCATCAGGTGCTCAGGAGATATGGCTGTGCGCACGTTAAAAAAACGGGTGTCCAGTTTGGATACACATTTTTAAGTGCAGCTTATTGCATCAGCCCCTAGGAGAGGACATGGATATTGATTCCTACAAGAGGAAAATGGCAGTAAATATTTGGGAAAACCCGATATTCGGCTATTGCAGAAGGGATATTCCGTTACGATTCGGCGTATTTTTACACTGTTCAGAAATTATACCCATAGAGCTAAATAAATATTTTCTATTTATATTCTGCCTTTCTTGGCACTTAAATAAAGATATTCAAAATGAGCAGGAGGTACAACCTGCTTACAGTCTTCCTTATCAGGATCCTTTCTGCCTCTGTTCCAACCCCCAAAGGCTTACCGTACTCACTCAGATACCCAACTTTTATTTACATTCCCGGTACCGTTTCCTGCAATATATTTACCCCGCTGGCCTCAATTTTATACACATGTCCTATGGGAGGATAAATTGAAATTTTACTTTCCATTTTCATCCTATGATTTTCCAAGGGAGCCGACCAAGCCATACTCTTATTTTATTCTACCCTGTTTCATAAGAATGGAATCCAGAAACTCTTTTATAAAAAAGCTGCAAAAAAAAAAAAAAAAAAAAAAGTCCAGTTTGGAGCTATTTCTTGCTGCTTTCAAAGAGAGTGCCTTGATCCATGCCAATATTGATCCAAGGACCAGCTGGAAGAAAGGGATTGGTCTGATAGCACAGCTGAAAAACTGCATGCTCCTTTGTTACAATGAACACCAGCCTGTATAAGGAGGTGTGAAGGGCGTGGTGCTTTCCTTTTCACATGGTCTAAATAAATGAATATGCATTTGGAGGAACACATCAGTGCTTCTAAAAGTGCATTTACTCTCATGTAGTGGAGTGCCAGCCTGGTGGTTACAGCAGGGGGCTACAAACCAGGGAAACCAGGTTCAAATCCCAATGGCAGTCCCTGTGACCTAGGGCAAGTCATTTTACTCTCCATTCCCTCAGGTACAAAATTAGATTGTAAGCCCTCTGGGGATAGGGAAATACCTACAGTACCTGAATGTAATCTGCTTTGAAGTGCCAGAAAGCAGAATATAAAAAGATAAATTAAACAAACAAACACAAATCGCCCATCTGAAAGCTGTCATCCTTCGTTGCGGTAGAAGTCTGCACAGGTAATTTTAGCCTCATATAGATTGCATTTTCAGATCTGCACACATTTTTCAGGCAAAATTCTATCTACACAAAAAGCAGGGGGCAGGCATCTGCACATACTTTGTACTCACGATAATTTCCAAAGAGGAAAGTCTGTGAGTACTTTCCATCTGAAAATTGGTTCAAAGACTGGGAGTCTAAAACTTCATTTAAGAGCTCTCTGTGTAAAGCATAGAGTCTACGTGTTATTCTCACATAGCTGACTATATTTTCATATGTTAAGAAAGTGTTTGAGTTGTTGCCCTGTTGTAACAGGGCTTTGTCGACCTCCTTTTACAGGGTTTCACTGTTGAAGGTGCCCAAGGTGTGCCATGTAAGAACTAACAGAGCACCTTGTCTTCTGATGCTGCTTCACCCTGGATTAATCATATCTGAGCTAATAGGGCCACCCTAGCTTTGGAAAAGTGAAGTGATCTCCTTAAAATCACAGAAAGTTGTATCTAACCAACTGAGGGGCCGATGCAATACAGTGCGCACTGTAAAACCCGCTGTTGGATGCGGGTTGTAGAGGCCCTAACGCACATCCAACGCAGAGTGAAACTAATAGCGCTCATCACATGCAAATGAGGCTAATAGCTATTCACTCTCTATGGAAAAAAAAATGTGCTTCTAGGAGGCACATTTTAGCGATCAGAAATTAATGCCTGCCCAGAGCAGTCATTAATTGCTGAGCGCTACTAAAACTAGTACAGAAAAGCAGAAAAAACTGCTTTTCTGTACTGCCTCCTACTTAATATCATTGGGATATTAAGTAGGAGGAACAACTCTTTAAAAAAATATTTAAAAAAAAAAAGTTTAAAAAAAAGCGCTGGCAGGGGTTAGGAAAATGGACACTGAAATTTAGCGTCCATTCTCCGAACCTGACTATGGGCACCAGAAGGAGTGTATAAATCAATATTAAAGTGTCAGGCACTTAATATTAATTTATTCACTCCTTCACTTATTGCCCATCGGTCCTTTTCACTGACATTTGTCAGTGAAAGGACCAATCCCCTTTCAGGACAGCCTTCTGAATGGTGATTGGTCCTTTCACTGACATGTGACAGTAAAGGGACAAATCGGCAATAAGTGAAGGAGTGAATAAATTAATATTAAGTGCCTGACACTTTAATATTGATTTATACACTCCTTCTGGTGCCCATAGTCAGGTTCGGAACTACTCATTCTACAGGAGAAATGTACAGCGAGGGGCTGCTGAATACATACAAACATAGTAACACAGTAACAATAAAAGCAGAAAAAGACCAAATGGTCCATCCAGTCTGCCCAGCAACAACTGCCACTCTGTGCAGTTATCCCAAGCTTTATGAAACCCATAAAAATTTCAGTTAGCAACATTTTTTTACTGGATGATGAGCTTTCTTGAAAATTCAGGCAGTGCTGCTTGATGTGTGTTGCTTATGGACTTTTCCCTAGAAGCAGTCCTGTGCGTTTTCCCTTATGCCTCAGTATTAGTATCCCAGACCACAGTAGTCTGGGCCCTCTTGGTTTTTGTCTGAATCCAATTCCCCTTTTCCCCCTGCTGTTGAAGTGGGGAGCAATGATGCAGTTGCATTAAAAACAACAAGGTTTATTGGTAAGGGTAGTAATCTCCTTGCCTTCTGCTAAGGGAAGTAACCACTGCAACAGCAAATTATCCCCCCTGCACTTTCTTCATTTCCTATAGGGCTCACAAAGAACAAAAACTCAATAATTTCACTTATCTGTGAAAATTGATATCTGCATTTTTTTTTTTTACATACTCTGAAACTAAGAATCTCTAAACTGCTGCATTTGCTAGAAACCACATTCAAATTTATTAACCCACGGTCCATTCTCTCCTGCTGGCACTCTATTGTAAAATATCAAGAACAGACATCCAAGGCAAAAAAAAAAAAAGTTTTACAACAAAGCAAAAAGGGTAAGTAAAGCAATAAAATACAGTATCATAGAAACCTGTGTATTAACACTCAGAGGCACAAAGCCTAATAAAAGAGAACAGATAGGTGCAGAGAATCATGTACCAGCGTATCAATGTGAATTGCAAATTTATTTTGTTTAAATATTTTATGTACAAAAATTCATAAGACAGTCCTCAGTCTTATTTGCAGCGCTGTCTTGACAATAATCGATAATATTCTTCATTAAAAAAATACTGGGTACTTAGCTTGTAGACAGTGTACTGCTGTCTAGATCTAAAATGCCCATGTCCTTTGTGCAAGATGACCACTGTCCATACCAAAAGCACACAACACTGGCTGTGTTTTGCCATGCTCATGCACGAGGATAAAATATGTTATTTTGCTAAACAGCAAACGCCACAACAATACCATGCTCACAAGGAACATTTTCAGTCCTCTCAAAAGTAAAAATACTCCCTTTGAGTCACACCCAATGAGTGAATGTGTTTCATAAATCATTCCCTGAGAGAAACTTCAGAAACTGCAAAGTGCAATGCTGCAAGCGGGGCCATGGATGCACAGAAAGCATCATGGCTGGTTAACTGCTAAACTCACGGTAGCATTAGCATTTTCTTACTGCAGTGTTTTGCATGGAGATATGCTGAGGGAAGTCTTTGCACGCAGTTAGCCACCCAGGCATGCACAGACTGTACACCTGGTACTCAGCACTTACCATCAAGGTCTGTCTCCTGACTTGAGTCAGTGAGCTCTGGGCGAGGGGAACATTCTATGGATCAAAGAAAAGTTCACCAGAAAAGGAAAAACAACTTTCTAACAATCCAGGAAGGAACCAGATGTAGAAGACTGAGACTCATCTGGTCTTACACAACCTAACCAGTTAGGAATGTATACAAGATCAGCTACTGGACTGTTTTAACAATCTATTACACTCATAGTGACAATGCAATTTGGTTTCAGAAACTCAGCTTCAATGAACTAAGTATAGTCCTAACAAGAAGACTTCTTAGTTTTGTTCACACCAGAATAAAAAAACTTTTATACCAATATCTGCACTTCCATTACCACTGATGATCTCAAAGAACCTATGCGTAAACTGAAGTTAAATGAGCCTTCCTCGCCAAATTCTGTCACACTGCATTTCCAGTGCGTTTCTCCACAGTCCATTACTCTTCACGTGTGAAACCGATGACATGAATTAAATAAGTAATATATAACATCAAAAAAGTACCTACCCTAAATCTATAACGATCTCCAAGGATTGAATCAATTTTTTTTTTATTTTCTATGCAAAGGAGGAAAGAGACTTCAGAAACCAACAGGGCTTCTTAATTAGTCAAAAAATCCTCCTTTAATTGTAACCATGTGTCTTCAAAAAATGTGAAATAAATGTGAAACTGAACTTAGTTTATAGAGATTCAACATATCTTTAAACTGAAGCAAAACTTCCAATTTGGGTAAGGTCATGTCCTAGTCCAGTGCAGTGGTTCTCAATCCTTTTCCCATTGTGACACACCTGACAGACCACACTCACATGTGTGACACACCGCTCATTACAATTCAAGGCAGAAATAAAAAAATAAAAGGCTCAGTATTATTTTTTATTGTTAAGAATGACACAAGGGAAAGATAAGTACTCTGTCTGAACAGAAATTGCATAAATAGTAAACATCCCATACCAAAACGCTAATTTCCAGCACTCAAACAGTAACCACCTTACCTGAGAAAAGGCAACACAAACTATTACACCAGGCCTAAAGACATCAATACACCTCCTATTAGGAAAACGGACCAAGTCAGGCTGCTATAGAGCCCTACAAAGAAACTACACACCAGCAGAATACCTCACCTGAATCACATGTGCAGTCCCTCACCTAACAATGAATAAAGAGACCATAAAGCATAACTAGAAACATGCAGACCAAAACTGGAAACCACAACAAGCCTCAGAGACCGTATGCAGTTTAACAAAGGAAAAAGAGAAACTTCACCATCCTCAAAACAAATCAAGAAATATAAAATCAATAGCAGTAAAACCATAACAACAAAACAAATAGATTCTTTCAAAACAGTTGATAATGGAATATCCAATAATTAAAAACTCGTATCAAATTTCTAGATACCAATAAAATATTTCAAAATAGCAGACACAAAAGACCCAATAATGAAAAATAAGGATAAAAAAATGCTTTGCTCTGCATACCAGGGAAATGTTTGATATTCAGGTGCCCTGAGATTGTTTTGAATTCGCAGGAGGGGGGATGGTTTGCTTGCAACTTTCTCCTCACTCTGTCACACACAAGCTCTCTCTCACACACTGGCTCTCAATCACGCACATATATATACACATGCTTTTTCTCTCTCACTTATACAGGCTCTTAATCGCACATTTACATACATGTCTGTCTTCATACTTACACACACAGGCTTTCAATCACACACATACGTGCATGTCTATCTCTCACATATACTCTCTCTCACCTACACCAGCTCTCAATCACACACAGATACACATGCTCTCTCTTTTTTATACACACAGGCTCTTAATCATACATACACATGATCTTTCACTTACACATACAGGTTCTCAATCATACACTTATATTCATGCTCTCTCTCACAAAGGATCTCAATCACACACACACATACTCTCTTTCACACAAACAGGTTTTCAATCACACACACATACAGGCTCTCAATCACTCACTTACATACATGCTTTCTCTCTCTCTCACTCTCTCTCACACACACACACACACACACACACACACAGGATCTCAAACACATATGCTTGTTCACTCACACTCTCTCTCTCTCCCCCCAACCAAACTAGCGACAAACTAGCCTCCTCCACTTCCAGCCCCTGCGGCCTCTAGAAAGGACTCCCATTGAACATGGGGGCTGACGTTGCTCCTCTTCTGCTCCACACCGCACTACTCTTCTTTGAGCCAATGCTTCATGCACTAGCATGGTCTCTTCTTCCCGTACGCTCGGCCGCTGCGTACCACTTACTCTTCTGGGGCCGCAGGAGGGCAGGAAAGAGAGACCATGCTGGTGCCACCAATTCCAGCTCTCCTGCTGCATTCCGCCCAAGCTAACAGCATTTTAAGCCTGGGTGGAGGATAAATTCCTATTTCGCTGGAGCAGGGGGACTGGGAAGTGTGGCGACATACTGGCAACACACCGATTGAGAACCCCTGATCCAATGTATAGTACGCTGATGATGGCCAGCATTTCGCCAAAACTGGCTGCGTCAGGAAGTTTTATTTAATTCCCACTTCCAACGGACATTGTTATGTTAAAGATTGTTTGGACTGAAGCTAAGTCAATACATACAAGTTAGTATCTTCGTTCATTTTAAATTACTCTTCACTCAGCTGCAAATCTTACCTTGAAGTTAAGATTTTTGTTTCATGAAATTGGTTAATGTGACTAACTCATCTACTCATTGTTTGCAAAATGTCAAGGCATGAGCCAAAGCGAGTTTTGGTTTTTTTTAAAGGAAAAACTAACAAATCCAATGGCACCATTTTGATACCAAGTTGCCAATTGAAAACTGAAACTGACAAATCAAATACTGAAATTTTAAAAAATGTCTCCCTATTAGTGAAATAAAAACATGAATAATAGATTTGTCAAAAAAGGATTCATTCTTACATTGTTCACAGAGACACCCATCATCATAAGTATTGCATTTTAAAAAACAGATTAAAAATAATACTGATTTTAGAGAAAATGGCCCTGTTCAATTCTGCTGTTGAGTCCCAACAGCTCCACTGTATTCAGCTGGTATATCCACCATTGCTCGCGCTGAAGTAATATTTTTTCCTCAATGGCCAGCATTTAGCACTTAAAGATGGTCATCGAGAAAAAATGTTACTTCAGTGCGAGCAATGGTAGATATACCAGCTGAATACAGTGGAGCTGTCAGGACTTAACAGCAGCACTGAATGGGGGTCATTTTCTCTAAAATCAGTATTTTTAATCTATACTTTGGAATACAATACTTAAGATGTTGGCTGCCTATATGTGACCAATGTAAGAGAGATGAATCCTTTTCTGACAAAACTATTGGTCATATTTTTCATTTCACTAATAAGCAAACAGACATTTTTTTTTGTAATTTCAGTATTTGATTTGTCAGTTTCATTTTTCGAACAGCCAATCAGTAACTCAGTATCAAAATGGTGTAATTGGATTGGTTAATTTTCCTTTACAAAAAAAAAAAAAAAAAAAATCACCTCGGCTCATGCCTTGCTATTTTGCAAACAATGAGTAGACCAGTTGGTAACATTAAGGGGTAGATTTTTTTAAAAAGCGCGTTCGCGTACTTTTGTTTGCGCACCAGGCGCAAACAAAAGTACGCTGGATTTTATAAGATACGCGCGTAGCCGCGCGTATCTTCTAAAATCCTGGATCGGCGCGCACAAGGCTGCCGATTTTGGGCAGCTGGCGCGCGCCGAGCCGCGCAGCCTATCTCCGTTCCCTCCCCTCACCTTCCCCTCCCTTACCCACCCCCCGGCCCTATCTAAAACCCCCCCTTACCTTTGTCCGTAGATTTACGCCTGCGAGCAGCCGTGCTTGTGCTCCGACCTGGGGGCTGGTCCGAAGGCCTAGACCACACCCCCGGGCCGGCGCCACGCCCCCAAAATGCCACGTCATCGGGCCACGCCCCCGACATGCCTCCCTTCCAAAAACCCCGGGACCTACGCACATCCCGGGGCTCTGCGCGCGCCGGCGGCCTATGGAAAATAGGTACGCCGGCGCGCAAGGCCCTGCTCGCGTAAATCCGGGCGGATTTACGCGAGCAGGGCTTTTAAAATCCGCCCGTAAGATTTTTGTTACATGGAATTGGTTAACTTCAAGGTAAGATTTGCAACTGACTTAATAGTAATTTAAAATGAACAAAGATGATAACTTGTGTGTTTTGTCTTAAAGACCATTTGGACTGAAGCTAACACAACAATGTCTGTTGGAAGTGGGAATTAAAACTCCCCGACACAGCCAGTTTTGGCAAAATGCTTGCCATCAGAGTAGTAATCATTGGACTATGACATGACCTTACCCATACTGGAATTTTTGCTCTCGCTCGAAGAAACATTGACTATTTATGAGCTAAGTTCAATTTTGCAATGTCACATTTATTGCACATTTTTTTGAAGACACATGTGGTCACAATCAAAGAAGATTTTTTTTGACTGAAGATTAAGAAGCCCTACAGCTATGGAAGTTTGGCCCTGTTGGTTTCTGAAGTCTTTTTCCTCCTTTGCATAGAAAATTTACAAAAATATATATTAAATATTGATTCAGTCCTTGGTGTTCATCATAGATTAAGGGTAGGTAC